>NC_138779.1:57062794-57662794 GCF_965119305.1 Pelophylax lessonae | reverse complement strand
ATATAAGCACATACACATATAAATACACACACACAAACGTGTGTGCATGTCTGTAGCGCTATTTTATTCACTCTCGGCGGCTACTGGGGTATGATGACGCCACCTGTGTAGTATTTAGGAGCAGAGTCTATAATCTGTGTGATCAGGGCAGGATTTGCAACAAGCGCTAGTGCCTCCACTCAATCAGGGCTTGTGATTAGCAAGTGAAATCCCAATTGAGAAATATATCATCCATAGAGACAGTAATCCGCACAGCATAGTGTTTAAATGTCCTTGTATTGAAGAAATAACATTCAGTGACCCATACAACTTAAGAAATTCTCCTCCATAGGAACATGAAATCATTAGCAGTGTCTCCTTGTGTCTCAGTGAGGGGATATTTCAGCACTTACAAGTTGGTTCTCTCAGCAGGAGTCCCTGTTCTCAACATGTGCTCCCCTTGTGTCCAGAATCACCCAGCAATCCCTGCTCCGCTCCTTCTGATGACCTTATCCTTCTTGCAGAGAGAGAGAAAGAGAGCATAGCAGCCATATTGGAAAAGGGCAAAACAAACACTGCATAACAGGAATACACACTGAAAGATGGGCAAGAAATTATCACATCACTACATATACATACACTGAACAAAATTATAAATGCAACACTTTTGTTTTTGCCCCCATTTTTCATGAGCTGAACTCAAAGATCTAAGACTTTTTCTATGTCCACAAAAGGCCTATTTCTCTCAAATGTTGTTCACAAATCTGTCTAAATCTGTGTTAGTGAGCACTTCTCCTTTCTTTCTCTGAGATAATCCATCCACCTCACAGGTGTGGCATATCAAGATACTGATTAGACAGCATGATTATTGCACAGGTGTGCCTTAGGCTGACCCCAATAAAGGACACTCTAACATGTGCAGTTTTACTGTATTGGGGGTCTGAAAACCAGTCAGTATCTGGTGTGACCACCATTTATCTCACGCATTTATCTCAGGTTGTTGATTGTGGCCTGTGGAATGTTGGTCCACTCCTCTTCAATGGCTGTGCGAAGTTGCTGGATATTGGCAGGACCTGGAACATGCTGTCGTATACACCGATCCAGAGCATCCCAAACATGCTCAATGGGTGACATGTCCAGTGAGAATGCTGACCATGCAAGAACTTGGATTTTTTCAGCTTCCAGGAATTGTGTACAGATCCTTGCAACATGGGGCCATGCATTATCATGCTGCAAAATTAGGTGTTGGTCCATAGTTGCCAACTGTCCCATTTTTGGCGGGACAGTCCCGCCAAATAGGACCTTGTCCCGGCAATGTTATACTGCCGGGATTTGTCCCGGCAAGTGGGAGAGCGTGGGGGATGCAGGAGGGGCGGTCTGACCTTATCTTGTCCCTGCGCTCTCAGTTAGTCCAGCCGTCATTATCTTCTTGTCTTCCTGCTCAGGATGGTCGGCGGGCGCCCTGTGATTGGGTGAACTGTGGTGGGGGCTGGCCTCTGACTGTGCCTGTCGAATGGTTTAACTTCGGGTACGCCCCGCCCTGCCCCGCCCTCGTATTCAGCGCGCTCAGAGCAGACTGAACTCAAAGGCTACAGGTCGTACTCTGAACAAGATTGAAGAACACAACATTCCTCCTCAACTGTAAGTCAGACAGTGCAGTGCCTCAGCTGCCGGCAGATTTATTTACAGACTCGATGTAATGGGGACAAGGAGAGAGCAGAGTGAGTCAGACTCACTGACTGTCAGTACTATTTGTAGAGTCAGTGGGGAAGAAAAAGACAGATTAGACTGGAGAAAATGAAGGGATGCCTGGGATGCTAGAGAGGAGTAGTGATGTTGCGAACCTAAAATTTGCCGTTCGCGAATGGCGAACCTCCGCAAATGTTCGCGAACCGCCATAGACTTCAATAGGCAGGCAAATTTTAAAAGCCACAGGGACTCTTTCTGGCCACAATAGTGATGAAAAAGTTGTTTCAAGGGGACTAACACCTGGACTGTGGCATGCCGGAGGGGGATCCATGGCAAAACTCCCAAGGAAAATTAGGTAGTTGACGCAGAGTCGGGTTTTAATCCATAAAGGGCATAAATCACCTAACATTCCTAAATTGTTTGGAATACAGACACAGTGACAGACCAAACTCTGAAAGACCAAACTCCCTGTTTAACAGTCAGTCAGTCAGTCCGTCCATTTGCACAACCGCAAACTCCCCATTTGCACAAGGTTGGATACCAAGCTAGCCATGTCCCGTTCCTTGTCCTCACTGACGTCATTGAAGGTCTCTTCCTCCACCCAGCCACGTACAACACCAAGGGTCCCCGAAAGGTGACAACAAGCCCGCATAGGAGGACGCCTGCTGTGGTTGGTCTTCCACCTCCTCAAAGCCTCCTTCCTCCTCTGACTTCTCTTCTTCAGACTTCTCTCTCTGCGTTGCCACAGGTCCAGCAAACGACAACGACAAGGCTGCTTCTGGTGCTGATGGGGACCACAACTCTTCTTCTTCATGCTCATCTACGGCATGATCCAGCACTCTTCGCAGGGCACGCTCCAGAAAAAACGCATATGGGATGAGGTCGATGATGTTGCCTTGGGTTTGACTGACCAGGTTTGTCACCTCCGCAAAAGGACGCATGAGCCTACAGCCATTGTGCATGAGCATTCAGTAACGCGGCCAAAAAATACCCAGCTCCGCAGAGGCTGTCCTCTTTTTTTTAAATTAAAGAAAATTTATGTTTTTTCTATGAAAAATTATCCCGCGGATCGCTTTTGGTCCGTTCACAATGAAGCAACGACCTTATCATCTGGGGTGTGCCAACACACTCCTAGAGGTGATCGCTTCATTGTGATACGCAAGCCCCTTCACCACAACAAGGTAACGATCACGAAGGGGAATTGACACATGTATGTGCCTTTTTTTTTGTGTTTTGTTTTTTTGCAGCCAAAGTGTAGCACCAGAGGCCAGAAAAATTAGGCATGTACACATGCCTGAAAAAGTAGGTATTGTTGCAGCCGCTGCTGTAGCAGCGTCCGGAAAAATTGAGGTTTTCAAGGCAGAAAGTGCACTAAAACATTGCGGCTTGAACCGTAGTTGGTGGCAGAGAAGTCACGTAAGTCATCCGGCATGCAGAGAATACAGCAGCGTGTGGACCATTTTTAGCCCAAGGCATCTCATCAGGCCTTTTTTAGTCAAATGCATCCCCCACTGTCAGTCCCTTCGGGATCCATGCCTCATTCATCTTAATAAAGGTGAGGTAATCTAGACTTTTTTGACCTAGGCGACTTCTCTTCTCAGTGACAATACCTCCTGCTGCGCTGAAGGTCCTTTCTGACAGGACACTTGAAGCGGGGCAGGCCAGAAGTTCAATGGCAAATTGGGATAGCTCAGGCCACAGGTCAAGCCTGCACACCCAGTAGTAAAGGGGTTCATCGCTCCTCAGAGTGTCGATATCTGCAGTTAAGGCAATGTAGTCTGCTACCTGTCGGTCGAGTCGTTCTCTGAGGGTGGACCCCGAAGGGCTGTGGCGATGTGTAGGACTAAAAAAGCTCTGCATGTCCTCCATCAACAAGACGTCTGTAAAGCGTCCTGTCCTTGCCGGTGTGGTTGTGGTAGGAGGAGGATTACTTTCACCTCTTCCCCTGTTGGATTCCCGTTGTGCTGTGACATCACCCTAATACTCTGTGTAAAGCATACTTTTTAACTTGTTTTGTAACTGCTGCATCCTTTGCGACTGCCGGTAATTCGGTAACATATCAGACACTTTCTGCTTATACCGGGGGTCTAGTAGCGTGGCCACCCAGTACAGGTCGTTCTCCTTCAGCCTTTTTATACGAGGGTCCCTCAACAGGCATGACAGCATGAAAGACCCCATTTGCACAAGGTTGGATTCCGAGCTACTCATGTCCAATTCCTCGTCCTCACTGATGTCACTGAAGGTGTGTTCTTTCCCCCAGCCACGTACAACACCACGGGTACCAGATAGGTGACAACGAGCACCCTGGGATGCCTGCTGTGGTTGGTGTTCCTCCTCCTCAAAGCCACATTCTTCCTCTGACTCCTCTTCCTCAGACTCCTCTTCCAGCGTTGCCGCAGGTCCAGCAAGCGATGGTAAGGCTGTTTCTGGTGGTGATGGTGACCACAACTCTTCCTCTTCCTCTTCACGCTCATCTACGGCCTGATCCAGCACTCTTCGCAGGGCACGCTCCAGGAAGAAAACATATGGGATGATGTCGCTGATGGTGCCTTCGGTGCGACTGACTAGGTTTGTCACCTCCTCAAAAGGACGCATGAGCCTACAGGCATTGCGCATGAGCGTCCAGTAACGTGGCAAAAAAATACCCAGCTCCGCAGAGGCTGTCCTAGCACCCCGGTCATACAAATACTCGTTGACGGCTTTTTCTTGTTGGAGCAGGCGGTCGAACATTAGGAGTGTTGAATTCCAACGTGTCGGGCTGTCGCAAATCAAGCGCCTCACTGGCATGTTGTTTCACCGCTGAACATCTGAAAAGTGCGCCATGGCCGTGTAGGAACGCCTGAAATGGCCACACACCTTCCTGGCCTGCTTGAGGACATCCTGTAAGCCTGGGTACTTCTGCACAAAGCGTTGTACAATCAGATTCAACACATGTGCCATGCACAGCACATGTGTCAACTTGCCCAAATTCAATGCCGCCAACAAATTGCTTCCGTTGTCACACACCACTTTGCCGATCTCCAGTTGGTGCGGGGTCAGCCACTGATCCACCTGTGCGTTCAGGGCGGACAGTAGTGCTGGTCCGGTGTGACTCTCTGCTTTCAGGCAAGTCAACCCCAAGACAGCGTGACACTGTCGTATCCGGCATGTGGAATAGCCCCTGGGGAGCTGGGGGTTGCAGTTGGTGTGGAGCAAGACGCAACAGCAGAAGAGGACTCAGCCGAGGAGGTTAGCAAAGAGGATGGAGTAGGAGGAGTATAGGAGGTGGCAGTAGGCCTGCCTGCAAGTCGTGGCGGTGTCACCAACTCCTCTGCAGCAGAGCCACGCATTCCATGCTTGGCAGCCGCCAGCAGGTTTACCCAATGCGCAGTGTAAGTGATATACCTGCCCTTACCGTGCTTTGCAGACCAGCTATCAGTGGTCAGATGGACCCTTGCCCCAACACTGTGTGCCAGACATGACATGACTTCCTTTTCCACAATAGAGTACAGGTTGGGGATTGCCTTTTGTGAAAAAAAATTTCGGCCAGGTACCTTCCACTGCGGTGTCCCAATAGCGACAAATTTTTTGAAGGCCTCAGACTCCACCAGCTTGTATGGTAAAAGCTGGCGGGCTAAGAGTTCCGACAAGCCAGCTGTCAGACGCCGGGCAAGGGGGTGACTCTGTGACATTGGCTTCTTACGCTCAAACATTTCCTTGACAGACACCTGACTGTGGGCATATGAGCAGGAACTGCTGAAGGTGAGATGCGGAGTGGCGGGTTGTTGATAGGGGGCAAGGAGGGCAGCAGTGGTTGACGTGGCTGAAGATGCTGGACCAGGAGGAGGATGGTGGCTTTGAGTTTGTGTGCTGCTTTTACTCATGTGTTGATCCCATAGGCGTTTGTGATGTGAGATCATGTGCCTTCGCAAAGCAGTTGTACCTAGGTGGGTGTTGGACTTCCCATGACTCAGTTTCTTTTGGCACAGGTTACAAATGGCATCGCTGCTATCAGAGGCAGACGCACAAAAAAAATGCCACACTGCTGAGCTTTGCAATGGCGGCATTCTGGTGGTGGCAACAGCTTGCGTTGATTGGCGTGCTGTCTGGCTGACCCCGGGTGCCGATACATGCTGTCTGACTGTGCCACTAGCTCCTTGCGATGACCTCCCCCTGCTTCCAACTCGTCTCCTCCTCCTCTCTGTCTCCCCATCTGAACTTTCCCCCTCTTCTTCTGCTCTTCGAGCAGGCACCCAGGTGACATCCACGGACACATCGTCATCATCAGCCGCTTCACTTGACAACTCAGCAAAGGCAGCAGCAGCAGGTACAACATCATCACAATATACGTCCATGTGTATAATGCTGCCTGACTGAGACATATCCCCGTTATCTACATCCTCTGGCACTAATGGTTGAGCATCACTTATTTCTTCCAACTGATGTGTAAATAACTCCTCTGACAGATCAAGTGAAGCGGCTGTGGTGCTAGTGTTGGTGTTGGTGCCGGCGGGCGGGCGAGTGGTAAATTGAGAGGTGCCCCAAGCTGAGCTGGAGGAGGATGGTGCATTAAGGTTCCGAGCGAAAGCTGTAGAAGATTGGGTGTCCTGTGTAAGCCAGTCAACTATGTCCTCAGAATTTTTTGAGTTCAGGGTACGTGGCTTCTGAACACTGGGCATTATTCTTGGGCCAAAGGAAATCACAGCACCACGACCACGACGGCCCTTGCGGGGTGGCCTGCCTCTGCCTGTCATTTTTTTTTAGATTTGTGGTACTATGAGTGCAAGGTGCTGTGCAACCCTATAGGAGTGTTGGGCAGTGGGTACAGTACACTCTGTGTACCTGACAGTCACTGGCAGGCCAGGCAACTGCAATTATAAAAAAATATATATATTTTTAATTTGCAAGCTGCTGTGCCACCGTATATATATCAGTGGTGAGCACAGTACACTCTGTGGACCTGACAGTCACTGGCAGGCCAGGAAACTGCAATTATAAAAAAAAAAAATTTTTTCAATTTGCATCAAGCTGCTGTGCCACCGTATATATATCAGTGGTGGGCACTGCAGTGGGCACAGTACACTCTGTGGACCTGACACTCACTGCAATTATGACAGAGGAAAAAAAAAAATATTTTTTAAACTGCAAGGTACTGTGCCTGTGCCACCCGAAATGAGTGTGGTGTGCACACAGTACAGTCTGTGGTGGGTCTGTGGCCTCTCACACATGGCGGGCAGGCAACTGCACACAATATATATAAAAAAAAATACTCAAATACCAGCCCTCAAAAGACAATAGATATATATAGATATACATATATATATATATATATATATATATATATATTAATTACTCAAATACCAGCCCTAAAAAGCTGACAAAAAATTATATAAATTTTTTGCTGTTAAAAAAAAAATAAAAAATTTAGGGCAACTTTTCCAATACTTCTGTTATGACATTGTCAATGTGTTGGGACTATTTGTGCACAGCTAGTACGTCTTTTGTGGCTGCAAATATGACCTAAAGGTTAAAGTTCCCCTCCCATCAAAGTCAATGGGGCCCGCCGCAAAACTCGCGGTTCGCGGACTTTTGAGAAAATTTGCGGCTGACGTTCGTGAACCGCCCCGGCCAATGTTCGTCCATCTCTAGTGAAGACACAGAATTCCAAGCAGAAGTGATAAACATGAAAAAAACAGTTCAGGGATAGGGGTTATTCAGAGCCTATCTTTGATTGGGCGATATCGCTAACAACACTGTGAGAAGGGATTTACTCAGGGACAGTAATAGTAATAACAAAATAGGGTAAGATTCTATGAATCTAAAAGTGTCCCTGTGTTTTCTAACCCTTTCAGTGTTGAATTTGGTAAGATTGAGAATGCAAGAGAAGTAGTGGAACCGCACTCAGGTAAATCAAAGCAATGAAATCTCTTTATTCTTCAAATCATAGGCAGACAGACAGTGCAGGGAACAGGTAATCCAAGGTTAACGCGTTTCACGGCACACACGGCCGCTTACTCATAACCATTGGTCATGAGTAAGCGGCCGTGTGTGCCGTGAAACGCGTTAACCTTGGATTACCTGTTCCCTGCACTGTCTGTCTGCCTATGATTTGAAGAATAAAGAGATTTCATTGCTTTGATTTACCTGAGTGCGGTTCCACTACTTCTCTTGCATCAATCCGGATGACGGGTCTTACCAGCACCAGGTTGGACTGACACACCTGAGCGGCTTTTCCTTTCTCAAATCATCTTTGGTCTCTGTAAGATTGAGAATACCATCAGAAGATATCTACCCATCTTATGTAATGATCTGGTGTATGCGCCAAAATTCTGTCTAGAGGTATCAAGACCCTGATACTAGCAAACAGCATCCTCCTCATTGGTTGTGTAGCGCTACCCCCCCAGGAGCCACTGGTTGAATTGGGTCCTCTGTTTTTACCTTGACCTTGACAAAGACCTCTGTACCTCTGACACCTTGGGTATACCAGTCAACAGACACAAATTGACAAGGTTTGGTAAATGCCTAACGGGTTCCCCCTGAAATGAGACTTGAGACCTTTGAGTGTGATAACAAGTTATATTAGGAATATGAGTAGTCAAAAATAACAGGAAATCACAATACAGTACACGTTTTAGCATATACAGATTCAAATATCAATCAATGCAGTAGGAGTGCCTCTTTAGGTTTTGATAAACTGTAGCTTTCCCCACTGGAAATGAACAACATAAGGTGATGGTGAATTTGGTATCAATAGAACATGGGCTAAGTCGCCTAGAGTCACTTACAGTGAGGAGGCTGGGGCCTAGGCTACAATGCAATGAGGGTAAAATAAATATAAACTCTTGACTAAGCAGCAAGTGCTCTAATGCAGTCTTCAAAGTAAATACTTGGCCAGCCACGTTGGAGCTCTTGAAGAAGTTTAAGAAATAAAGAAAATGTTTTCTGTAATAAAGAAACTGTGGTAGAACACTGAGTTCCCAAGGGCACTGAGGGCAAAGTGTCCAGCAAGGGGTTAATTATCAGCAGTATATTATGAGATGTATCTCGGATGTTCCGGGTTACAATTCTAAACAGCAAGATTGTTGCAGAACATCAAAGGATAGTTGGTGGTACCTTTAAGAGGGATAGTGCGGTTTGTCTTACAATGAATTTCACTACAGTCAGTCAGTGTGACACAAAGGATTAAAGGGGGGCCCCCTTTAAGATGAAACGATTCCAGGTGTACCTCTTTAGTATTCAGACAGCAGTACCTCTGCGATACAGCAACAGCCTTTAGATGGACTTTAAACAGACAGCATCACAGCAGAAATCAGCAGAAATTAGTCTCCAGCACTAGGCCTCAGGATGATCACTGGCTCCAGCGCACGGTGAGATGGACGCAGACTTGTCTTGGGAGATGACAGCAGCTTCACCAGTTCTCAAGAGCCGACAGGCACTGTCTCTACTGTAAAGCACAGTCTTCTCCTTGATCTTTCTCCCTGTATCTTTCCCAAACAGGGCTTGAACTTCCTCACACACCAGACTCCCCTCTGGCTTCCTGGGTTTTCTAATTTATATAACCCCTCCAATACAACAGCAGGCTAGTCTTTAAAGTCCTTTTGGGTTGCTTTAACATTGGAGTTCTTTCTGGCTAGAACCACAACTCCCAAAATGCAATCCTCTTAAATGATGATTCATCCATGTTCATAGAGCTCCATCTTGTGGCAGAAAAAAGGAAGTTTTTGCAATAAAGATTAACTATGATAATGCATTAGTAAACCTGCACATTTCAGTTACAATGAGCATTGTTGCATATTCCCCCTATTTAATCTCTTTGGTCCCCAAAGTGCTATAATCTGCTTTTAAACTAACAGTGTTTAAAAAAACTCAACATAAATAAAATATGAACGGCTATGGCATAAAAAAACACATTTTTTTTTCAAGAACATAGAAGTAAATGGTAAATAATATAGTATAAAGAGCCTGATAGAGAAATCTCCCACCAATGATTGGAGGGGGTGATGTTACTGTGTCTAGATTTTATTGATTCAGAGTAGTGATGGGCTTAACGTTCGAGTCGAACATAAGTTTGTCTCGAACATCGGATGTTCGCATGTGCGCGGAACACTCAAACAAATGGGGCACTCGGCGGGAAGTTCAGATTCAAGATTTGCCAAAGCATGCACCTGACCTGTATGCTTAGGCCAATTACAGTAAAATGTCCTGTCAGAGCCATGGATGGCCAAAGGCAGGATGCCCTTAGCCAATCATGGCTCAGGGGCTAAGTCCACGCCCCACACTATATAAGGCTGCTTACACGGCAACCGTGTGTAGTGTGTTAGGAGTGGAGATTAGGCAGGGTAGTTAGTGGATTGTGCTTTGATGTTTAATGCAGTCAGTGCAATGTAGTGTAGGGCTGATTCATCTTGTGTAACACAGTGTACTGCAGTCAGTTTAGTGTAGTGCTGTGCTGATTCATCTTGTGTAACAAAGTGTAGTGCAGTCAGTGTAGTGTGATTCTTCTGTAACACAGTGTAGTGGGGCCACTGAAGTGTTGGTGTATACAACACGTCTGTGTCACCCCACTGATCCCATTTTTTTTTTTCATTGATTTTCGTTTTTGTTTTTTTTCAATTTTTTTTTTGCAGCATCAGGCTCTGTTGCTGCAATATTAGTACCCCCTTCTGTGTGACAGATGCTATTACTTCTGCATCAGTACTGATTTTTTATTTTTTTTGTAGCACAGCAGCATTAATTTTATTTAGGGCATAATTGCTGTCCCCCCTTTTTTGTAGTAGGTGCTATTCCTTCTACGTCAGCAGTGGGGGTTTTTTTTTTTGTGGCACAGCAGCATGAATAATATTTATGTCATAATTCCTGTCCTGCCTTCTGCATCAGCAGGGCTTTTTAAATGGTTTATAGTGCACCAAGTACAAAAGTATTGCACCTGAGCACCATATTCCCTTCCCACACTCTATAATAAATAGTTATAAAAATCCCCCTCAAAAAATAAAAAAGAATAATAAAATGGTTTAAAAGGTGCACCAAGCACAAAAGTATTGCACCCAAGCATCATATTTCCATCCCACATTCTATAATAAAATATTATAAAAACCCCCCTAAAAATCTCCATCATGTCCGAAAGGCCAACAAGGAGAGGCAGATGCTCACAGGCCACTTAAAAGAGGGCAAGCAACCTCTGTGTCCACAGTAAAAAGTGGTGATCATGGACATGCTGCATTCTCTGCAGGCGGGGCACGCTTGTCCCTTTTTTCCAGTGCTGGATGTTTTTAAGCCACAACATGCAGAAGAGTTGGTGGAGTGGAAAACTAAGCCACCCTCCTCTTCCTCATCCTCTGTCACCCAGACTCATACTAATTTGCCTTCCACCGCAGCTGCCAAAGCGGCCTATTCCAGAGGCTCCTTGTCCACAGCTACTCCTTCCATAGCCTCACCATCATGCACAGAGGAGTCACCTGAATTATTTGATCATAGTGTCAGTTACATGATGGTGGAGGATGCACAGCAATTTAAATGCTCCGATGTTGGTTCCCAGGTTGAGTAAGGGAATAACGTGAGCCTAGAGAGAGGGGGTGACAATGACGGACAAGAAACTAGCAGTCATGTTCCCCCATCTGCAGCATACTGCCAAGTTTGCTCCAGTGACGAGGAGGGAAGCGATGATCATGTCACTGACCGTACTTGGTTGCCTGAGAGAATAGAGGAGGAAAGTGAGGAGGAGGAGGCAGAACAACTCCAACGAGGCAGGGTATCCTCCAGGGGCCGGCTTAAGGGCAGCAACCCTATTGCATCACACCACAGAGCTCCACAAGTGCACTGCTAACTCCCCGCTGACTTCCAAAAGTACAAACCCAATTCCAAAAAAGTTGGGACACTGTACAAATTTTGAGTAAAAAAGGAATGGACTAATTTACAAATCTCATAAACTTATATTTTATTCACAATATAAGATAGATAACATATCAAATGTTGAAAGTGAGACATTTTGAAATGTCATGCCAAATATTGGCTCATTTTTGATTTCGTGAGAGCTACACATTCCAAAAAAGTTGGGACAGGTAGAAATAAGAGGCCAGAAAAGTTAAATGCACATATAAGGAACAGCTGGAGGATCAATTTGAAACTTATTAGGTCGATTGGCAACATGATTGGGTAGAAAAAGAGCCTCTCAGATTGGCAGTGTCTCTCAGAAGTCAAAATGAGCAGAGGATCATGAAATTCCCCCAATGCTGCGGCGAAAAATAGTGGAGTAATATCAGAAAGGAGTTTCTCAGAGAAAAATTGCAAAGAGTTTGAAGTTCTCATCATCTACAGTGCATAATATCATCCAAAGATTCAGAAAATCTGGAACAATCTCTGTGCGTAAGGGTCAAGGCCAGAAAACCATACTGGATGCCGGTGATCTTCGGACCCTTAGACGGCATTGCATCACATACAGGAATACTACTATAATGGGAATCACAACATGGGCTCAGGAATACTTCCAGAAAACATTGTCGGTGAACACAATCCACCGTGCCATTCGCCGTTGCCAACTAAAACTCTATAGGCCAAAAAAGAAGCCATATCTAAACATGATCTAGAAGTGCAGGCGTTTTCGCTGGGCCAAGGCTCATTTAAAATGGACTGTGGCAAAGTCGAAAACTGTTCTGTGTTCAGACGATTCAAATTTTGAAGTTCTTTTTGGAAAACTGGTATGCCATGTCATCCGGACTAAAGCGGACAAGGACAACCCAAGTTGTTATCAGCGCTCAGTTCAGAAGCCTGCATCTCTGATGGTATGGGGTTGCATAAGTGCGTGTGGCATGGGCAGCTTACACATCTGGAAAGGCACCATCAATGCTGAAAGGTATATCCAAGTTCTAGAACAACATATGCTCCCATCCAGATGTCGTTTCTTTCAGGGAAGACCTTGCATTTTCCAACATGTCAATGACAGACCACATACTGCATCAATTACAACATCATGGCTACGTAGAAGAAGGATCCAGGTACTGAAATGGCCAGCCTGCAGTCCAGATCTTTCACCCATAGAAAACATTTGGTGCATCATAAAGAGGAAGATGCAACAAAGAAGACCTAAGACAGTTGAGCAACTCGAAGCCTGTATTAGACAAGAATGGGACAACATTCCTATTCCTAAACTTGAGCAACTTGTCTCCTCAGTCCCCAGACATTTGCAGACTCTTATAAAAAGAAGAGGGGATGCTACACAGTGGTAAACATGGCCTTGTCCCAACTTTTTTGAGATGTTTTAATGCCATGAAATTTAAAATCCACTTATTTTTCCCTTAAAATCATAAATTTTCTCAGTTTAAACATTTGATATGTCATCTATGTTGTATTCTGAATAAAATATTGGAATTTGAAAGTTCCACATCATTGCATTCTATTTTTATTCACAATTTGTACAGTGTCCCAACTTTTTTGGATTTGGGTTTGTACATTGGTGTGGGTTTTTTTCAACAAATGTGCAGTAGACCGCAGTGTTGCTGTTTGTAATTTCTGTCTACCCCTACTATACCTCAAGTCCTCTCAAAAATCTTCACTGAGAGGGATGATGGTATAGCAATGGGTGCCACAGGTTCTTGCACCCAATCTGCTAGCAGTACACCACCTGTTGAGTTGACCAGAAGGAAAATTTCGCTATCCCAGTTGCTGAACCCTAAAAACAAAATGCTGTCCCAGCCATCCACACTCTCAGCATCTAAATGCTAGCTTGGACAAATTGCTAGCACTACAACTGCTGCCTTTTCATCTGGTAGACTCTGTCCCCTTTAATGAATTTGCGTAATGTGCTGTACCCAGTGGTGTATTTAGGTTTTGTGCTGCCCTAGGCCTGACTAAACTTGGGCATCCTCTAATTTAAATATGACCCACCCCTTCCTGTAAAAGCCACACCCTTTCCTGTTTATGACCCACCCTGTCATCTGTAAACCACAGACCACAACCACAGTCCATCAGTGCCCATCAGTGCAGCCTATGTTCCCATAAGTGCAGCATTATCAGTGCTCCTCAGTGCAGCCTCATTACTGCCCATCAGTGCAGCATATCCGTGCAGCCCCATCAGTGCTGCCTTATCAGTGCAGCTTATCAGTGCTGCCTCATCAGTGGCCATCAGTGTAGCCTATTAGTGCCCATCAGTGCAACACATAAGTTCCCATCAGTGCAGCATATTAGTACTGCCTTAACAGTGCAGCCTCATTAGTGCCCATTAATCAGTACCCACCATTACCGCATCATCAGTGGCCATCAGTGCAGCATATCAGTGCTGCCTTATCAGTGCTTCTTATCAGTGCCACCTCATCACTGGCCATCAGTCCAGCCTTATCAGTGCCCATTAGAACAGCCTTATGTACTGGATTAGTAATATTACTCCTTTCTTTTAGGATATTTGGACTTGTGTTTGCTGCCACTGATTGTAATCATAGGATTATTTCACTTATTTGTAAAATGACTAGGAAGTCCATAGTCATTACACAAGTAAATGAAATAATCAGTGGCATCAAAACACAAGTCCACATATCTTATAAGATGGGAGTATTCTTACTAACCCAGTGACGTATTGCAATAGCACATATGAGGTGAGCAAGTCCAAAATAGTATTGCCATCATATACAATTAAAAGTCTTAATTGTATATGATGCAATTCAATATGCTCGCTCAAGGACAAGGATGTTCAAACAAATGAAATTATTTTATTGACATGATACCCGCCATACCTGGGGGGAGGAGGAGGGTAGGCAGAACATTAGGCTGCAATGGCACTCTTATTAGCATTGGGGGCCATCGGGCAAGTTGTATTAAGTGTGGTCGGTGGCCTGCGGTCTGTCTGAATGTCCTCACCAGCCGGTATTATTATACCGGCAGGTAGCAGTGGGACCGCTTTATGGGGCTGCCAGACTGATTTGCCTCCTGGAGTCCTGGACACTGCCCTTCAGCCCAATTCCCTCCGTAAGACTGGCACTATACTAAAAATGTAGCAAAAGCAGGCGGGGACCCTTTTCATGCGGGAGCCGGGAAAAGGGCTGTTTTTTTTTTAGTGCGGGTGCAGATTTTTTTCTGCCCCCCTGCAAAGTGCCGCCCTAGGCCTGGGCCTTGTTGGCCTAGGCCAAGATACAGCACTGGCTGTACCCCAGTGGAAGGTTCCAAAAATAAACTTATTTTCACATAAGGCCATTCCAGCTCTGTACCATCATGTGGAAGGCAATGTTGTGGCCTTGTTGGACAGAGCAGTCAGCAGTAAGGTTCACATACTGCTGACTCATGGCCCAGCAGGCATGGTCAGGGACGTTACATTTCATTCATGGCGCATTGGGTAACTCTGCTGGCAGCTGGGAAAGATACCGGACTGGGTTCAGTGCTGGAGCTTGTTCCACTACCACGCCTCAAAATATTGGTGGTGATTCTGCCACATCTGTCTGCTCCATCCCCTCCTCTTCTTCTTCCTCTATGGCCTCTTCTGCTGAATTGTCCTCTGAACCAGCAGTGCTCCCTAAGCATTCAAGGGGCTACGCAAGCAGGCTAAAAGATGTAATGCAGTGCTTCAGTTGGTCTGTCTAGGGGACAGGAGCCACACCGAGGCAGAGATTCAGTCAACTCTGCAGAGGCAGGCTCAGAGGTGGTTGAGGCCATGGCAGCTTGAGCCAGAAATGGTTGTATTCGGCAATGGCACCAACCTTCTATCCGCCCTCCGACAGGGACACATGTTGCATGTTAACCACTTCCCGCCCACCCTATAGGCAAATGATGGTGGGAATGTGGTTGCATTATCCCCGGGCATCATAATGCCCGGGGAGCGCGCAGAGTGGCGATCGGTGATGCGGCATGTCAGTCTGACTCCCCGCATCTCCGATCTCAGTAAAGAGCCTGTCCAATCACGGCTGGTCACATAGTACACAGGAAGAGCCGTTGATCGGCTTTCCTCAGTACGTGCCTGACAGGCACGAGTAAAGGAGCGCCGATCTGCGGCTCTCCTGACAGGGGGGGTCGGCACTGGTAATCAGATCATTGATTACCAGTGCAGACCCTCGGGGGGGGGGGGGTTGCCACTAGAACCACCAGGGATGCCCACCCATGACCCCAGGGATGCCCACTAGGGCCATCAGGGATGGCAATCAGGGCTCAGGGAGCCCCCCAGTGCCCTCCCCATCAGTGCTGCCCACCAGTGCCCTCCCCATCAGTGCTGCCTCACAGTGCCCATCATTACCATCTATCAGTGCCGCCCGCCAGTGCCCATTATTGCCCACCAGTGCCGCCTATCAGTGCCCACCAGTGCCGCCTATCAGTGC
Organism: Pelophylax lessonae; assembly: GCF_965119305.1. Lineage (NCBI taxonomy): Eukaryota > Metazoa > Chordata > Amphibia > Anura > Ranidae > Pelophylax > Pelophylax lessonae. Next base: position 57,646,856 of record NC_138779.1, on the reverse strand, counting down.
CCATCAGGGCCGCCTATCAGTGCCCATCAATGCCACCTATCAGTGCCCAGCAGTGCCGCCTATAAGTGCCCACCAATGCTGCATATCAGTGCTACCTATCAGTGCCGCATATCAGTGCCACCCCATCAGTGCCACCCCATCAGTGCCTCCTCATCAGTGTCTGTGAGTGCAGCCTCATCAGTGCTCATCAGTGCAGGAAAAAACGTATTTATTTACAAAATTGTATAGCATAAACAAAAAAACGTTTTTTTTTTTCAAACTTTTCGGTCTTTTTTTTATTTCTTTAGCAAAAAAAGAAAAAACCTTGCGGTGATCAAATACCACCAAAAGAAAGCTCTATTTGTGGGGGGAAAATTACATAAATTTGGTTTAGGTACAGTGTTGCATGACCGCGCAATTGTCATTCAAAATGCAACAGCGCTAAAAGCTGAAAATTGGCCTGGGCAGGAAGGGGGTGAAAGTGCCCTGTATTGAAGTGGTTTTTAAAGATATATAAAGTGCAGCGCAAAAATAGTGAATAAACAAATAAATCCATATTTAAAGGAATTCACTGAAAATAATGAATAAGTGAATAAAAGAAAGTCCCATGTGAGTAGTGCAACAAACAATCCAAAATGATGTGTATGGTCAAAGTGGTTGCCAGATCCCAACACCATCAGAAAATAAATGAATATGCGCTCACCAGAGACTGTGGATCCAAAATACCTTACAGCAAATTGGTCAGATAAAGCTCTTTGATAACCCCGGAACTTGTTGTAACCTCGGATCATTTATTAATTTGAGTCTGAAAGTCCTGTCCTGTTAAAGATGATAATTAATACATTTCCAGGCATGTTACATATTACATGCTTGGCACATGTCCTGAATTTGGTGGTGCAGCGTTTCTTGAACAGGTACCCGGGCTTACAAGATCGTCTGAGGCAGGCCAGAAAAGTCTGTGCCCATTTCCGGCGGTCCTACAAATGGCAGTGCTCGGCTGGCTGACATTTAACAGGAATTCAATCTGCCCACCAACCGCCTTATTTGTAACATGCCCACCAGGTGGAACTCAACATTGGCAATGCTTCAGAGGCTGCATGTGCAGCAGAGGGCCATCAGTGAGTAACTGTGTGAGTATGGCGCAAGGACAGGCTCAGGGAAGCTTAGCTTCTTTCCACCACGCCAGTGGCTGCTGATAAAGGATGCATTCACTGTCCTGTCACCATTTGAGGAGGCCATAAGGATGTGAGCGACGACGATGCATGCATCAGTGACACTGTCCCTCTAGTCTTCCTTTCCTTTCCTTTCTTCACAAAACCTGCGACAGAACCCTAGGATTTGTGGTAACAAGGAGAGGGATCATTACTGGTCGGCAACCTTTCTTGATCTACGTTACAAGGGTAAAGTTGCAGAGCTCATCCTGCCTTCGCAGAGGCAGAAGAGGATGACACATCTTGAGGAAAAATTTGTGTAACACCTTTCCAGACACTAGGAGGCTGCCATTTCCTGGACAATGTGTTTCTGAGGCTTCGTTCGGTCAAAGGAGGAGCGGTGGAGAAGGCGGCCGGCTGACCGATGCCTTTAAACAATTCTTTAGTCCTCAGTGCCCAGGGCTGTTAGGTTTAAGCAACCATCAGCAGCGTCTGCAGCATATGGTACAGGATTATCTAGGGGCATGAGTAGCCTTGGAGACCTTTCCAACTGAGCATCCACTGGGTTACTGGGTCTTGAAGATGGACCACTGGCCAGAACTTGCTCAATATGCAATCGAGCTACTGGCCTGTCCTGCTTCCAGCGTGCTTTCTGAACAGACATTCAGTGCTGCTGGAGGTTTTGTGACGGATAAAAAAGAGTGCGTCTGTCCACAGACTCCGTTGACCGGCTAAAATTTTTCAAAATGAATCAGTCCTGGATCAACAGCTATCAAGCCCCTGATGCTGATGTAACTGATTAAATTTGCTAGGGATCTGAGATCCCTTGAAGACTGCATATGCTGCCTATCCTATTCCTGAATCTTGATTATGCTAGCTTCCAACAATGTTTTTGGTTTATGGCACCATAACACCCAAGGCAAAAATTTTCTGCACCTGTATAACAGGTGCATGTCATTTAAATTTTTGTTTCTAATGTTTAACAGCAGGGCCCATTTCTGCGCTTTTCTGAAGTTAGTGTTCAAGCACCACCAATACCCAAGGCCCTATTTTTTTTTTTTTAATATTTTTTTCCAGTGGGAGGACGAGCAGCGGGGATCTGGGGAATCTTCGCTGGTACCGGCTGTGCTGGTGGCTCCCAGCACTTCTGGGTATACAATGTCTCTCAGAGAAGAGCCGCTAACTTCACTTCTGGGTAGAAGGTGGAGTGGGAGGTGCATACGTTCGAAGCATGCGTGCTTCTTTCTCAGGCAATGAGTGCGGCCATCAGGGAGGAGGTATAAGTAGGAAGTCCAAGTGGGGGTGAAGACATGGTAACCAGCTCACAATAAATAAATACTACACACTTGCTGATTGGGATGAAGACAGACGTAGCAAGTGCAAGAGTTTGTTAACCCTTCACTAGGCATATATTAGAGCACATTGGATTGTACCGGAATAGTGTCTTGGATGCATGAGTTAATGTATTAATAAAAACATTGGTTATGTCATGGACATGCAGAATGAAAGAATAGTAGAGAAGAAGGCAAGAAAATAATGAAAAAAGGATAATAAATGACCAGTGCATAACAGATAATTGTGAGAAAATGATAACAAAAAAATGATGACAAAAAAATAATAAAGAATAGGTAATAATGCCAAAAAAAGTATATATACAGTATATATGTATACACATATATACAGTACATACACACACATATATATATATATATATATATATATATATATATATAACTAAATAATAAAAATAAAACAATTATTAATTAAAAAAATATAATGATAATGAATAATGACAAAACAATTACAAAAAATAATAATAAAATGCTAATGGCCAAAAATAAAATAAAAATTAAAAATAGATTTAAATTAACATAAGTAGTAAACAATAATATACCATAATAATATAGAAATACAGTATACATGTAAATGATAAAACAGAGGCTACACATGCCTATTGACAAAATATATGTAGTGAGGTTATAAGGACAAGGATTTCTAGAAGAAGGCTGGAAAAATGAACCTGGCAGGTTAAAAAAAAGTTATATATACTAATGAAAAACATCTAGCATTATTGGGGGGGGGGGGGATTTGTGTGATAATAGTTACAGCAGGACTAATTAATCTCTAGCTACTCCTTTAACCCACCAAGTGTCCAATCCTGTGAGTTTGCATTTGTCTGTTGTTATTAAACACATCTTTTATACTGCACTTAGATCAGTGCCATCTTAAGAGCCTTATAGGCCCCTGGGCAATGCAGTGCACTGGGGCCCCCTGCCTACACAATCACGCACGAGAATAAAAATGCAAGGTAGTTGTCTCTTGTAGTATATATTGGTCCCTGTAATATGTATATAGTAAGGTATATACTCCAGGTAGTAGTTGTACTCTCTTGTAGTATAGTGTTCCCTGTAATATGTATATAGACTATATACACATTACAGGGAACACTATATACTACAAGAGAGTACAACTACTACCTGGAGGATATACCTTACTATATACATATTACAGGGACCAATATATACTACAAGAGAGTACAACTATTACCTGGAGTATATACCTTACTATATACATATTACAGGGACCAATATATACTATAAGAGAGTACAACTACCTGGAGTATATACCTTACTATATACATATTACAGGGAACACTATATACTACAAGAGTCTCTTGTAGTATATAGTGTTCCATGTAATATGTATATAGTAAGGTATATACTCCAGGTAGTTGTCTCGTAGTATATATTGGTCCCTGTAATATGTATACAGTATAGTAAGGTATATGCTTCAGGTAGTAGTTGTACTCTCTTGTAGTATATAGTGTTCCCTGTAATATGTATATAGACTATATACACATTACAGGGAACACTATACTACAAGAGAGTACAACTACTACCTGGAGGATATACCTTACTATATACATATTACAGGGACCAATGTATAGTAAGGTATATCCTCCAGGACAAGTAGTTGTCTGTCTCTTGTGTCATCGATCATCATCATGCCATCATTGCCATGAGAGAGTTAAAAAAAGAATATAATTTAATCAAGCAGCCTGGCAGCTGGGCTGGCTGCCTTACCTTTACAATGGCTGCACATGGGAGGAGGTGGGTGGAGGCGGAGGCGGAGCCAGTCTTCTAGGGTCAAGACAGAGGAGAGGAGGACAAGCCGACGAGGAGGAGGATCCTGCTCCGAGTCCTCCGCTGTGGCACTGTGCATCCTGGGTCTGCACTCTGCTCTGCTAACGTCACTGGTTGCTAGATGCCAATCGGGCTGGCCTTAGCAACCAGTGTGCACTGCAGTGCAGACTCGAGCCACGGCTGCCGCCGGCGGGCGAAAAACAACAAGGGGGGGCCCTAGACAACGGAACGGGGGGCCCTAGACCACCAGGGACATGCCACCATCCATGTGGGGCCCCTTGGCAAGTGGGGCCCCCGGGCAACCACCGGGTATGCCCAGTGGAAAAGACGGCCCTGACTTAGATGGTGCTGCTATCCTTTCTCTTTTTATGACAAGTACATGTTTTTTCAATTTTTGTTTCTAATTTTTAACAGCAGGGTCTGTTCCTGCTCCCAGCAAGAGTAACTGTGAGGGGTTACAGTGTTCAGGCACCACTAGGGATGAGTAAACAGTTTGGGCCGAGCATAAGTTTGGCCTAAACATCGCCCATTCTCTCCTAACACCTGAACTTTCTCAGGATGTTAAGGCTTCCCTGCTGAGAGCTGAATTAAAAAAAATAATTGTAAAAAGAAAATGTAAATTAAAAATAATAGAGTAAAAACAGCTCTTTTTTTTTTGGCGTGGGGTTCCCCTTAAAATCCATACCAGACCCGAATTTTAATCTATATTGCCGGGAGCCAACAATATATTACAGCCGCGAGCAAGTTTGAATTACATTTTTTCCTTTAGAAATGTCAATATTGCTGCAGCAAGATCTAATGATCGCAAAAAATAGCCACTTTACAGGCAGACTAAGGGGACCCCCCAGGCATGATATTTAATGGAATTTTTTATTTTTATTGTTTCATTTTAGGCATCATTAAATTTACTGCTCCTGTAAAAAGATTGTTTTTAAAAACTATTTTTTGTATTGATACATGTCCCCCAGGGCAGTACCCAGGTCCCGATACACTTTTCATGGCAATAACTTGCTAAGCCTTTCAAATGAGGACTTTTGATTTCTCATGTTCCTGTCCCATCGATTTTAATAGAGTTCGACTGTTCACTAGAACTTTTCCCTTGTTCGAGATATTCTGGTGCAAACCAAACAGGGGGTTATTCGGCCCATCACTAATTCAGAGGTGACCCACCCAGGGGTGTCAGAGAGTGAGGTATTTTTACCCCTCACACAAATAGCAGTGAGGGGACTGGCTCATCAAGAGTCAGTTGACTTGAATGAATAACTTCCTCTGAGTTCTCGCCCAGCATATCATACGTTAGTCTCTTTGGTGGTCTGATGGACCATTTTTCTTTTGGCTCTGGGGACTTTGAGGGCTCACTTCTTCATCGGTAAGAGAGTGCTCAGTTTCTATTGCCTCAGGAATCTGGAGCTCATCAGGTTACTCTCTCGTTTCTTAAGGTTACATAGATTTAGGAGATTCTGGGTTAACAGTCTCTGAACCACTATTTGAATCGGGTACATCATCATTGGTTCTGGATCAGCAGTCATTGAGTCAATATTTGAGTCAATTGAGTCAATATTTGAATCAGGTGCATCCACTCTGGTTGGAAGAGAGAACAGTGGCCATTCAAAATCCATTTCCTCTTCATCTTCGCTCTCTTCTTCATCAGTTTGCAAATTGGAACCCTGGGGTGGGCTTTGAGGCTGAGACCTTCTGGTGTCTCATGTAGGAGTGAATTGGTTGGGAGAAGGGACCCGAACCCCATCTGTGATGGATAGCAAATGGTTTCAGTGCCACGTTTTTATAGGCCCTGCCTTTTCTTCTGGCCTGATTTTATAGACTGGCAATCCCGGCAGTTGTTTACAAACTATGAAGGGCTGGGATTTCCATCTATCAGCTAGCTTGTGTTTTCCTGGGACTCCTAAATTTCTCAAGAACATTCGGTCCCCTGGCTGCAAGTCTGCACTCTTACTTTGAGGTCAAATTTTCTCTTGTTTCTTTTTCGCAATACATCTGATGATTCCAAAGCTTTCCCATAAGCAGCTTCTAAGTTTCTCTTTAAATGTTCTAGATATTCTTGTTGAGTGGCTGTGGTTGTATGGTCAATCCATGTGCCAAAAGCTAAATCAACCGGTAGTCGGGCTTCCCTGCCAAACATTAGTAGGTATGGCGAATAACCGGTAGCGTCAATCTCAGTGCTGTTGTATGCATGCACCATTGCAGCAATGTGTCAACTCCACTGTTGCTTCTTTTCACTTAGGAGGGTGCCAAGCATGTTTGGAAGGGTCCGATTAAATCGTTCAGGTTGGGGATCTCCTTGGGGTGGTAAGGCGTAGTTCTTGACTTTTGTATCCCTAACTTTAACTAAATTTAACTAACTTTTTTCTAGCTTTAGTAACGTTTTGATGAGCTTGCTCTCAAAGTCTCTACCCTGATCTGAGTGTATTTGCTGGGGTAGGCCATAGTGCACAAAAAAACTTCTCAACCAGGACCTTCGCCACGGTAGGAGCTTGCTGGTTTTTAGTCGGGAACGCCTGAGTATATCGAGTGAAGTGGTCAGTTATCACCAGGACATTCCCTTTCCCACTAGAGTCAGGCTCTAGACACAGGAAGTCAATGCACACCAACTCCATTGGTCCTTGACTCTGAAGGTGGCCCATGGGGGCAGCTTGCTATGGCAAAGTTTTTCATTGTATGCACCGTAGACAAGAACGGCAGTAGCTCTCTACTTCATCTCGCCAGAGATGTATAGTAACGAAGTAGAACTACTTAAGTACTGTACTTAAGTACCGAAATGCGGTATCTGTACTTTCCTAGAGTAGAATTTTTTTCTCCTACTTCTACTTTTACTTCACTACATTTTTTCGATGATTTCGATACTTCTACTCAAGTATTTTTTTTTTGTGCTGCATAGTTACTCGTTACTTTTAAAAAAATTACCACTGCCAGAACAGTAGATGGCAGGTTACATAAAGCTCAAAAAAATGTGTATAATGTCATTTGTAAATCAGCGCATAATAAAAGCTGCTATGCCAAATCTTTCCAATAAAAAGAAAATATGAAACAAACAAATAAATGGTGCTACAGCACTTAAAGTGCATCAAGAAACTACTAACAATTAACACAACTTGGCTGTGCGAATAAAGTGCCTGTGCAATCGATATATTATTGTTGCCCCCAGTGCCCTGCCCACACTCCACACAGTATCAAAAATAAAGTGACATGAATGTGCTAGAGCCTAAATGCAGTGAAAATAATTATTCCCACAATGTAACAGTAAATTCAATTCATATAAAATATGACAATAAATCACAATAAAATAAGTTATGAAATAAGTTAGGTCAGGTGCGTGCAACAAGTTGAAGTGTGTAAACCTATCTATAACGAAAAGTCCATAAATGAATTCCAGTGTGCAAATCTAAAGTGTCACTTCACTTGTCAGATGCTTCCACCTCCTTCAGTGCTCGAGTGACCGACCAACACACTTAATGGTGGTGGCACTGGTGGATAGTGTCTGGGTGGCACTGGCACTGACTGCCCTGGTTCAAAAAGCCATATATATTTAATTATTTCAATTCTCAATCTCATAGGTCCTCTCCTCATAAGATATTAATAACTTAAGATTAGGTGATGAACTTCTTGGCGGCCCTGGCAGGATGACGGGGACACCCGCCACTTCTGGAGCCGAGCCGCTGTGATTCCCCAACATGAGACAAAGTGACAGCCAGGAGATCTGGTGGCTAGTAGTGCTCAACAATACCGCTTTTATATATAAAAATGAAATAAAATATAGTGACTCACAATTTAGTAGTAGGTAGCGTGTAGCAGTAGGCAGCACAACTCAATTCAATCAATCCCACAGCCTCGCTCGCGCCGCGGCCCGCGGAATCACTGTCATGATCATCAAGTTAAGACCGCACTGGAGGAGCCATGCTGCCGTCTTCCCGCTCGAGGTCTCTGCCTCTAAACGTGTTGTGTGTCACTCAGACTCCACCCCTTAGGGCCCTTACTGAGAGGAGTTGTGACACGGGCGGCGGGACTCGGAGCATCTTCGTTATCTCATCTTCTTCTCTATGAGGTGAGTGAGGTGGACCGTGGAGAGGGCCTAATCCTTGCCATGGCAAATGTGCCATTTGAGAATCAAATAATCAATATAAAATATTAATATATTATATACACACGGGTCATGGGTGGCTTTTTTGAACCAAGAAGAGCGAGACTGACGGCTATGATGATTATCCGACCATCCATGGTCCATGGACCATAAGTGTTGTGTTGTGGTGGTGCCTGTGCTTCCTGCGGCCTGCCTCTGCCTGTGCGGCTGTGCCTGCACTGCAGTGGCCACTGGCAGTGGCACTTAACTTGAGCAAAGCAAATGAGCACTACTAGTGTGAAGGACAGGTGGTGGAAGCATGTTCTGACAAGTTCTTATAATGAAAATAATATAGACAGCTTTTTGAACCAGTGCAGTGCCAGTGCTACTAAGGTGAGAGGCAGAGAGAGAGGCTATCCAGTCCACCACTTTATTGAGCAGATCACAGAAGAAAGGTGGAAGCATCTGACAGCAAGTGACAAGCACTTCTTAGATTGCACACTGGAATTCAGTTATGGACTTTTCGTTATAAAGTTTAGTTTACACACTTAAACTTGCACCTAACTTATTCATAATCACAACTTATTTTATTGTGGTATTGTCATATATATTTTATATGAATTAAATTTACATTGTGGGAATAATTTGCACTGCATTTAGCACAGACATGTCACTTTATTTTTGATACTGTGGGCGATGATTTTGAATACAAGAAGAATATATATAATTGCAGGCACTTTATTAGCATTTTTAGCACAGCCACTTTGTTAGTAGTTTTTGATGCATTTTTCACTTTAAGCGTTGTAGGTTTGATGAAGCTGGCCTGGCACATCATCATCAATTGAGCAAATCAAATCAAACCGCGATTAAGAAGACTGCGCATGCTCCTGTTCTGCCTTTTGATCAGGTGAAAAGGTGGACGAACCAAAAACACCACCTTCCACCCCTGGCCCTTCAACTTCAAGTGGTCTGCCTGGCTGTGAGAGTGAGGAAGCTCAGGAAGGAGACCTCCCCTGGCTTTAAAAGGTGAATGCTTTAAAAGGGGAAGGGAGGGACATACTTTATCTGTTTTTTGTTTACAAAAAGTTACAGCCTAAGGAATTGTGATTGTCCTTTAGGTTAATCATTTGAATAAATCATTTGAAATAATAAAAAACAATATGATGTTCAAACTTTTGACTTCTTTCTTTAATAACTACATAACACAGTACTTGTACTTCTACTTTCAGTACTTGAGTAGAAATTTTTTTTCAAAACTACTGGTACTTTTTACTTTTAGTACTTAAGTAGCAAATTTTTTGAAAAAACTACTTGCAATACTTAAGTAAAAAAAATGTTGAATACTTTAGTACTTCCACTTAAGTAACTTTTTCTGCGAGCACTTCCACTTCTACTCAAGTCACTTTTTGATCGAGCACTTGTACTTTTACTCAAGTAGAAATTTTGAATACTTTATACAAGTCTGCATCTCGCATACAGGGCCAATAAAATCAGTCTCTGACCAATTTGAAAATACGTTCCGGGCCTAAATTCCCATGCTCATTGTGCAGCGATCTTAGTACTAGCTCTCTGTACGTTTCTGGTAGGAACAGTTGCCACCGGTCGTCAAGATGGTCTGAGGGGCCCCTTTAGTAGACCACTCCATCCTTCTACTGCAACAGATCCAATTCTTTCCGGACTACCCATGCAACCTTAGTTCCATTTGTCAAGAGGATGTCTGCATTATCAGCTTCTAATACCTTCTTCGTTAAACCACAGAGTGGGTTTTTCCTTTGCTCCTCCTGCAGATCTCTGTTCGATAGTCTTGACAGGTCTTCACTGACAGCCTGTGACAGGTTACAGTAATACTGGGGAACCCTAGTGACTGCAACTCCCACTACTTCGGTGCCCACTTCACCCCTTGCTTGATGCTCAATACCCTGACCTAAAGCCTGCACCTCTTCAGGGGAGAGCTGGGCCCACTCTGGCTCAGCTTCCTCAGTACGATAAGGTCCACTGGAGAGAGCATCTGCATCTTCATTGCTGACCCCTGGGCAGTACTTCAAGCTGAGTCAAAATCCAGATAGGGCAGCCAGCCATCGATGTCTGGTAGCATCCAACATAGCAGTGGTGAGGACATTGGTCAGCGGCTTGTTATCAGTCTTCACCACAAATTCTGCTCCATGTAGATAGTCTTTCAGCTTATCTACCACAGCCATCTTCAAAGCCAGAAACTCCAATTTGTGGGTAGGAAAGTTTATTTCAGCTGGAGTTAGACTTCTACTCACAAAAGTGATAGCTCTTAGGTGCCTACCATATCCTTGGTATAGTACTCCTCCTAGCCCATCTCTGCTGGCGTCTACATGTATTTCATAGGGCTTTGAGGGGTTGGCATATGCTAACACTGGTGTGTTGGTTAGACACTCTTTCAGCTGTTTAAATGCATGCTCACACTGATTTGTCCATTGGTCACAGATGGGTTCCCAATGCCTATGAGGACCCTTCTTGGGTTTCATAAAATTGGGCATCTCTGTGTCTCCCTCGTTGATCTTCAGTAATTCAAGGAGAGGAGAAGCAACTTTAGTGAATCCCTCTACGAATCTTCGATAGTAGGAACAAAACCCCAGAAAGGATCTCAGTTCAATAATATTCCTGGGTCTGGGTCAAGTGGCAACATCCTTAACCTTCTTGGGGTCGGTAGCGACTCCTTCAGCTGAGACGACATGTCCCAAGTACGTGACAGAGGATTGGTAAAACTGGCATTTTTCAAGGGACACTTTCAAACCCTCCTCATGCAGCCTCCACAACACCTTCTCGAGTCTCTCTTCATGTTCTTCCAGAGTTCTCCTAAATATGCCTAAATACGATGATATCGTCTAAGTACACTAAAAACTCGATCAAGTTCATGTCTCCCACTGTACGCTCCATCAAACTTTAGAAGGTGGCTGGAGCTCCTGACAGACCCTGTGGCATCCTATTAAATTCAAAAAACCCCAGAGGGCAAATGAAGGCGGCCTTTTCCCGATATTCCGGATCTTCGGGTGCATGGGTATTTGGTAATACCCACTCTTCAGGTGTAGCACTGAACCATTTAGCTCCTGACAGACAGGCATCTTTAATTCGTGGAGTGGTGTTTTGGGATCGTTCTATGATTGAGGGTAGGATAGCCAATACACATGTGGAGGGTTTCATTTTTCTTCCTCACTACAACTATTGGGGAGGCATAGGCACTCCAAGACTTTCTAATAACACCTGTCTGCTTCAACTCGGCCAGTTGTTCTCAAAGATCCTCCAAGTTGCTCAAATTAATTCTCTGGGCTCTCTCCCTAAAGGGTTTATCTTTGCTGAGTTGAATTCTATGTTGAGTGCTCTTAGCACAGCCCACATCATAGTCACTCTTTGAAAACGGTTTCTTCCATTGCGAGAGTCTCTCCTTAACCCTCTCCTTCCATTCTGTGGACAGTGGGGAGACATGAGGGAAAAATTCATCTTCACTCACTTCTCTTGAGTCTCCCCCCACTATACTGGCTGCTCCCATGCACATGGATCAAATCTTCAAGCACTTTGCAATTCTTGGTCTGATGTGCATAACAAGAGTTGTGGCTGATGATTGTGCACCCTATGTGGGGCTGGACTTTACCATCCATCGAAGTCAAACCTGTCTTCTATCCTTCTGTTCAGGGTCATGCACAAATCGGTATTTTAATATAATCCCTGGAACCCAGCTGGATCAATCCCAGTTCATGTGAATTTTGAACAAGAGAGGATACCTTAAAGGGGCCCCATCTATATTCACTTGCCAGTATCAAGCCTTTTAAACCCCCTATGCCGTACGGTCTAGGGGTCCATGCCTTCTGATAAGTAGATTCAGTTGTGGGGGAGAGTGCACACAGGAAGCACGGTTCACAAGAATTCACTTGGATTTTTATATTGGTCACGCCTAATCACTGTTTTTTCACTGGACACTTGCTTATTCCATACATGAAAGAGAAAAATGGCCCAGATGGGACTTTAATTGAAGTGGATGCATGAGACGCTGATGCATAAAAGTAGATTTTAATGAGTAAAAAACATGTAAGCAAAGACATGCATTGACCAACAGATGGAGTACAAAATATGGCATGGCTAAATTTCAACAGCAATATTGGTATAAAAGATCATATATCATGGAGTGAGCAGGATACACACAAATTTTCTTAAATATAATGTACAACATAGTAGAAAACTTGACGCGTTTCATGGGTCTGTAGCCCACTCATCAGGAGTATATACAGGTAAACCTGCCAAAGGAATAAAAGACTTGTATGTAATATCAAAAACCAATAGATGTTGGGGATAAATCAGCAAGTATGGATTTTCAACAATTGTATGACCCAAGTGGGGAAACCATACTTACATGGAGCCATATTTCACTGGTGAAAGCAAGATTGCCATATGGTGGGGGCGCTAATTGTCTGACCTGGGAGCTGAAGGAACATGAGTCCACGGCAATGAGACGGGGAGCCAGGCGAGGACACTTGTGGTAAATAATGTCTGAGCATGATTCATAACGCAGCACTGAATAGAAAGATGTGGATATTTTATATCAGAGTATAAGAAGTACAATGTATCACTTAGTAGTACCAAAAAAGGATATGAATGTATAGCACAAGGCTAGTGTAAAGACCAAGCCAAATCCAAAAGAAAGTGAACTAAAATAGGAGAGTGTGCTTGTCTGAATGTGATCAGAGTGATCATTCCTCTTGGAAGATACAGACAATTTTGTGTGTATCCTGCTCACTCCATGATATATGATCTTTTATATCAATATTGCTGTTGAAATCTTGCCATACCATATTTTGTACTCCATCTGTTGGTCAATGCATGTCTTTGCTTACATGTTTTTTACTCATTAAAATCTACTTTTATGCATCAGCGACTCATGCCACTTCAATTAAAGTTCCACCTGGGCCATTTTTCTCTTTCTTGCTTGATTTAGGGATGGGAGTCCTACCAATGCACTACAATAGCGTTGGTTTAATTAGTCTTACAAGACAATATATAAATTTTTTTTTTTATTATTTATATTTCTTTATTAAATTTTCCAGGTAAAAAATTATTTACAACACTCCAATCGCTGGAGAATTTTTTCATATACATTTTACACATATTACTATTACCTTTTATCCCTTTTTTTTCCCCCCTCCCTTCCTTATCCCCCCCCCCCCCCCCCCCGTCTCTTCTTATCATTCGACTCCTATTATTTCTCTGTATTCCCTTGTGTCCTTAAACTCTTGCCACTCATCCCAAATCTCCTCTTCATTCCCCTGTTCCTCCTCCTCCCAGGTCCTCAGCTGCTCCAACTTTCTTATTTTCTCTACTTTTAACAGCCAATCTTTCCTGGAGGGGGCCTCTTCTTTTTGCCAATTAAAGGGAATCAAGCTCTTAGCTGAGTTTAATAAGTGAGGGAGTAATGTTTTTTTATATTGCTTCACTGACATATGGGTTCCATGAAACATGCATTTCCAAGGATCCAAGGGAATATCTATTTTAGTAATTTTACTTATTAATTCTATAACTTCTCTCCAGAATACTTTAATTTTTGGGCACTCCCACCATATATGGGCTATAGTCCCTACCATCTGACATCCCCTCCAGCAAAGTCTTGAACTCTCTACCTGAATTCTTCCCATCTTATCAGGAGTGTTGTACCACCTTGTGATCAATTTATAGTTCATCTCCTCCGTGTTGGTGTCTATCGCGGATTTATGTACTAATTGAAGGCTCTTATACCACTGTTTGTTGTTACTACACGGGCCGAGGTCTCTTTCCCATTTTTCTTTTAATGATATTCCTCTCTCTTTTGTTATTGTTAACAGTATTTTATACACATTCGAAATATTATTTATTATCTTATCCTTAAGACATAATTGCTCAAAAGGGCGGAGGTCGTTTATATCTCTCAATGGCTGCGGTAGTGACAATGTGAAGTGCTTTAGTTGGATATACCTCCACTCATTTATCTTCCAGTTTTCTTTCCTTTGTTTCAGCTCCGCCAAGGCCAAATTTTGTGCCCTGTAGCGGGATCAGTGGTGAATTGTGTTTCCAATTTTCTTTTTTATGTATATTATCCCAAACCTTAATAGCATGTCTTGTGATTATATGCGTGTTAGTGTCCAGATTTCTAAACCTCTCAGGTATCCATATAACTTTTGCTAGGTGTGTACCACTCATCGTGCTTTCTATTACCACCCAATTTCTATCATTATTTTTTTTTGTCCATTCTATCACCCTTGTGAGTATTGCTGCAAAATAATAATTTTTAAAGTCGGGTAGGGCTAGTCCCCCTTGTCCCTTACCTTTACATAGTGTAGTGTACTTTACCCTTGGCTTTTTGTATTTCCAAATAAAGCGGGATATTAATCTTTTAAGTGTTTTAAAAAATACTTGAGGTAATGAAATCTGAATCATCTGGAATTTATATATAATTTTGGGCAGGATTATCATTTTTATCGTATTTATTCTCCCTATTCAGGAAAAGATTCTCGGGGATAATCTATTTAATTCGGGTCTTACTTCATTCAGAAGTTCTAGAAAATTTGTTTTATAGAGTTTTTCTGGAGTTGGGGTTAATTTTATCCCTAAATATTTAATCTCATCTTTTCTCCAGTTGAACTGAAATTCTTTTTTTAACATCTCCTCTTCTTGTTTAGGGATATTAATATTTAATATTTCTGATTTTTTTTGATTAATTTTTAAATTGGATAGTTCTCCATATTGTTTCATTATTTTAATTATGTTGGGCAAAGTGATCCTCGGATTACTTATGTAAAGCAGGATATCATCTGCAAAGGCAGATACCTTATGCTCCACTTGTCCCACCTTTATGCCCCCGATGTCCACACTATTTCTAATAGTTGCCAGTAGTGATTCCAAAGATAAGACAAATAACATCGGAGACAAAGGACATCCTTGTCTTGTTCCATTGAGCATTTTAAACGAGTCTGACAAAGTTCCATTGACCTTTACCTTTGCAGTTGGTTGATTATACAAAGTTTTGATCCAGGCCAACATTCTAGGTTTTATTCCCAACTCCACTAGGGTGTTTATCATGAACTCCCAGTCTACCCTGTCAAATGCTTTTTCCGCCTCTATTGACAGGAGTAGACTGGGAGCTCTGCTTTTTACCATATGGTCTATCAACAGTATAGTTTTTATCCCATTGTCCCGTCCCTGTCTCCCCGGGATGAATCCTACTTGATCATTGTGTATCCACTCCCCCATTAGGTTCTTCATTCTAGTGGCCAAAATTTTTGTGAATAATTTAGTATCAACATTAAGTAGGGAGATGGGTCTAAAACTAGAACATAGTAACGGGTCTTTTCCCTCTTTCCGTATAACTGTGATTGATGCTGACAGGGCCTCTCTACTCATCTCGTACTGAGTCCCTATTCCGTTTATATATTCTTTAAATCTTGGGATTAAAATGTCCTTAAATTTTTTATAATAACCTATGGTAAACCCGTCCGGTCCTGGGCTTTTACCTAGGCTCGTTTCTTTAATGGCTCTCTCTATTTCTTGTTCTGAGATTGGTCTTTCTAAGAATGTTAACTTTTTCTCATCTATCTTTGTCAGTCCTGCGTCTACAAGGTATTTTTTGATTTTCTCCCTCCTTTCTGTTTCATTCCCCTGTATCTCACCTTTTTTTACTGCATAAAGATTTGCATAGTAGTTTTGGAATTCTTTGGCTATTCCTGTCGTTGTTTGAATTATTTCCCCATTTTTATTTTTAATTTTATCTACAAAATTTTTTCCTTTCTTCTTTTTCAGGATTTTTGCTAGGTTTTTCCCAACCTTATTACTTTCAATGTATTTTTCTTTTATGCATCTTTTCATTTCCTGCTTTATTTCCTGTTCTAGCAGATCTTTCAATTCTTCTCTCTTCACCTCAAGTAAATTATTTATTAATATATCTTGTGTATTTTTATGTTTTTGCTCTAATTGATGTACTTCTGTCATTAGCCTAATCTTATCTTTTATTCTTTCTTTTTTCCTTTGGGTCCCCTTTGAGATAAATATGCCCCTCATATAAGCCTTATAAGCTTCCCATACTATGTCTTTTGATGCATCTTTTGTATCGTTTATTTGAAAATAGAATTCCAACTCTTTCACTATTTCTTTTTCCCACTTTTTATCTCCAAAAATCTCCTCATTTATTTTCCAAGCATCCATCCTAGGTCGCTCTTTCGCCATTTTTATTTTTACCATAATGGGGGTATGGTCCGACCAAGTCTTGACCCCAATCTCTGCCTCGCTTACCCTTTCGATCCACCTATGTTCGATTAGTATGTAATCCAATCTTGAGTATGTTCCATGTACACTTGAGTAACATGTATAATCTCTATCTTTCGGATGGAGAATTCTCCAAATATCTGCCAGTTGATTTGTAAATAATTTTTCCTTTATTTTCTTTGCCTGTACTTTATTTATCCGTAGGGTTTTTGATGTGGTATCTACTTTAGGGTCAAGGCAGAGATTGAGGTCCCCTGCCAGTATGACTCCTCCTTTTTTAAACTCCATTAATTTTCCCAGTACTTTACCTAGGAAGTCTACTTGTCTCTCATTAGGGCTATATATATTTACTACTTCATCTCCTATTTTTCCTCTTAAAAAGAGGTATCTTCCCTCTGGGTCTACCTTTCTCGACTCTAGAACAAATCCAAGGCCCCTAGAAATGCCAATGGCAATACTCCCTTGGACTTCCTCACGGGTGAGTCCGCGTAATACCAGGTAGGATGGCTCTTAGAATACAATCTGATATTAGATGCATGAGATAAATGAGTCTCCTGTAAGAATGTCAAATCTGCTTTCAAATAACTAATTTCTTTTAAAATTTTTTTCCTTTTTTCTGGAGAGTTTAAACCTCGGACATTGTAAGATAATATGTTAACTATAACCATTGTTTCTTAATCTTCATTACTGTCTTTCTCTATCATCTCTTCAACTCTAAAGTGGCCATAAAAACTGTTCAACCAACACCAGGGATCCCTAAGAGATGGCATTAATCCCTCTGATGTTTCTTGTCTTGTGAGTTCTCTTAATTCTTGTATTTTCTTATAGGAGACGTTTTGATCTATTGACTTCTTTTTCCCTCTTTCTTCCCCTTTCCTCTTCCCACCCCTACCCTCCCCTCCCCCAACTATTCCCGGTCCCTCCATCAGGGTTGTCGATTCTCCTTCCTCCCTTTCCAATCGACTTGTGGCCGAGGTCGAGCTCTGCTAGTGGTCACCGTTCCCTCCCATCTTCCCTACCGTAGGGTCTAATGGTGACGGCCCGCTGATCTCCATAGGGCCACCCGTTTTTTATTCTTACTTGCTCCTCCTCCCCTCCTCCCCTTCTCCCGCCAGCCCTCCCCCCCTCCCCCAATCCCCCCGGTCCCCCCAGTCCTTTTTCATCCTTTTGTTTTCATCTTTTTCTTCTGTTTCCACTGATTCAATTCTCCTTCATCAACTTCTTCCTCTGGGCACTCCTGGTCTGTCCAGCCTGGAATATCCATAAGTGGGATTTTTACTGCTTCACAAAAGTCTTTGGTTTCCTCTGGGTATCTAAGGAGTACTGTCCTCCCATCTCTTCTCACTCCTAGGCCTGCTGGGAAGTTCCAAAAGTATTGTATATCTTTTTTCTTTAATATTTCTACCATTGGTCTAAGAATGCGTTTTCTGTTAATTGTCTCTTTTGCTAGGTCTGGGAAAATCTGAATGTCCTCCCCGTCATATTTTAATTCTGGTCTACTTCTCATTTTCTCCCAGATCTGGGCCCTTGTCTCGTATTTATGGAATCTTACAATCACATCTCTTGTTTTCTCTTTTGGTAGATTGGTTGGTTTACGCAACCTTTGAATTCTCTCAAACTCAATTTTATCTGTGGTCGCCTTTCCCAGCAGAGGGTTAAATAACTTCTCCAGGGTTTCTTCTAATTTTTCTGTTGGCCCTTTCTCTGGTAATCCTCTTATTCTCAGATTTTTTCTTCGATTTCAATTCTCCTGATCTTCGATTTTGTATAACATATTTCTCTGCTCCATTTTCATTTTTCTCATTTGTTCTTTTAGATTTTTTAGTTCTTTTCCTTGGGCTCAACCTTTTCTTCTGTTTCTTCTACTCTGCCCAGAATATGCCCAAAGTCGACGTGTAAGGTAGCCATCTCAGCTTTGATGGATCTTTCAAGGCTGGCAAACATTTCCCGCATTTCTGATTTTGATGGTGGATAATCTTTTTCATTGAATTCATCTTCTCTATTCATGTCTCCATCCTCTATTGTTATACTGCTTTCTCTTGACACTTGTAGGCTTTCTTCTCCACTTACTCCTATATGCTTTTGATTCTTAGTTTTCTTGGTTCCCTCTGTATTTTGTTTGGATCTAACAACCGGTTGGTCCTCTGGCTGTGTGTTTTGACCTTTTCCCTCAGGTATCATGTATTTTTTAATTGTTCCTGGGCTTGCTGTAGTTTTTGGAGGCTTCCCTGCCCCTTCCTTTGCCGGTTTACCTCTCATTGTGGATTCGGCTCTGGGGAATAAGCCCTCAGTATAGCTTCCTCTTATGTCTCTATTTTCAGTATGAACTAAATATCATATACATTTATTCAGTGATTCAAATAAGAGAGGTCCCACACTTTTTGCACGACATTCTCACTAGTTCTTAAGCTTTACACTCACGCATGATAATATAGCTGTGCTACCAGGGGAAGCTGTTGTTGAAGTCAAACGTATGAAAATTTTGGTGGTTTCCCCTCTCACTTAAGTACTCAGATTCCCGCACATTTCTCAATGCGCGTAAGTAAGATCTGGGGGGTTTCCGCCCTCACCTAAGTGAGTAGAGTCCCGCACTTTTTCCAGAACCGTTCAACTAGCTCTTAAGCATACACTTGTAAATAAATACTGTAGCAGTGCTTTCTAAGAAAGCTGGTATTTGAAATTGGTCATATAAGGATTCTGGGGGGTTTCCCCTCTCATTCAAACAGGCAGAGTCCCAAACCTTTTCAACACAAACCCACCTTCTCTTAGACCTTATACTCATAGATGACAATATGTCTTTGCTTTCAGAGAGGGCCGGTATATTATATCCAATAAAGGAGGATTCTGGGGGGTTTCCCCCCTCCCTAAGTAAGCAGAGTCCCACACATTTTTTCCAAACAGTCCCGACAATTCTTAAGCTATACACTCATGAAAGATAATCTAGCAGTACTTCCAAGGAGGGCTGATATTGAAATCCTGTGCAATAAAGTCCTGGGGGGTTTCCCCTCTACCATAAGTAAGCAGTGTCCCGCACAATTTTCAGAACCGTCCCTCTGACTCATTAAACTGTAAACTCATAGATGAAAATATACAGATGCTTTCACGAAGGGCTGGAAATGAGATCAAGTGTAGTGCAATTCTATAGGGGTTTCCCCTCATACTTTGGTAAACAGATTCCCGCACATTTTTTCTCAACAGTCTCGTTGACTCTTAAGCTATATACTCCTGGGTGATAATTTAGCAGTGCTTCAAGGAAGGCTGATTTTAGGATCCAACGCAGGGGGGTT
The DNA here is from genome assembly GCF_965119305.1 of Pelophylax lessonae. Lineage (NCBI taxonomy): Eukaryota > Metazoa > Chordata > Amphibia > Anura > Ranidae > Pelophylax > Pelophylax lessonae. Next base: position 57,626,971 of record NC_138779.1, on the reverse strand, counting down.
CTAGGGGATTTCCCCTCTCGCTTAAGTAAGCATAGTCCCGCACTTTCTTCAGATTAGTCCCTCTGTTCTATTAAGCTGCATACTCATAGATGATAATAAGACAATGCTTTTTAAGAAGAGCTGATGTTGAGAAATAAACGTACAACCTCTCTGGGGGGTTTCCCTCGCACTCAAGCAAGCAGGGTCCCACACCACTTTTCCATCACAGTCATATTAGCTCTTAAGTTATATAAGTAAGCAGAGTCCCACACATTTTTTCCAAACAGTCCCGACAATTCTTAAGCTATACACTCATGAAAGATAATCCAGCAGTACTTTCAAGGAGGGCTGATATTGAGATCATGTGAAATAAAATCCTGGGGGGTTTTCCCCTCTACCATAAGTAAGCAGCGTCCCGCACAATTTTCAGAACCATCCCTCTGACTCATTAAACTATAAACTCATAGATGAAAATATACTGATACTTTCACGAAGGGCTAGGAATGAGATCAAATGTAGTGCAATTCTATAGGGGTTTCCCCTCATACTTTGGTAAACAGAGTCCCGCACATTTTTTCTCAACAGTCCCATTGACTCTTAAGCTATATACTCCTGGGTGATAATTTAACAGTGCTTCAAGGAAGGCTGATTTTATGATCCAACGCAGGGGGGTTCTAGGGGATTTCCCCTCTCGCTTAAGTAAGCATAGTCCCGCACTTTTTTCAGATTAGTCCCTCTGTTCTATTAAGCTGCATACTTATAGATGATAATAAGACAGTGCTTTTCAAGAAGATCTGATGTTGAGAAATAAACGTACAACCTCTCTGGGGGTTTCCCTCGCACTCAAGCAAGCAAGGTCCCACACCACTTTTCCATCACAGTCACATTAGCTCTTAAGTTATACACTCCAAAATGATGATAGTATTTTTAAGAAAGACTGTTTTGATATCATTCATATGAAAATTCTGGGGGGTTTCCCCTCTCACCAGTCCCCTTCGGCTAATCTGTGGCGTTCCTTGTAGAGTGGTATGGTGGGGATGATTACGATGTCCAATGTTGCTGGGTCTCTCCAAACTGGATCCCTCCAGCACTGGCCCCTCGGCGGTGTTCACTCCAATCAGACCTTCTCTCCTGATCCTGGACGCCGGCTCTCCCAGCGTCTCAGTAGCCCCTGCGCTCGGCCAATATATAAATTATTTATATCCAATTTGTCAACAGTTGTGCTTATGCAATTCACTGCTGGAATGTGCTCCCTCTGGTGGTGGTGCATTGCCTACATCGGGAGCTGCGATATATTATGGGGAAGGTTTTCTTTCTCCTGCTGTCCCCACCATTCCCCCCCCCCTAGGGTGGGGCCATCTATATATCGGCGCCATGGTCCTTCTATTCATGTGCACTCACCTCACCTGCGGCGTCCACATCTATATGCAGAGATTACTATCCTTAGTTGTGACTGTTAGCCAATCCTGGCTGCTTCCACTGGATGTGCACATGCTGTCGGCGTGTGCTTGCCCAAACCATTACATGGCGTTAGGAACAAGGACCCACCTGCAGTGGATGCAGGCTCCCAGTTGAGGAATGGCTTGGACACAACACACTCATATTTCAGCATAGCACTCCTTGATGCTGCTTTTGGGCTTCATCTTATCACACAGTCTGCCAATGTTTCACTCATTTCTCACTACATTTTGTTCATTCCTTAATCCATGAGACCTCAGTCATCTCTTTCCTTTTCCTTTTTCTCCCCCTCCTTTTCTCACGGTTACAACACCCCAATCCTGGGATTTCCCACCATTCATTTAATTTTCTGGGTTCTCATACTTGCACCATCTGGACATACTTTGATCAGGGCCGGACTGGCCTACCGGGATACCGGGAAATTTCCCGGTGGGCCGCCGGCCCTGGGGCCGCTTTAAGATCGTGGCCGCTTTAAGACGCGGCCGCTATTGGTTACCGCGCCGTGGCCGCTATTGGTTGCCGCGCCGCGGCCGCTATAGGTTGCCGCGCCGCGGCCGCTATAGGTTGCCGCGCCGCGGCCGCTATAGGTTGCCGCGCCGCGGCCGCTATTAGTTACCGCGCCGCGGCCGCGCTGTGATGGCCGCTGCAGCCCTGTCTTTCCTACGTCAGCCGCTATGAGCGGCATGACGTCACACATGGCGCCGGCGGGAGCGGCTGCGCGGAGCCGGCGGTGGATTATGGACTGTCACTGCTCCGAGAGTAGCCAACACACAGTACACAGTCAGTGTACTACACAGAAGCCAGCAGCATGATTTCACCTTGGGGAATCGAGTCCGACTGACCACCAAGTTAGTAAGAAAAACCAGCAGTGCAATTAGTGATCCCATCCTCCAACCTCCACCAGTCCAGACAACCACCCACCACTGCCCCCTGCTGATCTCACCACCCCCACAGACAGATCTTATTCCTGATAGGATGGGGGGGGGGAGCAGTGGCGGTGGGGAGGATGGCACCCCCCCCCCATCACCACTGCCACTAATTTCCCCTCACCACTATAGCTTCCACTGATCTCACCACCACTACTGATCCCCCCCACCACCCCTGCCACTGATCCCACCACCCCTGCCACTGATCCCATTCCCCCTCACCACCACCGCTGCCACCGATCGCACCCCCCTCATCACCACCACCACCACTGCCACCAACCCCACCCCCCTCATCACCACCACCGCTGCCACCAACCCCACCCCCCTTATCAACACCACCGCTGCCACCAACCCCACCCCCCTTATCACCACCACCGCTGCCACCGACCCCACCCCCCTCATCACCGCCACCGACCCCACCCCCTCATCACCACCACCGCTGCCACGGATCGCACCCCCTCATCACCACCACCGCTGCCACCGATCGCACCCCCCTCATCACCACCACCACTGCCACCAACCCCACCCCCCTCATCACCACCACCGCTGCCACCAACCCCACCCCCCTCATCACCACCACCGCTGCCACCAACCCCACCCCCCTCATCACCACCACCGCTGCCACCGACCCCACCCCCCTCATCACCGCCACCGACCCCACCCCCTCATCACCACCACCGCTGCCACCGATCGCACCCCCCTCATCACCACCACCGCTGCCACCAACCCCACCCCCCTCATCACCACCACCGCTGCCACCAACCCCACCCCCCTCATCACCACCACCGCCACCAACCCCACCCCCCTCATCACCGCCACCGACCCCACCCCCTCATCACCACCACCGCTGCCACCGATCGCACCCCCTCATCACCACCACCGCTGCCACTGATCGCACCCCCCTCATCACCACCACCACTGCCACCGACCCCACCCCCCTCATCACTGCCATCGATCCCACCCCCCTCATCACCACCACCGCTGCCACCGATCCCACCCCCCTCATCACCACCACTGATGCCACCGATCGCACCCCCTCATCACCACCACCGCTGCCACCGATCCCATCCCCCTCATCACCACCACCGATGCCACCGATCCCACCCCCCTCATCACCACCACCCCTGCTGCCACCGATCCCGACCGCCCCCTCACCATCACCGCTGCCACTGATCCCACCCCCCTCACCACCACCACTGCCACGATCCCACCCCCCTCACTATCACCACTGCTTCCACTGATTCCACAACCCTCACCATCACCCCTGCTGCCACTCATCCCACCCCCCTCATCATGTCTGCAACCTCTGACATCTCCTGTACTATGTCTGCAACCTCTGACATCTCCTGTACTATGTCTGCAACCTCTGACATCTCCTGTACTATGTCTGCAACCTCTGACATCTCCTGTACCATGTCCGCTCAGCCTCTGACATCTCCTGTACCATGTCCGCCCAGCCTCTGACATCTCCTGTACCATGTCCGCCCAGCCTCTGACATCTCCTGTACCATGTCCGCCCAGCCTCTGACATCTCCTGTACCATGTCCGCCCAGCCTCTGACATCTCCTGTACCATGTCCGCCCAGCCTCTGACATCTCCTGTACCATGTCCGCACAGCCTCTGACATCTCCTGTACCATGTCCACACAGCCTCTGACATCTCCTGTACCATGTCCACACAGCCTCTGACATCTCCTGTACCATGTCCACACAGCCTCTGACATCTCCTGTACCATGTCCACACAGCCTCTGACATCTCCTGTACCATGTCCGCACAGCCCCTGACATCTCCTGTACCATGTCCGCACAGCCTCTGACACCTCCTGTACCATGTCCGCACAGCCTCTGACACCTCCTGTACCATGTCCGCACAGCCTCTGACCTCTCCTGTACCATGTCCGCACAGCCTAAGACATCTCCTGTACCATATCCGCACAGCCCCTGACATCTCCTGTACCATGTCCGCACAGCCTCTGACATCTCCTGTACCATGTCTGCAACCTCTGACATCTCCTGTACCATGTCTGCAACCTCTGACATCTCCTGTACCATGTCTGCAACCTCTGACATCTCCTGTACCATGTCCGCACAGCCTATGACCATCTCTTGTCTTTTATCATGTCTGCAGTCTCTGAGGGGGAGTCTGGAGAGGAGACGGGAGTGGGAGTGCCACCGGGATGGGGGTCACGGGAGAAGTCAAATGTCTGTGGACTGTGGACTGTGGAGAGAAGACTATAGGATAAACCCAGAGCCAACAAGCTGGAGCCAACTGACTGAGCCCTGCACGGTCCCCCTGAGAGGAGGTCAGTGACACTTCCGCCAGACCAGACTGAGTGGGGGTCAGTGATGTAAGGGGGAAATGAATACAGTAATGTAAGGGGGGGCATTGATATAAAGGCCCCCCTTATATCAGTAACCCCCCCTTCTATCTGCAGAAGGTGGTCTATGGTCACATTTCCAGAGTTCCTGGGGTTCCCCTTTACATCAGAGTCTGCAGAATTCCTCATTACAGTGCAAGGGGGAACTCTGCGGACCCTAATGTAAAGGCAAACTTTGATTATTTTTTATTCTGGTAATATATCACCATCGCAATAAGTGGACTGTTCTTGATAATTGCTCCACTTTTAACTGGAATTTGCTCGTATGTATGTATATATGTATATAAACCCTATGTGATTTCATATCTGTCTTATCTACATATAATACACACTTCACATGTGCTTTAAAATGCATGGTTTTCCCTTTTATAATCAAAAAAATGACGCTGTGCTGTTGGGCCGGTATTAAAATGCTATGGGGCTGGTATGAAATTATTTCCAGGGCTGGTTTTTATTCCCAGTCCGGCCCTGACTTTGATACACATTATCCTCTGATTATGTCATTACCCTTGCTACTAGCACATACAATTTCATACTCTGACATATCAGTTATATAGTTCTCAGTTGCAACGGTAGAACCCAGTGAAATATATTTCCTTCCCTTACCTTTTCATCTTCCATACATTGTTGTTGCCCCTCTTTTATTATTTGATCACATCAAGACAAGCATATTTTGTCACATTTTTCTAGGTTTGGACTGGCTATTATTAATTCATACATTGTATCTCCCACACTCTGATACTCGTTTACCTTTCTATCTTCCACACTTCGCTGTCATCCCTCTTGGATCACTCTGATCACATTCAGACAAGCACACTCTGCTATTTTAGTTCACTTTCTTTTGGATTTGGCTTGGTCTTTACACTAGCCTTGTGCTATACGTTCATATCCTTTTTGGCTACTACTAAGTGATACATTGTACTTCTTATACTCTGATATAAAATATCCACATCTTTCTATTCAGTGCTGCGTTATGAATCATGCTCAGACATTATTTACCACAAGTGTCCTCGCCTGGCTCCCCGTCTCATTGCCGTGGACTCATGTTCCTTCAGCTCCCGGGTCAGACAATTAGCGCCCCCACCATATGGCAATGTTGCTTTCACCAGTGAAATATGGCTCCATGTAAGTATGGTTTCCCCACTTGGGTCATACAATTGTTGAAAATCCATACTTGCTGATTTATCCCCAACATCTATTGGTTTTTGACATTACATACAAGTCTTTTATTCCTTTGACAGGTTTACCTGTATATACTCCTGATGAGTGGGCTACAGACCCACGAAACGCGTTGAGTTTTCTACTATGTTGTACATTATATTTAAGACAATTTTGTGTGTATCCTGCTCACTCCATGATATATGATCTTTTATATCAATATTGCTGTTGAAATCTTGCCATGCCATATTTTGTACTCCATCTGTTGGTCAATGCATGTCTTTGCTTACATGTTTTTTACTCATCAAAATCTACTTTTATGCATCAGCGACTCATGCATCCACTTCAATTAAAGTCCCATCTGGGCCATTTTTCTCTTTCTTGCTTGATTTAGGGATAGAAGTGGATGTAATAGACAACATCAGACCATTTCCCAGTTATTCCATACATTGGATTATTTATTTAATTCACCACTGGGACTTGATTTAAAAATTTTCACCTATTTTACGTGGAATTAGACACGTTGTTTGGACTATTTATATTAATTATATATTGGACGCATTTTTTTTGTCACATAAGTTAAGATCATACACTGTTTTCAGCGCTGTGTTTTGTTGCACATATTCCAGCAATGAATAAGCAGCAGTTGGGGTGCGAAACGTATTAGCTGTACCCTGTTGTTTTACCACCGTTCATTGTATGATTCATTATTTTATCACTTAGAATAAAGGTGTTTGCATCAGAGTGCTGCCATCCAGTTCAGCTTCTTTATTTACTGTGCCTGCAGGTAAGTCTTATAGGCTTACCTGTAGGTATAAATGAAAAAATGGACTTTACTACCACTTTAACTTGCTTTTGGAGTATAAGAATATACATAAGGAGGCTGATCATTAGCACAACATCATACACCCAAATGTGTTAAAAGACCAATCATCAACGCTATAGGGAGCCCTGGTTGTTATTCTGTCCCTGGCAAAGTCCCTGGCTATATGTGTGGAATATTCCAACAATAAGATCTCCCTGCCATAATTCTCAGTCTGGTACATACTCCTGGACGTTTTCGCTGCCCCCAGCCATCTCTGTGTGTTCTAACTCTTACATTCTTGATAATATAAAACAAATCATACTGTAAGGGATGGTGGGAGCACCTCGTAATTGGCACAGCAGGTGTGCAAAGCCAGGACCTCAGCATAGAGACAGAAGAAAATGGCGTAACTCTCTGGTACCTACCAATAACTGAAATAGTTTTGAATGAACTAACTTTTAAAAAATTTGCCCATTCCTTGAATGGCCTATATTGATATTTAGATGTAACACAGTTGTAATAGTTGTGCTTTAACTGTCCTGAATTAAATTACATTACATAGAGACTTTTCCACAGCTCTCCTTGAAGATTGTTTTGAATCTTTTGCTGCAGGTGACTTTGGGGGAAATGTATTGATTGACATCAGCCAAGGTCCCGTCATTCACCATCTCTATTCAGCACAGAAATATTTCAGAGATATCATCCTTCTTAGGCCTACTAAGCACTGTATCCTAGAATTGAAAAAATGGAAAAACAGCCGAACCGGAGCATTTGATTGGTCACACGCCGCTACACTTGCCACAGACTTGGCAGGAAAGAGGTGAAGTATCTGCCAGTTTTTTGTCCGAATCAGGCCGATTGCCTGGTGTGATGAAATAGTAGCGTGGGGAGGAGGACCAGACATAATTTTTAAAACATTTGTATTTTTTAATTAGTCTTTTCAGCTTGTGAGAAGATTTGCAAATCAGGTGATAATATTACGAGGGAAAAAAATTATGTTAACCCCTTCGATCCTAAGGGTAAAAAAAATCTAAATTCCTAAGCCCTATTTCTAATTTTGACATGTGTTAGAAAAAAACATACATATCATCACTACTTTGTGCATCCATATGGATTATATCTGTTTTTTTCCCAGGGCATATTGGGCTTTCATTTGGTGGTAATAAATATCTCCTGATTTATTTATTTATTTTTTTTAATCAAAGAAAAACTGACAGTAGAAAATAATCATTTGTTTTAACTGTATATTCATTGCTACTACCATAACCTACCACCATAGAACAATCCAAAATAAATTCTCCTGCTCCTGACGATCACAGAGATACCACATATGTGTATGTTATGTTGTTTGTACCCGTAGTATAGCCTAGAAACAATGGGGCGCATTTTTCTTTTTTTAATACTACCTAAAACACACTGACACTGATTTAAAAAAATCCTGTCCAAAAAATACTGACCCTGCTCTTTTACCCAATCACTAACCGTGATACTGACCTAGATCAAACCTTGATCTAGGTATTTATTTAATTTTTTTTTTTTATTTAATTTTTAAAACATTATTATTATATTTCTTGAGACACTTTTTTTTCTATTTCTGCAAGAACAGAGAATGATACAATGTATCACAGAGACAGAAAACACGGGGGCAGGCTTCACAGTAACTAATCACTGTGATAGCCAATTAGAGGCTATCACAGTGATCAGGTGACCTGGAATCCGCCGTTCCGGGTCCTGATCGTTAGAACAGGGCCTGGGGATTTGGTGAGACCCGGTCTCTGTGCTGGGAGCACACCATGCGGTGCGCTCCTAGCAGGAAGGGAGATATGCACATATGCTAACATTGTAATACTGCTATAAGAATCTTTTTCTGGGTATGCAGCATGTGATCCCCAGCAAAAGAGGTGGAGGGCTTTAGGGAGAGGAGGGAACAATAACCCACCTACACACAGCCTTGGTGGTTAGTGGCTAACTGTAAGTGCTTCATCTCTATGGTAAATAGATGGAGTCGACACTCCTCTCCCACTGATATCTGGAAGTCTCTTCTACAGCTCAGAAATGTTAATGGTATTCACCAGCTCAGAAATAATATACTCAATGCCTCTCAGAATATAAGTTAAATGCTTTATGTGACATGGGATGTGCTTCTTCCTTCTAGTGACCAATGTGAGGAGAAGGAAATCGGGCTCAGGGCGGCAATTTCACATGTTGTAAAATTTGATCTCAACCAGGAAAATCTCACAGGCCCAGTTGGACTGCCACAAGCCGACTGCCTGGTGTTCTGGGGTATTCTGGAAGCCACCAGCAAAGACCTTGAAGATTTTGTGAGAAACTTCAGGAAATTCTCAAAGCTTCTAAAACCTGGCGGGCGTTTGATGCATTATGGAGTTTTAAATTGTACATTCTATAAGGTTGGGGAAGAGAAGTTCCATTTTGTAAAGTATAATGAAAGCGATTTTAGAAGTATGCTTAGTGATGAGGGGTTTGTTATCACCCATTTGGAGGTTTCCCAAAGAAAGGCAGAGACTGATCTGATAGATTTTGATTCAGTTATTTTCTGCACAGCTTATAAAGAACAGAAGATTTAGGCCTCAATCACACCATTGTGTTAGAAAGTGCACATGTATTTTAATGAAAGAATATAGTGTGTTTTAGTGCAATTCTAATGTGTAACATTAAAATGTAATGCAAGGCAAAATGTGAGTGTGAGCTTTCCGTGTGTTTTCCATAAATTTTTCCTGGGAAATTTACTGTGTGACTTATAAAAATGCATTAATTAAAAATGTTTAGTGAATTTTCTGTGCATTTCCATATGTTGCTATTGACTATAAGGCAAAACACATTACACAACACATTGATGAGAACAGCTTCATAGAATGTAATGGCAACCAGTTTTTATGAGCTTATAATATGCTGTGATCCTGGGTTGTAGGGCATATAAAAAATAATGGTAATAATGGGCCCCTAGGCTGGGTTCACATACACTATATTACCAAAAGTATTGGGACACCTTCCTTTACACGCACATGAACTTTATTGGCAACCCAGTCTTAAGCCCCGTACACACGTACCGATCGTCGGCCGAACGATCGGCCGTCTTTTGTCCCTGGGCTGTCGTGTCCGCTGAAAAGTGCAAAAGACTGCACACGAATTTTGTCGGCCAACAACAGCCGACTGCAGAAGTGATGTCATGTGATGGTTAACTTTCCGTGTGTTTTTTCTTTTCTGAGCATGCCCAGTCTTGCAAATCTGCTGTCTGTAGGCCGAATTCTGTACTGACTGGCGAACAATCGGCCGTTCTGGTGTCGGCCTACAAAAATTTTAATGCTTGCACGACAGATTCTGTTCGGCCGAAAGTGCGCTGTTGGCTGTCGGAAGCATCATACTAACAATCTTTTCGGCCGACAATCTGCACGTGTGTACGGGCCTTTAGTCTATAGGGTTCAATATTAAGTTGGCTAGGAATGGGCTCGGGCGTGTTTGAGATCCCACTTGTCAGATCCCGCCAGGATTGGCGGGAGTGATTAGCCGTGTGCAGTGTCGGCTTCCTGGCGGGATCAGGCAGGTGGGATCGCGAACACTCCTGAACCTATCACTAGAGTTGGCCCACCCTTTGCAGCTATAACAGCTTCGACTCTTCTGGGAAGGTTGTCCACAAGGTTTAGGAGTGTGTCTATGGGAATGTTTGACCATTCTTCCAGAAGCGCATTTGTGACATCAGGTACTGATGTTGCACAAGAAGGCCTGGCTCACAGTCTCTGCTCTAATTCATCCCAAAAGTGTTCTATCGGGTTGAGGTCAGGACTCTGTGCAGGCCAGCCAAGTTTCTCCACCCAAACTCGCTCATCAATGTCTTGATGGACCTTATTTGTGTACTGGTGTGCAGTTATATTGGAACAGGAAGGGTCCATCCCAAACTTTTCCCACGAAGTTGGGAGCATGAAATTGTCCAAAATGTCTTGGTATGCTGGCGCCCTAAGAGTTCCCTTCACTGGAACTAAAGGGGCAAGCCCAACCCCTGAAAAATAACCCCACACCATAATCCAACCTCCACCAAATAATTTGGACCAGTGCTCAAAGCAAAGTCCATAAAGACGTGGATGAGCGAATTTGGGGTGATGGAACTTAACTGGCCTGCATAGAGTCCTGACCTCAACCCGATAGAACACCTTTGCAATGAATTAGAGCGGAGACTGCAAGACAGACCTGCTCGTACACATCAGTGCCTGACCTTACAAATGCACTTCTGCAAAAATGGTCAAAGTTCCCATAGACACACTCCTAAACCTTGTGGACAGCCTTCCCAGAACAGCTGAAGCTGGTATAGCTGCAAAGGGTGGGCCAACTCAATTTTGAACCCTACGGACTAAGACTGGGATGCCATTAAAGTCCATGTGCATGTAAAGGCAGGCATCCTGATACTTTTGGTAATGAAGTGTAAATGCGAATTGGATGCGTTTTTAACTGCATCCAATTCTCATAGCATGTGAGTGTGATCATCTTTCAATGGAGCCAGTTCACACATGTCCGGGGCAGCTGCGGAGCGGTTTTGAAAAGGGTCCTGTGCATTTTTGGGTCTGATTCAGGAGTGAATTCAGGGAACATTTTGCACCTGAGTCGCACCTGAACCGATGAAATGAAACGCACAGGACACCGAACTGCAAATCACACCACAGATATGTAAACCCAGCCTTAGGTGGCTAACAAGAATGTATTTCAGCAAATCATCTATTTACTGGTAGAGCACCTCAAATGTTAAGGCAGTTCTCTGAACATAGAGATCGCCATCGCCAACCACAAACCTGCTTCTAAACTCTGAACACCAACTTTTCACACTGACACAAACAGGCAGTGGCCATTGATAGCTAGGCAGGCTGCCAAAGATACAGAAGCCCTGAAGAAGACTTTAGAAGCATGTTAGCGTCTTTGATTAATTTTTGAGCTAATAAAGGAATAAAAATATTCTGATTTTAGAACTTTTATTTATGGTGTTTCTTTATAGTGCTTACCCACTATTTAGTCTGTTATTAACCCTAATTCATTTTCATTAAAGCGTAACTCCACTTTTGTTGAGAAAAACAATTTCCCTCTGAATGATCTCTTGTTCCTCTGTGCTTCTGTGCTGAGTGGGTCTAATCATGGTTTCATAATTATCTGTCAGCTGTGGCACCCACAGAGCACTAATGAGGAAATCTGCTGGGCCTGCATCCCTTTAGACGTGTTCCTATTGAGAGTATCTCACCAAAAATGACATTTTTGTTCCAGGGGATTCCAGAAATCTGACTTGTATCTTAGGCAGACTTCTGGGAAAATCGGTAAGCCAATCACACAAGCAGGAAATGATGTTTCTGGGGTGTGGTCAGTACACATTCTGTGTACAGAACAGCTCCAGGTAGCCATATTGCATTGCATTTTCAGAAAATTACAACGGCTGCAGATTGAAAAGTAAAGGAAATTTTTATTAACATTTTACAATTACAATATGATTTGTGTCGCAATTGTATATGCTAAATAGTTTTTTCTTTATTTGCTATTTTTTTTCTCACGAAAGTGGAGTTACTCTTTAACTCTTTCTTCCCTTATTTGCTTCTTTGTTTTTTTTAAATGTTTTTTTTTTTTCTGTTCATACATCATACATAAAAATGGGGGAAGAAACTGCGCTAATATCTAAATGTGGTAGCAGCAACTTAACATGTGACAAACATCAAAAACATATAAAAGGGGGGAAGCTGCGCTAAGTGACACAAACATATATCAAGAGTCCAAAAAGTCACAATGTTTGGTATAAATAAATATTGAATCAGAAAGTCCAAAAAAGTATATATTCAACCGAATATCCACCCATGCAGGAAAATGAGTAAATTTACTGCTTACCAGAAGTAGCAGTAAAGTATGCCTTGAATAAGGGTTAGCCGAGCCAGATGAAATCTGCGAAGGATTCCTCCCCAGCGGTGGCCGTCCCAGGATCACGATAAATTAAGTGTATGGATGAAAAACAAATAAAACATAGCTTGATACTGTATAATATTCAAGTGAATCACTCCCGAGTGTGTCAGAAGGAAAAAAAAGGAAGGTGCTAGTACAACCCACCACCAACACAGGCTGCTTACCAGATATTGATATAAATGAGCAAATAAACAGCAATCCAAAAGATGATAGAAGCTATGAATGAACCACCACCTTAACGTATTGTAATTACCAGATAGTTGTTAAATGAAGGCAGATCAATATACAACTCAAAGAAGGCCTTAAGGATAAGCCACCACCTTGATCTTAATGCAATTACCAGATAATAGAAATAGATATGCATAGAGGGTAACTTCAAATGAGCTGAGGACCCGCTGAGAAGCTTCACCAAAACAATCTGCTTACCAGAGATAAGCCAAATTATTGCCACATCTTAGATCCAGATGTCCCCGGGAAATATCCAATCTCCTATAGACAAACGGTCCCTGGTGGTGTAGAGGCCGACCCACAGATATGGCTCCAGTGATCATATAAAAGTAATGATGGAGATATTCATAGTGTAAACCCGTTTTATTAAAAATAAACAATAAAGTATTGCACTTACATAAAAAACTTAAAACTGCGCTGAATCGGAGCTGCCGGCCGGACAGTTCCAAACACCCGCCTGAGCGTCTCAACGAGGTGACGTCAGCACGCCGCGACCGACGTACGTTTCGTCAAAGGATGACGTTCTCAAGGTACGGGCGGCGCGCTGACGCCACCTCTTATATTATAACACATAGAAGCAATTAGGACAAAGGATCCTCCCTGTGGGGCCGAGGGATTGAAGCCACTGCTGCCATTTTAACTAAGGTCAAAAGAGCGGATCCAAGACCAGACATATTTTAGTCTTATATATGGGTTTAATCCACATCGATCACAATTCTTAAGGACCGATTCCACTACTGAGTATATCTAGATCTATAAATGGAAAGGAATGTTAAACAACAAATGTCCGTATATTGTAATAGTGGTCACAATAAACTTACTACTGGCAGGTAACACTCCCAGATCCCACAGAGAGTCACCCTATACACATTTGGTTAATAACAACTCTAAAGTACATTCATTTACAGCTACACATCATATACAAACTTGAATAATACGTTTGGCATCCCCGGCATACCTTTGACAGGCTACATCCTTAACCACTTTACCTCCGCTCACATGGAGGCTACTGCGGCACTTTGCCACGATCCTGTCCAGCGACGTAGACCTACGTCGCTGGACTCCTCCCCCTGTAGGCGGCGCTCGCGCGCCGCCGGAGGCGCGCTCCCGCGCCGCCGGAGGCGAGCTCCCGCTGTTTTCATTCACAGCGGGAGTCGGGCCAGGGGAAGAGCAGCGGCGATCGCCGCTGCTCTTACCCGATCGTCGGGGATCGAGTCTGGAGATCCGCCCGCTGTGTTTAAACACAGCGGGCGGACCTCCATAGTGACAGGGAGTGACAGATCGGAGTGTTCAGCATAGCTGGACATCCGATCTGTCCCTGTCTCACAAAGTCACCTCCCCCCCCACACGTCAGTAAGCACCAGGCATACATTAACCCCTCCCTCTCCAATAAAATTAACCCCTTCACTGCCAGTGTCATTTTTACAGTAACAGTGCATATATATAGCACTGATTACTGCAGTAATGTCACTGGTACCCCCAAAAGTGTCAAAAATGTCAGTCAAGGGTCCGATCTGTCCGCCGCAATGTCGCAGTCCCGCAAAGAAAATCGCAGATCGCCGCCATTACACGTTAAAAAAAAAAACACCAAAAATGACAGAAATCTTTCCCTTAGTTAGTAAACGCAATAACTTTTGCGCAAACCAATCAAAATACGCTTATCGTGATTTTTTTTACCAAACATAGGTAGCAGAAAACAAATTGGCCAAAAATTTTAAAAAAATTAGATTTTTACATTTTTTTGGGGGGGAATTTCATATAAAAAAATGTGAAAAATATTGTTATTTTTTCAAAATAAACGCTCTTTTTTTGTTTATAGCGCAAAAAGTAAAAATCGCACAGGTGATCAAATACCACCAAAAGAAAGCTCTGTTTGTGGGAAAAAAAGGACGTAAATTTCATTTGGGTACGGCGTCGCACGACCGCGCAATTGTCAGTTAAATTCGCACAGCGCCGAATCGCAAAAAGTGGCCTGGATGGAAGACAGCAAAATCCTCCGGTGGTAAAGTGGTTAAATCTCGTAGGGACCAATAATATGATAAATTAAACAAAAAATCTTCAAATACAGTATGGGTCCAAGAGTGCAGTAATGGTAGCCAGATATTAAGGACAAGGAGGCACCTAAATCCCAATAATAATGCCATTAGTTGATCAATAAATTAGCTCAAATCACACCACATGTAGTGAGTGCAATTCATGACTCCAATAATATTAAATGAAAAATAAAGGTATATAAAATCTTATATTATATTACATTATACAATGTTTGTAAAATATAACATAACAAAGTGTCAAATTATTACCATTAGCCTCTCTTACAGAAGGAATTCTCAAATACAAAACTATGTGGACCTTATACAGGTATTTAGGTTCAAAGGAAAAAAACTAGCATAAACCAAAAAATCAAGAATTGTTAATGAATGCGTTTAAGTCAGTATCCACATTCATTCCAAAAGGAGTATATGTCTTGACTTTAAATATCCAAGCCATTTCTAACCTAGAGAGGCCCCTCACAAAAGGTTCCCCCCGCCATTTCGGGGTAAATTTGTCAATGCCCAAGAAAGTAAAATTGGACGGGTTTTTATTATGTTTGGTAAGGAAATGCTTAGACACCGAGTGTTTATCATACCCATTCCGTATGTTAGCTATGTGCTCATTTAAACGTACTGACAGTGGACGCTTAGTTCTTCCTATATATTGAAATCCGCACGAGCACTGGAGGAGATAGACTACCCCAGTGCTCGTGCAGGAAATAAAAGGTTTGATCTTGAAAGATTTACCAGTATTGGTAGATCTGAAAGACTTGGTGTTTTTACATCTGATATGATTTAAACGGCAGACTTGGCACCTATTGCATTTGTAAAAGCCATTCAAATGGTCTAAAAAGGAAGGCCGTGCCATAGGAGCCTCAATAACATTTGGGGCCAACTTATCTCGCAAATTAGTAGTCCCTTTAAAAATGACTCTGGGTTTATCGGGCAGAAGATCACGTAGAACTGGATCATTATCCAAAATGTGCCAGTGTTTTGTGATCAACCTTTTGATGTCCATGGCCTGCTTAGAATAGGTAGTTATAAAGGCAGGACTAGATGTATGGTCACTCTGTGGCTCGGCTGGACGCGTGGTCAACAGTTGAGATCTGTCCATCGAGCTGACTTGCTCCAGGGACCCACGGAGAAAGTCAGGGTCATATCCCTTGGCGATGAATCTCCCCGTGAGAACCCGGGCCTATTGGTCAAAATCAGTCATATTTGAGCAATTCCGACGGATCCGCATATACTGCCCTTTCGGTACAGCTCTTAACCAAGGGCCATGGTGGCAGCTGTCCACTGGTATATATGCATTACGGTCCGTGTTCCTAAAAAACGTAGAGGTAATGAAAGAGCCTTCCATGATGGAAATGGACAGGTCTAAAAAGTTGATAGTTGTCTGGCTCAGCTCATAGTTTAATACTATTCCTCTAGAGTTATTATTGAGGAAATCCAAGAAGGAAATCAAGTCCTCCCTGTTCCCATCCCATAGGAGGAGGATGTCATCGATGTATCTAGCCCATAACATGACCTGTGGCCTAGCATGGGCATAGATGACATCCTCCTCCCACTGGGCCATGAACAGATTGGCCAATGATGGAGCATATTTGGCGCCCATGGCAACGCCGGTGTCTTGCCTATAAAATTGATTTCCGAACCAAAAGTAATTATGTTTGGTCGCATAATTTAACAGCTCCATGACAAAGTCAATCTGTACCGGGGGTAACATTGAATCCCTCCTTAAGAACATGTACACGGCATCCAAACTCTGGTCGTGTGGAATAACTGTATAAAGCGACGACACGTCGGCAGTAACCATCCACATGTTATCCACAGGAACTGTATTTGACAGTAGATTTATGATGTGTCTACTATCGCGAACGTAAGAGGGCATTTGTTGAACTAAAGGTTGTAAATAATAATCGATATACTTCCCCACCCGGGACGTCACCGAGTCAATGCCGCTGACTATAGGACGCCCCGGGGGGGAGGTTAGGCTCTTATGGATCTTGGGCAAATAATATATTATGGGGGTGCGGGGACATTTGGGTACCAAGAATAATCTCTCCTTCTTGTTCAAAATATCCAACTGGTGGCCCCTATCCAATATGTTTTCCAATTCCCTCTTGTATTTAAACTTAGGGTCTTGAGAAAGAGGAGTGTAGGTAGAGCGATCATTTAATATACGATACATTTCTGTCTTGTAGTCAGATCTATCTAAAACTACGATCGCTCCCCCTTTATCAGCAGGTCTGATAATTAGTTGTTTGTTATTACACAATGATCAAGACCATTTTGTAAATCTTTTCTCATGCTACATTTTTGAATATTTAATTTCTCCAAGTCCCTAAGTAAGACGTCCCTAAACACTTTAACCGAAGGGGCCATTGAACCTGGAGGGTTGAACGTGGAGGCGTTGGGGAGGCCCTGATCCTTATTCTTATTCTTATATTAAACAGGCAAAAAATTTGGGGGAGCATACCCATGTATTTCCAAAGCTGCTGCAGCTATGAACCAAAAGACATGTATATTAAAAAAGAATAGCGCGCAAATGCAAAAGAAATTACTACCAAATCTGAAGAGAGTCCATAAATAAAAATGGGGGTTTGGTCCCACCATATGGCCATATCGTGCTCAAGCCCACTACTGCGTCAAAGTACCCCATTATCAGTGGGTCCTACACTATCCATGAAAAAGAGTTGAATCCAGCCCTTCTAACCCTTGGAGACAACACTCCTTGCTGGGAAAAATGTGCAAATGCACTACAGGGGACTCCTCCTATATCCATTTGATGGTGGACACTGATTGAGTACAGGTGTATGTGGGGGGTGGGGAGGGCTGCTCAACCTCGATAGTCTGGTCAGACCGAATACATAATAAACAGGCAAAAAATTTGGGGGAGCATACCCATGTATATCCAAAGCTGCTGCAGCTATGAACCAAAAGACATGTATATTAAAAAAGAATAGCGCGCAAATGCAAAAGAAATTACTACCAAATCTGAAGAGAGTCCATAAATAAAAATGGGGGTTTGGTCCCACCATATGGCCATATCGTGCTCAAGCCCACTACTGCGTCAAAGTACCCCATTATCAGTGGGTCCTACACTATCCATGAAAAAGAGTTGAATCCAGCCCTTCTAACCCTTGGAGACAACACTCCTTGCTGGGAAAAATGTGCAAATGCACTACAGGGGACTCCTCCTATATCCATTTGATGGTGGACACTGATTGAGTACAGGTGTATGTGGGGGGTGGGGAGGGCTGCTCAACCTCGATAGTCTGGTCAGACCGAATACATAATAAACAGGCAAAAAATTTGGGGGAGCATACCCATGTATTTCCAAAGCTGCTGCAGCTATGAACCAAAAGACATGTATATTAAAAAAGAATAGCGCGCAAATGCAAAAGAAATTACTACCAAATCTGAAGAGAGTCCATAAATAAAAATGGGGGTTTGGTCCCACCATATGGCCATATCGTGCTCAAGCCCACTACTGCGTCAAAGTACCCCATTATCAGTGGGTCCTACACTATCCATGAAAAAGAGTTGAATCCAGCCCTTCTAACCCTTGGAGACAACACTCCTTGCTGGGAAAAATGTGCAAATGCACTACAGGGGACTCCTCCTATATCCATTTGATGGTGGACACTGATTGAGTACAGGTGTATGTGGGGGGTGGGGAGGGCTGCTCAACCTCGATAGTCTGGTCAGACCGAATACATAATAAACAGGCAAAAAATTTGGGGGAGCATACCCATGTATTTCCAAAGCTGCTGCAGCTATGAACCAAAAGACATGTATATTAAAAAAGAATAGCGCGCAAATGCAAAAGAAATTACTACCAAATCTGAAGAGAGTCCATAAATAAAAATGGGGGTTTGGTCCCACCATATGGCCATATCGTGCTCAAGCCCACTACTGCGTCAAAGTACCCCATTATCAGTGGGTCCTACACTATCCATGAAAAAGAGTTGAATCCAGCCCTTCTAACCCTTGGAGACAACACTCCTTGCTGGGATTAATTATTCTTATATTAATCCAACAGTCTTTAGTATGCAAGAGTAGATAGTGTAAGTTGATAAGAAGGAATCCCCTGCGGGGTACTTATCACTAGTTGGTTTAGAGAGGTGAGGGGTCCGGTAGTGAGCTAAGGATCAGGTAACGAGATACAGGATCAGTAGCGAGATACAGGATCAAGTAGCGAGATACAGGATCAAGTAGCGAGATACAGGATCAAGTAGCGAGACTCCGGTCTATCCAGATATTGGGGAAATAGCTGGAGGCTTCGGCAGCGTCAGACAAGGCTGCATAACAGGCGGTTTGCACGAACGCCTTGTGAGTGAAAGCCGGCGATTGAAATAGCCGCTCAGAGCGGCGCCTAGTGATGACGTCATGAGAGTTAAAGGGACAGGTAGCTATATGAGTTCCACCTACCTGAATGGTGGAACGCAATGCAGAAATAAGAGGCTGGAAGGGTACCGAAGGTACCAGGATCTTACAGTCCCCCCCCCCCCCCGTAAGGCCGGCTCCGGAAGGCCTAAAGCACTGGTCTCTCCGGGTATTTGGAGTGGAACCTTCGTATAAGCCTGGGAGCGTGAACGTCAGAAGTAGGCATAGCTTTCAATGCTTCTTCAAATAACCTCAGATCCTCCCTACGTACCACCGTGCCATTAGAAGCGCGTGTGCAGTCAGGTGCAAGAACCTCAATATTTTGATTGGAAGCTATAAGGGTGCTTGCCAAAACAGGAATTTCTTTAGGTAGTGGTACAGGAGGTTTTTTAGAACGTGGTACAGGGTTCACTGGAGTTGAAGGAAGGGCTTTTACAGGAGTATCTATTCCAACATTTGCCAAATTCTGGGTGTCCTTTTCTGATATAGAAAGGGGACAGGGCTGGCAACAGCCTTGGCAATTTCCAGGTTGTTTTTCAGGGAAGACAGCACGGATTTGCTTGGCCTCCACTGGGAGAGCCTTAGGCCTAGATGGTCGGGTTGGGCAAGATGTAATGAAATGTCCCCCCTCTCCACAATAAAAACAAAGGCCACAGATTCTCCTGTGATCTTTTTTGTAAAGACAGCCTAGTATGCACGGTACCAATCTCCATAGGCTCCTCATCAACTTCTGGAGGATCAGGGTCTAAAGAAGGTGTGTCAGAGTGACAAGGCTGACTGTTTAAGGCAGGCTTGTACCATGACCAGGCAGAATCACCATACTCATTTGGTTTTCTTTTTTCCCTAGGTACCCGAGGTCTGCGGGAACCTGGAGCAGGTTTAGGAGTAGGTTTTTGGGAGGGGAGACACTGAGAGTGCATGGCAATTGTAAATGACTCCCAATTGTCTAGGATAGGACTTTTCTCTTGCAGTTTCTGGTATGCCCATGTTTTCATCTTTCCGGAAAGCAAATTAATGGCAGCATGAACTTTAATAAAGTCATTATGATAGGTCCTGGGCTTAAGGACAAATAGGAGCTCACAATCCATCCGGAAAAAAAAAAATGAGGAACGGGGACCATCAAACCTGTCTGGTAACAGGACAAGGGGTTCTGGGGGTTGAGCAGCAGTAGGCTGTGACACAGAAGCTAATTGCTTTTTTAAGGTATGGTTTTCATTTAGTATTTCAGTAAGAGTCTGAACTAACCCATCTACCTTTTGTGTTAGGTGCATCACATGAGTGGCTAATTCTGCTGAATCCATTTTTTTTTCTGGTTCGTGCAATCTGTAACGCTCTGGCGTTTGTTTAGTGAACTGGATTTGCAGCTGCAGAATTTCCACTCAGTAGTCCTGTAGAGATGTGTTGAATCACCATATCCAACTCTCCAGACTCATCATTGTGGCCCAGCCTGCTTCAGCATGCACATATACAGACACTCAGATAAGATGTTCCTGGAGTGATAGGTTGTATGCGATAGTATAGAGGTGATGTGCTGAAAGGACAGGCGTGAGTAGTGATAGCAATGATAGGCACTCAAGTAGTAATGTTCAGGAGTGTTAGCAGATGGTGATAGATAGTATGCAGGTGGGTTAGCAATCATGTACAATTAACAGTTGGTAGGGGACAGCAGATGAATGTACAGGAGATGCTAACTTAGTGCAAGGGTATAGATGGTAGTAGACTCAAGAGCTAGCAATCTATGTAACAGTGCAGATGATAGAAATAGTAATGCATAGATAGCAACAGTCTTTAGTATGCAAGAGTAGATAGTGTAAGTTGATAGGAAGGAATCCCCTGAGGGGTACTTATCACTAGTTGGTTTAGAGAGGTGAGGGGTCCGGTAGTGAGCTAAGGATCAGGTAGCGAGATACAGGATCAGTAGCGAGATACAAGATCAAGTAGCGAGATACAGGATCAAGTAGCGAGACTAGGATATAGATGGTAGTAGACTCAGGAGCTAGCAATCTATGTAACAGTGCAGATGATAGAAATAGTAATGCATAGATAGTAACAGTCTTTAGTATGCAAGAGTAGATAGTGTAAGTTGATAGGAAGGAATCCCCTGGGGGGTACTTATCACTAGTTGGTTTAGAGAGGTGAGGGGTCCGGTAATGAGATAAGGATCCGGTAGCGAGATACAGGATCAGTAGCGAGATATAGGATCAAGTAGCGAGATACAGGATCAGTAGCGAGATACAGGATCAAGTAGCGAGATACGGGATCAAGTAGCGAGACTAGGATATAGATGGTAGTAGACTCAAGAGCTAGCAATCTATGTAACAGTGCAGATGATAGAAATAGTAATGCATAGATAGAAACAGTCTTTAGTATGCAAGAGTAGATAGTGTAAGTTGATAGGAAGGAATCCCCTGCGGGGTACTTATCACTAGTTGGTTTAGAGAGGTGAGGGGTCCGGTAGTGAGCTAAGGATCAGGTAGCGAGATACAGGATCAGTAGCGAGATACAGGATCAAGTAGCGAGATACAGGATCAAGTAGCGAGATACAGGATCAAGTAGCGAGACTCCGGTCTATCCAGATATTGGGGAAATAGCTGGAGGCTTCGGCAGCGTCAGACAAGGCTATATAACAGGCGGTTTGCACGAACGCCTTGTGAGTGAAAGCCGGCGATTGAAATAGCCGCTCAGAGCGGCGCCTAGTGATGACGTCATGAGAGTTAAAGGGACAGGTAGCTATATGCGTTCCACCTACCTGAATGGTGGAACGCAATGCGGAAATAAGAGGCTGGAAGGGTACCGAAGGTACCAGGATCTTACAATTCTAGACTCGATGTTGATGCAAAATAAAAACATTTGACTGTCATATGATGTGCTTACTACCCTGATGGCTGAAGTTACAGCTATAATGAACTCTAGACCATTGGTTTCCATTTCAACAGACCCTGAGAGACCTGAAATTCTTTCGCCAGCAATGCTCTTGACTCAAAAAACTTGTACAATATCAGCTCCTCCTGGTGAGTTCACCCTAAAAGATCTTTACAAGTGTCAGTGGAAGCAAGTTCAGAACCTTGCTGACACCTTTTGGAAACGTTGGAGGCAAGAGTATTTATCATCACTCCAAACTAGAAGAAAGTGGAAAGAGGAGAAACCAAATGTTGAAGAAGGAGATCTTGTGTTGTTGAAAGACCCTCAAGCAAAGCGCAATGATTGGCCAATGGGTCTTGTCATAAAGACCATTTCCAGCGGTGATGGTAGAATTCGCAAAGTAGAGGTCAAAATCAATAAACAAGGAATTGCTAAAGTATATCTCAGGCCTGTCTCAGATTTGATTGTTCTTGTCCAAAAGATAGAGTCACCTGTTAGAATAGTTTAGTAATTCATAGATTATATAGTAGTGGTATATATTTATACCAGGCGGGGATTGTGCTGTCTATTATAGAATTGTCTATAATATTTTCATTTTGAGGACACCTGGTGGTAGCCTGTTGCAATTGCAGCTCAGTTCCTCACAGGAAGAAACAGAAAGGCTTGCCTTTGTTAATAAAGTTTATTTTTAAACAACATAAAGTTTTCACTTGGTTACCACATAACGATTTAACCTCAGATACAGAAGTCATTTTAGTTCTGATGCAGACAAGTGAAGATCTCCATATTTGCCCCTAGATACACAAACGCCTGTAAGTCTATTTATTATTTCCAAAAGTTCATTTTACACTTGGACTGCACTGTTGTGTGTTTGATATATCATTTTAATATAAGCTTTCTGCATAGTAATGTTTAATGTTGTGCTTATTAGCAAAGTGTCACATGTAATACATCATTGTAATTCTAATTCTCTCTGATTGTATTGCAGTTTACAGAACTATTGATAGTAGTAAATTCAGTTTTGGAATAAAACACAACGCTATTTCTGTCTGTTTTGTTAACTGGCTGTCAACTAAGGGATAGTAGGACAGCACAATGTATAAATAATCCTATAAAGTAACATTAAAGCGACGCTGTGCACAAAATATAAATAATAAAGTGACAATGTGCCAGCAGTGATAAATAATTCCTAATGCAAAAAGTCCATAAACAATGTAAACAGGTGGTGAATCCTCATAGGGTGATCCCAATGGTGGCCCTGTGGTGGGAAAAGTGGTGGGGTGCTTCTACTCCCTTAGGTAAATAGCCCACTCACCAGAAATACCCACCCCACACAGGGGTATAGAGCGGGTATGTATAATGTAGTAGTGTAATCCCTCTGATGGATCCTGATTCCCTCGGGAGATCTTGGAGCATAGACCAGGTAACCCCTGTATGGCTCCGGGGTACTCTTGGGGTCCTATCAGGGGTTCCTGGATATCCTAGGGGTTCCAAGTGGATGGATCCATGCTCTGTATGGGATGCTAACTCTGATATTTCCTTGTTGCCATTCTCAATTCCGGTTTTGCGATCAACACCCTGCTTACTTGCTTTTCCACCAGGACTACCATGGGAACGTTGAAGAATCAGAGAGTGTGCAGACATGATACAGGAGATGGTCAGAGGCGATGCGGACATGGTACAGGAGACGGTCAGAGAGGGTGCGGATATGATACAGAAGACAGTCGGAGAGTTTGCGGGCATGGTACAGGAGATGGTCAGAGAGTGTGCGGACATGATACAGGAGATGGTCAGAGAGTGTGCGGGCATGATACAGGAGAGGGTCAGAGAGTGTGTGGGCAAGATACAAGAGACGGTCAGAGAGTGTTCAGATATGATACAGGAGGAGATGGTCAGAGAGGGTGCTGACATGGTACAGGAGATGGTCAGAGAGGGTGTGGACATGGTACAAGAGATGGTCAGAAAGGGTTCGGACATGGTACAGGACCTAATGTGCGCCTCCAACCCCAACACAGCTCTGTACCCCCCCCCCCCCAACACACAGAACGTCCAGCAGATCACCCCATGGCCACTCACCTGCAATTGTGGTGCCTGCAGCATCTTCCCATGCACCTCTGGCTGCCAGCTCACTAAGAATTGAGAGGGAGGCGGACGGCAGCTCTGTGGTGCCCGCAGGATTTCCCTCCGGCTATCAGATCACTTCCCTGTGTACAGTGGAGAGGGGAAGCACCTCTGACCCGGGCAGCTAATTGGCTTCAGTGTACGAGTGAATTCCTTTGCTTGTAAACTGAAGAGAAAAGCCAATTAGCCTATCCCCTCTCCACTTTACACAGGGAAGTGACCTGCTAGCTTGAAGGAGATCCCGTGGCCATGTTTTCACAACTGGAAGCTTCGGCTGTCCTGGGGTTCTGACGCGTCGCCCAGAGAACACAGGGACAAAGCCAATTTCCTGTGATTTTTCCCAGGACATGGACAGACTGGGACATGGTTCTGAATATTGTGATTGTCCCGGGAAAATCTGGACTGTTGGCAAGTATGCCATAGGGTCAACGTACTTTGAAGAAATAGCATATGAACCATCTACCAGGTCTTCAAAAGGTATATTCTGTGTCACTGTTCTAGTTCCCTTTATTTATTTGATCAATTGGCGCACCAAATCCCGGAAGAGAGTCACAGCGGGCTTCAGTTGCCCTCATCAAGGATGGCTGTGTTGTGAATAATGAGATTATCGATGCTGCACAAAGAGCATTAAGGGAAAACTTTCAAGGATTGCCAATTTGTAAAGCACGAGCGGTGACTGTCACGGGGGGTTATTTAAATTTAAAAAAAAAATGGCTGTAACTCCGCTTTAGGTGATAGAGTCTCTCAATTGTGAATGATTTATATAATCTCATTTTATGTATAAATATTAGTATCCTGTGGGGAGAATGAGGCTTGCCAGTGCCAGAGGAGCCTTAGACATCCACACAAGGTGTACACACCAATGCGGGTATACAGGCACCGATACATATGAGTGTAATACCATATTTTATGATTTTAACATCAAATAATAAAATACTACACTATGGAACCTTTGAATTATGTCTCCTATGGAGTCACTTCTCCTATCTATGCCTTATTCTATTGGAGGAGTAAAGTGGAGTGTTTGCAGCAGAAGAATTTCAGCCTTGGGCCTTCCAAGCGCATTTAACCCACCTGTAACAACGGGCGAAACACCTCTGGTGAGTTTACATCTACCACTTGAGCACTAACAGTGAAGATAAAAGGAAAGCTCCATATTGGTGTTGGGAACTGTCACACTGGACTTAATCTTAATTTTTTTTCAGTCTTTGTTTTGACATATTTTCATTATATCATTAGCATTTTATTTATGCATATATTTCTATTCACTATGGTTGATTGTATTCACATTGTATTCAACAACTATTCATGCTATGTGAGCGCCATCCTTTTTGGTGAATGCATTGTATAGAGAAGTTGTTTTCCTTTTTTAAAGGGGCTGCCACATTATTTTAATCATTTAGGGCGCCACACATTGGTATTATTTTTTGAGAGATGCAGATCAGAGGCACTGGTGAGGTGTTAGCAGTGCCCCTGTCTACAGGTGTCACCTGGGTGCACTGCTCTCGCACTCACCCACTCTCTAGACTCACTCCACAAAGCCGCTGCTCACCTCCCATTGGCTGCCTGGCTTCCAGTACAGTAACTCGCTGAACAGGCAAAGGGGCGGAACGCTCATTGATTAATTGTGCATGCCGTGAGATGGAGGGCTACAGGAAAAGAGGAGGGCGGGAGCAACAGTCTGGGAAACATAGGGGAGTGTGAGAATAGCTGATCCCAGACCAGAGCACAAGTCCAAGGCCGGTATCACACTAGCTGCGGCCGTGGCTCACAGCAGGGGATCCAGTGGGTCCCTGTTCTCCATTTCAGGTGCGAATCAGGTCCAAATTTTTACTTGAATTTGGACCTGAAACAGACCAGAAGACACACAGAACAGGACTTTTCCAGTGTGGACCTCAGCCGCCCCCCAGCTGTGTGAACCGACTCCATTGAGACCCGGTCACAGTCTCCTGTCATGCGAACTGGATGCGGGGAAACCCACATCCAATTTGCATAAGTGTGATCCCAGCCTAGGTCCACTATTCGAACCCAGCCAGCTTCAGAAACAGTTGTAAAGATGTGGGTACTATGAGGGTACTAGCACCCCTACCTAGTGCTGTCCCTGCAGGTTAAGCATGTGGGGACCCAGCAGCTTGTTGTACACAGAAGCCAGACTCTCATCCAATGCCACATTCTCTGCATAGAGATGGGCTGAACACCCTCAGGTTCAGTTTGCACCTGAACTTCTGAACATAGAAAAAGTTTGGACCCGAACACCGAACCCTATTGAAATATATGGGACCCGAACTTGAAAAAAAAAGTCCCCATTTTGAAGGCTTATATGCAAGTTATTGGGCATAAAAAGGGTATGGGGGCCCCAGGTACTGCCCTGGGGGACATGTACCAATGCAAAAAAACTTTTTAGAACGATTGTATTTAAAGGAGCAGTGATTTTAATAATGCTCAAAGTGAAATAATACAAATGAAAAATTCCTTTAACCCACTGAGCACTTAAACCCCCTTCTTAACCAGACCAATTTTCAGCTTTCAGTACTCTCACATTTTGAATGACAATTACTCAGTCATACAACACTATGCCCATATGAAATTTTCATCCTTTTTTCCCACACAAATAGAGCTTTCTTTTGGTGGTATTTAATCACCATTGGGTTATTTTTTGAGCTATAAATGAAAAAAGACTGAAAATTTTGTAAAGAAAAATGCATCCCCCCCCCCCAAAATGACCCCTTTTTGGAAAGTAGACATTCCAGGGTATTTATTAAGAGGCATGGTGAGTTTTTTGAAGTTGTAATTTTTTCCCACAGTTCTTTGCAAAATGAAGATTTTTTTTCACAAAATTGTCATATTTCCAAGTTATTTCTCATACACTGTATAGGCATACTTGCAACTACACCCCAAAATACATTCTGCTACTCCTCCTGAGTATGGTGATACCACATGTGTGGGACTTTTACACAGCCTGGCCACATACAGAGGCCCAACATGCAGGGAGCATTGTCATTTCCTGACTACCCATTACACTTTTGTGAGGCCCTGCAGGGCACTGATAAGCACTGTAGTGGCACTGATGTGGCATGGATGTGGCATGGATGAGCACTGATGACCATCGATGTAGCACGGATGAGCATGGATGTGGCACTGATGAGCACTAACGTAGCATGGATGTTGCACGGATGAGCACTGATGTGGCACGAATGAGCACTGATGTGGCATGAATGAAGCATGGATGAGCACTGACATGGCATGGATGTGGCAGGGAGGATCACTGAGGTGGCATGGATGAGCACTGATGTGGCATGGATGTGGCACAAATGAGCACTGATGTGGCATGGATGAGCATGGGTGTGGCATGGATGAGCACTGAGGTGGCATGGGTGGGCACAGATGAGGCATGGGTGGGCACAGATAAGGCATGGATGTGACACGGATGGGCATGAATGAGGCATTATTGAGGCAGGGATAGGCATGATTGAGGCACAGATGGGCATGATTGAGGCACAGTTTGGCATGATTAAGGCATGGATGGGCATGACTGAGGTATGATTGAGGCATGGATGGGCATGACTGAGGTATGATTGAGGCATGAATGGGCATTAATGAGGCATGACTGAGGTATGATTGAGGCAAGGATGGACATGATTAAGTCATTGATGGGCATGATTGGGGCATGACTGAAGGCAGGGGATGAGCGATGCTGCAGCCTCCCTCCTCTCCTTGCACGCTGTACCGATCGCTGTGTACAACATGCGAGAAGAGGAGAGAACTTAACCGGACATGCGCCGGTGTGTTGACAACTGATCGCACTGTCATTGGACGGAGCGATTACGTGGTAAAGAACCGCTGTCATTGGCCCTTTACCACGATCCCGGGGAGCATAGACACTTCTGTGTGCGCGCCCCAGGTGGCGCACGGGAAGCCCAATTCTAGGAGGATGTCATTGTATGCCCTCTCAAAATAAGCCGACCGCGCTGTAGCCGTCAATTGGCTATGGCCCAGACGGCAAGTGGTTAAATATATTGCCTGGGGCATCCCCTTAGTCTGCCTGTTGAGAGGCACATCTGTACAGTGTATAGCAACCTACTGCAGCAAAACTGACATTTATAAATGTAGCACCCTCCTAGTCAGGTACTAGATAGGAGATATAGGCCTCTTTCACACGGGCGTTCCGATCAGATCCGCCTGTCAGTTTTTTAGGCGGATCTGATCGGATGCCCATTCAGTCCTATGGAGCAGCGAATGTCAGCGGTGACATGTCCGCTGACACCCGCTGCCATCTGCATCCGATCCTGTCCGTGAAATCCGGACGGATGGAAACCCTATTTTCCATCCATCCTGGGGATCGGATCGGATTGGATGAGAGCGGACAGGCGGTCCGCTCTCATCCGATCCCCCATAGAGAGCAGCGGGGGCTGTGACACCTCCCTCTCCGCACTGCAAGCGGAGACGGAGCTGTCATCCGCCGGCTCAGCGTGGATCGGCGGATCGATCCCCGCTGAGCAGCACGGATCCGCCTACGGAGGCGGACCGTGTGAAAGAGCCCATAGTTTGGCCTTTTCTGCTTAAAAGGAAAGCAGTAGGAAAAACATAATTGCTTCATCTGCTTATCAGAGGAGCTTGATCTTTAGTTAGGTCTGCCCAGTGTGCTCAGTGTGTATTCATCTGGTCTGAGGGGGTGTCCTCACTGCGTCCAATAGGGAGGTCTGTTGGACAGTGGAGGAAACCTGGCCAAGGATACACAGGCTTTTGTAACCATCCCAGTGGGTTGACACCTGGAGAGGTGCATCATGGGATTGCATCATTGTCTTTTGGCGGGAGCAAAGTCCCAGGAGGAGGTGATGGCTATCTCTCCTCCTGCTGAAGTGAGGAAGGTGGTCCAGGCAGTCGGCCTAGGGA
Source organism: Pelophylax lessonae (assembly GCF_965119305.1). Lineage (NCBI taxonomy): Eukaryota > Metazoa > Chordata > Amphibia > Anura > Ranidae > Pelophylax > Pelophylax lessonae. The sequence continues at coordinate 57,597,799 of NC_138779.1, read as the reverse complement.
TCAGGGGTTGAGCTGTGCTGCAGAGGATCCAGTGTGCTGACCAGTGGAGCTGATGGACAGAATACTTCTGGAAAAACAGTATTGTGAGTACTCAAGCATCTGCCCAGGGGTCTGCCTAAGAGAGGGGACCACTCCAGAGAGGTCAAGGGGATCAAGGAGCCAGCTAACCCGGAGTGCTACAGTAAAGGGGGTGCCAAGTTGTAAAGCCCTGAAGATTAGGGGGTAAAGGGGGCACCAGGAAGGGGCCTGAAGTTGCTCAGCAAGTGCAATCTACTATTAAAGTCAGCTACCTCAGGAAAGGAGTACCTTAGGAAGCTTATAGGAATTTTTCACAGTCAAAGGTGAACTAAAGTAAGCGGCCTAGCCATGACTACCTCAATTAGCGTTAACCAGCGTCAGTCAGCATTAACCAGCGCCTGTCAGCGCTACCAGCGTCAATCAGCATTTTTTGTACAGTCCCTGCCTTTTTGTGCGTAGTTCAGTTATTGGAGTATCCCACTCATCCCTTCCTATTCAAGTTACAAATAAAAACACAAAAACCAAAGAAACTGGACTAGTCTGAGGTAAAAACACTTGGAAACATGCCTGAATGTTCTACTGTTGCTAATGGTATTCCAGGGGAACCCACATTCAGCAGCTCCCATGGGAGTAGTGCTACATAAAGAAAATTACATTTAAATTGCCAGCATTACAATGCAATAAAAAAAAAAGTGAAAAAACGACGTGCCTCCCTCCCCCCTCCCCACCAAAAAAATCATACCAGACCCTTATCTGAGCATGCAGCCCAGCAGGTCAGGAAAGGGGGAGGACGAGCAAGAGCCCCCCCCTCCTAAAAAATACCAGGCCACTCTGCCCCCTACCCCAAAGCACCTTGTCCCCTAGTGGGGGGACACACATGGGTTGCCTTCCCGACAACCCTGGGCTGTGGTTGTGGTGCACTGTGGGCAAGGGGCTTATTGGAATCTGGAAGCCCCCTTTAACAAGTGGGCATCCAGATCCCGCGTGCGAATTATTATGGGGCACATTGTATCCCCAAAAAAGTGTCAAAAATATTCTTTTATTTAAAAAATGTAAAAAGAATTAAAAAAAGCAATGTCCCCCAATATAGATCTGCCGTCCTCTGCCACTGCTGGACACAAAAAAAGAAAAAAAAAAGATCCCCTTCAATGAAGGCTGACCGCCTACTGCAGGCTCTACTGTTTGAGGGTTCTTATATAGGTAACGGGCGCAGCCACCCGGCAATGTCACCGCCCCCCTTTTGACATCACCGACCGAAGCATGCTGGGTCGGTGATGCCACAAGGCAGCTGTGCCACCAGGGGACGTTGCTAGGTGACCCCGCCCTGTCAAACGGTAGAGCGTGCAGTATGCAATGAGCCTTCATTGACAGCAGAGCATTTTTTTTCTTTTTTCAAGTCCAGCGATGGTGGCAGGCAGTGGATCTACATCGGGGATATTGGTATTTTTATTTTTTTTAATTAATGAATTGTCAAAAACCTGTCTACTGTTTTTATTTATTTTTGACACTTTTTTTGGTGAATGTGTAGGGGTACAATGTACCCAATACTCATTCACATAGGGCGGACCAGGATCTGGGGGGCCCCTTGGTAAAGGGGAATTTCCAGATTCTAATAAGCCCCCTGCCCAGAGAACCCCACAGCCCAGGGTTGTCGAGGAAGATGTCCTTGTTCCCATCAACATGGGGACAAGGTGCTTTGAAGTGGGGGGAGAAAAGCCCCCCTGCCCCAGAGCACCCCCCTTCCCATGTTGAGGGCATGTGGTCTGGTATGCTTAAGGCCTGGTATGCTCATTTCCTAGTCTGCCAGGCTGTGTGCTCGGATAAAGGGCTGGTATGGATGGGGGGGAATTTTGTTTTCTTTTAGCTGTCAGCGAGGAAGTCCGCTAACAGCTGATGACCCATTCGCTGTTAAGGATGCAGCAGCCGGCTTCCCGGCACCGCTTCTAGCAACATATTGACTGTGCGTTCAGCAGGCGAACAACCCGCTGAACGCACAGGGTGTTCGGGTCAAAATTTTGCTCTTGCAGCTGCCCCCTGTGGTGCTGATGGTGATAGTTAGTAGGAGGAAAAATCGCAATATTGCACTCTGTGGAGACACAGCCTTGGGGTGAGGCGCCCGGAGATGATGTCACAGAGCCATTTTGGAAGACGGAAGGCTGCTCTTGGTGGTTGCCAGGTGGAACACAACCCAGTGTTTCAGTCAGTTACCATGACGATGCGTTTTGCTCGCCTTATCAAGTCACATCAGAGTGCAATATTGCTGCTTTTCCTCCTACTAACTTCACCATTAGCACCACGGGCGGCAGCCACAACAGTAGCGAAGGGCAATCACAACCTATTCCATCAGCAGTTCCTTACAGACAGCCTCTTTTGCAGTGAACTTTCCCACAGTCAAGGATTATTCCCCAACATTTCCATCTGTGGGCAAGTAGGCTGACACAGCCACCGGATTGTGCTTGGGGCAGTTGGGTGTTTTTAGCATATTGTTATCCATTGACCCGACCAGTTACAACCTCATTGTTTTTATAGCTAATTGTAGTTTGTCTATGTGACCTTAGAGGTTCAACAAACGTTTCTATATATTTTCAATCCTTCTGTGTTAACTGGTAATAATTCATCCAAGACATTGCTCAAATTAGATAGATCATAGTGTTATTGTAGGCACAGGCTATGTCCTAAGAGCCTCACAGAGAATTCTGGATGTGTTTTTCTCCAAAAATACTGCAAAACACAACAAAACACTGCATGCGGTATTTTAGAAGCTTTTTTTTGTGAGTGACAAAAACATTTTTGAAAAATGTGGAGCACTATTTTACTGCATTCCTCAAAACGGTAGATACTGCTTTGTGAATGGAGCCCACTGTCTCCTTCTCCTTTTTTCTGTAGTGCAGGAGTTGGCTACATAAGCAAAACACACAAGACATTTTGGGCACAGAAAAAAATGTTTTATACTTGTAATGTAGTAATTTGTTTAAGAGAGGATCGAGTCTTTTCTACTCCCAAAACTAGCACAAAAAAAAAAAAGTGACTTTACTTTGTTGGCTGATCACAACAATGCAGTCACCTGAATCTCTGCTATCAAAGCATGATGACTTGAGTCACATTGTATAAATATTGGGTGACATTCTAATGAAGTCGTATTAATATTTAAAAAGTTGAATTTATCCCACATGTAGCGGGCTCCCCCTATACATAGTTACATAGTTTGTGAGGTTGAAAAAAGACATCAGTCCATCCAGTTCAACCTATGATGTGTGTGTGTGTGTGTGTTTTTTGTTAACCGTACATTGTATACCCCTGTATGTTGTGGTCTTTAAGGTGCCCATCTAATAGTTTTTGAAACTATCGATGCTCCCTGCTGATACGACTGTTTGCGGAAGAGAATTCCACATCCTTACTGCTCTTACAGTGAAGAACCCTCTACGTATTTTAAGGTTAAACCGCCTTTCCTCTAGTTTTAGTGAGTGGCCACGTGTCTTATTGTATTCCCTTTCTCTGAATAGTTTGTTCCTTATGCTAGGGTCGCTAGTACAGTATTTGCACATTCATGTCATATCCCCCATCAATCGTCTCTTCTCCAGAGAGAATAAGTTCAGTGCTTGTAGTCTTTCCTCATAGCTGATGTCCTCCATTCCCCTAATTATTTTGGTTGCCCTTCTCTGGACTCTCTCCAGTTCCAGCACATCCTTCCTGAGGACCGGTGCCCAGAACTGGACTGCATACTCCAGATGTGGCCAGACCAGAGTCTTGTAGAGAGGGAGAATAATCTCTTTATTTCTGGAGTGAATCCCTTTTTTTATACATCCCAGTATTCTGTTAGCGTTGCTTGCAGCGGCTTGGCATTGCATGCCACTGCCAAGCCTGTTGTCTACCAGTACCCCCAGGTTCTTTTCCATCCTAGACTCACCCAGAGGTTCCCCCCCAGTGAGTAGCTTGCTTTCTGGTTTCTGGCACCCAAGTGTATTACTTTACATTTTTCAACATTAAACCTCATCTGCCATGTAGTTGCCCACCCCATTATACAATATAGATAAAGATGACTGTTTGACATTGGGAAGGAACTCAGCTCCCTCTAGTGGTTTAACCGCTACACTGCAGTCACTCTGTGATTTCTAGCAAAAGAAAAGACTACACTACCCACGGGGCAGCTGTGATACCAGGGTGCAATGCCTCACCGCACAGTCTTCTGGTGGAAGCTTTATAAAGGAAGGGAGGAGTCAGGCGCGCTCCCTTGGGACTACACTCTGGGCCAAGCAGGAAGCCAGCGCTGTGGGCTGATGCTGTATGTTAGGCCAAAACTCCTGGGTCTATAGTGATTAAAGGTGGAGCGCTTGATCTTCAGTAGAGGAGCCTTCCTGGAGGTCCCATCGATGCTCTGCAGAGACCGGAGTCGTCCACCACCAACAACTAACGCGGCTGGTGACACAGACCGGAGACTGAGACAGCAGTGGAGAGTTCCTGGAGCAAAAGGCCTGTTGGTGAGAAGGGTACCTGCCCAAAATTGATTCTTGTTAGGGAGAAAGTGACTGTAGCCAGTGCTAACTACACTCTGAATAATACACAGTACACCCCGCAGCCTAGTGTACCTCCCCAGGAGACTAAGCATTTAAACACAAGTACATAAGGCGCCTGGGGCCTATATATATATGCGTCATTAGGAAGATTCAGACGCCCAATTACGCAGTAACATTGCGGGTGATTGTAGCCTTTTATTGCTACCCCTTTTGACTACCTATCAATACGTTTGGATTACAAATAACCTGTGCACCAACGATTGCTAGCGAAGATTCCGAGCCAAAGGAAGGAACTGTGTGCGGGACTCAGACAGGCATTGCCTGTCTGATACAGAGACTAGACGTGTGTAAGGTGTAGCCTTAAAGGGGGGAAAGCTCACGAGCCATCATTTAACTGTACAAGTATACCAGAATAGCTGTCTTAACCATATTGTCTATTATTGTGACACTAACTTTATCTTTCTTAGTTGACTCTTGCAGTACTTTACAGAGTCAACTTGTATTCAAATGTACATTACTTTTGTTTTATGCTCAGTAAAGCTATTCTTGGTTAAGCATAAAGCCTGTGTGTTGCACCTTGTGTCACCTGGAGGGACTGTGACTGGAGAAAGGTAATAACAAGTTATTACTTCTTATTGAAGTGATATATGCTGAAATGTGTTCTTCTGTAGCCATTTGGTGTTACAGTCCCATTTCGTGTCAGTTGTACCTAGGGAGGGTTCGAGCCGATTCTGGGGGTTGGTAGGCAGAACGTAGACCCAAAAATATAATCAGCAGCTCCTACGGGGGTAGCGCTACACACACACATCAGAAGATAGGATACACACTGGAAGATTGCTGTAGTAGCGATAACAATATTACAGGATGGAGCCCGGCTCTCATAAACTCTACCATGTGGTTTGTCTATGTGACCTTAGAGGTTCAATAAACGTTTCTTTATATTTTCAATCCTTCTGTGTTAACGTAATAATTCATCCAAGACATTGCTCAAATTAGATAGATCATAGTGTTATTGTAGGCACAGGCTATGTCCCAAGAGCCTCACAGAGAATTCTGGATGTGTTTTTCTCCAAAAATCTTGCAAAACACGACAAAACACTGCATGCTGTATTTTAGAAGCTTTTTTTCTTGAGTGACAAAAACATTTTTGAAAAATGCGGAGCACTATTTTACTGCATTTCCTAAAACGGTAGATACTGCTTTGTGAATGGAGCCCACTGTCTCCTTCTCCTTGTTTCTGTAGTCCAGGACTTGGCTACATAAGCAAAACACACAAGACATTTTGGGCACAGAAAAAAAATGTTTCATACTTGTAATGTAGTAATTTGTCTAAGAGAGGATCAAGTCCTTTCTACTCCCAAAACTAGCAAAAAAAAAAAAGTGACTTTACTTTGTTGACTGATCACAATGCAGTCACCTGAATCTCTGCTATCAAAGCATGATGACTTGAGTCACATTGTATAAATATTGGGGGACATTCAAATGAAGTCATATTAATATTTAAAAAGTTGAATTTATCCCACACATCAGAAGATAGGATACACACTGGAAGATTGCTGTAGTAGAGATAACAATATTACAGGATGGAGCCCATCTCTCATAAACTCTACCATGTACACGGCTTCCACTCCCGGACTTTGCTGGACACATGCTATTCCAGTAAACCAGAAATGCCCTTTGCTCATGAAGCTTTGAAGTATCCTATGGAGAAATTTCACAATGCATTTTCCTCAGGTAGGTAAAGCTCTTTTTGAATAATAAATTATGTGTGCAGGAAGTATATATTAGGAGAAATTATGCATAACTATTGATTTGCAGAACGGTCTTGTACAAGTAAATACGACTGAAACAGAGGTTGAAAAAACAGTAGCCAAGGGCCATCACAACCTATTCCATCAGCAGTTCCTTACAGACGGCATCATTTGCAGTGAACTTTCCCACAGCCAAGGATTATTCCCCAACATTTCCATCTGTGGGCAAGTAGGCTGACACAGCCACCGGATTGTGCTTGGGGCAGTTGGGTGTTTTTAACATATTGTTATCCATTGATCCGACCAGTTACAACCTCATTGTTTTATTGCCAATTGTGGTTTGTCTATGTGACCTTAGAGGTTCAATAAACGTTTCTTTATATTTTAAATCCTTCTGTGTTAACTGGTAATGATTAATCCAAGACATTGCTCAAATTAGATAGATCATAGCGTTATTGTAGGCACAGGCTATGTCCTAAGAGCCTCACAGAGAATTCTGGATGTGTTTTTCTCCAAAAATACTGCATAACACAACAAAACACTGCATGCGGTATTTTAGAAGCTTTTTTTCTTGAGTGACAAAAACATTTTGAAAAATGCGGATCACTATTTTACTGCATTTCCTAAAATGGTAGATACTGCTTTGTGAATGGAGCCCACTGTCTCCTTCTCCTTGTTTCTGTAGTCCAGGACTTGGCTACATAAGCAAAACACAAAAGACATTTTGGGTACACAAAACATTTTTTTATACTTGTAATGTAGTAATTTGTCTAAGAGAGGATCAAGTCTTTTCTACTCCCAAAACTAGCAACAAAAAAAAAGTGACTTTACTTTGGTGGCTGATCACAAGGCAGTCACCTGAATCTCTGCTATCAAAGCATGATGACTTGAGTCACATTGTATAAATATTGGGTGACATTCTAATGAAGTCGTATTAATATTTAAAAAGTTGAATTTATCCCACACATCAGAAGATAGGAGACACACTGGAAGATTGCTGTAGTAGAGATAACAACATTACAGGATGGAGCCCGGCTCTCATAAACTCTACCATGTACACGGCTTCCACTTCCAGACTTTGCTGGACACATGCTATTCCAGTAAACCAGAAATGCCCTTTGCTCATGAATAGTGTTGAGCGAACCTGTAAAGTTCGGGTTCGTACCGGACTTTAGGGTTTTTGGTACCCGGACCCGAACATCTTACTGTATGTTCGTTATCGAGTTCGGTGTTCGGCAATTTAATGACGCATTAAAAAAAGATGCAGGGCAGCCAATCCACAAGCGTTTAACTGATGTGCCCTTAGAATCCATCACAGCCATGCCTACTAATGGCATGGCTGTGATTGGCCAGTGCAGCATGTGATCCAGCCTCTATATAAGCTGGAGTCACATAGCGCCGCACGTCACTCTGCTCTATCTAGTGTAGGGCAAGGGTGCTGGTTTGAGGGAGATAATAGGAGGAGGACAGAATCACACTCATTATTCTTAAATCAGAACTTCAACTCAGTGATCTACATAGATTTTGTTGTGTACTAGGGAAAGGCTGCGGCTGCTGCTTTGAGGGAGAGGATAGGAGGAGGACAGAATCATATTCATTATTCTTTAATCAGAACTTCAACTCAGTGATTTACATAGATTTTGATGTGTACTAGGGCAAGGCTGCGGCTGCTGCTTTGAGGGAGAGAATAGGAGGAGGACAGAATCTTTAACCACTTGCCTTCTGTGCACTTAAACCCCCTTCCCATCCAGACCAATTTTTAACTTTCAGTGTTCTCACACTTTGAATGACAATTGCGCGGTCATGCTACACTGTACCCATATGAAATTTTTATCATTTTTTTCACACAAATAGAGCTTTCTTTTGGTGGTATTTAATCATCCCTGGGTTTTTTATTTTTTACAAAAAAAAAAAAAGACAGAAAATTTTGAAAAAAAAAAGTTTTTCTTATTTTCTGCAAGTAAATTTTGAAAATAAATACATTTTTCTCCTTCACTGATGTGCGCTGATGAGGCGGCACTGATGGGCACTGATAGGCTGCACTGATGGGCACTGATGAGGTGGCACTTATGGGCACTGATGAGGTGGCACTTATGGGCACTGATGAGGTGGCACTGATGAGGAGGTACTAATAGGCCGCACTGATGAGCACTGATAGGCGGCACTGATGAGCACTGAGAGGTGGCACTGCTGGGCACTGAGAGGTGGCACTGCTGGGAACTGAGAGGTGGCACTGCTGGGCACTGAGAGGCGGCACTGGCGGGCGGCACTGATGGGCACTGGCGGGCGGCACTGATGGACACTGGCGGGTGGCACTGATGAGCACCGATGGGCGGCACTGATGAGCACTGATGGGCAGCACCATCAGTGCCCACACTCAGTGCCGATAGTGCTGCCAGTCAGTGCTCATCAGTGCCTAGATGAGCAGGCACTGATGGGCACTGACTGGCAGCACTATGGGCACTGATTGTGGGCACTGATGGCGGGCACTGTGGGCATTGATGGTGGGCACTGCGTGTATTTTGTGTACCTTGTGTAATCAGGGCACTGGTGATCAGTGCCCTGATTACATTTTTCTTTGTCCCCTTTGTCCGGCTTGATCGGCTCTCTCCTTCCTCACACTGCAGTCTCCGTGTGAGGAAGGAGCGCTGGCGATGAGAGATGATCTCATATGTTTACATATGAGATCATCTCTCATTGGACGGTCCGATCACGTGGTGAATGGCCGCTGTGATTGGCCTTGGCCATTCACCATGATCTGTGATCGGCTGTGTCCAAGGGACACGGCCGACACAGATTTTCCCCGATGCACGCTCGCGGGAGCGCGCGGGGAGCCTGTGTCTGGGAGGCCGTTTAAAGACGGCCTCCCGAAAATGTGAGTCCGCGCTGCAGCCGTACTTTGGCTACAGCACGGATAGGAGGTGGTTAATCAGAACTCACAGTGATCTACATAGATTTTGTTTTGTGGGTGCAGTGCACAATCTTTTTACCCTGCCCTGATCCCAGTGACAAAGAAAAAATACTTTTATCCGTCTGTTAGTTAGGTGGGCGGCGGGGGGGGGGGGGGGGGGGCATTTTATGCAAGCTCAGTGCACCAGCATATTCAGTGTGCATTGTAAGCTATATATAGTTATAATTTTCTGGGTTTTTAAAAACACCCTTTTTGAGCTAAAATCCACAATTTTATAGCCCTTGCTTGCTGCATCTGTACGTGTAGAATTCAAGCTGCTGTCATATTGTGTTAGTAAAAAAAACTCCCTTTTTGGGCAAAATACACAATTTTACAGCCCTTGCTTGCTGCATGTGTGATAAAAACAAGCTTAAAATACTGCAATCATTTTCAGGGTTTGAAAAACACCCATTTCTGGCAATACCCTCCATCTTGGGGCTCTGTCGCATTATTCAGTGCGCATTTTAAGCTATATATAGCTATAATTTTCTGGGTTTTCAAAAACACCCTTTTTGGGCTAAAATACACAATTTTATAGCCCTTGCTTGCTGCATCTGTACTTGTAGAAGTCAAGCTGCTCTCATCAGTGCTGTATCCTGGCCTAGGCTAACAAGGCCCAGGCCTTGGGCGGCACTTTGCAGGGGGGCAGCAAAAAAATATTTCATTATTTGTATAATGACTATGGACTTCCTATTTATTATACAAATAAGTGAAATAATCCTATAATTACAATGAGTGGCAGCAAACACAAGTCCAAATATCTTAAAAGAGTAATCTTACTAAACCCGTGACATAAGGCTGTACTAATGGGCACTGATAAGGCTGCACTGGTGACCACTGATGAGGCCACACTGATATGCTGCACTGACGGGCAGTAAAGAGGCGGCACTGATAAGTAGGGATGATCGAACGGTAAAAGTTCGGAAGTCGGTCACCAGAACCGCCCAAAATGCAATGGGACAGGAAGTGGGCTTTAAAAGCCCGTGATTGGCCCAGAAATGTCAGTAAAAGCCAATGAGGGGGCAGGAGTCTGCTAGGAACGTGATTGGAGTGACTACAGGGACCAGAGGCCAATCAGGAGTGAATATGCCCCACAGTATATAACATAGCCCCACCTAACCTCTAGCACTGTGATACAGAGGCTTTTGAAGAGAGTGGAAGCATTTGTGTTTCTCCTGCTTTGTTACAACGTTTGCTGCATTGCTTGTAAAGCTCCAGTGTCATTTTGCAAATATCTTCTGCTGTATGGAGCTGTTCTTTTAGTGTGAGGAAAGGGATATGCAGTGTAGTTAGGGTACTATATACCACTATAGTTAGATTCAATAATCTAGTTTTTCTAGGGATACTTTTAAGTGTCAGGGTTCCGTCTAGTGAGCACGTTGCACTGCTGATATATCTACAGCAGGTATACGTGCTTGCTAGTCAGCTATTGTGCAAAATACCACATCCCCTTACAGGAAGCACATGGTGACCCCACTCTGCCATGTCAGGGTGACCGTAGTTTAGGGTGACCTGACTCTGCCATGCCAGGGTGACCCCACTCTGTCATGTCAGGGTGGCCGGAGTTTAGGGTGACCTGACTCTGCCATGCCAGGGTGACCCCACTCTGTCATGTCAGGGTGACCGGAGTTTAGGGTGACCTGGCTCTGCCATGCCAGGGTGACCCCACTCTGCCATGTCAGGGTGACCGTAGTTTAGATAAGGATGTTTATAGGGTATGGGCGCTACTTCCGATGTGATATACTAAAGTACTAAAAATATGTTTGTGATGGTGTTAGAAATATGGTGTCATCAAAAACATCATATATATATATATATATATACTTTTACACAGCTACGAATATACAATAGAAATATAAAGTGCTTAGTGACAAAATAAATATACTGTGTAAAATAATGAATATTATAATAAATATTTTAAATGCTCAGCTTAATTAAAGTGCCATAGTGCTCAATGTGCCAGGTAAATGAGATACAATGTGTGAATCAATATATAAAACCAAAATTCATATAGAAGCTGAACAAGTGGAATAACAGATAAATATAAAGTGCTGCAGTGACAATGTGAAGAACAGATATCCCCAAAAGTGCAGAATATAATAAATAGGTATAATAAATAATATATAATTATAAATAAATAAGTGAACAGGTATGGCACAAATCGGATCAAATATATTGCAAAATCCCAATGTTCTACTGGCCGCCATTAAGTACAATGAAAAGTCTAAGTAGTAGTCTAGGTGAAGCTAGTATCCCAAATATAAAGAAGCCAAAAGGGTAAGTGATGTGATATTCTTGAGCTCTTAATCCTTACATAGCTGTGCACAGTGCGGTGGTCCAGTGCACCTATAAGAAATGCACTCACCACAACGCTTTCCCCTGAGAAGGGATAGCAGGCTCTGCACAGCAGTATAGGTGGTCCTGCGGATCCTACGGTATCCCTCTATGGGTCTTTCCTTGCCTATGATCTGGTCCAGGTTAAATGGATTCCTCCACGCTAACCCCTTGGTTCCTTCCTGGTATCCCGGATTTTGCTCAGATGGTGCCCCACATAGAGTAAAATAGACCGACCATAGCGTAGTATTTTCAGATAAAATTTAATGAAAAAAATATCCACTTACAGTGTAGTTTGTGAAAAGCCGCAATCCCGCTCGGTGAGCGTACAGGCCGGATGTCCGGATTACTGTGCGTTCCAAGCCTCGGAACCACACTAGCGGAAGTGACGCAATGACGCACGGTCCATCCCAACGTCAGCTTTGACGTCATCAGGAGCTGCGTCACTACGTCTCACTCCCGCTTATATACCGTTTGGTAACTAGGCAACCCCATTGATCCTTTGCGCCGCGGCCATTTTGTTGTAGCCGTTACCATCGCTAATTGATCTTATTCTTGCGGAACCGTAATCAAACTACTACGGACCCCATATATTTGATTTGTGTAAACATTAATGACAATCGTCATTTAAGATGCTAATTTTACCTAAGATCTTATATATTTTCAGGGCCCTATCAATCGTGGTCCCTAATGCTTTCTACAAGTCTTTACAGAAACTTTTAAGCACCTACCTCTGGGATGGGGGTAGACCTAGAACCTCTCATAAAACCCTTACCAAGCAGGTCTTGGCGGGTGGCATGGGGGTTCCTGACATGAAAGATTACCATATGGCGGCTATACTGTCCCAATCCCGGCAATGGTTTCCATCTGCCAAGTCCCAGCTGTTGAGTCTTTAATTGACGCTATTGTTCTAACCCAGATACATCTCAGATGTTCATATGGCTCTCACCCCACAGTCTCAGCTACGCTTTCGGCTTGGCATTACTTTTGAGGTGCTATGTCGAAGGCGGGCAAAATGCAATCTGTACCTATTTCATTGTCTGCAATGAGCACCATATCCCCTGACTTACGGGTAACGCATTGGAAACAATACAATTTGGTTTACTTGACTGACTTATACAGGGGGTCCAAAATCCTTGCTTTTAAAGATATATGTCAATTGTTCCCTAACTTCGAACGGGAATTTTTGACCTACAAACGACTGACGCACATTCTGACCTCCCTGCCGACAGTACAAATTGCCTTACCGGAACAAATATATAAGTATTGTTTTGCCACTACGTCCAGCCGAGGTATTAGTCTCTTTTACAATGCTATTCGCGATAGAGCAGTCTTTGAATTTTTGACCTACAAACGACTGACGCACATTCTGACCTCCCTGCCGACAGTACAAATTGCCTTACCGGAACAAATATATAAGTATTGTTTTGCCACTACGTCCAGCCGAGGTATTAGTCTCTTTTACAATGCTATTCGCGATAGAGCAGTCTTTGCAAAGTCTTCCTCGCACTTGAAATGGGAACGGGACGTTCAACAGACTTTCACCGAGGCACAGTGGACGAAGGCGATCCGACTTAACTTTACTCTTACAAAATGCTCTACGTTGTGGGAGGGCTCCCACAAACTGCACCTCCGCTGGTATAGAACTCCATACACCATTGCTAAATTTCACCCTGGCACCTCCAACCTTTGTTGGAGGGGCTGCGGTCAAGTTGGAATGCTCATGCACATGCTATGGTCTTGTCTGTCCTTGCGAAGTTTCTGGGCTTCACTGCACCGCATGATAGCTGACATAACGGGCATCTTTAACAAACTTCGGGTGGAACAGGCGATACTGGGCATTAGGATGGATTGGTACCCCCCCTCACATAGAGTAGTCGTTCAACATATCTTATACGCTGCAAGACTGACAATAGCACGTAGATGGAAGGACACTGTTCCTCCATCGCGCCAAGAAGTGCTCCAAATAGTGAAGGAGTCATACGAATATGAAAAGATACTGACGTGTTCCACACACAACTATAAACAGTTTAGGGACAGGTGGAGCCTCTGGGAGGCGTTTATGTCCTTTTCTAAGTGAATGGTTTGTTTTATAATTTGTCATGTTGATTAACAGTAATAATTGCATTGCGGTTCGGGCGCTCCGCTTGGTGGAAAAGTGATCCCGTTGGGGTGGCTTGGGGGAGCGTCCTTCCGCGTGCACCATAAGAAACTAAATTATAATGTTTATGTCTTGCAGAGTCGCAGTCAATGTGCTGGAAACCCTGCTTTTGATCTCTGGTACAGGTTATGTTGGTCTCTTTTTTCTCAGCTTAATAACTTGTACATTCTTACCCCTTTCCTTTTATACATTTTACTAATATTGATGTATGTCCCCCAGGGCAGTACCCAGGTCCCCATACACTTTTTATGGCAATAACTTGCTTATAAGCCTTTAAAATGAGGACTTTTGATTTTTCATGTTCGTGTCCCATAGATTATAATAGAGTTCGAGTGTTCGCTAGAACTTTTTCCCTGTTCGAGATGTTCTGGTGCGAACCAAACAGGGGGGTATTTGGCCCATCACTAATTCAGAGGTGACCCACCCAGAGGTGTCAGAGAGTGAGGTATTTTTACCCCTCACACAAATAGCAGTGAGGGGACTGGCTCATCAAGAGTCAGTTGACTTGAATGAATAACTTCCTCTGAGTTCTCGCCCAGCACATCATACGTTAGTCTCTTTGGTGATCTGATGGACCGTTTTTCTTTTGGCTCTGGGAAGATCCATCATTGGTTCTGGATCAGCAGTCGTTGAGTCAATATTTGAATCAGGTGCATCCACTCTGGTGGGAAGAGAGAACGGTGGCCATTCAAAGTCCATTTCCTCTTCATCTTCGCTCTCTTCTTCATCAGTTTGTAAAGTGGAACCCTGGGGTGAGCTTTGAGGCTGAGACCTACTGGTGTCTCGTGTAGGAGTGAATTGGTTGGGAGAAGGGACCCGAACCGCATCTGTGATGGATAGCAAATGGTTTCGGTGCCACGCTTTTATAGGCCCTGCCTTTCCTTCTGGCCTGTTTTATAGACTGGCAATCCCAGCAGTTGTTTACAAAACTATGAAGGGCTGGGATTTCCATCTATCAGCTAGCTTGTGTTTTCCTGGGACTCCTAAATTTCTCAAAAACACTCGGTCCCCTGGCTGCAAGTCTGCACTCTTACTTTGAGGTAAAAATTTTTCTTGTTTCTCTTTCGCAATACAGCTGATGATTCCAAAGCTTTCCCATAAGCAGCTTCTAAGTGTAGCAATGCCCCCTAGGGAGCTGCTGAGATTGGATTCCCCTGGGTTACCCATAGCAACAGTCTGTAAAACGTATCACTTTAATGCTTGGCTCAGACAATGAACAGTCCAGGGGATTTGGTTTTTGTGTTTTATTTTGAACTGGGATGGGAGAAGGGATGAATGGGATACTCCAACTATGAACTATGCACAAATTCTAAGGACAACTAGCTGCAGTGTGTGCGGCAAGGCCGCTGCTTCACCTTGCCACTGAAGTGAAAATAAAGAATATGATCCTGATATAATTTCTCTTCAGGGTCCTAACATGGCACCCACTTTCTCATTTGCTGTGTGTGCTCGATCCTGTCCGCTGACTCTCCCTGGAGTGGTCCCCGTCCTGGGCAGACCCCAGCAAGCTTCCCGCTACTCACGGACACTGTTTTTCCCTGGGTTGCTCTGCCTTCAGCTCCGCTTGTCAGCATCCACTAGACCTCCTGGCTCAGCACCACACGTCTGGTTCACTAGGCCGACCGCCTGTGACCACCTTCCATACAGACAGGAGGAGAGACAGCCGTCACCCTCCTCCTGGGACCTGGCTTCCCGCCCAAAGACACCCTGTCACATGTGCCCTTGGCTTTTAAAATGTATCCCAGGATGCACCACTGTCTGTGCCAATCCTCTGGGACAGTTACAAAGCCTGTGTGTCACTGGCTGGGTTTCTTCCACTGTCCAACAGGCTCCCCTATTGGACACAGTGGGGATACTCCCTCAGACCAAGCGAATCACACATGGATACATGCAACAGGCCTAACTACTGATCAGCTCCCCTGATAAGCAGATGGAGCAAACTATAGTTTACCTGCTGCTCCCCTGATAAGCAGGCTGAGCCAACTATGATCCCTAACTAGCACCTACCTAGGAGGGTGCTACATCAGTTACTCTTTAAACGTTCTAGATATCCTTGGTGAGTGGCAGTGGTTGTATGGTCAACCGAAGTGCCAAAAGCTAAATCAACCTGTAGTCGGTCTTCCCTGCCAAACATTAGTAGGTATGGCGAATAACCGGTAGCGTCATTCTCAGTGCTGTTGTATGCATGCACCATTGCGGCAATGTGTCAACTCTACTGTTGCTTCTCACTTGAGAGGGTGCCAAGCATGTTCAGAAGGGTCCGATTGAATCGTTCAAGTTTGGGATCTCCTTGGGGGTGATAAGGCGTAGTTCTTGACTTTTGTATCCCTAACAGGTTTAGTAACTTGTTGATGAGCTTGCTCTCAAAGTCTCTACCCTGATTTGAGTGTATTCGCTGGGGTAGGCAATAGTGCCAAAAAAAATTTCGACCAGGACCTCATCAAGCAGCGATCTTAGTACTAGCTCTCAATACTTTTCTGGTAGGAACAATTGCCACCGGTCGTCAAGGTGGTCTGAGGGGCCCCTTCGGTAGACCACTCCATCCTTCAACTGCAACCGATTTCTTTCTGGACTACCCGTGCAACCTTAGTGCCATTTGTCAAGAGGATGTCTGCATTATCAGCTTCTAATGACTTCTTCGTTAAACCACAGAGTGGGTCTTTCCTTTACTCCTCATGCAGATCCCTCTTTGATAGTCTTGGCAGGCCTTCACTGACAGTCCTTGACAGGTTACAGTAATACTGGGGAACCCCAGTGACTGCAACTCCCACTACTTCAGTGCCCACTGTGCCCCTTGCTTGATGCTTAGTGCCCTGACCTAAAGCCTGCACCTCTTCAGCGGAGAGCTGGGTCCACTCTTGCTCAGCTTCCTCAGTACGATAATGTCCCCTGGAGAGAGCATCTGCATCTTTATTGCTGACCCCTGGGCGGTACTTCAAGCTGAATCGAAATCCAGATAGGGCAGCCAGCCATCAATGTCTGGTAGCATCCAACCTAGCAGTGGTGAGGACATTGGTCAGTGGCTTTTTATCAGTCTTTACCACGAATTCTGCTCCATATAGATAGTCTTTCAGCTTATCTACCACAGCCCACTTCAAAGCCAGAAACTCCAATTTGTGGGTAGGATAGTTCCTTTCAGCTGGAGTTAGACTTCCACTCATAAAAGCGATAGGTCGTAGGTGCCCACCGTATTCTTGCTCTGCTGGCGTCTACATGTAGTTCATAGGGCTTTGAGGGGTTGGCATATGCTAACACTGGTGTGTTGGTTAGACACTCTTTCAGCTGTTTAAATGCATGCTCACACTGATCTGTCCATTGGTCACAGATGGGTTCCCAAGGCCTACGAGGACCCTTGTTGGGTTTCATTGAATTGGGCATCTCTGTGTCTCCCTCATTGATCTTCAGTAATTCAGTGAGAGGAGAAGCAACTTTAGTGAATCCCTCTACGAATCTTCGATAGTAGGAACAAAACCCCAGAAAGGATCTCAGTTCAATAACATTCCTGGGACCCTTGTTGGGGTCCGTATCGACTCCTTCAGCGGAGACGACATGTCCCAAGTACATGAGAGAGGATTGGTAAAACTGGCATTTTTCAAGGGACAATTTCAAACCCTCCTCATGCAGCCTCCACAACACCTTCTCGAGTCTCTCTTTATGTTCTTCCAGAGTTCTCCTAAATACGATGATATTGTCTAAGTACACTAAAACCTCAAACAAGTTCATGTCTCCCACCAATGGCGGCTGGTGTATTGAGGGCGCAGGGGCGCTGCCCCCCCATCCATGCGTCCGGCCCCCTAATCTGCATGCAGGGGGCGCCGGACGCATGGAGCTTTATGTTTTTTTGTTTTTTTAAATCACCTGATTAGAGCCAGAGGCTCTAATAGGGTGATGCAAAGGGTGGTCCCGGGGCGCACTGCTCTGCGCCCCGAGCCCACCCATTGTGTGACAATAGCGAATGAAAATTTGCTATTGTCACACTGATCCTCCTCCTTGCCAATCAGGAAGCCTGTTTAATACCAGCTTCCGGATTGGCCGCAAGGCAAACCCCATGCCATTGGCCGAGGAGGAGGCGGGAGCGGGAGGACTCGAGGAGAGTGGAGACGCGCCGCTGGGGGACTCAGTGAGGAGAAGCCACTGCTGGGACTGAAGAGAAGCCGCCGCCGCGGCTGCTCCAGGGCTCCAGGTAAGTGCACTGGTCTCGGGGGGGGGGCCCACACTGCATTGAAGGGGGCACGCACGCACGCTGGTCTCTGCATTGAAGGGGGCATGTACGCTGGTCACTGCATTGAAAGGGGGCATGTACGCTGGTCACTGCATTGAAGGGGGCATGTATGCTGGTCACTGCATTGAAAGGGGGCATGTACGCTGGTCTCTGCATTGAAAGGGGGCATGTATGCTGGTCACTGCATTGAAAGGGGGCATGTACGCTGGTCACTGCATTGAAAGGGGGCATTTACGCTGGTCACTGCATTGAAAGGGGGCATGTACGCTGGTCACTGCATTGAAAGGGGGCATGTATGCTGGTCACTGCATTGAAGGGGGCATGCACGCTGGTCACTGCATTGAAAGGGGGCATGTATGCTGGTTACTGCATTAAAGGGGGCATGTACGCTGGTCACTGCATTGAAAGGGGGCATGTATGCTGGTCACTGCATTGAAGGGGGCATGTACGCTGGTCACTGCATTGAAAGGGGCATGTATGCTGGTCACTGCATTGAAAGGGGGCATGTACAGTACACTGGTCACTGCATTGAAGGGGGCACGCTGGTCACTGTGCATTGAAAGGGGGAACACTGGTCACTGTGCATTGAAAGGGGGCACGCTGGTCTCTCTGCATTGAAAGGGGGCACGCTGGTCTCTCTGCATTGAAAGGGGGCACGCTGGTCACTCTGCATTGAAAGGGGGCACACTATACCTTAATTACTGAAAGCCCCTTTCACACTTTTGCGACCTGTCACGCAATTTTTACAGCGTTTTTTGCAGCAAAGCAATGCCTATTACATTTTTCTGTTTGCACCCCCCCCAAAAAATTTTGAGCACCAGCCGCCACTGTCTCCCACTATACGCTCCATCAAACCCTGGAAGGTGGCTGGAGCTCCTGACAGACCCTGTGGCATCCTATTAAATTCTAAAAACCCCAGGAGGGCAAATGAAGGCAGTCTTTTCCCGATCTTCGGGTGCATGGGTATTTGGTAATACCCACTCTTCAGGTGTAGCACACTGAACCATTTAGCTCCTGACAGACGGGCATCTTCAATTAATGGAGTGGTGTATTGACCTGGGATCGTCCTCTGATTGAGGGTAAGATAGCTGATACACATGTGGAGGGTTTCATTTTTCTTTCGCACTACAACTATTGGAGAGGCATAAGGACTTTCTAATAACACCTGTCCACTTCAACTTGGCCAGTTGTTCTCGAAGATACTCCAAGTTGCTCAAAGGAATTCTTTGGGCTCTCTCCCAGAAGGGTTTATCTTTGCTGAGTCAAATTCTATGTTGAGTGCTCTTAGCACAGCCCACATCATAGTCACTCTTTGAAAACAGCTTCTTCCATTGCGAGAGTCTCTCCTTAACCCTCTCCTTCCATTCTGTGGACAGTGGGGAGTCATGAGGGAAAAATTCATCTTCACTCACTTCTCTTGAGTCTCCCCCCACTATACCAGCTGCTCCCACTGGGGTTGCTGCGTTCACCTGCCCAAGTAGCATCCGGGGTTTCAGTCTGATTGGGGATTCAGTGATATTCCTCACGCTGATAGGTATCCTCCCACAACTTCCATTCAGTGCCTTGGTAAAGATTATTTCGGAAATCACCTCAACCCCAGCGTCTTCTTCCTGAGAATTGGTTTCAAGGACAACAAAGGGCCCAGGCTGATCCCAGGTCAGCTTGACAGTGGCTCTCAAGCAGGTGATTTCACCAGGTTGCAATACTCTCTCTTCAGTGCCGAGCTTCCACACCTTCCCAACTTCCACATCAGGGGTCTTCTGCTCTGGCAGAATATGCTGATAGGCTTGTTGCAATTGAGTATGAATGCTCTCAACCAGTTATATTGGTCGGGAAAAATGTGGAGCCATTAGTTACATTGTTATTTAAGTGGATGTATCATATATAACAATTTTTTTATCCACGTTTGTTTATGCTAGCATATACTGTTTCCCCATATATTAACATCCCTCTGAGTATGTGTGTAGGTAAGAAACGTAATGCTTTTGTTGAACTTTTTTAAGGTATCTTAATATTTCAATATTCTTACAATTGTTTCATGTGTACTCTAGTTCCTCCAGTTCATATGATTTAGCTGTTTTGGCTAACAGGGGACTGCCCTCTAAAGTTGATCACCTGTTCATTTAATGATGCCTTGGTCTGCCATGAGCAGGTGTATCTAGTCAGATTAGTTAATGATTTAAAGTGTTTTACATTTGTCTGTATATATATATATATATATATATATATATATATATATATATATATATATATATATATATATATATATGTAGCAATACTCGAGGGGGAGGGGTACCGCGCTTCAGAGAAGTAGCACAACTAATTTGTTTCCATGTTATTGGGCACACTCCAAATTAATGTGTTCAATGCCTGTGATAGTGCTCAACCAAATGTGTGTGTTATTTACAAATATATAAGTGTACTCCAAAATATTCAATATACAGTAAATTCAATACTCCAAATTAATCCTTCATCAAAACTTCCTTCAAAAATTATACATATAAAGTGCACCAGTGTCTAAGAAGTTGATATATGTGTATATAAATAAATAAATACTCCAACTCTTAAAAACAATACATGCGAGTGAATGATAGTCAATAAAACTCATAAGGTGACAGTAAAGTGCTCAGTGCTTAAAAACACAAGTGGATGAACTTATTTCAAAGTCTTAGTGTTCCGTCCTTATAAAGTGCTTAGAGTGTCCGAAATAACATAGATGTGATATTCTTCTTATTCAGGGTGTTAAACCTCCACGTAACACTGTGTAAAAATTTTTTGGGGTGTTGGGACATTTGAAGAAAAATGCCTATTGGCGCTGCCTTGACGCTGGCTGAATGCCGGTTAACGCCGGTCAACGCCCATTGGCGCTTGTAAATCTGACTGGCTGTCTGTGAACTTGAGCGTGACTTCTGACACTTCTGGCTATCTCAAAAGTCAAGCACTGTACTGAAGACTGACTTCTGACACTCTGGCTATCTCAAAAGTCAAACACTGCTTCCTCCAGTCCTTCCTGACTGAGGTAGTCTTTGTGAACTGCTTCTGCTGCTACTCTCAACGCTGTACACTGCACGCTGTACACTTAACACTTCAGGGCCCAACCGCTGGTACACCCTTTACTCTTCAGGGTCCACACTGGCACCCCCCTTTTACTCTTCAGGGTCAACACTGGCACCCCCTTTCCTTTTGCTCCTGCACCGGCTAGCTAGCTCCTGGATCCCTCTGACCTTCCCTGGAGTGGTCCCCTCTCACTAGGCAGACCCCCAGGGGCAGTTTGCAGTACTCACAACTGGGAATGCTTTCCTGAAACTCGACCCCTCAGCACACCGGATCCTTTCTGCAGCTCAGCTCAGCCCTCTGTCCCCTCAGGCCAGCCGCCTGGGACACCTGATTCCTCTTTACAGGAGGAGAGACAGCCATACTCTCCCTCCTGGGACTCTGCTTCCCGCCAAAGACGCTGTATCATGTGCCCCCCTCAAACTTATACCCACTCCCAGAATGCTGGGCGGCAGAATCTGCCTTTCTGGGGTAGATACAAGCCTGGGTGTGCCATTGGCTGGGTTTCTTCCACTGCCCAATGAGAGCCCTCATTGAGCACAGTGGGGAGACACCCCAGTCTCAGTAGCCACACCTGGGAACTATGACAGCCTAGCTGAAAATCATGGCCCTGCTGATAAGCAAACAAGGCCTACTACACTTTACCTAGCACCTACCTTGTAGGGTGCTACATCTGGACCCTGTCATGGCCTGCAAGCCCTGCATACTTTAGTGCACTTGCACTGCAAACATATAGGAAGGTCTGAAAATTAAAATAGCATAGCAGAGACAGACAACAACACTGGTATTTTACTAGAAGTAACAGTAAAATTAGTAAAAAAAACTGTAGTAGTGCAGTTTACTGCTTCATAAAAGAAAATATTAATATAAGGTCTACCACCTTTTAAAGTACAACTAAAGGCAAAACGTTTTTGATTTTGGATAAAGTTTTGCCTATAGTTGTACTTTAAAGCAAAGATAGAAGCCAGCCAGCCAGCCAGCCAAGCTAATATTCTTGTGAAAATGGTCATCATAAATTCCCACAAAACATTATATATAACATATGTGAATATATGCATTGCAATAAATTCCAGGTGTGCCATAACCTGTCCTCTACAAAACAGAGCACTTCCTGACTAGTAGCAAACATCAAGGGTGAACCTGGCAATAGTGCACTGCTGCATAACTTCCATGTTCACCGTGTTGTTTGTTTACCTCTGCAACTGCCAGTCAACTCAAGTGAGTTGATGGCTGCTAGAGGGGAGTTATATAAATATAAGCTTAAGCTTAAATATCAATTCACTTATGTGCATGGACCATTTTTGAAAACAAGCCATTCTCCATCTTTCCAGTGCCAGAAAAGCTGTAAAAAATATAAAATGTTCCAGGTTCACTGTGATTGTGTTTGCCCCTGCCATTGCCAGTCAACTAAACACAGTGTGTGTGTGTTGTGACTCGTGACAGTGAAAAGCTTATATGCTGCTCTAGCATCAACTCAACACACCAGAGGCGTAACTAGAACCTTCAAGGCTGGGGCTCTTCCCATTGATCCTGGGGCCCTTTACTCTCATTGCAGGGCCATTTATTACAGTCCCGCAGTGGGACCCTTTCACAAGTTCTGCAGTGGGCCCCTTCCTGCCATCTTGGGGCCTCCCCACGGTGGTGGAATGCCAGGGCCCGGTTGCAAGTGTGACCTTTGCAATCCTGGAAGTTCACCCACTGGGGTCGGTAGTTATTATTTTTTGGTATTTTAATTGTATTATTTTTTATCATTTTATTTTTTTACAATGTCACTATGAGGAAAAAGGACAGTGATTTCTCTACATGCTTCCCCCGCCACCCCTACTATTCAGGTGTACAGGGGAGCCGCACAGGCCCCCTGGAGCATGGGGCCCGGTTGCAATTGCAACCCCTGTAGTTACGCCCATGCAACACACACACACTGGGTGTGTGTGTGTGTGTGTTGAGTTAATGCTAGAGCTGCGTTATAAGGTCTTGAGTTGTCACGACAGTCAGTCACGTTACAGAAAGAAAACTTTACCTGCACTGCACTGAGCAGCACTCTACCACGTCGATTACATCTGTAACTGAAGCCAAGCTAGCCAACAAGCCACCATTAGAGGAAGGAAAATCCTTGAGAGAATAAATTGTCAACTGAAGAAGCTTAACCTTGAGGAAATCCTATGGGGTCACATTCACAAACTCAAAAATATAGTATATTACACAAGAATCCACAATTGGTGTATTTATTTGTGATCCAATAAGATAAGATTTACTCGCGGTTAAGCTTCAAATGTACAAGTTATTTCTCTCAATGATTTTCCTTCCTATAATGCTGGCAACATGGCTGGCTTGGTGTCAGTTGTCTAGAAGAAAATACACTTTAATATTATTTATTTGGTTGAGGGTTAAATGAACCCCTGCCTACTTGCCTAGACACTTTTAGTGTGAAGCAACGGATTATGGATTGGCAATGGACAGGACAATCTTCAAAAACAAACCATCAGTGCTATAAAGCTATAAAACAACACTGGTGTGACTGGCAGACTGAATTAGTAATTACTAATTCATTAAAAACATGAATTAGTAATTATTGCAGTGCTTAGCATTTGGGAACAAGTAGGTTTTTCTGTAAGAACACTAGCTGATCCACATGCTCAGGTTTCAGACTGCTTCTTTTCGCTGTTATAACATCTCCTGCAGTAGAGAAAACCCGCTCTGCAGATACACTTGTACCTGGGATACACAAGTATTGCTTTGACAGCTGAGAGAGGAGGGGAAATATGACCTCATGCTCCCGCCACCATTTCAAAGGGTCCTCAGTGAGAGGCAGAGGTGGGGCTTTACAATATTTTTCCATTCCGTCTTCTGCCTTGGCATAGGGGGTCTTAGGTTCTATTGCACCATCAGTGAAAGACTGCCCCAGCAAAGTCATGAGCAGCGATGTTGTGGCCTTTTTTTTGGGAGGAGAATGCTGTCCTCAATGGGTGTTTCTTCTTCCACAGTTGCTTTTCCCTAGGCACTTCATCCACATTTGTCCTTCTATTAGATGTAATCTGGGTTTGAACAAAAGATAATAGTATAAGAAGAGCTGAACTGACCAAGAGTGTGATTCATTGATGAGGTGTGGGAAACCGCACGGTAATCCATACCATACAGTTCCACTTCCCACACTGCATCAGTGAATCAGGGCTTGTTATTACACAACACAATGTAGCTGGGCTTCTAGCTGTCTGGGAGGAAACATGATGAAATTCTAATTACCTCCAAAGATGCAGCCTCCTCAGTCACACCTCTGTATATCTCCGATCTCTCCTCCTCTGTGAGAATAAAAGGCAGTCCTTTAAAGCGAGGATCCAGTGCAGAGGCTGTATGAAGGATCTTCTTCTGTGCCTCACTGCTGTACCTCTTCAGGAGATCTGTTTTAAAGGCATTCTTGATCTCATGGGTCATGGGTGTGTCTCCCATGGTGTCTGTCATGCTCTGGAGCAGTTGTGCATTTAGAGGGGCAATGAGAGACACTGTTGGGTTACGCTCTTCTGACATCAGCAAGGTTGCATCCTTTATTGGCTTTAATGCACTCACAGCGTCCTCTGCATTTGACACATCTGTTTCATTGAGAGTGCAGAGATCAGACTCTCCTTTTCTGACTTCTGGAGACAGCAAGGTGGCACAAACTGCAACTGCAGGTTGTTGTTCTAAGAACCTCTCGACCATGTCATATGCGCTGTTCCATCTTGTTGGCAATTCAGTTATTAGTTTATGATTCTTCAGGCCCAGACATTTCTGTTTCTCTTTTAGACAGTGGCTTGCTCTAGTGCTGTGATGAAAGAATGTGGATATTCGTCGCACTCCGGCGAGAAGCCTGGAGAGCGTGGCCCCTTTCAGTGCCCGCTGACATGCAAGATTGAGTGTATGGGCAAAACATTTAACATGAGGAAATTTACCAACTTGAGCTGCAACTATCATGTTCGCCGCGTTGTCGGTCACAAGCACTACAGATTTATCAGACAGCTGCCATTCTTCCACGACATGAGACAGTAGCTCTGCCAGATGAGCACCTGTGTGAGACTCATAAATGGTTCTCGTTTGCAACACATGACAAGACCTGCCAGTCCTTAGTAACATAATGTGCTGTTATTGTAACATAGGACTCCGTTGTGACTGAAGTCCATGAATCACACGTTATTGCGACTCGAAAGGCTTGGTTCATTGACGCAAGTACCTGAGCTTTGGTGTCGTGGTAGAGTGCAGGTATAACGTTTTCTGTAAAGTGACTGCGTGACGGGATCTTATAACGTGGCTCTAGCGTCTTCAAAAGGTAGCGAAACCCGACGTTGTCCACAACTGGGTAAGGCCGTAGGTCCTTGGCGATGAAAGCTGCCACAGCTTTGGTTAGTTTCTTCCCTTTTTCAGAGTTGGGCGGCATCAGTTGACAGTATGGCATCAATTCTTGGCTGATCTGGGTCTAGCAGTCTTTCCTTGGCAGTGGTGGCACTGCTGGTGGCGACAGGTGTTACTAACTCAGAGTGAAAATGGCTAACATGGTTTCTCAAGTTCGTAGTATTCCCTAGGTATTTAATTTTTGTGTGACAGGCTTTACACACGGCGTGTGTCTTGTCCAACTCACGCTTCCCTGTGTGTTTGTAAAATCCGAAATGTGCCCAGATGTTTGCTTTTAAAACGCTAGGTGCGTTTTTTATCTCTCGATCTTTTTCTCCTTCTGCCATTACCATACTACCACGTATGTGACGGAGACGGATGACGTAAGTTGCCAAACTCTGTCAGTGTTTAAAAAAAAAAAATAGCACTTGTAAACTAAGCCGCAACAAGCAAGCAACATCTTTCATAAAATATGACTGTGTCTGTCTGTCTGTCAGTCCCTCTTATGCATGCACTGAGCCAGAGCCACTGAGACCCCCCCTTACCCCACAGCTGCCTGCCTGACTGACACTGACAGTAAGAGAGACCCTGGAGAGGTCTATGTAATTCCGCGCTTAGGATGGGGGGTATATATGTAGAAATTAACACCGCACCTGGCTGCTGCCCACTTCAAAAATGCGACCCTAAGAAGGGGAGGACTTGAATAGATATGAAGGAGGAAAGAAGTGATTGGCGCTGCTTGGTGGGGTGTTTTGGGAATATATTTGTTGGTTACTATGCTTCTAGTGAGGTTTTATATGGAAGTCTGTATAATAAATTAATATTAGAATCTGTATGTAATCCACTAAAATCTGATATCAAATGACAAACCTGTATAAAATCAGAACAGGTCAATGTGTAATTTCTAAACATAAAAACCCTATATAAATTACATCAGCAAATAAATCTCATACGTGCAAATTGTGCAAAAAGATGTGCCAAAGTGAATACAAAAAGTGAGGTGATAAAAAATTAAATATTGATCAAAAGTTGTCCAGTAATAAATATATAACCATAAAATGTTGAGTAAGAGAGACCCCCCCCCATTCCCCCACAGCTGAGCTGCCTGTGACAGTGACACTGACAGAGACCCTCCTCCCCCCACAGCTGAGCTGACAGCCTGACACACTGACAGAGACCTGGAAGTCCCACACCTTCCCCAATCCCCCACAGCACTGACAAACACTGAGTCCCCCCTTGCCCAGACCCCCACAGCTGACACTAACAGAGACCCCCCACTGACACTCAGAAACCCCCCCTGGCTGCCAGCCTGCCACCGCAGAACAGTACCCCCGGGCCCTGACCGACCGTCCCCTGTCCCAGGCCCCCCCCCCATCACATACATCCCCCAGAGATACAGACTCGAGACCCCCATGAATGATTAACACAATTATTCATTCGGACTTAACATACCTGCTGTGTCACTGGGTGGGTTGTTGTGTACTGCATTGCAGAGGAGGACAGTTTCTGCGCTGCTCTCTGGGCTCAGTGGCGGGCGGCTGGTGTCACTGGCAGTGGCGTGGCGACTGGGCCTGGGATGACCACAGTGAGGCGGGCGGCGCTGGCTGGCTGCGATGGGGATGCTTGGGCTCCAGGTCCTAGATGCTGGCTGCATGCAACACTCGGGGCTCCTGTGGAGTGTGGACTGGCTTGGCTGGCTGGCTTCTTGGCTGCAAGGCCGCAGGTGGGACGGCGATACACGCGGGGGATGTTCTTGCTGCGCCTCGGCCCGGGTCAAAGAGAGGGAAGAGGAGGGGCGGAGCCTTTTTATTAAGCTCCCGCATTAATCCACCAATCAGCTGTCTTCTTGTGATTTCCCGCACTAATCCACCAATCAGCTGTGATCTTGTGACTTTTTTCTCCCATGCGCGATAGGGCGTGGCCACGGCTGATGACGTAATTTCCTAATCGATGTTGCCGGCACCCCGCATCGATGCAGAATCGCGAAGGGTCGAATCGCGATGCATCGATGCTCCGATTATATTCCGCAGGCCTAATATATATTCAGTGCCTTGTGAAAGTATTCAGCCCCCTTGAACTTTGCAACCTTTTGCCACATTTCAGGCTTCAAACATAAAGATATAAAACTGGTCGAAAAGTTTAAGGGGGCCGAATACTTTCGCAAGGCACTGTGTGTATATATATATATATATATATATATATACCTATATGGGTGTCCCATAATTCAGCAATGATTAAGCACTAGTGTTGAGCGAACACGGACTGTATTATTCGTGTTCGTACCGAATAATTGGATTTTTTGTACCCGAACACGGACACGGACACTTTACTGTATGTTCGGGTAAAAATCCGTGTTCGGTCGTTTTATTTCCGGGTTTTGCATGCTTTGGCGCTCTTTTCATGGCGGGCTTTCAACAGCCAATCAACAATCGTTTAACTGGTGTGCCTTAAGCCATCCCAGCCATGCCTGCAAATGTCTCAGTAGCTGTGATTGGCCGTCTGAAGCATGTGACCAAGTCTTTATAAGTTCGAGGCAGCCGCAGCGGCGTCATTATGCTGCTTAGATTCAGGGACAGAGCACACATCAACGTGCTGGCTGCTGATTAGGGAAAGATAGGCAGGAAAAAACCATTTGTGTCCAGATAGAATTGAGGGACAGGTCGGAGTGTTTAGGCAGGGCGAGTTGTAGGCATTTTAGGGATAGAGTCTGCTGAATTATATAGGGTCAGTGTCTTCTACAAACTACAATCGATATTGCTGTGTGGGGGGTGGGGTCTGCACTCAATCCTGATCTACGATCTCTTCTCAATCCTGTTAGGGACAGAGTCTGCTGAATTTTAGGGAAACTGTGTTCTACAAACTACAATCGATATTGCTGTGTGGTGTGGGATTGGAGATAGGCAGGTGTCAGTGATCCACATCCATTTTTCTGTGTGTGAGCTGCAGTGAACACAATCTTTTTGGGCTGCAGTGAACACAATCTTTTTGGGCTGCAGTGAACACAATCTTTTTGGGCTGCAGTGAACACAATCTTTTTGGGCTGCAGTGAACACAATCTTTTTGGGCTGCAGTGAACACAATCTTTTTGGGGTGCAGTGAACAAAATCTTTTTGGGGTGCAGTGAACACAATCCTTTTTGGTGTGCAGTGAACACAATCTTTGTGGGGTGCAGTGAACAAAATCCTTTGTGGGGTGCAGTGAACACAATCTTTTTGGGGTGCAGTGAACAAAATCCTTTTTGGGGTGCAGTGAACAACATCCTTTTTGGGGTGCAGTGAACACAATCTTTTTGGGGTGCAGTGAACAAAATCCTTTGTGGGGTGCAGTGAACACAATCTTTTTGGGGTGCAGTGAACACAATCTTTTTGGGGTGGAGTGAACAACATCCTTTTTGGGGTGCAGTGAACAAAATCCTTTTTGGGGTGCAGTGAACAAAATCATTTTTGGGGTGCAGTGAACACAATCTTTTTGGGGTGCAGTGAACACAATCTTTGTGGGGTGCAGTGAACACAATCTTTTTGGGGTGGAGTGAACAACATCCTTTTTGGGGTGCAGTGAACAACATCCTTTTTGGGGTGCAGTGAACACAATCTTTTTGGGGTGCAGTGAACACAATCTTTGTGGGGTACAGTGAACAGAATCTTTGTGGGGTGCAGTGAACACAATCTTTGGGGGGTACAGTGAACACAATCTTTGTGAGGTGCAGTGAACACAATCTTTGTGGGGTGCAGTGAACACAATCATTGTGGGGTGCAGTGAACTCAATCTTTGTGGGGTACAGTGAACACAATCTCATACTGAAGGTTTGAGGGTGCTGCCTGTTCCATACTCCCCCTACTCCTCATCTAGCCTTTTAGGGGTACAAACAATAGTAATTGGGGCCTAGTGTGGTTGTGTACGTGTGATATACATACACTTTTTTGGGATCATATTTTCTATTCCGCTATTTAATCAAAAACCTTTGGGGATCAGTTAAATTGGGGGATAGTCTGTGTTGGTACGTGTGAGAGAGATCCACCTTTCCAAGTTGTTGGGGTTCATCTCATACTTCTGAAGGTTTGAGGGTGCTGCCTGTTCCATACTCCCCCTACTCCTAGCCTTTTAGGGGTACAAACAATAGTAATTGGGGCCTAGTGTGGTTGTGTACGTGTGATATACATACACTTTTTTGGGATCATATTTTCTATTCCGCTATTTAATCAAAAACCTTTGGGGATCAGTTAAATTGGGGGATAGTCTGTGTTGGTACGTGTGAGAGAGATCCACCTTTCCAAGTTGTTGGGGTTCATCTCATACTTCTGAAGGTTTGAGGGTGCTGCCTGTTCCATACTCCCCCTACTCCTAGCCTTTTAGGGGTACAAACAATAGTAATTGGGGCCTAGTGTGGTTGTGTACGTGTGATATACATACACTTTTTTGGGATCATATTTTCTATTCCGCTATTTAATCAAAAACCTTTGGGGATCAGTTAAATTGGGGGATAGTCTGTGTTGGTACGTGTGAGAGAGATCCA
Organism: Pelophylax lessonae; assembly: GCF_965119305.1. Classification (NCBI taxonomy): domain Eukaryota; kingdom Metazoa; phylum Chordata; class Amphibia; order Anura; family Ranidae; genus Pelophylax; species Pelophylax lessonae. The sequence goes on along the minus strand of NC_138779.1, from coordinate 57,567,920 downwards.
CCTTTCCAAGTTGTTGAGGTTCATCTCATACTTCTGAAGGTTTGAGGGTGCTGCCTGTTCCATACTCCCCCTACTCCTAGCCTTTTAGGGGTACAAACAATAGTAATTGGGGCCTAGTGTGGTTGTGTACGTGTGATATACATACACTTTTTTGGGATCATATTTTCTATTCCGCTATTTAATCAAAAACCTTTGGGGATCAGTTAAATTGGGGGATAGTCTGTGTTGGTACGTGTGAGAGAGATCCACCTTTCCAAGTTGTTGGGGTTCATCTCATACTTCTGAAGGTTTGAGGGTGCTGCCTGTTCCATACTCCCCCTACTCCTAGCCTTTTAGGGGTACAAACAATAGTAATTGGGGCCTAGTGTGGTTGTGTACGTGTGATATACATACACTTTTTTGGGATCATATTTTCTATTCCGCTATTTAATCAAAAACCTTTGGGGATCAGTTAAATTGGGGGATAGTCTGTGTTGGTACGTGTGAGAGAGATCCACCTTTCCAAGTTGTTGGGGTTCATCTCATACTTCTGAAGGTTTGAGGGTGCTGCCTGTTCCATACCCCCCCTACTCCTAGCCTTTTAGGGGTACAAACAATAGTAATTGGGGCCTAGTGTGGTTGTGTACGTGTGATATACATACACTTTTTTGGGATCATATTTTCTATTCCGCTATTTAATCAAAAACCTTTGGGGATCAGTTAAATTGGGGGATAGTCTGTGTTGGTACGTGTGAGAGAGATCCACCTTTCCAAGTTGTTGGGGTTCATCTCATACTTCTGAAGGTTTGAGGGTGCTGCCTGTTCCATACTCCCCCTACTCCTAGCCTTTTAGGGGTACAAACAATAGTAATTGGGGCCTAGTGTGGTTGTGTACGTGTGATATACATACACTTTTTTGGGATCATATTTTCTATTCCGCTATTTAATCAAAAACCTTTGGGGATCAGTTAAATTGGGGGATAGTCTGTGTTGGTACGTGTGAGAGAGATCCACCTTTCCAAGTTGTTGAGGTTCATCTCATACTTCTGAAGGTTTGAGGGTGCTGCCTGTTCCATACTCCCCCTACTCCTAGCCTTTTAGGGGTACAAACAATAGTAATTGGGGCCTAGTGTGGTTGTGTACGTGTGATATACATACACTTTTTTGGGATCATATTTTCTATTCCGCTATTTAATCAAAAACCTTTGGGGATCAGTTAAATTGGGGGATAGTCTGTGTTGGTACGTGTGAGAGAGATCCACCTTTCCAAGTTGTTGGGGTTCATCTCATACTTCTGAAGGTTTGAGGGTGCTGCCTGTTCCATACTCCCCCTACTCCTAGCCTTTTAGGGGTACAAACAATAGTAATTGGGGCCTAGTGTGGTTGTGTACGTGTGATATACATACACTTTTTTGGGATCATATTTTCTATTCCGCTATTTAATCAAAAACCTTTGGGGATCAGTTAAATTGGGGGATAGTCTGTGTTGGTACGTGTGAGAGAGATCCACCTTTCCAAGTTGTTGGGGTTCATCTCATACTTCTGAAGGTTTGAGGGTGCTGCCTGTTCCATACCCCCCCTACTCCTAGCCTTTTAGGGGTACAAACAATAGTAATTGGGGCCTAGTGTGGTTGTGTACGTGTGATATACATACACTTTTTTGGGATCATATTTTCTATTCCGCTATTTAATCAAAAACCTTTGGGGATCAGTTAAATTGGGGGATAGTCTGTGTTGGTACGTGTGAGAGAGATCCACCTTTCCAAGTTGTTGGGGTTCATCTCATACTTCTGAAGGTTTGAGGGTGCTGCCTGTTCCATACCCCCCCTACTCCTCATCTAGCCTTTTAGGGGTACAAACAATAGTAATTGGGGCCTAGTGTGGTTGTGTACGTGCGAGATACATACACTTTTTTTGATCATATTTCCTATTCCGCTATTCAATAAAAACCTTTGAGGATCAATTGAATTGCGGGATAGTCTGTGTCGGTACGTGTGAGAGAGATCCACCTTTCCAAGTTGTTGGGGTTCATCTCATACTTCTGAAGGTTTGAGGGTGCTGCCTGTTCCATACCCCCCCTACTCCTCATCTAGCCTTTTAGGGGTACAAACAATAGTAATTGGGGCCTAGTGTGGTTGTGTACGTGCGAGATACATACACTTTTTTTGATCATATTTCCTATTCCGCTATTCAATAAAAACCTTTGAGGATCAATTGAATTGCGGGATAGTCTGTGTCGGTACGTGTGAGAGAGATCCACCTTTCCAAGTTGTTGGGGTTCATCTCATACTTCTGAAGGTTTGAGGGTGCTGCCTGTTCCATACCCCCCCTACTCCTCATCTAGCCTTTTAGGGGTACAAACAATAGTAATTGGGGCCTAGTGTGGTTGTGTACGTGCGAGATACATACACTTTTTTTGATCATATTTCCTATTCCGCTATTCAATAAAAACCTTTGAGGATCAATTGAATTGCGGGATAGTCTGTGTCGGTACGTGTGAGAGAGATCCACCTTTCCAAGTTGTTGGGGTTCATCTCATACTTCTGAAGGTTTGAGGGTGCTGCCTGTTCCATACCCCCCCTACTCCTCATCTAGCCTTTTAGGGGTACAAACAATAGTAATTGGGGCCTAGTGTGGTTGTGTACGTGCGAGATACATACACTTTTTTTGATCATATTTCCTATTCCGCTATTCAATAAAAACCTTTGAGGATCAATTGAATTGCGGGATAGTCTGTGTCGGTACGTGTGAGAGAGATCCACCTTTCCAAGTTGTTGGGGTTCATCTCATACTTCTGAAGGTTTGAGGGTGCTGCCTGTTCCATACCCCCCCTACTCCTCATCTAGCCTTTTAGGGGTACAAACAATAGTAATTGGGGCCTAGTGTGGTTGTGTACGTGCGAGATACATACACTTTTTTTGATCATATTTCCTATTCCGCTATTCAATAAAAACCTTTGAGGATCAATTGAATTGCGGGATAGTCTGTGTCGGTACGTGTGAGAGAGATCCACCTTTCCAAGTTGTTGGGGTTCATCTCATACTTCTGAAGGTTTGAGGGTGCTGCCTGTTCCATACCCCCCCTACTCCTCATCTAGCCTTTTAGGGGTACAAACAATAGTAATTGGGGCCTAGTGTGGTTGTGTACGTGTGATATACATACACTTTTTTTGGATCATATTTTCTATTCCGCTATTCAATAAAAACCTTTCTAGGGCAAGATCTTAAATTACAGAAATATGAGGAGACCGTCAAATAAGGGCCGTGGCCTGGGTCGTGGTGCTGCTGGTAGAGCTCCTGTTGCAAGGAGAGGACATGGTCGATCTGTGCCAGCTACACGCACAAGTGAAACACCTTCCTCAAGTGTGAGTAGGCGACAGAACCTGCATCAGTATTTGGTAGGGCATCAAACGCCCCTAGAAGTGATGAGGCCAGAACAAGTTGAGGCGATAGTAGATTGGTTTGCTGCTGACAGTGCCTCCAGTTCCTTCACATTGTCTCCCACCCAGTCTACTGCAGAAAGGTCAGAGTTGGCACCTGCAGCCAATGTCCAACCGTCTTTCACCTCACCCCCTTGCAAATCAGGCCAGCAGTCTGAGCCCCAAGCCATACAGCAGTCTCTTATTCTTTTTGAGGACTCTGTCAGCAGGGTTTCCCAGGGCCATCCACCTAGCCCTGCCCCAGAAGTGGAAGAGATTGAGTGCAGCGATGCCCAACCACTTATTTCTCAAGATGAGTACATGCAAGGATCATCGCAGCACGTCTCCGATGATGACGAAACGCAGGTGCCAACTGCTGCGGCGTTCAGCATTGTGGAGACCGACAAGGAGGGCAGGGGTGAAGACTGGGTGGAAGATGATGTGGAGGACGATGAGGTCCTCGACCCCACATGGAATGAACGTCATGCAGGTGAACTGAGTAGTTTGGAGGAAGAGGCGGTGGTCGCACAGAGCCACCAGCACAGCAGAAGAGGGAGCAGGGTGCAGAAGCGGAGCGGCCGTGCCCTAGACACTACGCCCGCTACTGCCCAACGCAGCAAGGGAACGAGCGCACCAAAGTCAGCTCAAAGGAGTTCTCTAGCGTGGAAGTTCTTTAGAAAATGTGCTGATGACAGGACACGAGTGGTTTGCACCCTGTGCAATCAGAGCTTGAAGCGAGGCATGAACCTTCTCAACCTGAGCACAACCTGCATGATCAGGCATCTAAGTGCAAAGCACGAGCTGCAGTGGAGTACACACCTTCAAAACCAAGAAACGTCTCTGGCTCATCCTGCTTCCTCTTCTGCTGCAGTCTCGGCCGCTCCAGCCACATCTGTAGTGATACCGGCACCTGCCACCCCGCAAACAGACGATCTGTCAGCAACACCACCACCTGGGTCACCAACAACCATCTCCACAATGTCCCGTGGAAGCGTTCAGCTTTCCATCTCCCAAACACTTGAGAGGAAGAGGAAGTACCCCCCTACCCACCCGCGATCCCTGGCCCTGAATGCCAGCATTTCAAAATTATTGGCCTTTGAAATGCTGTCATTCCGTCTGGTGGAGACGCACAGTTTTAAAAACCTTATGTCGGTGGCTGTCCCACAGTACGTCGTGCCCAGCCGCCACTACTTTTCCAGGCAAGCCATCCCTTCCCTGCACAACCAAGTGGGGGAAAAAATCAGGTGTGCACTGCGCAACGCCATCTGTGCCAAGGTCCACCTAACTACGGATACGTGGACCAGTAAGCACGGTCAGGGGCGTTATATCTCCCTAACGGCACACTGGGTAAATGCAGTGGCGGATGGGCCTGAGGCGGATAGCAATTTGGCGCATGTCCTTCCACCACCGAGGATTGCAGGGCGCTTCAGTTTGCCTCCTGTTCCTAACTCCTCCTACTCCGCTTCCTCATCCTCTACCGCCTCCTCATCCGGACAGCGTAACACCTTCACCACCAACTTCAGCACGGCCAGGGGTAAACGACAGCAGGCAGTTTTACAACTTGCCTGTTTGGGGGACAAACCACACACCGCGCAGGAGTTGTGGAGGAGCATGGAACAGCAGACAAATGAGTGGTTGCTGCCAGCGAGCCTCAAGCCCGGCCTGGTGGTGTGCGATAACGGGCGAAATCTCATAGCAGCTCTGGGCCTAGCCGGTTTGACGCACATCCCTTGCCTGGCGCATGTGCTGAATTTGGTGGTGCAGAGGTTCCTTAAAAACTACCCCGATATGTCAGAGCTGCTGCAGAAAGTGCGGGCCGTTTGTGCGCACTTTCGGCGTTCTCACCCTGCTGCTGCTCGCCTGGCAGCGCTGCAGCGTAACTTCGGCCTTCCCGCTCACCGCCTCATATGTGACGTGCCCACAAGGTGGAACTCCACCTTGCACATGCTGGAAAGACTGTGCGAGCAGCAGCAGGCCATAGTGGAGTTTCAGCTGCAGCACGCACGCGTGAGTCGCTCTGCGGAACAGCACCACTTCACCACCAATAACTGGGCCTCCATGCGAGACCTGTGTGCCTTGTTGCGCTGTTTTGAGTACTCCACCAACATGGCCAGTGGCAATGACGCCGTTCTCAGCTTAACTATCCCACTTCTATGCCTCCTTGAAAAAACAATTCGGGCGATGATGGAAGAGGATGTGGCACAGGATGAGGAGGAGGAGGAGGATGAAGAGGTAACATTTCCAAGGCTTTCAGGGCAGTCATTCGCAAGGGGCTCCGAGGGTGGGTTCCTGCACACGCAAACGCCAGGGACGCAATTGTCCAGCAGGGGCACAGTTCTGGAGGATGAGGAGGATGAGGAGGAGGAGGAGCTGGAGGAGGAGATGGAACCATGTTCACAGCAGGGTGGCACCCAGGCCAGCTCATGGCCATCACTGGTGCGTGGCTGGGGGGATACAGAGGACACGGACCATACACCTCCCACAGAGGACAGCCTTTCGTTGCCTCTGGGCAGCCTGGCACACATGAGCGATTACATGCTGCAGTGTCTCCACAACGACCGCCGAGTTGCCCACATTCTAACTTGTGCTGATTACTGGGTGGCCACGCTGCTGGATCCCCGTTACAAGGACAACGTACCGTCCTTAATTCACTCACTGGAGCGCGATCGCAAGATGCGCGAGTACAAGCGCACGCTGGTAGACGCCATGCTGCTGGCATTCCCATCTGACAGCGGGGCCACAGTGGAAGCACAAGGCAGAGGAGGAGGAGGAGGAGGTCGCCAACGCAACCAGGGCACCGCCAGCACCTCAGAAGGCAGGGTTAGCATGGCCGAAATGTGGAAAAGCTTTGTCAGCACGCCACAACAAACAGCAGCACCAGCAGCTCAGATGGAACGTCTTAGCAGGAGGCAGCATTTTACCAACATGGTGGAGCAGTATGTGTGCACACGCCTACATGTAGTGAATGACGGGTCTGCCCCCTTCAACTTCTGGGTCTCCAAATTGGGCACATGGCCTGAGCTTGCCCTTTACGCCTTGGAGGTGCTGGCGTGCCCTGCAGCCAGTGTATTATCTGAACGGGTATTTAGCACGGCTGGGGGCGTTATAACAGACAAGCGCAGCCGCCTGTCCAGAGACAATGTGGACAAGCTCACGTTCATTAAAATGAACCAGGCATGGATCCCACGGGACTTTTCCGTACCTTATGCAGAATAGCAATGGATACCGACCTTACCCACCCATTGTTCCATTTTTGCTCTTTCTCACTCTTTTGGGGTGTACCCTCATTTAAAATTTTTGAAAAGAAGCAGTGTTGGCTACCTCGTCCTCCTCCTCAGGGCCAGATTAATGTAGGGGCTATTGGAGCTGCAGCTCCAGGCCCCTACCTTTTATATAGGCCCCGGGTTGGCCATATTCACTGTTACCGCTCTTCTGTCACTTGTAAACACAGAAGTCTGGCTTCTATGCTCGCTTCCCCAGGCAGCACCCTCAGAACCTCCCCACACAGCGTGAAGGCCGGACAAGGAGGGACAGTTGGCGATGCATGGATGTGTTTATGGGCTTCAGAGACAGCATCCCATGTTGAATTAGGCATGCATGGCTGCACCCTTCCTCCTCTGGGTGCATGGCAAGGCACGGCCCTAAGGCCCTTCAAAATCCTCAGCACCAAGCCCATGATGCTGTTAATCCGGCCCTGGTCCTCCTCCACCGCCGCTTCCACCTACACCGCCCATAGGTGTGCGCAGCCTATTGCATTAAGGTGTGCACCCCAAAGTTGAAATACACATGCATGTGTTTGCCAGCAGGGAGAGTAATGTATCGGGGCCATGTACCTGTAGGCAAGGAGAAATAGAGCAGAGCAGGTCCCAGGGAGATCTTTCCCATCTCCTCACTGGCAATGCTATGTGCCCTAGGTGATTAGGGTGTGCCCAGGCACACCCAGCACACCCTGTGCGCACGCCTATGTCACCGCCACATCCACCACCACCTCAACCTCCCTCCTACTCCATATGGGCCTCGTCCTTCAGAGATGAAGAAGAACATTGTTTTATTTTTCTGTTTTTTTTTGTTGTTTTAAGTTATTTCCCTATCCACATTTGTTTGCAGAGCACTTGCCATGCTCTTAATTACGTTTTGCTGCCATTTGCAGCACTCTAGCCCTTTCCTTTGGTGTTTTAGAGCCATTTTAGTGCCTTAAAGTTCGGGTCCCCATTGACTTCAATGGGGTTCGGTGTCCGGGAAAAGTTCGGTAAAAGTCCGGGACACGGACCCGGACTTTTTTTTAAAGTTCGGCCGAACCCGTCGAACACGGACATCTAGGTGTCCGCTCAACCCTATTAAGCACCAGTTGGGGTGCGAAACGCATTAGCTGTACCCTGTTGTTTTACCACCGTTCATTGTATGATTTATTGTTTTTTCACTTTGAATAAAGGTGTTTGCATCAGAGTGCTGCCATCCAGTTCAGTTTCTTCTATATATTTACTGTGCCTGCAGGTAAGTCTTATAGGCTTACCTGTAGGTATAAATCAAAAAGTGGACTTTCTTTACTACCACTTTAACTTGCTGTTAGAGTATAAGAATATACATAAGGAGGCTGATCATTAGCACAACATCATACACCCAAATGTGTTAAAAGACCAATCATCTCCGCTATAGGGAGCCCTGGTTGTGTTACTCTGTCCCTGGCAGAGTCCCTGGCTATATGTGTGGAATATTCCAACAATAAGATCTCCCTGCCATAATTCTCAGTCTGGTTATGTACTCCTGGACATTTTAGCTGTCCCCAACCATCTCTGTGTGTTCCAACTCTTAGGCCCCATGCACACAGGGCATTTTTGCAGCTGCTTTTAGGAGCGCCAGACATTTTTTTTTTTTTGCAGCTTAAAAACGCCACTTCATGTTATTCTATGGCCTCATGCACACACAGGCTTTCAGGAGCTCCAAGTGGCATAAGCACTGACGCTGCTAAAGGCTGATTAATGTTGCTTAACGTTGCATATACAGCGTTAAGCCACGTTATAAGTTTTTTTTTTGTGAAAATCAAAGCTTCCCTATGGGTTTGAATGGAAGTCGCATCACAAGTCGGATCAGGATGATCCGACTTGTGGTGCGACTTGCACTCTGAGGATCTTGAGGGGGAACTCCATGCCATAATGGGAAAAAACAGTGTGGGGGTCCCTCCCAGGTTCCAAACCAGGCCCTTTGGGTCTGGTATGGATTTTGAGGGGAGCCCCACGCCGAAAAAACGGCTTGGTCAATGCAATTACAGGTCAGGAAAGGGGAGGGGAAGAGCGAGCAGTCCCACCTCCCCTGGACCATATCAGGCCTAATGCCCTCAACATGGGGGGTGGGTGCTTTGGGGACCCCCCACCCCAAAGCACCTTGTCTCCATGTTGATGAGGACAAGGGCCTCTTCCCGACAACCCTGGGTGGTGGTTGTGGGGGTCTGCGGGCAGGGGGCTTATCGGAATCTGGACGCCTCCTGTAACAAGGGGGCCCACCAGATCCCGGACCCCCTCCCTATGTGAATGGGTATGGGGTACATTGTACCCCTACCCATTCACCCCATAAAAGGCAGTGAATGTAAATAATGACAGGAGACATTTTGAGAAGTCCTTTATTAAAAATCTTCCTTCGGTCTTCTCCCCTCTGGTCTTCTTCCTCTGTTCTTCTTCCTCCATTCTTATTCCTCTGGTCTTCTACTTCCACCGGTCCTCCTCCGGCGATGTCTCCGGTGATTATGCCGGCTCGGGTCTATGCAGCTTGTTATATAGCCATTAGGGGCGTGGCCTCCCAGTGACGTCACCCATAGACCCCCCACCCCCTTATGTCATCATCTTGCTCCTCCCCTCCCCTTTCCTGACGTGCCGGGCTGCATGCTCGGATAAGGGCCTGGCCTGGAACCTGGGGGGGACCCCCACGCTGCTTTTTTTTCCCATTTTGGCATGGAGTTTCCCTTCAAGATCCTCAGAGCGCAAGTCGCACCACAAGTCGGATCATCCTGATCCAACTTGTGATGCGACTATAATTCAAATCAATGGACTGAAAGCCGTATCAAAGATGGCTCCTAGGCAACCATTGATTTTGAATGGAGGCAGAAAAACGCTGCTAAAAGCCAACATGGCCAAACGTGCAATAACGCCAATAGAAAAAGCTACTAAAAGCAAGTTTTTACAGCTGCTTTTTCCTGGCGTTAGAAGTGGCTCTGCAGCTTGTTTTTTCTGACGCTCTGTGTGCATGGGGCCTTACATTCTCTATAATATAAAACAAATCATACTGTAAGGGATGGTGGAAACACCTCATAATTGGCACAGCAGTTGTGCAAATCTGGGACCTCAACATAGAGTCAGAAGAAAATGGCGTAACTCTCCGGCACCTACCAATAACTGAAATATACGTTTTGAATGAAATGACCTTTAAAAAATGTGCCCATTCCTTGAATGGCCTATATTGATATTTAGATGTAACACAGTTGTAACAGTTGTGCTTGAACTGTCCTGAATTCAATTACATTGCATAGAGACTTTTCCACAGCTCTCCTTGAAGGTTTTTTTGAATCTTTTGCTGCAGGTGACTTTAGGGGAGATGTATTGATTGACATCAGCACTGGTCCCGTCATTCACCATCTCTATTCAGCACAGAAATATTTCAGAGATATCATCCTTCTCAAGCCTACTGAGCACTGTATCCTAGAAGTGAAAAAATGGCAAGACAGCCGAACCGGAGCATTTGATTGGTCACACGCTACTACACTTGCCACAGACTTGGCAGGAAAGAGGTGAAGTATCTGCCATTTTTTTGTCCGAATCAGGCTGATTGCCTGGTGTGATGAAATAGTAGCGTGGGTAGGAGGACCAGACATCATTTTTTAAATATTTGTATTTTTTAATTAGTCTTTTCAGCTTGTGAGAAGATTTGTAAATCAGGTGATAATATTACGAGGGAAAAAATTATGTTAACCCCTTCATTCCTAAGGGTAAAACAAATATAAATTCCTAAAGGCTCGTACACACTTGACGAAAATCGGACGAAATATCCTCCGACTTTTCTCTCTCTTGCTCAGCGGTCATAACCGTTTTTTTTTTTTAAATCAGGCAAAAACTTTATTAAAGATGTCAAACAAAACATCAACACACAAAAAAAAAAAAAAGAACAGAAATACAGAGTCCAGAATACGTACAGTACTCAAGTGCATGAAAAAAACTTGCAGTAATAGCATACATATTTACCAACATAGATCCCCATATGTGACAGGAAAACATACAATAGTCCGACCCAACTGCCCCGCACCCCCACCAGATACAGCAACCTCAAGCAGAGCAGACAGTGATCTTTCGTGTAACAATGGTCCCCGGGCCTCACCTCACCCCCGCCAAAAGATTGTTCAGAACCAACTCCACCGGGGCAAGCCCCGGCACAGCCAGCCACGGAGCCCACAGGCGGTCAAATTTACCCACGCTGCCCCTATGTTGATATATATACTTCTCTAATCTAAGTGTGTCACCCATAGCCGCAACCCATTCCTTAACCAGTGGGGCCCTTGGTGAAATCCATCGCCTCAGAATCAATTTCCTTGCCTGAAACAGAGCTCGCCCGATGGCCTGCAGGGCCAGCTCCGGGGCCTGAACTCCCCCAAGAACACCCAACAGACAAACCTTAGGGTCCTCCGGTATCGTAACCCCGAAGGCCCCCGAGAGCGTCGAGAGTACTCCCTTCCAATAGACATGAAGTTTGGGGCAGCGCCATAGAAGATGCATTAAGTCTCCGTGGTCCCGCATACATCGACCACAGGTGGGAGAATCTCTCCTCCCCATCCTGAACAGCCGGGCTGGTGTGTAATGAGTCCTGTACAAAATGTATAGTTGAGACAATCTCTGAGCCACATTCAGAGAGCTCAGCTGCACAGCCTGTAGAGCCTCCTCCCATTGTTCATCCTCAAATACCCCCACATCCGCCTCCCACCGGGGAACCACTCGAAGAGGGTGTCGATCCATGAAGGAGCTCATTAGTAGAGAATAACAATGGGAAATAAACCCCCTAAAATCAGAAACCGTAGACATAAAATGAATTATCGGGGCGGGAAAGTGAGTCCAAAGATCATCCCCCCCCTGGGCCTTAACGGCATGTGCCAACTGTACATAATAAAAGTGCATGGACCTGGGGAGACGAAATTCCTCCCGAAGTGCAGCAAAAGATCTGAGCACCCCACCGCTGAATATATGTGTCATATGAGAGATGCCATGTCCCAGCCACTTAGCTCCGTACGGCAATCCAGCCAGCTCCGGGTATCTGGCATTCTTCCAGATAGGGCTATAGTCCGTATATCCCAGTACCTGCTGCAGCTGACGAGCCTTGTTCCAGGTCTTTTGCATAAGGACATAGGTCGGATAGCGCTTACTAGACTTCCCGAATCGCAAGGATTCCAATTGGGCCGCCACATCTCCCCTGCCCACAATGTGGGCCACAAGGCCTGCAATTGACCCCTCTCCCTTCTCACTCATGACCCGTGCAATATGCTGAAGTTGGGAGGCTAAGTAGTACAGCCAGGGATTTGGAACTGCTAGACCCCCAAGCTCCTTAGGTCGCTGAAGGTGCTCCAACTTTATACGAGGGCTTTTGCTCAGCCACAGAAATGATCTAAAAATGGTATTGACAATCTGGAACAGTCTCAGGGGGACCACAACCGGGGAGTTGTGAAGGGCGTAGAGCAGCTGGGGCATGAGAATCATTTTTATGAGGTTGGCCCTGCCCACCAGTGACATGCGCAACCTCGACCAGACCTTTATCTTATCCCTAAAGCGGGCGAGGAGGGGAGATAGGTTAAGACGGGCAAAGTCTAAGGGCTGTGGGGTCACCTGCACCCCCAAGTAACGAAACTCAGTGGAGACAGGAATCCCCGTTACCCCCACTTCCTGGGAACCCTCGGGATCATCGAGCAGCATCAAGGAGGATTTGGACCAATTAATAAGCAGGCCCGAAAACGAGCCAAACGTAGTAATAACCTCCATAGCCTCCTTCAGAGAACCAGAGGTATCGCCTAACAGAAGCATGGTATCATCCGCGTATAGCATGATCTTTTCCTCCAAGGGGCCGTATCTGAATCCCACTATGTTCTGATTGGACCTAATCAGGGCAGCTAGAGGCTCTATCGCCAGGGCAAAGATTAAGGGGGACAGGGGGCACCCCTGCCTAGTTCCCCTAAACAAGGAGAAGGGATGGGACACCCTACCACCCTCCCGGATAGCGGCCACCGGGGCCTGGTACAACAGTTTTACCCATGAAATAAAGTTCTCACCAAAGCCAAACTTGGACATGACCACCCACAAGTAGTCCCACTCTACACTGTCAAATGCCTTTTGCGCATCGAGTGAGAGCAATGCCCTACTGCCCCCATTGTCTGCCGGGGATTGTATGTTCAGGAATAAGCGGCGCAGGTTAATGGACGTCGACTTGTGCGGCATAAAGCCCGATTGATCAGCATGTACAATAGAAGCAACTACCCGGTTAAGTCGCAGCGCAAGAGCCTTCGCCAGGATCTTAATGTCACTCTGCAGGAGCGAGATAGGACGGTAGGACCCGGGGTCCAGACCGTCCTTCCCCGGCTTCAAGAGGAGGATAACATTAGCCCTACACATAGAAGGTGGCAACCTCATATTCCGCTTGGCCTCCAAAAAGGCCTCCAGAAGATGTGGCAACGTCTCCTCCGCATACTCCTTGTATACCTCCATTGGCAGCCCATCCTCCCCCGGAGCTTTACAGTTAGGGAAGGAAGCCGACGCAGTCTGAAGCTCCTTCAGGGTAAGGGGAGCCTCCAGTTCAGCTCTCTCCAGATCTGACAGGCAGGGCAGGGAGATGGCATCTACATACTCCGAGAGTTCAGCAGCAGTGTGTCCCTGTCTAGATTGGTATAGGGTAGCGTAAAATGCCCTCAACACCTCCATAACCCGATCCGGGGTGTTCACAACCCGGCCCCCATCACCCATGAGTGCCCCAATGGAAGGCGACGTTTGATGAGAGTGGGCAATCCTGGCCAACAACCTGCCCGTGGTTTCCCCCTCCTCATAGTACGCCTGCCGTTGAAAAAACCTCCTACGTTCAGCCCCAGAGGAATTTATACGAACCAGAGCCTCCTGAGCAGCCAGCCAGCCCTCTCGGTTAGTCTCAGATGGGTCCGCAATGTAGCGGGCCTCCAGCTGAGTCGCCAAACCCTCAGCCTGCTCCCCCAGAGCCGCCGTGTTCCTCTTGATGGCCTGTACCTCCCTGATGAATAAACCCCGTAGATAGGCCTTAAAAGCTTCCCACTGTACACCCCGCCCACCCGCAGCATCATGTACCCGCCAGAACTCCCGCATAGCCTCTCTAAGCCTATCATGTGAGGGGAACAAGTGCAACCAGAAGGCATTAAGTTTCCACGGCGCCCTCTGCAGGGTAGCGGAGGGGCGCACAGCTAGACACAGCACCAGAGGGGAATGATCTGAGACCCCCCTGGGGGCATATTCAACCTTGTCAACATATCTAATGGCAGAGGAGGAGCAGAGGCACAAATCGATACGTGATAAAGAGGTGTGGGTTTTGGAAAAGCAGGAGAAGACCCTGGTCCCCGGGTTGCGAAGTCGCCAGATGTCCGTCCAACCCACTTCCTCAGCGAATTTCGCCAAGGCCGATCGGCCCATGCCTCCACTCCCCAGTGCAGAAGAATGTCGGTCCAGCTGCGCGTCCAATACACAATTAAAGTCCCCCAGTACATAGACCGGAACCTCCGGGTGGCTCAGAGTATAGGATACAAGCTGACGAAGGACCTCCCCATGGAACGGGGGAGGAATGTAAATAAAGGCCAGAATACAGTGTAAGGTATACAATTTACAGTATAGAAATACAAACCGTCCCTCCCTGTCAACTAGACTATGATGTTCCTGAAAGTCAAGGGACCGATGGACTAACACACTCACCCCACGAGAGTAGGAGGTGTGCGTGGAGTGGTATTCCCAGCCCGCCCAGGCATAATGCAACCAGGATCGCGACTCAGCATCCAGGTGAGTCTCCTGTAACGAACAGATGGCTGGAAAATGCCTGCGCAGGGTCGAGGAAACCATGGAACGCTTAAGTGGGTCCCTCAGCCCCCTAACATTCCAGGAAATAACCGGGACAGCCGTCATGGTGGGCGACAGAGCAGCACAAGCCCTGGCGGGGCTGGGACACCGATCAGCGGACATTGTACAAAACAGGGTACAAAATAGGGATCTTGGCTGTCACCAGGTAAACACATAGTAAAGGTACAATTCGGACTCCAATTCAGGGAGGTCAACAGGACCATCCAACTAAACAGTGCAAAAAACCGAGCACCGTGCCGAGGGCGCCCCAACCAGCCACACAGAGTCCAACTGCCAAGGCCCTCGGACACCGGTGTCGCAGACATAGTCCCTGGGGAGCACCCCAGCTCAGCCTCCCCTCCCGTGTAGAGGACAACAGGTCTCATCCACACTGGTGAGGAAGTCATATACTGTCCAAAAGGGGATGAGAAAAATTACCCCCCACAGAAAAATAAAAAAGGGAGGTGAGGGAGAAGGGAAAAAAAAAGAAAAAAAAACAAAGAAAACCATCCAAAAAGGGGGGAAAGAAGTCACAAGTACTTACAGGAACCCAAGTTTCTGCGGAATGGACAGAACCTTACAGCTCCAAGCTAGCAAACAGTAGTTCGAGTCCCAACGGTCTCCAGGATATTAGCACCTGCAAAACAGGGGTAGAACAGGGGAAGGAAAAAACAAAAACAGGGGGTAGCAGGAGAGAGGAAAAAATCACAGGCACTTCCATCTCCAGGCCGGGGGCAGAGCCCCCCAAACAGCATCCACCGGGTCATCATCGCAAAAGGGCACCTGAGAAGAATCCTCAGGCCACACCATCCTCCGGAGGCATCTGACGAGGACGAAGGGAATGCTCATTGTGGTCAATCCACGAGGAAGCTTCCGACGGATCCTCAAAGAAATGATGTTGACCCCCAGCAATAATACGGAGCTTCGCAGGATACAGCATGGCATAAGAGGCATGTAGTTTCTGCAGACGCTGTTTGACCGCGAAGAATTTCGCCCTGCTCCTCTGCACTTCAGCGGAGAAATCCGGGTAAAACGAGACCCTCACCCCATTGTACTGTATATCCCGCCGCTCTCTCGCCAGTCTCAGGATAGTCTCTTTGTCTCTATAATTAAGCAAGCGGGCAAGCATGGTCCTCGGCGGGCGGCCCGGTTGCAGGGGACGAGGGGGAACCCTGTGGGCCCTCTCAACGGCATAAAGAGGGGAGAATGCATCCCCACCAAAGGTTTCCTTGAGCCAAGAGTCCACAAAGTCCGTGGGGTCTCTCCCCTCCACTTTCTCAGGCAGACCCACAATGCGGACATTGTTCCGCCGAAGGCGGTTCTCAACATCCTCAGCCCGCTGTTCTAGGGCCCTGGTCATGCCAGCAGTATGGCGGGACTCCCTGGTCAGGGGGGGTAGCTGGTCCTCCAAGTCACTCACTCTCCCTTCCACAGCCGTGGTGCGCTCCCTGACCTTCTGGAGGTCTTGCCGAAGAAGGGACACCGCTTCTGTCAGGCCCCCAAATTGCTTTTTGAGGTGGTCTACATTGTTGTTGCATCTGTTTACTGCCCGCAGGATATCTGCAAGGGTGGGCTGCTCCTCCACTTCCCCATCACCCTGCTCCATCTCCTCCTCACCCTCAACAGCACAGTCTTCCACTCCAGGGCCACCCACACCCGGGCTGACAGGGCCAGAAGCACCCGCACTGGTACTGGCATCTGGGGGTCTCCCTTTCCCCACCGAGCCAGGGGACTTCTGTGCATAGTAGCGCATATCGCGCTGCGGCTCTTTGGGTGGGTGTTTCGGGGGCTTGGTGGACTTACTGGAGGTGGCGGGCTTCTCGGATCCTCTCGTCCGCTGCGGCAGGCCGTGCGCGGCGCCATCTTGGGGCCCAGACATCCCGGAGTTCTCCCGCAATTTGCGGCGGAGCATCGCCCGAAGGCCAGCCGGAGGGAGCACAGGTGTGTGCCCGACGGTACAAGGATGTTGTCGGTACCCTGTGAGCAGCTTTAGAGACCGGGGAAAGGATCGGTTTTCGGATCAGAGCGGGAGCTCAGTGAGATGCGTCCTCTCACATGCCGTTCCTGGCCACGCCCCCCCGTCATAACCGTTTTTAATTGACAGTGCATAATGTTCACAAAATTTCTCGTACGATTTTTTTTTTTTTCTTTTGGGACGTTTGTTCCTAGACTTGTGGGTTGTCAGCAACTTCAGATGATGCGCGGTCTTTCGTATCCGATTTTTCGCGGACGTACTGCATCCGAATTAAACGAAAATTGGTTGTGCTGGAGACGGACGATAACAATTTTGGTGTTTGTCCCTCCGTTTTGTTTCGTGGAAAATGTTGGCATCGGCTGCTGAAAGTTGTGTACACACTAGCCGAAAATTGTACGATTTTACCTCGGATGGGAATTTTTGGCAGATTTTCTCCTAGTGTGTACCCCACTTTAGCCTATTTGGAATTTTGACATGTGTTAGAAAAAAAATGTACATATCATCACTACTTTGGGCATCCAGGTGGATTATACCTGTTTTTTTTTCCAAATTGGGCTTTCATTTGATGGTAATAAATATCTCCTGATTTATTTATTTATTTATTTATTTATTTATTTTAATCAAAGAAAAACTGGTCCAAAACAGTAAAAAATAATCATTTTTTTTATTTTTTTTATTTAACTGTATATTCATTGCTACTACCATAATCTACCACCAAAGAACAATCCAAAATAAATGATCTTGCTCCTGACGATTGCAGCCGTACCACATATGTGTATGTTATGTTGTTTGTACTCGTAGTACAGCCCAGAAACAATAGGGCACATTTTGCTTTTTTTTAGTACTACCTAAAACACACTGACACTGATTTAAAAAAAAAAACCTGTCCAAAAAATACTGACCCTGACCTTTGATCCTGATCTTTGACCCAAACACTAACCCTGGCACTGACCTAGATCAAACCTTGATCTAGGTGTTTATTTAATTTTTTTTTTTTCATTTAAAATATTATTCTTTTTTTCTTCACACACTTTTTTTTCTATCTGTGCAAGAACAGAGAATGATACAATGTATCACAGAGACAGAAAACACGGGGCAGGCTTCACAGTGACTGATCACTGTGATAGCCAATTAGAGGCTATCACAGTGATCAGTTGACCCAGAATCCGCCGTTCAAGGTCCCCATTAGACCGGGGCCCGGGGCTTTGGTGAGACCCCGGTCTCTGTGCTGGGAGCACACCATGCGGTGCGCTCCTAGCAGGAAGGGAGATATGCAAATATGCTAACATTAAATGTAATACTGCTAGAAGAATCTTTTTTGGGTATATAGCATGTGATCCCCAGCAAAAGAGGTGGAGGGATTTGGGGAGAGGAGGGAACAATAACCCACCTACACACAGCCTTGGTGGTTAGTGGCTAGCTATAAGTGCTTCATCTCTATGGTAAATGGATGGAGTCGACACTCCTCTCCCACTGATATCTGGAAGTCTCTTCTACAGCTCCGAAATGTTAATTGTATTTACCAGCTCAGACCTAATATACTCAATGCCTCTCAGAATATCAGTTAAATGCTTTGTGTGACATGGGATGTTCTTCTTCCTTCCAGTGACCAATGTGAGGACAAGGAAATCGGGCTCAGGGCGGCAATTTCACATGTTGTAAAATTTGATCTCAACCAGGAAAATCTCACAGGCCCAGTTGGACTGCCACAAGCTGACTGCCTGGTGTTCTGGGGTATTCTGGAAACCACCAGCAAAGACCTTGAAGATTTTGTGAGAAACTTCAGGAAATTCTCAAAGCTTCTAAAACCTGGCGGGCGCTTGATGTATTATGGAGCTTTAAATTGTACATTCTATAAGGTTGGGGAACAGAAGTTCCATATTGTAAAGTATACTGAAAGCGACTTTAGAAGTATGCTTAGTGATGAGGGGTTTGTTATCACCCATTTGGAGGTTTCCCAAAGAAAGGCAGAGACTGATCTGATAGATTTTGATTCAGTTATGTTCTGCACAGCTTATAAAGAACAGAAGATTTAGGCCTCAATCACACCATTGTGTTAGAAAGTGCACATGTATTTTAATGAAAGAATATAGTGTGTTTTTAGTGCAATTCTAATGTGTAATGTTAAAATGTAATGCAAGGCAAAATGTGAGTGTGAGCTTTGCGTGTGTTTTCCATGCATTTCTTTCTGGGAAATGTACTGTGCGATTTAAAAAATGCATTAATTAAAAATGTTTAGTGTTTTTTTTGTGCATTTCCATATATTGCTATTGACTAGAAGGCAATACACATTTTTACCAAAAACTCACAAATGATGCAGAAAGCAGGATTTGTGGAAAACAAAATGCACTGCCCTCTTACACAACACATTGATGTGAACAGCTTCATAGAATATAATGGCAACTAGTTTTTATGAGCTTTTAAAATGCTGTGATCTTGGGTTGTAGGGCTTTATAAAAAATAATGGTATTAATGGGCCCCGAGGCTGGGTTCACATACACTATGTTACCAAAAATATTGGGATGCCTGCCTTTACACGCACATGAACTTTATTGGCAACCCAGTCTTAGTCCATAGGGTTCAATATTAAGCTGGCTAGGAATGGGCTCGGGCGTGTTTGGGATCCCACTTGTCCGATCCCGCTAGGATTGGCGGGAGCTATTAGTCGTGTACAGTTTCGGCTTCTTGGCAGGATCGGGCAGGTGGGATCCTGAACACTCTTGAACCCATTACTAGAGTTGGCCCACCCTTTGCAGCTATAACAGCTTCAACTCTTCTGGGAAGGCTGTCCACAAGGTTTAGGAGTGTGTCTATGGGAATGTTTGACCATTCTTGCAGAATTGCATTTGTGAGGTCAGGTACTGATGTTGAACAAGAAGGCCTGGCTCACAGTCTCTGCTCGAACTCATCCCAAAAGTGTTCTATCGGGTTGAGGTCAGGACTCTGTGCAGGCCAGCCAAGTTTCTCCACCCAAACTCGCTCATCAATGTCTTGATGGACCTTATTTGTGTACTGGTGCGCAGTCATATTGGAACAGGAAGGGTCCATCCCAAACTTTTCCCATGAAGTTGGGCGCATGAAATTGTCCAAAATGTCTTTGTATGCTGGCGCCCTAAGAGTTTCCTTCACTGGAACTAAGGGGGCAAGCCCAACCCCTGAAAAACAAACCCACACCATAATCCAACCTCCACCAAATGATTTGAACCAGTGCTCAAAGCAAAGTCCATAAAGACGTGGATGAGCCAATTTGGCGTGGTGGAACTTAACTGGCCTGCATAGAGTCCTGACCTCAACCCGATAGAACACCTTTGCAATGAATAAGAGCGGAGACTGCAAGACAGACCTTCTCGTACACATCAGTGCCTGACCTTACAAATGCACTTTGCAAAAATGGTCAAACGTTCCCATAGACACACTCCTAAACCTTGTGGACAGCCTTCCCAGAACAGCTGAAGCTGGTATGGCTGCAAAGGGTGGGCCAACTCAATTTTGAACCCTACGGACTAAGACTGGGATGCCATTAAAGTCCATGTGCGTGTAAGGCAGGCATTCCAATACTTTTGGTAATGTAGTTTAAATGCGAATTGGATGCGTTTTTAACTTCATCCAATTCCCATAGCATGTAAATGTGACCATCTTTCAATGAAACCAGTTCACACATGTCCGGGGCGGCTGCGGACCGGTTTTGAAAAGGGTCCTGTGCATTTTTGGGTCTGATTCAGGTCTGAATTCAGGGAAAAATTCGCACCTGAGTCGCACCTGAACCGATGAAAAGAAACGCACAGGTCACCGAACTGCAAATCACACCACAGATATGTAAACCCAGCCTTAGGTAGCTAACAAGAATGTATTTCATCAAATCACCTATGTACTGGTAGAGCACCTCAAATGTTAAGGCAGTTCTCTGAACATAGAGATCGCCAACCACAAACCTGCTTCCAAACCCTGAACTCCAACTTTTCACACTGACACATACAGGCTGTGGCCATTGATAGCTAGGCAGGCTGCCAAAGATACAGAAGCCCTGAAGAAGACTTTAGAAGCATGTTAGCGTCTTTGATTAATTTTTTAACTAATAAAAGAATAAAAATATTCTGATTTTAGCACTTTTATTTATGGTGTTTCTACACCTTGGTTTACCCACTATTTAGTCTGTTATTAACACTCGGTAACCCTAATTAATTGTCATTAAATCGTAACTCCACTTTTGTTGAGAAATAAAACATTCCCCTCTAGGTGATCTCTGTACATTACAAGGTTTTTAACAAACTTTGTTGCAAAATCCTAACTTTTGTTATTCTGAAGAAATCATTGTTTGTTCCTCTGTGCTTCTGTGCTGAGTGGGTCTAATGGGAGTGATTTCATTATTATCTATCAGCGGTGGCACCCACAGAGCACTAATGAGGAAATCTGCTGGGCCTGCATCCCTTTAGATGTGTTCCTATTGGGAGTATCTCACCAAAAATTATATTTTTGTTGCAGGGGATGCCAGAAATCTGACTTGTATCTTAGGCAGACTTCTGGAAAAATCGGTAAGCCAATCACACAAGCAGGAAATTATGGTTCTGGGGTGTGGTTAGTATACATTCTGTGTACAGAACAGCCCCAGGTAGCCATGTTGCATTGCATTTTCAGAAAATTACAGTGGCTGCAGATTGAAAAGTAAAGGAAAATTTTATTAACATTCAATTACAATGTGATTTGTGTCGCAATTGTATATGCTAAATTGTTTTTTCTTTATTTGCTATTTTTTTCCCCACGAAAGTGGAGGTCCCCTTTAACTCTTTCTTGCCTTATTTGCTTCTTTGGTTTTTTTTTAATGGTTTTCTTTTTTTCTGTCTATACATCATACATAACCTTTTTTTTTGTCTGTTTGGCTCATTCATTTTTGTAGCTTCACCTCACATAAATACCTAAACAAATTTTTAGAAAAAAGCTTTTATTTATTTGTAAATAATCTCATCATGCTTTGTACCAGAACCATACTTTTTATTTTTTTGCAGTCTACACTTCAGGTGACAGAGGACCTTGTCATGGTGCTGCATGCATTTCTTTGTTACCACTCAGTGTCATGTACAGACAATAATGTTTACATACAGCGGTATTGTGTTCTACCTGCTGGAAATTTGTTGGTGGCTTAGCTATAAGCTTGATGTATCAACAATCAGCATGTTCCTTCTGTGCCTTCTTTGACTTCCATAAGACAAGTTCATCGCTGGCTGAGGGGAGATAAATTCAATTCCATTTAAAAACACATTGATATAACAGGTTCTGATATACCAACTGTCCAGACACTCAGAACATTTAGTTCAGTTTCCTTTCAGGTGTCCAGACTTCGGCACTTAAAATGCATATTTAGTCACAGCAACAACTCCAAATGTATGTAAGTTGCCCAGAAATTCTCCTCACCTTAACCTTATAATTATGCTGCAAATTTCATTAGTGATAGGCTAGTACTGCAGGTAATGGCCACTCATTCATAAAGATTTCCTGATTGGTTATTTAACCACTTTAAGACCGGAAGAATTTGCCCCCTTCCTGACCAGGTCCTATTTTGCGATTCGGCACTGCATTACTTTAACGGACAATTGCGCTGTCGTGCGATGCTGTACCCAAATAAAATTGATGCCCTTTTTTCCCACAAATAGAGCTTTCTTTTGGTGGTATATGATCACCTGTGCGATTTTTATTTATTGCGCTATAAACAAAAAAAGAGCGACAATTTTGAAAAAAAAAAAAAAAAAAACAATATATTTCACATTCTGCTATATGAAATTCTCAAAAAAAAAATGTAAAAATCAAACTTTTTTAACATTTTAGGCCAATTTGTTTTCTGCTACATATTTTTGGTAAAAAAAATCGCAATAAGCATATTTTGATTGGTTTGCGCAAAAGTTATCGGGTCTACTAACTACGAGAAAGAGTTATGTCATTTTTATTGTTTTTTTTTTTTACTTGTAATGGCGGCGATCTGCGATATTTTGCGGGACTACAATATTGCGGCGGACAAATCAGTCCCCTGACTGACATTTTTGACACTTTTGGGGGGACCTGTGACATTACTACAGTAATCAGTGCTAAATATATGCACTGTTACTGTAATAATGACATTGGCAGGGAAGGGGTTAACATTATGGCGATCAAGGGGTTAAATGTGAGCCTAGGTGAGTGATTCTAACTGGGGGGGGGGGGGCGTAGCTTCTGAAATGACCATAGAGACATGTGATCCTATATAGAAGGATCACTGGGGCTCTATGATCATTGCAGGGAGAAAAACAGTCAGCTGTGTGCAGTCAGCGGGGAGCGATCGCAGGTGTCAATCGGAGCCGCCTGCCCCATGCATCGGCTTCCCTGCTGACGAGTGGGGGCAGGAGCTTGCCGCCGGCGGCGGCATGCTCTCGCCCCCTGGCCCTGTGTATGCAAGCAAAATGCACCTATGGCGATTTGCCTGGGAGCGGCTGCCTGCCGCCGTATAACTGCGGCGGCCGGTCAGCAACCAGTTAAAGGGTTCAGAGATGCAAAAAGCAGGTACCATGGAGTGAGGGAGAGGTGTAAGAAAGGCAGCGATCGGCTCATTTTGAACAGGGTAAAATGATGAAAGGTCTTTAACCACCTTAATACCGGTCACTTTCACCCCCTTCTTACCTAGAACAATTTTCAGGTTTCAGTGCTCTTACACTTTGAATGACAATTACTCAGTCATGCTACATTGTACCAAAATTAAATTTGTATCAATTTTTTTAGACAAATAGAGCTTTCTTTTGGTGGTATTTATTTACCACTGGGTTTTTTTCTTTTTTGCGATATAAGCTAAAAAAGAGCGAAAATTTAGAAAAAAATTCTGTTTTAAAAATGTTTTAATTTTGTCATTATTTTAGACCAGAATGTATTCTACTACATGTCTTTGGTAAGACAACAACTTGATAAGTGTATGATAATTGGTTTGTGTGGAAGTTATAGTGTCTACAAGCTATGATACGAATCACTAAAAATTGATCAATTCTGATGTACTGACTACCTATCTCATTTTTTGAGGCTCCTAAAATGTCAGGACATTACAAATACCCCCCAAATGACCCCTTTTTGTAAAGATGACAGTCCAAGGTATTTAGTAAGAGGCATAGTGAGTTTTTTTGAAGTTGCAATTTTTTGCCCACAATTGTTTGGAAAATTAAGAATTTTTTTTTTTTTACAAATTTGTCATACCCCTTCTGAGTATGGCGATACCACATGTGTGAGACTTTTCCACAGCCTGGCCAGATACGGAGGCCCAACATCCAAGTAGCACCGTCAGGCATTCTAAAGGCATAAATTACACCTTTTGTTTCCTGACTACCTATCACATTTTTTAAATGTCTTGGAGCACCAAGACAATGGAATTACCCACAAAATGACCACATTTTGGAAAGAAAACACCCTAATGAATATTCTGCGAGGCATAATGAGTCTTTTGACTATGTGATTTTTTCCACAAGTTTTTGGAAAATGTGGAAAGAAAATGAAAACCAATTTTTTTTACACAAAGTTGTCAAATTATAAAATATTTCTAACACATAGCATGTACTGTACATACCAAGAATTACACTTTAAAATACATTCTGCTACTCCTCCTGGGTATGTAGATACCACATGTGTGGGACATTTCCACAGCATGGCTACATACAGAGGCCCAACATCAAAGTAGCACCGTCAGGCATTCTAAAGGCATAAATGTCACATTTAGTTTTCTGACTACCTATTGCGTTTTTGAAGGCCTTGGAGCAACAGGACAATAGAAACACCAACAAAATTGTCAGGATCCAGACTGGTAGCAGGAGCGGTGCAGGGAGTGGATCCGCTGTGTCAGTGAGAGAATGGCGTGGACCGTACCGGAGGATCGGTTCTAAGTAGTTACTGGTTTTCACCAGAGCCCGCCGCAAATCGGGATGGTCTTGCTGCGGCGGTAACTACCAGGTCGTGTCCTCCGGTAGCGGCTCAACCTCACTGACTGCTGAGATAGGCGTAGTACAAAAGGGACAGGCAGAGGCGTAGTCAGACGTAGCAAAGGTCAGGGCAGGCAGCACAGGTTCAGAGGCGGTAATCGTTAGCAAAGGGTTCGGCAACAGGCAAGGGATTACACAAATAACGCTTTCACTAGGGCACTGAGGCAACAAAGATCCAGCATGGGCAGGAAGGGGCAGGTCACTTATATAGGAAACAGTAAGGGAGGTTTGGGCCAGGCACCAATTACTGGTGCACTGGCCCTTTAAATCTCAAACAGCTGGCGCCCGCGCGCCCTATGGTGCAGGGACGCGCGCGCCGGGAACCACGTGAGCGGGGAGCGGAGGAGAGAGCCGAAGCGGGCACAGGTGAGTGGACCTGGGACATGGGACACGCGCGGAGACACCTCGCAGCACGGACCGCGTCCCCGATGGAGGCAGGGACAGAGTGTCCCCGGTCAGAGAGTCTGACCGGGGTACTCTGCAGGGATGAACGCCACGAGCGCTCCAGGCCAGGAGCAAGGACTGGAGCGCTCAGCGTTACAAAAATTACCACATTTTGGAAAGCACACACAATAATGTATATTATATGAGGCATAATGAGTCTTTTGAACTTGTTATTTTTTTCCACAAGTTTTTAGAAAATGTGGAGGAAAAAATTTAAAACGTATTTATTTACAAAAAGTTGTACATTTTTAAAATATTTCTAACACATAGCATGTACATACCAAGAATGACACCCTAAAATGCATTCTGCTACTCCTCCTGAGTATGGCAATATCACCTGTGTGAGACTATTCCACAGCCTGGCCACATACATAGGCCCAACATCCAAGTAGCATCTTCAGGCTCTAACACATAGCATGTACATACAAAGAATTACACCACAAAATACATTCTGCTGAGCAAAGGGTAAAAAATTCCTGTACACATTTTGGCTTCTGGACAGGACTTGCGCTTGCAACTGCACAAGTAGTTGCAGAACTACTGGTGGATGCCTGCTTATTATCTGGGAGTGCTGCCCTGCTGGTTCTTGCCACAGGATTTATTGTGCTTCTGGTGGATGCCTCAGGGTTTATTGCGCTGGTGGTGGATGCCTGCGCCTCCTCAAACCTCCTGAGCCTCTTTGTTTGGATTCTGTCCTCAGTTTCCATTTCAGAGCCACTGCTTTCTCCTGGCTCATACTCGTCATCCAAGTCTGACAAATACAGTTCCCCGCTACTCCCTTCTGACAAACTCTGGAGTATATGGAAAGCCTCCTCGCTGCTAAATAATTTTGTAGCCATGTTGACAGATGTGTGACAGATGTGTCAGATGTGTAACAGATGTTGATCACTGTGTGATCACTGGGACAGATGTGGCAGATAATCACAGACAGATGTGGGCAAATGTTCACTGGGACAGATGTGGGCAGAAGTTCACTGGGACAGATGCAACATATGTTCACTGGGAAAGATGTGGCAGATGTTCACGGACATATATGGCAGATGATCACAGATATGGCAGATGATCACAGACAATTGTGGCAGATGATCATGGACAGATGAGGCAGATGTTCACTGGGAGAGATGTGCGACAGATGTGAGCAGGTGATCACGGACACATGTGCCAGATGATCAGGGACAGGTGTGGCAGATGATCATGGACAGATGTGTGACAGATGTGTGCAGGTGATCACAGACACATGTGCCAGATGATCAGGAACAGATGTGGCAGATGATCACAGACAGATGTGGCAGATGTTCACTGGGACAGAAGTGGCAGAACTTCATTGGGACAGATGTGGCAGATGATCACGGACAGATGTTGCAGGTGATCATGGACAGATGTTTGCCAGATGTATGCAGGTGATCACAGACACATGTGCCAGATGATCACAGACAGATGTGGAAGATGATCACAGACAGATGTGAAAGATGATCACGGATAGATGTACGCCAGAAATGCGCAGATGATCACGGGCAGATGTGTGCAGATGATCACAGACCGATGTGGCAGATTTTTACTGGAACTGATGTGGCAGATGATCATAGACAGATGTGACAGATGATCACAGACACTTGTGGCAGATGATCACTGGAACAGATGTGGCAGATGATCATGGGCAGATGTGTGCAGATGATCACAGACAGATGTGGCAGATTTTTATTGGAACCGATGTGGCAGATGATCATGGACAGATGTGGCAGATGATCACGGACAGATGTGGAAGATGATCACTAGGACAGATGTGCGCAGATAATCACTGGGATAGATGTGGCAGATGATCACGGACAGATGTGACAGATGATCACAGACAGATGTGGCAGATGATCACTGGGACAGATGTGGCAGATGATCACTGGGACAGATGTGGCAGATGATCATGAACTGATGTGGCAGATGATCATGGAAAAATGTGGCAGATGATCATGGACAGATGTGGCAAATGATCACTGAGACAGACGTGGCAGATGATCAAGTAGCGATGTGTGCAGATGATCACTGGGACAGATATTTTTACTGGGACAGATGTGTGACAGGTGTTTTTCACTGTGTGACAGGACATGGTTCAGGGACACTAGCTGGATGATCAGTGTGTAAAAAGCTGTAAAAAAATGGCTCAAAACTCACTGATCCCAGGCGGGCAGCACAGATCTCCTTCTCCTCAGGAGGCTCTGTGTGAGGAGAAGCAGAGCAGTTCGCCTCATAACAGCTCTATTTACATAACACAATGGCTGTGATTGGACACAGCCATCATGTGATCAGGAGGGTCAATCACAGAGCACTCCTGCTGAGCAGTGATGCGCTGTGTCAGGGATCACGCAGCTGCACGGGCACGCAGTCGCATGATCGTGTGTTCCTTCTGCAGGACATTCAGGAACATCCACTCAGAAGGAAGAAGCGCCCGCCCAGCCATTTACATGCAGTGGCTGGGTGGGAAGAAGTTAAACAATTGCCCCAGCACTAATTTACAATCAGTCTTTTTTAGGTTATGTCAACTAGGAAAAGTGGGGAGATGATCAGGCAAGAGTTTATTACAAAAACCTGGGGAAAATGAGAAAAAAGTAACAAATAATTTGTGTAAGGAGTAACAAGATAAAAAAAGAGGAGAACATGCACTGCCTAATGGGCAAGAAGGGTAAGTTACATATATATCTCAAAGGGGTATAGCCCAGTCTGCATGTGGGGAGGTGCAGCATGATGCAGCAGCAGTAAATACTCAGAGCACCCATTTGCAGGCAACAGAACTTGTGTTAACATTAAAGCTCATGGTTCACAAAAAGCCCCGCAGGAAGGCACCAGGATACTCACAGAAAGTAACAGCGATGTGTGGCAGAGCAGGTCTCAGATGTGCCAAAAGCGTCTGTCTTGAGGGGCAGAATGTGGTCTGGCTGGTCCATACCCAATTGGGGAGGCTTCCAGGAAGGATGACATGTCCCTACCCTTTCCCTACTCATCTGGAACCTCTCTCTACTGCTATTCGCTGTCCCTGACAGACAGGTGACCTGTCCCTACACACATGTGAAATGCACACCAAGCCCAGGAGCTAGGGTCTTAAATAGACTCTACCTGATCCAAGAAGGCTGATAGAGTCACATGGGACAGCAGCATCCAATCAGATATCTTCCCCAGTGACCCAGGAAACCATAGAGGAACCATGTTCCTCTTGACTCTCTCTTCCCTCTGCAATGCCGCTGCGGTTTAGTACCACCTGTGGTGGAGAAAGTAGACTGCACTTGCCTACCTGCTGCACTGTGTCTGTTTACATTACAGGTATTGCTGCAGGAGAGGCAGCTATTACAAAACAAAGAACAGCTAGAAGTCTGCCCTTTATTCACTAGGGGGAAAACTGAGGATATGAAATGTTAGAAACTATGAGGAGAAATGTGGAGGACTGTGGGAGATGTACAGTAATTCCTAAAAATACTTGGCCTGTTCTACAGTTTTGTTCTTCAATTTCTGTTCTCGGAGGCACTGAGGAGGGGGAGGAACGGTGTTTTAGGTTTTCCTGGGTTGAGTAGAGGGAGAGGAAAGGATTTGCAAAATCAGGCAGTCCCCCATCCAGCAACAAAAGATAGGCAGGCAGACCCCCACCCAGCAACAGTAGATAGACAACCCCCACCATCCAGTAATAATAGATAAAAAGCCCCCCCCCCAATCAAACAGTAGATAGGAAGCCCCCCATCCAACAACAGTAGATAGTCAGCCCCCTCCATCCAGCAATAGTAGATAGGCAGCCCCCCATCCAACAACAGTAGATAGGCAGCCCCCCCATCCAGCAACACTAGATAGACAGCCACCCCATCCAGCAACAGTAGATAGGTAGCTCCCCAATCCAGCAACAATAGATAGGCAGCCCGCCCCATCCAGAAACAGCAGAGAGGCAGCTCCCCCATCCAGCAACAGCAGAAAGGCAGCTTCCCATCCAGCAACAGTAGATAGGCAGTGTCCCTATCTAGCAACAGTAGATAGGCAGCCCCCTATTCAGCAACAGTAGATAGGCAGTCCCCTATCCAGCAACAGTAGATAGGCAGCCCCCTATCCAGCAACAGTAGATATGCAGCCCGCCAACCAACAACAGAAGATAGGCAGCCCCCCCCCCCCCCCTTCCAGCAACAGTAGATAGGCAACCCCCCAACCAGCAACAGTAGCTAGGCAGCCCCCAATCCAACAACAATAGATAGGAAGCCCCCCATCCAGAAACAGTAGTTGTGCAGCCCCCTCCAGAAACAATGATAAATTACTAGTAATAAACAATGTGTACATTGATCAGTAGGACTTAGCATTGCAGCCCAGCTCTCACTGGCAGCTGCTACTGGCACAAGAAGATGCAGTCATAGCTAGACAGGGATATAGGGAGGAGTGCAGCTGATATAACTCCGCCAGGTCTCCTTTGGGCTGCAGCCGGCACTACAGAAGCTGCTTCGGACTATGCGTCCGCCGGCTCACTCCATTGCCATTGGCTGCCTCAAACAAGCTAGAAAAAATTCCATCTTTATGGGGTTGATTTACTAAAATTGGAGAGTGCAAAATCTGGTGCAGCTCTGCATAGAAACCAATCAGCTTCCAGGTTTTTTTTTTTTTTTTCAAAGCTTAATTGAACAAGCTGAACTTTTGATTTTTCCTGTTTGGTTTCAATAGACTTCAATGGGGTTCGCCGTTCAGGTTAGAACATTTCCGCTGTTCCGGAGTTCTGCATGGGGGGGGGGTGTTTGGCCCATCCCTACAATTAACAAAGACAACAATAGGCAAGAAAAACATTGGCTTACAAAGCAAACACCCCCCCAGGCAATCATAACAGGTAAGGATGTACATACAGTCGGTAGCACACAGACTCCCAGCGGCTGACCACACTGTCGCTCGGGCTCCATCTAGCCGCCTTCATCGATGCC
Source organism: Pelophylax lessonae (assembly GCF_965119305.1). Lineage (NCBI taxonomy): Eukaryota > Metazoa > Chordata > Amphibia > Anura > Ranidae > Pelophylax > Pelophylax lessonae. The sequence continues at coordinate 57,538,104 of NC_138779.1, read as the reverse complement.
CCAATCTGAAAGGAATGAGAAGCATAATCAGTGCATCAGAGCCCCAATGCCACTAAGCATTTATGGAAAACTGGCAAAAACTGGAAGCGGGACAAAGCAGAGCCATACATGTGCCGCAATAGAGGGCTATCCCAGTACTGCCGCAGCAAAATAAATTGGGATAGTGACCGAACAGGGCACACATCCAAACCAGGAACAGGAAACAACTTCACTCTCGACCCCCGACTAACATGGTCAGTTTTGGATTGTTAAATCCAAAAAAGCCACAGCCGTTTCCGAACAATGAACATCATCACATACCAGACCACCAGACCATGGAAGTGCTAACAAGTTCACCAATGCACAAAACAAATGCTGCCTAAAACAAGGACGCCTCATATGCATAAAAACAAATAGAAGGAAGCACCTGTAAGTATGATCACAATGACCCCACAATTTAAACAGGAATGCCAAACCTGCCAATGTCCAGTTCATAGAAGACGCGGACACCTGATCTTCTACATTATGGCCTACGAAATACAGCAGCAACAACTGAGTGTCATCCTCTGAAACAACACCCCCCCCCCCCCCACTCCTTGCACTACGGCAAACCATTCCTCCCACACCCACGAATAAACTGACCAGGTAAAAAAAGTTCATATTCCCATCGCACTCCTTCCTGGATATAGGTACACCTGTTGTGGGTGCTGAAGCGATCACCAGCTGGACACTGGATCTATCACAGGTACATACATATTCGCCAGCACACTATGGATCTTGCAAAACAGTCCGAAGAAACTTTTTTTTGCAGAAAGGATCACATGCGAAACAATGCAATGTTTCGGAGTCACGCAGGACCCCTTTGTCAGGCATCACATGTATGTACCTAAACTAACCAGGTTGTTTCACTCATCGGCGAACGACGAATCAACGAACCGCTGATCCTGCGGCATCTGTGAAGAGTTTTACGTTGCAAGCATTGGTCCCACCCTCCATCCACACTGCCCTACCATTGTAAGTATCCAGAAATTGTTCCAACACTAGCAAGTCCTATTTGTGTTCCCCGGTCAACTGAACGTGATGGCTTGGAGCTCGCAACCCCCGCCTTGGCCATTGCCAGCTGGCGATTAAACAAAGTTAAGCTTGCCCAACAGAGACTGCAGCTGACGCAAGGTAATGTTGTTTCCCTGCCGGGCTGAACACACAGGCGCCCCCAAGTCAATAAGTTTTGAGTCTGTGAGGCGGCACCCCATAAGCCTTTGTGTCAAACAAAATGCCTAAGAAACAAACCACAGTGGAAGGTCCCTCCGTCTTGTCAGGGCCCAAAGGAACACCAAAAAACCTCTGCTATGTGCTGAACTGTGGCCAAAAAGGTATCATAAATGCTAGAATACGCCGGGCCAATGCAAAAAAAATCATCCAAGTAGTGGATGATGGAACGAAGGCCAGACACCTTGCACACCACCCACTCCAGGAAGGAGCTGCATGTCTCAAATAAGGAACTGGAAATTGAACACCCCATCGGCAAACAACGGCAACCCAAAAGATAGAAACTATGGGGATGAACAGGCATCAAACGGGAAGCAGATCCCACATCTGTCTTGACTAAGAGGGAACCCTCGCTGTATTTACAACCGCAGCAAACCACTGCATCAAATGAAGTATACGAAACCAAACACAAAGTCGGATCAATAGCTTTATTGACAGAACCACCCTGCGAGTAGGATAAGTGAGTTATCAGTTGGAATTTGTTAGGTCCCTTTTCAGTAACCACACCCAAAGGAGAAACCACTAAACCATCCAAGGGAGGGTCCCTGAAAGGACCAGACATACGCCCCAATTCAACCTACTTAACAGTTTAGCCGAAACCACCTCAGGGTGGTAATATGCCAAATGCAAATAATCAGCTGGTGGAGAAATGGAATCAAGCTGGCACGGAATATAAAAACCCTCTGAAAACTCCCGACCAAGCAGGCAAGCTGCCCCTCTATCCAGACATTTACCTAGAAAGGGTTGCATGTTTGCTACCTTCACCTGCATCCTCCCATTTTCCAGAAGACTCGTCTGATCACCCTTTTCTTTTATGGAAGCAACGATTGAAGGAATAGGAGCCCCCGCAGCCAGAGCACTAATGCTTATGCTAATGCTTAAAACAACAGGAGGACCCAAATCTACAGGTGCCCTCATTGAACTGCCAGCAATACCCCTTCCTTTACTGGCCGGTTGTCCCGAGGAAGCAAGACCCCTGGTCCCCGACTGAAACTGAGTGCTAGGCCGCGTCAAGGTCATCAGCTTCATCCAGAGACCTATGTCTTTGTGATCCCAATGCAAGGTTGGCCAAACCACCTTACTCTGGCTGAACTGCTTATCATATCGCAACCGGGCCATACCGCCATACACCCGGTGTGCATCACCAATGGCATCCAAAAAGCAGAATAAAGCGGAGCAATTCCCAAAGGCCTGCACCCAGTTAGAGAATGTCAGCGGAATCAAACTATACCTTCGCTTCTCCTTCTTCTCCTTTTTGCTCTCATCCGGTTTCAATTTGTCCAGGTAGAATTTTTCCAAAGTGAGGAAAGAAATTTTTTTTTACGTACTCACTCTTCCCTCTTTTTTTGTCCTTAATCTCAGGCTTAAGATGTGCTCCCAACAGTCCCTCGAAGCCCATGTAAACCTCACACTTCGCAGAATCCGCCAACCACACATCATCCCCCTCCTTAGCAGCATCCTTATCTCTTTGGTCGGATTTTGCAACCTCTGCAGACACCCTCTGCAGACCGGTAGTACCGAAATTACCCACTTTGATCCAGCACCATCCCCGGGTGCAGTGCTATGGACTGATGGAGGAATGGAAGGTCCCGTGGGTGTCTGAACACCCGCCACAGCATCCCACCCTCCCGCCACTGTAGCAAGAGTCTCAGATCCCCCAGATACCCACGCCACTGAAGGTAAACCGGGCACTGATGATGCCTTCAAGCACTGAAGGAGCTCCCACAAAATAACCAGCAGCGTTCCCAATGCCGGAGCACCCGTCCCAACGTCCCCCGACATTGCCACACCCGCAACCTCAAAACCTCCATCCAATGCAAACATCCCACATTCACTTCCAGGCACCCGGACATGTGCAGCACAGGACACAGCAGCTGCACAGGACACAGCAGCCACACTTGACCTACCAGGCTGCCCAGGATGCTGGATCCCCCAGCTGCCGTGCCTCTCCAGCCTCATCCTTGGAAGTACTCAGCTCTCCATCTGACCTTTCTTGGCTGTTGGTCACTGTTTCTTCAGCGCGGCGCACTCTGCCCACCCCCTGATGACGTCATTCATGGCTCCATCTTGCCGAAGCCCAGAGCCTCACTTAGCATGTCTCTGCAGGGCTCTCCCGCTCCATCGCCAGGGCCTGGAAGCCGCCTTCCTCTGCCTGATAGATGCCATTCCTGCAGCTGCACCGAAGCCCCGTTCGCTGGGGGAAGGGACCACGGCCGCACCGGGCAGCAGGCCAGGTCCCGCTGGCACCACTCTCCCACGCCGAGCACCCGCTGCTGCCTGTAAGCCAGCTGGCAGTGCTGCTCACCGCTCTAGGTAAGCTATGGATGCAGGAGGGATAGAAGGTGCCAAGGGCACATCAGGGAGCTCACCCTGTGGGTTCCGCAGAGGATGGGGATTCCTCCCTGGGCGTCACAGTGTCGCAGCTGACCGGTGCTTAGGGGTGCTGAGGGGCTCCCAGAGCGACGCTGAACCCAGGGAGTCAGTTCAGGACTCAAGCGCTCCAAAGGCCGGAACCTCCGAGCATGTGTGGTGGCAGGAGGGGGAGGATTGGTGCTCCTCTGCCTGACTCCCTCCAGCAGCCCAGAAACTTGCTTCTTCAGTTAGTCCTGGCCATTACTTGCTGCAGCAACCCTGAGCCGAGAAAGCAAACTTTCGAAGTCACCCATTTCTGGTTGTTTTGCTGCAGGTTCAGAAGAAAGTTAAGCTGCACTGTAAAAGTTGTCCCGTACAGTCTTTCTTCCAACTGAACGCCTCCCAAACCCTTCCCATGTTCTGATTCCTGAAACCCCACCTTCTTCCACCTTTCTACCAATCTAGTGAGTACCACCTTCCGCAAATTTATTTTTATCTCTGCATGACTCCTCCTATGCTCAAACCCCTTCTTACCCAGTTTTGTTGGCCCTGTCTCTAGGCTTCTTCCAAGTTCCTTCTTTACTCCGGGCCTCCCTTCTTCAGGAATATTTTAGAGAGTTAATTATCTGCAGAAAACAATAAAAATACAAACTACATACAAAAAAAATATAAGAGATCATAAAAAATATTTACTTTGAGCATTGCATAAATATGCTCCATAGCTGGTGAGGAGATTCAGCTTACCTAATACACCCAGATGGACAAACATACAGGACAGCACCAAAAAAACAATTTCCCCGGCAAGTGTTGGAGCAAAGTATAAAGAAAAATTGGCTTTATAATGGTAGAACCCAAAAGAAAAATTCTATAGCATATCAATTTCATGTAAACTGCATACAAATGCACAAGATACAGGTGCCCATCCTCCACAATGTATACACACCACAACAAGGCAAAATTTCTAAAACGGTCAATATCAGGCAGTGGACAGAGGTAAAGAGGGGGACAGTATATTGGATCTCACATCTCTAGGATGAATAGCCATCAAAATGCATCTCTACAACATATAGAAACATCAATATAAGGAGGTCTATCATATAGTTTAGATAAACTTAAGACTATGTAGAGAAGAGAAAGAGAGGGAAATGGCGCTGCCGAATGAAATGGGAAAAAAAAATCCCTTGGGGAGAGTATAGGGAGGAAAGGTATATGAGTGTATAAAAGGTGATAATTGGGATGGTAAGACAGTATTGCGGAGCCAATGTGATGTCACACAAGCATCACATAAATGGCAGTGAATCCAGTATTGGACAGATAATATGAAGTGACTGGTGCAATAAATAAAGAACCAGATAAAAATAAATCTGAAGATTAAGATGATAATATATGTATGGCACAACAAATGTAATACCTATGTTGACTCACAGATATCAGGTAAATTAGCAGTATATCAAATAATGCACAAATTATATAAAGTGGCAGGTGCAATAAATATAAAGAAGCAAATATATGAAGTGACTGGTATAGTGAATATACAATAAATAAAAAGACAAATAAATAAAGTGCCAAGTGCCGCAAAGAATAATAAAACTCATCAATGACGGATAACGTGAAGTCTATCAGGTAAATGACATATGGTAAGGTGCTCAGGTATTAGGAAGATGACTAAATAATGGTGATGATGTCACCAATAGGTGAGCAGGATGGTTGATTGGGTACAAGGTGTGTATACAAATCATGTATGAATAATCCTATAAAGTAACATTAAAGTGACGCTGTGCACAAAATATAAATAATAAAGTGACAATGTGCCAGCAGTGATAAATAATTCCTAATGCAAAAAGTCCATAAACAATGTAAACAGGTGGTGAATCCTCATGCAGTAAACCCAATGGTGGCCCTGTGGTGGGTAAAGTGGTGGGGTGCTTCTACTCCCTTAGGTAAATAGCCCACTCACCAGAAATACCCACCCCACACAGGGGTATAGAGCGGGTATGTATAATGTAGTAGTGTAATCCCTCTGATGGATCCTGATTCCCTCTGGAGATCTTGGAGCATAGACCGGGTAACCCCTGTATGGCTCCGGGGTACTCTGGGGGTCCTATCAGGGGTTCTTGGATATCCTAGGGGTTCCAAGTGGATAGATCCATGCTCTGTATGGGGTGCTAACCCCGATATTTCCTTGTTGCCATTCTCAATTCTAGCTTTGCGATCGACACCCTGCTTACTTGCTTTTCCACCAGGACTACCATGTGCACGTTGAAGAATCAGAGAGTGTGCAGACATGATACAGGAGATGGTCAGAGAGGATGCGGACATGGTACAGAAGACGGTCAGAGAGGGTGCGGATATGATACAGAAGACAGTCAGAGAGTTTGCGGGAATGGTACAGGAAATGGTCAGAGAGTGTGCGCACATGATACAGGAGATGGCCAGAGAGTGTGCGGACATGATACAGGAGATGGTCAGAGAGTGTGCAGGCATGATACAGCAGATGGTCAGAGAGTTTGGGGGCATGATACAGGAGATGGTCAGAGAGTGTGCAGGCAAGATACAAGAGACGGTCAGAGAGTGTTCAGATATGATACAGGAGACGGTCAGAGAGGGTGCGAACATGGTACAGCAGACGGTCAGAGAGGGTGTGGATATGGTACAAGAGATGGTCAGAAAAGGTGCGGACATGGTACAGGACCTAATGTGCTCCTCCAACCCCAACACAGCTCTGTACCCCCCCCCCCCCAACACACAGAACGTCCAGCAGATCACCCCATGGCCACTCACCTGCAACTGTGGTGCCTGCAGCATCTTCCCATGCACCTCTGGCTGTCAGCTCACTAAGAATTGAGAGGGAGGCGGACGGCAGCTCTGTGGTGCCCGCAGGATTTCCCTCCGGCTGCCAGATCACTTCCCTGTGTACAGTGGAGAGGGGAAGCACCTCCGACCTGGGCAGCTAATCGGCTTCAGTGTACGAGTGAATTCCTTTGCTTGTACACTGAAGAGAAAAGCCGATTAGCCTCTCCCCTCTCCACTTTACACAGGCAAGTGACCTGCTAGCCGGAGGGAGATCCCCTGGCCATGTTTTCACAGCTGGAAGCTTCGGCTGTCGTGGGGTTCTGACGGGTCGCCCAGAGAACACAGGGACAAAGCCAATTTCCTGTGATTTTTACCGGGACATGGACAGACTGGGACATGGTTCTGAATATCGTGATTGTCCCGGGAAAATCTGGACTGTTGGCAAGTATGCCATAGGGTCAACATACTTTGAGGAAATAACATCTACCAGGTCTTTAAAAGGTATATTCTGTGTCACTGTTCTAGTTCCCGTTATTTATTTGATCGATTGGCGCACCAAATCCCGGAAGAGAGTCCCAGCGGGCTTCAGATGCCCTCATCAAGGATGGCTGCATTGTGAATCATGAGATTATCGATGTTGCACAAAGAGCATTAAGGGAAAACTTTCAAGGATTGCCAATTTGTAAACACGAGCGGTGACTGTCACGGGGGGTTATTTAAATTTAAAAAAAAATGTCTGGAACTCCACTTTAGGTGATAGAGTCTCTCAATTGTGAATGATTTATATTATCTCATTATATGTATACATATTAGTATCCTGTGGGGAGAATGAGGCTTGGACTGAATGCCAGTGCTAGAGGAGCCTTTGACATCCACACAAGGTGTACACACCAATGCGGGTATACAGGCACCGATACATATGAGTGTAATACCATATTTTATGATTTTAACATCGAATAATAAATGACTACACTATGGAACCTTTGAATTATGTCTCCTATGGAGTCACTTCTCCTATCTATGCCTTATTCTATTGGAGGAGTAAAGTGGAGTGTTTGCAGCAGAAGAATTCCAGCCTTGGGCATTCTAAGTACATTTTGACCCACCTGTAACAACGGGCGGAACACCTCTGGTGAGTTTACATCTACCACTTGAGCACTAGCAGTGAAGATAAAAGGAAACCTCCATATTGCAGCAACCTTATTGGTGTTGGGAACTGTCACACTGGACTTAATCTTAATTTTTTTTTAATCTTTGTTTTGACATATTTTCATTATATCATTAGCATTTTATTTATGCATATATTTCTATTCACTATGGTTGATTGTATTCACATTGTATTCAACAACCATTCATGCTATGTGAGCGCCATCCTTTTTGTTTTATGCATTGTATAGAGGAGTTGTTTTCTTTTTTTAAAGGGGCTGCCACATTATTTTAATCATTTAGGGCGCCACACACTGGTATTATTTTTTGAGAGATGCAGATCAGAGACACTGGTGAGGTGTTAGCAGTGCCACTGTCAACAGGTGTCACCTGGGTGCACCGCTCTCACATTCACCCACTCTCTAGACTCACTCCACAAAGCCGCTGTTCACCTCCCATTGGCTGCCTTGCTTCCAGTACAGTAACTCGCTGAACAGGTAAAGGGGCGGAGCACTCATTGATTAATTGTGCAATGCCCGGGAGATGGAGGGAGAAAAACAGCCTGTTGCTACACATTTTCAGACACCCTTTCAGGGACGCTATCAAAGTGGAAGAGGCAGAGGGGGATTCAGGGGTAGAGCAGGGCATTCTCAAAACAGGCCCCCTTTTAATAATAGACCCCTGCAGAAAACGGGCTGTCTCAACCGTGGTGTCAGTGATTCCCCCGCAGCTGACCAGCCTGCTTTGCAGCAACCTGCCCCACAGCGGCAACAGAAGCCTAGAGTTAAGTTTAACATTAACTGGCAGCCCCAACATCCGCAACAATGATGGTGCCCAGAAGGTGGGGACCCGGCATTTCCCCTTGTGTCACTCAATTATCAACAACTGCCTATGATTTCCCTTTGTGTAGATGGCACAAACCTTCCATTTCTAGTTGATTGTGGAGCGACTTGCAGCTCCATATTACAAGAATTTTGGAATGGAGAGACATTGGATGCCGAACCTTCAATGGGAATTAATGGGATCCCCACCAAGACATTTAAACCCCCCCCCTTTACCAATTGTAGATGAGTCAGGAGAGCACTCAATCATTTGGCACAGTTTCAGAATAATACCTAGGTGCCCGCTTAGTTTGTTGGGGAGGAACTTGATGGGAAAGTTAGGAATCACAGTGATGGTTACACCAGAAGGAGGGCTTATTGTAACATCAGAAAATATATCCATCTGTGTCCCTACCCCAGAAAATACTTATTTCCTTTGGAAGGAAATTGATATTGATGTTGACCCGGGAGTGTGGGCCACGGATTCCCTGGATGTAGGACTGATTCCATGTACTCCTTACAAGGCCACCCTAAAACCAGGAGTGGGCCCCATTCAGCATAAACAGTATCCTTTATCCAAGGAAAAGGAGGATGGAATCAGACCTATAGTAACTAGGTTTTTGGAAAAGGGAATACATAAAGAAGTAGTCTCGCCTTACAACACTCCCATCAATCCAGTGAAGAAAGCTGATGGTACTTATCGCTTTGTTCAGGACCTTAGGGCCATAAACAACCTGGTTATACCAATAGCCCCAGTGGTGCCATCTCTACTGACAGCCATCCCGTCCGATGCCACCCCTTTTACAGTGATTGATCTAAGCAATGCGTTCTTTAGTGTCCCAGTGCACGAGGAGACTCAGCCCATCTTTGCTTTTTGGTTTTACGGTCAGACTGTGACCTGGTGTAGGCTGCCGCATACTCTATAGTTCTCCAGATCACTCTAAGGGGGTGGACACCTGTCCATGGATCAGTCCTGCTACAGTATGTGGATGATATCCTCATATGTAGTTCATCAAGGGAGGCCAGTCAGAGCGATTCAGTGAGTTTACTAAGGTACTTGCATGTGTGTGGACACAAGGTGTCCAAGAAAAAACTACAATGGTGTCAGGAAAGTGTTGAATACCTTGGCTTTGTTCTCACAGAGGGGGAAAGGAGAATCAGTCACAAAAGAGCTGTGGCTCTAGTGGGTCTTACCCGCCCACAAACCAGAAAGGACATGCTCACCTTTCTCGGGATCACAAGCTATTACAGACAATGGATCCCAGACTGCTCCTATTTTGACAATATTTTGAGACAAGCCACAGGTCCTGAAATGTCAGATATTGTGAAATGGTCACAGGAAATGTTGAATGCATATGTGTATTTGAAAAATGCTATGGTTGTAGCGCCTGCACTGGGTCTCCCAAATTATGGAAAAATGTTTCATGTGTTTGCAAGGGACAATTGTAAGACCATGGCGGGTGTACTCGCTCAGGAGCATGGTGGAAAACTTCGCCCTATAGCTTTTTTTTCAAAGGTGGTACCGATTGCGGTACAAGGTATGCTTGGCTGCCTCAGAGAGCTGGCAGCTTGCGTGATGTTAGTGGAAATGGCCACATCTTTTACCCTGGGCAAGCCCACCGCATTGCATACCACCCACAATGTCACAATACTGTTAAAGAATGTTCATACCCAGCACATGTCTTCTCAGAGACTGAGTGGATATGAAATCATTCTTCTCTCAAACCCAGAGTTAACCATCAAATATGCATCCCCAGATTCTGGCCCCACCCCCATTTTGAATGGGTTACTGGGTTTGAAGGGTGAGGAGGATGAAGTGGTGCCACAGCATTATTGCATAGCAGTAATTCACCAAGACACATCTCCGAGGGCAGATATGTCTTCCACAGCCATTGAGGTAGTGGTGTATTTAGGTTTTGTGCTGCCCTAGGCCTGACTAAACTTGTGCACAACCTAATTTAAATATGACCCACCCCTTCCTATAGAGGCCACACCCCTTCCTGTTTATGACCCACCCTGTCATCTGTAAACACAGACCATAACCACAGTCTATCAGTGCCCATCACCGTAGCTTCATCACTTCCTATAAGTTCAGCCTCATCAGTGCAGCCTTATCAGTGTCGCCTCATTACTGCCCATCAGTGCAGCATATCAGTGTGGCCTCATCAGTGGCCATCAGTACAGCCCCATCAGTGGCCATCAGTACAACCCCATCAGTGGCCACCAGAGCAGCCTATCAGTGCCCATTAGTACAGTCTTATGTCACGGGATTAGTAAGATTACTCCTTTCTTTTAAGATATTTGGACTTGTGATTGCTGCCACTGATTGTAATCATAGGATTATTTTACTTATTTGTATAATAAATAGGAAGTCCATAGTCATTATACAAATAGGTGAAATAATCAGTGGCAGCAACCACAAGTCCAAATATTTTATAAGATTGGAGTAATCTTACTAATCCAGTGACATATTGCGATAGCACATATGAGGTGAGCAGGTCCAAAATATTATTGCCATCATATACAATTAAAAGTCTTAATTGTATATGATGCAATTCAGTATGCTCACTCAAGGACAAGGATGTTTAAAGAAACTAAATTATATTACTGACATGATGCCGCCATACCTGGGGGGCGGAGGAGGGTAGGCGGAGCATTAGGCTGCAGTGCCACACTTATTAGCATTGGCGGCCGTTGGGCCAGTTGTATTAGGTGTGGTCGGCGGCCTGCGGTCTGTCCACATATCCTAACTCGCCAGTATTTTCATACCAGCAGGTAGCAGTGTGGCCGCTTTATGGGGGTGCCAGACTGATTTGCCTCCTGGACCCTGCCTCTGGCCCAATTTACCCAATAAAACTGGCACTGCGGGAGCCAGGAGGAGGCTGTTTTTTTTTTTTCATGCGGGGAGCAGCTTTTTTTTTTGCTGCCCCCCTGCAAAGTGCCGCCCTAGGCCTGGGCCTTGTTGGCCTAGGCCAGGATACAGCACTGCATTGAGGGAGCAGAGGATGTCTTTGTAGATGGTTCCTGCTCCAGGCCTAATGACTACACGTATCATGCAGGATACGCTGTAGTGCAGCTCCCAGATAGAATTATTGAAGCAAATTCTATACCTTATAAGTCAGCACAGGCAGCAGAGCTCATTGCCCTAACTAGAGCTTGCCAATTATTTGAGGGCAAGGATGTAAATATTTACACAGATTCAAAGTATGGTTTCGGTGTAATTCATGATTTTGGACTTATCTGGTTAAGAAGAGGTTTTGTAGCCGCAGATGGGAAAAGCATATCTCATTCTACACTTGTAACATCACTACTGCAGGCGGTTCAGCTCCCAAAGAAAATAGCTGTAATACATTGCAAGGCGCATACAGGGGAACAGACAGAAATAGCTAGAGGAAATGCAATAGCTGACATGGCTGCTAAGACAGCAGCCCTTACACAAGAGGCACAAATACAAATGCCCATGCTCACACCAGAAATCTCACTTCTAGATCACACATTATTGGAGTTGCAGACACATGCTACAGAGTGGGATTTGAAATGTTGGGCGGGTGATGATTTAGGAAAAGTAGAGAATGGCCTTTTTCTAAAAGAGGGGAAGCCATGTATCCCAGCAGCCAGCGACCCATTGTTTATCGCTCAGTATCATGGGGTGGGACACAGGAGTTCGGAGAGAACATGTGAAGTATTGCTTAAAGATTTTTTCATTGCAGGCCTACCCAAATTAGTGAAAGCATATGTTACTAGGTGCATTACTTGCATTAGGAACAACCCAAACATTCCACATAAGGCCGTACATGAGCATCTCCAATATCCATCAATGCCATTCATACATTTGCAAATAGACTTTACCCACATGCCCAAAGCAGGGAAAAGGCAAGAGTTCCTTTTAGTCATAGTAGACATGTTCAGCAGGTGGGTAGAAGCCTTTAGAACAGTGAAAGAGGATGCCCACACAGTGGCGCGCATTCTAACTCAGGAGATCATTCCCAGATGGGGATATCCGCTCCAAATTAACTCTGACAATGGCCCTGCGTTCACATCTAAAATATGTCAGGAGTTAGTTTAAGTCCTAAAGATAGATTGGAAGTTTCACATTCCCTATCACCCACAGAGTTCAGGTATAGTGGAAAGGATGAATAGGACTATAAAAGACAAACTAAGAAAAGCAACAGGAGGATCTTTCTCCGGCTGGCAGAAACTCCTCCCTGTTGTTTTGGCCGAAATTAGAATGACACTATGTAAGGGGACAATAGTTTATTCTCCATTTGAGATTTTGATGGGTAGACCTTTTCCCACACCTTGGGCAAGACAGCCAATCATTCTAGAGCCAGGAGATCTTGATCAGATTAGAGAGGTGTAACGGAACAGGGCACCCCTGACTGGGTACCTCCGTTGACAGATGCTCCTAGTGCTTCCCGAGGGGCTCCAAGCACTCCACCAGACACCATAACCACTTCAGACCCCACGAACCGCCGCAGCTTGGTTAGGGTCTCGCAATCTCCTACCCACCCTGGACCTACGGCAAGGCTCTAGGTTCCTGTGGGTGAACCTCTCTTTCCCCAGAGAGTGCAGCAGAACAAACTCTTATACAAGCTCTTACAAGAGCTTAGGGATTATCCAAGGGAGTATGGAGGACATAGCAATCCCTTGTAGCCGATTCTCCAATGAGAGACAGGACTCTAAATTGAGGGTGAACTAACTCTCTTCTTCTTTATTGAACAGACTTATATACAGTTTTCACCCACAAGGTTACCGCCTAGGTGGACCTTGTTGAAGACTGGACGTGATATTCACAATCCAATAGGAACAGAGTTTTACACATTTTCATACAGTGTACACAAAAATATACAATGTGGGACAATCCCCCTTCCCCCTTGGCATCCAACCCACATACCTATAAGTTTCTCTTAAGGCAGACAGACAGAACAATGGGAGGTCATTAACACCTAACAATGCGAAAGGGCAATCCACATTCCCTCTCAATACACAACAAAAGGAAAACCTGTCTGACATTGAAAGATATGTAAGATACACTTTATTTAGGAAGAACATATTTCATGGCAAATGGGAATAAATCTTTATATTCCTATATGGAAATATGGCTGGCAAATATGACCGTCCCATCTGAAGCAATTCAAACCATTAATTACAGTGGGTACGGAAAGTATTCAGACCCCCTTAAATTTTTCACTCTTTGTTATATTGCAGCCATTTGCTAAATTCATTTAAGTTCATTCTTCTTCCTCATGAATGTACACATAGCACCCCATACTGACAGAAAAACACAGAATTGTTGACATTGTTGCAGATTTAATAAAAAAGAAAAACTGAAATATCACATGGTCCTAAGTATTCAGATCCTTTGCTCAGTATTTAGTAGAAGCCCCCTTTTGATCTAATACAGCCAGGAGTCTTTTTGGGAAAGATGCATCAAGTCTTTCACACCTGGATTTGGGGATCCTCTGCCATTCCTCCTTGCAGATCCTCTCCAGTTCTGTCAGGTTGGATGGTAAACGTTGGTGGACAGCCATTTTTAGGTCTCTTCAGAGATGCTCAATTGAGTTTAAGTCAGGGCTCTGGCTGCGCCATTCAAGAACAGTCACGGAGTTGTTGTGAAGCCACTCCTTTGTTATTTTAGCTGTGTGCTTAGGGTCATTGTCTTGTTGGAAGGTAAACCTTCGGCCCAGTCTGAGGTCCAGAGCACTCTGGAGAAGGTTTTTGTCCAGGATATCCCTGTACTTGGCCGCATTCATCTTTCCCTCGATTACAACCAGTCCTCCTGTCCCTGCAGCTGAAAAACACCCCCACAGCATGATGCTGCCACCACCATGCTTAACTGTTGGGACTGTATTGGACAGGTGATGAGCAGTGCCTGGTTTTCTCCACACATACCGCTTAGAATTAAGGCCAAAAAGTTCTATTTTGGTCTCATCAGACCAGAGAATCTTATTTCTCACCATCTTGGAGTCCTTCAGGTGTTTTTTAGCAAACTCCATGCGGGCTTTCATGTGTCTTACACTGAGGAGAGGCTTCCATCGGGTCACTCTGCCATAAAGCCCCGACTGGTGGAGAGCTGCAGTGATGGTTGACTTTCTACAACTTTCTCCCATCTCCTGACTGCATCTCTGAAGCTCAGCCACAGTGATCTTTGGGTTCTTCTTTACCTCTCTCACCAAGGCTCTTCTCCCCCGATAGCTCAGTTTGGCCGGACGGCCAGCTCTAGGAAGGGTTCTGGTCGTCCCAAACGTCTTCCATTTGAGGATTATGGAGGCCACTGTGCTCTTAGGAACCTTAAGTGCAGCAGAAATCTTTTTGTAACCTTGGCCAGATCTGTGCCTTGCCACAATTCTGTCTCTGAGCTCTTCAGGCAGTTCCTTTGACCTCATGATTCTCATTTGCTCTGACATGCATTGTGATCTGGAAGGTCTTATATAGACAGGTGTGTGGCTTTCCTAATCAAGTCCAATCAGTATAATCAAACACAGCTGGACTCAAATGAAGGTGTAGAACCATCTCAAGGATGATCAGAAGAAATGGAAAGCACCTGAGTTAAATATATGAGTGTCACAGCAAAGGGTCTGAATACTTAGGACCATGTGATATTTCAGTTTTTCTTTTTTTAATAAATCTGCAACAATGTCAACAATTCTGTGTTTTTCCGTCAATATGGGGAGCTGTGTGTACATTCATGAGGAAGAAGAATGAACTTAAATGATTTTAGCAAATGGCTGCAATATAACAAAGAGTGAAAAATTTAAGGGGGTCTGAATACTTTCCGTACCCACTGTATCTGTCTTTAACCACTTTACCAAAGTAAAACAAGGTTTAGATCTGCCACGTAGTATAGTAAAGTAGCCTCCATCCCTAAAATATTTGCAAAAAAGGAAAAATCCAAAGTAACGGGACTTTAAATGAGGCATGGAATAAAGAGAAAGAATATTTATTCTATAAGACATAAGATGTACAGTTCATATAATCAGTAAATCATTGTTGTACTTTTCATAAATTCAATAAATAATTATTAAAATATATATATCGACCAGTATACAATACATGTTAAGGATATAAATACAGTAAAACAGAATTTCATATAGGGTCTCTGAACATTCGTTTCAAAAGGGATCACTGTATATATTGATTGATAAAATATATATAAGAATAAATTGTTGCATCCGAGTCAATTGTGTAATCTCAACGCGTTTCTTGGACCTCCGTCCATTCATCAGGAGTATTGGATGCTTATAAAGTATCTAGGAGAAGGAAGAGGGATAGAAACATTATTGCACCAAAGCATATGTATTTAAGGATATCAATTGAAGAGTCCGTATATGGCCTTATACCTTAGTCATCTTAAAGTCAATGGGGCATGAAAAACGTGAAACCCAGCCTAGAAGGGGAAGTAGTGGCATCAGATGCATGCTCTCCCCCGGGGTTGAGGTGCAGAGAAAGCCAAACGCGGGTGGGGATGGTGGAAATGCAGTCCAGGCTGATATATCGGAACTCCTAAATCTGGTGTTGATGGTACCAATGGGGTACCTGCTGGATCAGTAATATCTATTAAAAAAACATAATGAAAAAAAATAAATGTGGATCTAGTGGATAGACTATGTGGTAGAGTGGCGTTGAGAGCAAATATGCTAATCAAAAGAAAAACACCCAGATATGGTGTGTGGGACAATAAGTATATAGAGTGACAATGGAAAGTAGAGATCGTAATGACTGAATGAGAACCAAAATGGAAAGTGTGTAGAAGATAGTGCATCAACAGGGTAATTCAGCTATATCGATTGGAAAACATACCATAATGAATGTGCCTGTAGAAAAAGTCCCCCTGTGAAGCAATACGGTGAAAAGGAGAGCCGATGTCAGCCCAGCTGTGTACCCCGAGGCGCAGGCAGAGTCCGCACCAACGCCATGTAAAACCTCCAGTTATAGACGGAAATCCGCCCTCCCACATCCGGTCTGTCAGACCGGAAGTGGGTGGCGTTAAACCATCCGAGGCGGAGATGGAAAAGGAGGGGAATATGTCAAAGTGGTGACGCCCCCAATTGGCCGTCACACCAGACAACCCTACATGGCGCCGATGGATAGGGAGACATCCGCCCCCCAAAAATGGATGCTATAGCAGAGACAAAAAAAGGGGAGGAGCTCCAGCTACCCATCGCAGCCCCGGGAAGAGAAGTCTCACGTGCCACACTAAATACCCATTACGGATGGACTATATTTATTTTTTTTTTACTAAATTTTTTATTTATTTATTTTTCAATTTTTACATTAAACTTTTACATACACTCATGGTATCGATTATTATTTACAATATATCAGAGTCTGCATTTTTCCTTTATTTTCCCCTTTTCCTTTCTCTTTCTTTAACCTCATTCTCCTTCCCTTCTTGGGGATAAGTTATATCATCATTGTACTATATTTATAACCCAAGTATTCCTCATGTACCAGGTTTATTAAGGTCCTTTAGCCTCTGCAGTATTACATCACATCTCGTACCATGAAACACTTAACTTCCCCTTGTGGGGGGGGGGGGGGGGGAGAGAAAAAGAAAGAAGGAAAAAAAAAAAAAAGGGGGGGGGAACGCAAGAGGGGGGGGGGGGCTGGCTGGCTTAGGAATTTCTGGATATACACTTTATCCACTAGTCTTTCACACTGGGTTATGCCTTCTCGAGATGACGTATTCATTCCATCTATCCCAAATTAATTTATATTTGTCTATTTTGTGATTGGCATTTAGTACTAAGTTTTCTAATTTATTGACCTCTTCCACCTTATTGATCCACATATTCAAATCTGGTGGTTCCTCTTTTTTCCACCTTAAGGGGATGCACATTTTTGCTGCGTTAAGTAAGTAACGTATTATTGAATTTTCATATTGTTTTCTTGGGATGTTAGTTTTATGGAGTAGGAAGAGTGCAGGATCCATTATCAGCTGGTGTTCTGTCAAGTTTTGTGTAATTTCATAAATCTGCTTCCAAAATTTTTCCATTTTGGGACATGACCAAAAGATATGGATTAATGTCCCCTCGCCTTCTCCACACCTCCAACATCTGTCTGTATTTACTGATGAAATTTTATGCATTTTTACTGGGGTTTGGTACCACCTTGACATTATTTTAAAATTCGTTTCTTGTATTTTAGTACTGATGGATGTTGAATGTGTCATCTGGTATATCTGCCTCTTCTCTTCTTCCGTAAAGGACTTGTCTAATTCTTTCTCCCATTCCATCATATAACTTAATGGTCCCTTATCCCCGCTGTCCCCTAATAGTAAATACAGTTTAGATATGGGATGTAATAGAGTCCCTTTTTGTACACACATCTCTTCAAATTTTGTATATTGTAATTCCTCCTCTTTGAGTTTTGGTAGCTTCCCCAGGAAGTGTCCAAGCTGAGTCGCTCTCCAGCGGTCCAGTTGGAAATCTCCCATGGGGTCCACCATCTCCTCCTCCGTTATCCATCTCCCCTGCTTCATGAAATGATCTACTTGGTAAATTCCTTTTTCCTTCAAGTCCCTAAATTTTTTATCCTGAAAACCCGGGGTAAATCTAGGGTTACTCAGGACCGGGAATATGGCCGAATATTTCCTCGTCAATTTATATTGTTGAATAGTTTTTGCGCATGTCTTAATTGTAAGCCCTATAAGCAAGTGTTTTTTCATGTGATTTGGTATAAAGCGGCTACAGAATGGAGTTCTTTCCAATGAGATTTCAAATTGTGCCTGTTCTATATTTGGCCAAAGTTTTGTGTTTCTATGTCGGCACCAGTCCACAAGTCTACATAGATGAATAGTTTGGTAATACCTCCTCATGTCTAGTACCGACAAACCTCCTTCCTCTTTTCGTAGTGTCATTATTTTTTTGCTTAGTCTAGGATATTTAGCTGACCATATAAATTCCTTCAGTATACTGTCTGTGACGAGACCAATCTTGCCCCATTGCATTGGAGGAGCCTGGTTGCCCACCTGCTGCCTTTGGACTATGGACCAGACTTTAAAAGACTTTGTTCCCCTATGTTTTAGCTGCTACGCTCCAAATTCCTTTAAAGAGGTTGTCACTATGTCTGCAAATTCAATGTGTATTAGCTGCAGATGGAGGGGGGGGATTGTTTCCAGCAGCCCCCTCCTAAAGAATGTCTACTGATTAACTCAGTGCTTTTGTCTAAAATAGGACAGTATGTTAATAGGGTCTGCGACTATTGATAAGCATGTTAATGAGCTCACCTGGCTGTAATTACACAGTCATTGTTCATGTGGTATTCTCAAAGTATATATAAGTGTGTGTTTCTTGCAATAAAGGAGAAGAGAGTTACTCTTGATCAAAAAAAACCTCACTACAGAGCCTTGTCTCGTACTTGGGGGGGAATTATTGATGTGCTTCATGTATGGCGGATTGGAGTGGTCGATAGCTGTCCGGGTGTTTGGGAGTGGATTATCCTAGACGACTGTAACCCCTTTCATACTTTGGGGTGTCGTAACAATTGGTGGCAGCGGTGGGATCGTTCCCACAGCCAGAAGGACAGCTACAGGAGACACCATTCCGTGGATTTTACAATTGAGGGCAACGCATGTCCCAGTACAGCGACCCTGACAGCACCAGCATGGAACCAGCAGTGGAGTACAGATATTCTCTGAAAGAATATGACCGTATGATGTGGTTACGGATGAGCTTCTTCGGACCCAATCCACTGGAGAGATCCAAGCGGTTCGCGAAGAACTTAGTGTTCGGGACTCTGCTAGACAGGGCAGAGAGAGAGGGCCAGCTGGCACGTTGGGAGGAACTCCAGCGGCAGGTACAGTTAAGGGAAGAGGAGAACCCAGTCTCCATTCCCCAGCGGCAGCCTGATTTATTGGGAATTGGGAGCCCAGTCTCCATTCTCCAGCGGCAGGCTGAGTTACAGGGGGCAGAGACAGTCAGTCCTGTCGCCCAGCAGCAGATTGATTTGTTGGGAATTGGGAGCTCAGTCTCCATCCCACAGCAGCAGAGTGTCCTGCAGGAAACAGAGAGCCCAGTCTCCTTTCCTCAGCAACAGGACACTG
Organism: Pelophylax lessonae; assembly: GCF_965119305.1. Lineage (NCBI taxonomy): Eukaryota > Metazoa > Chordata > Amphibia > Anura > Ranidae > Pelophylax > Pelophylax lessonae. The sequence goes on along the minus strand of NC_138779.1, from coordinate 57,518,700 downwards.
TATTGGGAGCAGAGACAGTCGGTCTCCCTCCCCAGGGGCTGGAAGTATATTTGGGAGAGGAGCTTGTTACCCCCTCTCCCCATTGGCAGAGTGATATCCAGGGAATTGGGAGCGCAGTCTCCATCCCTCAGCGGCCGATTGACTTACAGGGGGCAGACACGGTTGGTCCTGTCCCCCAGCGGCAGATTGAGCTATTGGGAATTGGGAGCCCAGTCTCCATCCCACAGCAGCAGCTTAACATACCAGGGGGAGACAGTAAGCCCCCCAACAGTGCAGATGGGACCGTGGTCTCTGCACTCACAGCACAGGGGGTAGGGACAGTCGGTCCTGACCCCTAGCAACAGGGCTGTTTAGCCAAAGGGAAGACAGTCGGTCTTCCGCCACAGCAGCATGGTGGTGTATCTAAAGGGGAGACAGTCGGTCTCCCCCTCCAACAACCCGTCTCCAACCAGGCTACTTCTGTGGTAGCGCTGGCACCAGGGCAGAGTACCGCTGGTCTCTGCCCACTCAGCAACCCACCAAGGCAGTCTGCCAGTCTCCCACACAGCCAAGGTGAGGCACCTGGACATGGACAAAATTCTCCTCTACCCAGGTGTAGTGACCATTTATTGTGGGTGGGCTGTACTGTGTTTTCTGCTTTGTGGGTGGGCTGCTGGACTAACGAGGGCACTGACCGGCAGGAGGTCAGGTACCCTGTTAGTCTTTTTGGAAAGGGGGAGAGATGTGACGAGACCAATCTTGCCCCATTGCATTGGAGGAGCCTGGTTGCCCACCTGCTGCCTTTGGACTATGGACCAGACTTTAAAAGACTTTGTTCCCCTATGTTTTAGCTGCTACGCTCCAAATTCCTTTAAAGAGGTTGTCACTATGTCTGCAAATTCAATGTGTATTAGCTGCAGATGGAGGGGGGGGATTGTTTCCAGCAGCCCCCTCCTAAAGAATGTCTACTGATTAACTCAGTGCTTTTGTCTAAAATAGGACAGTATGTTAATAGGGTCTGCGACTATTGATAAGCATGTTAATGAGCTCACCTGGCTGTAATTACACAGTCATTGTTCATGTGGTATTCTCAAAGTATATATAAGTGTGTGTTTCTTGCAATAAAGGAGAAGAGAGTTACTCTTGATCAAAAAAAACCTCACTACAGAGCCTTGTCTCGTACTTGGGGGGGAATTATTGATGTGCTTCATGTATGGCGGATTGGAGTGGTCGATAGCTGTCCGGGTGTTTGGGAGTGGATTATCCTAGACGACTGTAACCCCTTTCATACTTTGGGGTGTCGTAACACTGTCTATTTGTTTAAAGTAGTTATGTGGTATAGCTATTGGTAAGGTTTGAAAGAAATACAAAAATTTTGGTAGAATAGTCATTTTCACAATATTGCATCTAGCCCACCATGATAACAGTCCCTTGCTCCATTTTTGCAGGAGACTTCGTATAGATTTCAACAGTGCTGGATAATTTTCCTCATATAACTGGGAGAATTTTGTTGTTATTTGTATGCCCAAGTATTTTAGTGCTCTACTTGTCCACTTTAGTCTAAAATTTGAGCTTAGCTGTTTCTGCAATTCTTGTCCTATGCCCACCCCCATAGCTTCTGATTTTTCCAAGTTTATTTTGAGGTTTGACAATTCTCCATACTCGGCAAATTCCCTTAAGAGATTCGGGAGCGAGATGATCGGGTTGGTGAGGGTAAACAGCATGTCGTCCGCGAAGGCTGATATCTTATGTTGTGTGTGACCAATTCTAATACCTGTAATATCTGGATTTAATCTTATTTTGCATAAGAATGGTTCTAACGTCAGGATAAAAAGCAGGTGTGAAAAAGGGCACCCCTGTCTCGTCCCATTCCGAATTGAAATGTCTTCCGACAACATGCTGTTCACCCTCACCTTTGCCGAGGGTACCGAATAGATCTGCATTATCCAATTCAGTACAGTCTCACCCATACCCACATACCTCACTACCTCCATCATAAAACACCACCTTACTCTATCAAAAGCTGTACTTATAAATATATTTTTTATCTGTTTTAATTGGGCTACATATAACAGGTTTAATACTTTTGTTGTATTGTCACGTGCTTCTCTTGTTGGTGTGAATCCTACTTGGTCTAAGTTTACCAGTTTTGTTATGTAGTTTGGGATTCTAGTAGCTATGATTTTTGTAAATATTTTCAAATCTGTATTTAATAAAGAAATTGGTCTGTAGCTAGTACATGATGTTGGATCTTTGCCTTCCTTAGGTAGTACTGTTATGTGCGCTTGTAACGTTTCTCTTAATATTTTCTTGCCTTTGCCCCAAGTATTAAACATATCTACCATAAATTTCTTTAACCGAGGGGTATATGTTTTATAATATTGAATAGTATATCCATCCGGACCTGGTGCTTTCCCGTTTTTAAAGTTAGAGATTGCTATAGTCAATTCCTCTTCTGTAATCTCAGAGCTCAATTCCTCTCTCTCATTTTCTGATAAACGTGGCATCCGTGATGCTTCTAGATAGTCCTCTATTTGGGAAGGCCTCAGGTTCTGAGGGTGTAGGTTGTATAGTAATTGGTAATATGTTTTAAATTCTTGGGCAATTTTCCCTGGAAGTTCTATTTTCTGTCCTTTCTTATTTATTATTAGTGGGACGTATGTGTTTAATGTCTGCTCCTGGATTGTTCTTGCTAAAGATTTCCCACATTTATCTCCCATTTCATATGTATTTTGGCGGCAAATCTGTAATGCTGCTTTTGCTTTATAGAAAAGTATGTTATTGATTTCTTGCCTTACCTCTATTAAGTTGTTTTTCGTCGCAGGCGAATTGTTGTGTTTGTGGGATGCTTCTAATTTCTGCAATTTAGTCAGAAGGGATTCTAATTGTACTGTTCTTTTTTTTTTAATTCTGGAGCCATGTTTAATCAGGGTACCCCTTACCACTGCTTTGTGTGCCTCCCAAATGTTCGGGTCTGTATCTATGATTTTGTTAAGTGAAAAGAACTCTTCTAATTCCCTCTTAATATCTGACCTGACTATTTCATCTTGTAGTAGACTTTCATTAAGCCTCCACGTCCGGTGCCCTCCTCCTTGTATATTACCTAATTCGTATTCTAGTATGACTGGGGCATGGTCTGACCATGTAATTACTCCTATTTGTATGTTCCTGATAGCGTGTAGTTGGTTGTGTGGGATGAAAAAATAGTCTATCCTCGAGTATTGCTTGTATACCGGGGAAAAGAATGTGTAGTCGCGTTCTCCTGGATGTGTTAAGCGCCATCCATCTATTAGCTGTGCACTATACAGACTATTTGATATATGTTTCCTAACCCTTACTGGTATTGAGGAGGTTCCTGTTGTAGTATCCTCTGAGGGTATTAAAGGGATATTAAAGTCGCCCCCCACTATAAGGTGACCTTCTTTGTATTCTGATAGTTCCCTGATCTTTTTTCCTATAAATACATTTTGCTGAGTGTTGGGTGCATATATTGTGGCCAGGGTGACCTTGGTATTACCTATATTTCCCTTTATAAAAAGTGATCTTCCATTTGGATCTTTAGACATTTGTTCATATTTCCATGGTACATTACGAGCTATTATAATCGATACTCCCCTGGATTTAGTCTCTATATTTGTGGCATGGTATGATATCGGGTAAGATCTATTTTTTAGAATTGGAATTTTGTCATCTCGAAAATGTGTCTCCTGTATGAAGGCTATATCCACCTTCGATCTTTTTAAGTCATTTAGTAAAACCCTTCTTTTTTCCGGGGTGTTAAGCCCTTTTGCGTTTATTGTTAATATACGTAGTACTTCCATTTTCCTCCCCCAAGCCCGTCTGACAAAACAAAAAAGGAGAAGAAGAAGGAAAAAGATAAAGAGAGAGAAGGGAGAGAAAAAAAAAAAACTCAAAAAGGGAAACCCCCCCCCTTCACCCCAATACAGACAAACACCTACCCTAGGGGTTCTAGCCCCTCTGATCCCTCCTATCAAGAGGTATAATTCCTCTTGTTTTAACCAATGTTATAAAGTTCTCTTCCTCTACTATCCCTTCGTTACCTAGAGCTTCTTTCCTACTTAGGGTTGAAGCTGTGTATACCCATGGCATCCCGCTCTCCACCCTCTCCCACCCCTCCCACCCGACACATCTCTGCCAATACATATTTTATGCTTACACAGTTTATTTCATCTCTATCCACTTTTCCCCTATTATCTTTATCATCAATAAGAGAAAAACCAGTCCCAATGAGTTACTAATGAGAGTAATGAGAGGCAAGAAGTGGCCGCACACAAAATTGGAAGAAAGAAGGGGATAAAAATAAATAAAAAAAAAAGGGGAAAAATTGTGTGTGTATGTGTATTGTTGGTGTTATATAAGTTTTTATCTTATTACAAATAGCAGTGTGTTTGATCTTAAATCCCTCTAGCTCCAATATGTGAAGTGATAAATCTGTGTCGTATATAAAGTGTAAAAAAAAAAAAAAAAAAAAAAAGGGGAGGGGGTAACCCCCTCCTTTAAGTGAATTTGTGTATATAAGTGTATTATTAATATTGTGTCTTCTCTATATTATTAGTCAAGAACAGTGTGTGGGGTCTTGAATCCCTCTAATCCCAATGTGGGGGGAGGTATTTCTGTGTACCATGTGGAGTGTCAGGAGAAAAAAAAAGGTGGGGGAGGTCCACTCTTTACCTCTTAAATCACCCCAGTGAATCACATAATATATTGTTACCCAATAAGCATGCAACACATTAATACATTTCATTAAGTCCCTTTCGGGGTTTCAAGATCACATATGTTTTCTTCGTTCTATGTAGAGCACGAAAACGAGACCCCCTAAAAAAAAAAAAAAAACCCCAAAAAGGAAAAAAAAAGGGGGGATATGTCCCCCATCAGCCAGGTGATAAAAAAAAAAAAAAAAAAAGAAAAGACACAGCAAAACGAAAAAACCAAAAAGAAGAAGAAAAAAAAAAAAAAAAAAAACCCTGTCCCCTCACCAACCAAGTGAAAAAATGTTGTTGAGCAATACCCCAAGAGAAAAAAAAAAGAAGGAAAAAAGGATAAACTTTTTGTTTCTTCATAAGCATTATAATAAGTAGTAGCACTTCCTCAGTCTTCCATAAAACCACTAATTTTCCTCTCCAAGTCTTCCACTTCGCCTCTATGTCCTCTTCTCTGGTCCCCAGTTACCGGATTCTTAGTTTCTAATACATTGGGGCTGTTTTTCTTAGAAAAAAAATTCCTCTCTTCTTTTTTTCTTTTTTCCCCTCTTCTCCCCCTCTGTCCCTCTTCAATCTCCTTTACTTAAATTTTCTCCCCTTCCATGACTAGCTGAGTTGGAGCTGGGAGCGCCCTGGGGTAAGTCCATTAGCCAATTTGGTACTTGTATTGGGTTCATCTCCATAAATTTAAAAAGTTCCTCAAAATCTTTTGGGGTCTTCAAAAAAAAAGGATCTGGGTCCCTTCCGTATTGTTACTGAGAAGGGGTATCCCCATCTATAAGTATAGCCTGCTATCTTCACTTTATCCAGTAGGGGTCGGAGTAAGGCTCTACGTTGTAGAGTAGGTCTTGAGACATCAGGTAGTATCTTGATCTTAACGTTCACATGATCAATTGTACCAAGTTCCCATGTTTTCCGTAAAATAGCCTCTTTTTGTTGGTACCTTAACAAACGGCATAGGACATCTCTAGACCTACTCCCATCTAGTTGTCTGGGCCCATTGACCCTATGTACCCGGTCAATCTCTATATCTCTGGCGTCTACGTCTGGCAGAAGGTTTACTATTATAGCCGACACTTTTTCTCTTAAATTTTCCCCTTCTCCTTCTTTACACTCTGGTAGTCCTCTTATCCTTATATTATTTCTACGGCTTCTATCTTCTGCTTCTTCTATTTGTAACTGTAGACGGGTAATACGCTCTAGGTTTGACTCACTCAGATCTTCCAATTTTGTTACCCTACTTGTTACTTCCAATACTGTTTTTTCCCCATTTTGTATTTTACTGGAAGCCTCCTTTATTTCCTCCTTTACCTCACGTATGTCTTTTTGATACTTCTCCTCCAGCCTTAAAATCAGGGATTCAATCTCCATTTTACCTATAGCATTTGTGACTCTATTACTAATTATCAATATAAGTATAGTCCATCCGTAATGGGTATTTAGTGTGGCATGTGAGACTTCTCTTCCCGGGGCTGCGATGGGTAGTGTCAGGGTCCGGACTGGTAGCAGGAGCGGTGCAGGGAGTGGATCCGCTGTGTCAGTGAGGGATTGGCGTGGACCGTACCGGAGGATCGGTTCTAAGTAGTTACTGGTTTTCACCAGAGCCCGCCGCAAGGATGGGCTTGTTGCGGCGGTAACTACCAGGTCGTGTCCTCTGGTAGCGGCTCAACCTCACCGACTGCTGATATAGGCGTAGTACAAAAGGGACAGGCAGAGGCGTAGTCAGACGTAGCAAAGGTCAGGGCAGGCAGCACAGGTTCAGAGGCGATAGTCGTTAGCAAAGGGTTCGGCAACAGGCAAAGGATTACACAAATAACGCTTTCACTAAGGCAACAAGGCAACAAAGATCCGGCAATGGCTGGAAGGGGCAGGTCACTTATATAGGAAACAGGAAACAGGTCACAGGAAACAGGTCACAGGAAACAGGTCACAGGAAACAGGAAACAGGTCACAGGTCACAGGAAACAGGAAACAGGAAACAGGTCACAGGAAACAGGAAGGGAGGTTTGGACCAGGCACCAATTACTGGTGCACAGGCCCCTTAAATTTCAAACGACCTGCGCGCGCGCGCCCTATGGTGCAGGGGCGCGCGCTCCGGGAACCATGTGAGCGGGGAGCGGAGGAGGGAGCCGGAGCGGGCACAGGTGAGTGGATCTGGAACGAACGCTGCGAGCGCTCCGGTCCAGAAGCAGGGACCGGAGCGCTCAGCGTTACAGGTAGCTGGAGCTCCTCCCCTTTTTTTGTCTCCTCTATAGCATCCATTTTTGGGGGGCGGGTGTCTCCCTATCCATCGGCGCCATGTAGGGTTGTCTGGTGTGACGGCCAATTGGGGGCGTCACCACTTTGACATATTCCCCTCCTTTTCCATCTCCGCCTCGGATGGTTTAACGCCACCCACTTCCGGTCTGACAGACCGGATGTGGGAGGGCGGATTTCCGTCTATAACTGGCGGTTTTACATGGCGTTGGTGCGGACTCTGCCTGCGCCTCGGGGTACACAGCTGGGCTGACACCGGCTCTCCTTTTCACCGTATTGCTTCACAGGGGGACTTTTTCTACAGGCACATTCATTATGGTATGTTTTCCAATCTATATAGCTGAATTACCCTGTTGATGCACTATCTTCTACACACTTTCCATTTTGGTTCTCATTCAGTCCTTACGATCTCTACTTTCTATTGTCACTCTATATACTTATTGTCCCACACACCATATCTGGGTGTTTTTCTTTTGATTAGCATATTTGCTCTCAACGCCACTCTACCACATAGTCTATCCACTAGATCCACATTTATTTTATTTCATTATGTTTTTTTAATAGATATTACTGATCCAGCAGGTACCCCATTGGTACCATCAACACCAGATTTAGGAGTTCCGATATATCAGCCTGGACTGCATTTCCACCATCCCCACCCGCGTTTGGCTTTCTCTGCACCTCAGCCCCGGGGGAGAGCATGCCTCTGATGCCACTACTTCCCCTTCTAGGCTTGGTTTCACGTTTTTCGTGCCCCATTGACTTTAAGATGACTAAGGTATAAGGCCATATACGGACTCTTCAATTGATATCCTTAAATACATATGCTTTGGTGCAATAATGTTTCTATCCCTCTTCCTTCTCCTAGATACTTTATAAGCATCCAATACTCCTGATGAATGGACGGAGGTCCAAGAAACGCGTTGAGATTACACAATTAACTCGGATGCAACAATTTATTCTTATATATATTTTATCAATCAATATATACAGTGATCCCTTTTGAAACGAATGTTCAGAGACCCTATATGAAATTCTGTTTTACTGTATTTATATCCTTAACATGTATTGTATACTGGTCGATATATATATTTTAATAATTATTTATTGAATTTATGAAAAGTACAACAATGATTTACTGATTATATGAACTGTACATCTTATGTCTTATAGAATAAATATTCTTTCTCTTTATTCCATGCCTTATTTAAAGTCCCGTTACTTTGGATTTTTCCTTTTTAACCACTTTACCACTAGAGCATTTTGCTGTCTTACGTCTGGGCCACTTTTTGCGATTCGGCGCTGTGCGACTTTAACTGACAATTGCGCGGTCGTGCAACGCCATACCCAAAGGAAATTTACGTCCTTTTTTTACCACAAACAGAGCTTTCTTTTGGTGGTATTTGATCACCTGTGCGATTTTTACTTTTTGTGCTATAAACAAAAAAAGAGTGTAAATTTTGAAAAAACAACAATATTTTTCACATTTTTTTATATGAAATCCCCCCAAAAAAAATGTAAAAATCAAAATTTTTTTTACATTTTTGGCCAATTTGTTTTCTGCTACCTATGTTTGGTAAAAAAATTCACAATAAGCGTATTTTGATTGGTTTGCGCAAAAGTTATTGCGTTTACTAACAAAGGGAAAGATTTCTGTCATTTTTGGTGTTTTTCTTTTTAAAGCGTAATGGCGGCGATCTGCGTTTTTTTTTGCGGGACTGCGACATTGCAGCGGACAGATCGGACCCTTGACTGACATTTTTGACACTTTTGGGGGTACCAGTGACATTACTGCAGTAATCAGTGCTATATATATGCACTGTTACTGTAAAAATTACACTGGCAGGGAAGGGGTTAATTTTATTGGAGAGGGAGGGGTTAATGTATGCCTGGTGCTTACTGACGTGTGGGGGGGGAGGTGACTGAGTGACACAAGGACAGATCCAGGGTTCAGCTATGCTGAACCCTGCAATCTGACCCTGCCTGTCACTTGGGAGATCCGCCCGCTTGTGTTTACACAAGCGGGCGGATCTCCACACTAGATCCCCGACGAACGGGGAAGAGTGGCGGCGATCGCCGCTGCTCCTCCCCTGGCCCGACTCCCGCTGTGACTGAATACAGCGGGAGCGAGCCTCCGGCGGCATGCGCGCGCCGCCCAGAAGGGGGAGTGTCTGACGACGTAGTACTACGTCGTCAGACGATAATGAGCCACATTGCCGCAGTAGTACTACGGTACTCAGACGGCAAGTGGTTAACTTCCAGTGACGGAGAGTACTGTCACAGGAGGATTATGTCCACAAATCGATTGAAACTTTAGACAAAGTGGAACGAAAAGTTGCTCGCACCTTTCCTTTTTCTTCACAGGTACCAACCCATCCCTTTAAGGTGGGAGATGAAGTAGTGGTCAAGCTGTTGCCACATCACAGGACCAAGGCTGGATTCCCGTTTGGACCCAAGACAAAGGTAGTCGCAGTGACCAGGACCACAGTCCTCGTAGAGAACCAACAAGCCTGGATCCATGCCAGTCGAGTAAAGAGGGTGGATTGTGTGAAGCAAGGCAAAGACAAAGGCAAAGACACAGATAAAGACACAGATAAAGGAGGAGAAACAGGTGTTGAAAATCCTCGAAGAGTGAGTGAAACAGGTGTTAAAGTCTCTGAAAATTAGCAAAATGACTGTACTCACAGCAATGAACTCTGGCAAACTGTGTATTCAGTTGGGGGCACTAGTATTTTTAGTGTTAACTCCAACTTGGATCGTAACTAACTGTATATATCACCCAGAAGACTTAGGCCCCCTTGAAAGACTGTGTGGAAACAAAGATCCCTGTAGCACAGAGACTTGTTAGGAGGAAAAGAGCTGTGTCAGCCCCTTCCAAATATCCCCAGATAGCTATTAAGAAAACAGGCAATGTAACCACATTTTGGTATAATTCTTCAAACATTCAAGTAGCCACTTTCATTTTTGACTATTGTGACATAGTACCTTGTCCATTTGACCCTGCTTGGCTATATCACTGGTGTAAGGACATTCCAGACTCTAGGGATATCTATGTGTGTGTCACAAATGAATATTGGGGGAATAAATGTGGATACTGGGGGGCTGTAGGATGGGATACAGGCCAAGATTGGGGATATAAACCACAGAGTGCTTTAGACAGGAAAGATAAGAATGGTAAATCACTTTTCAGTAGGATGACATTAAGGAGAATGGGAAGTTGCTATAGGAAGCAAATAAAGCTCACCCTGACCCTAGAGAATCCTAGCCCAGGGGATGCTGGTGTATATATGATGGGGATGTGGACAAAGGGAGACTCTGACCATGCACTAGGACGTTTCCAATTGAAAGATATGTATGGTTCCTCTGAGTGGGAGCCACAAGCAAAAGGGATAAACAATCCTTTAAAACCCCAGATGCAGACTTTGGGAGAAATGATAGCTATAGCAGACCCCACCTTTGAGGATACTATGACCATAGAGACAGTATTCTCTGATGTAAACTTATGGTTAGAATGGATGAGGTATAGTGCTAGCTCACATAACATGTCAGATTATTATGTCTGTGGAGGAGCTAGGCCACACTTAAGTACAGTGCCCCTTAACATTCCTGATAATATGGAGACTTGTTTTCTTAGCTTATATACCAATACCTCCACTGACCACTGTAACTGTGAAACATGGAAAAGGGAATATCCCATCATAGCTGACAAATCTAGGCCCACTGGATCTATTACCATCTACCCAGGTAACTACACATGTTACTTCGGATACAGTGGAGGGGGCAGGTACTTAGGGAACTTTACAGAGGGTTATTGCTCCACCTACAGGTCTACTGTTATAGAGAATCAAACAATGTTTTTGGGAGATATATATTGGATATGTGGAGATATGAAAATAAGGACTAGGCTGCCCAGGAAGTGGACAGGAGAGTGTGCCCTTGCTAAAGCAATAATGCCCCTACACATATTCACTGAAAATGACATAAACACACATCAGCTTAAGGGAAACACTAGAACTGCAGGGAAACAAAAGAGAGAGGTCCCCATGGGTAGTTTTGATCCACATGTTTATATAGATGCCATAGGTGTTCCAAGAGGGGTCCCAAATGAGTTTAAGGCCCGAGATCAGGTAGCGGCTGGATTTGAATCGCTGTTCCCCATAGTTACAATTATTAAGAATGTAGATTGGATAAATTACATTTATTATAATCAACAGAGATTTGTTAATTACGCACGAGATGCCCTTCAGGGAATAGCAGAACAATTAGAGTCCACCTCACAAATGACTTTTCTGAATCGGGTAGCATTAGATATGATGCTTGCAGAGAAAGGAGGTGTCTGTCACATGATAGAAAAAATAGGTACATGCTGCACATACATCCCCAGTAATACTGGTCCCAATGGAAAGGTCACATTAGCTATCCGAAAGCTAAAGAGTTTGTCGGTTGAGCTTAAGAAGAATTCAGGCCTTACCAATCCATGGGATGAGTTTTTCTTGGGATCAAGTATTTTTGGATGGTTAAAGGGGATCGTTACCAGCATAGTCTTAGTGGTAGTTTTCATTTTATTTTTGTATGCATTTGTCAAGTGCGCTATAGTATGCTTAGCAAAATGTGTTACACCCACTCCTCATACGTATATGCAATACTTACAGACTAGACGCCATGAAAGAGATATCGCTTTATAGGGAAACATGTTCATGTTTCAAGAGCAACTAGAAGCTATCTCCCAGATGACATTCCAGAATAGAATGGCTCTGGATATGATCCTTGTAGAAAAAGGGCGATACCTGTATACATTGTGGCAGTGCAACTAGTGGTGAGCAGGTATTTCTCCCAGGATTATCAACCAGGCAGGTTGAAAGGCTCCAGGAGGAATGTTTTACTGAGAAAAGACTGGGTTTTCAGTTTCCCCTATGGTGGATAAAGTCCAGTTGTGGACCTGGAGTCTAGAGATTTCCAAGCGATCTGGGTGGGAGAAAATCTCCAATCCTGGGACCAGGTCTTAGGAACAGCCAGCACACTGATTGTGCAGGTGGATCTGGGCCTTTTAAGACAGACAGGACCAGGGTTCTAGGCTCCACCCTCCCGAGGAGTCCTGGCGTGCAAGGGAGAAGGCTGCATGTTTGCACTGTACAAGTAGATAGTGAGCCTTTGGGCTGGAACAGCAAAGGAAGCTGGAGAAAGTGTGCTAACGAAGGTACAGTGTCTTTACAGAAACTCTGTTAGATGGCCAAGAGGGTCGAGGCTTAAAGCCTGAGCAGTGGTGCTTCTAGAGAGCCAGGTGGCTTTGCATTTTTCGTTTACATTACTGCTGTGGAAAGCTGAAACCCCTGCACGGGCAACTATTATGTTATTGGACTTATGTTTCTTTATATTTTCCTTTAATAAAAGTGGGCCAACAAGCCCTTAAACAGCACAACTGAATGGACTAAGCTCACTGGTAGGCTCTGCACTCAAGCTAAACACCCCTGAATATCACAACATATTGATAAAGTAAATAGATGTTGTACTTACATTCCTGATAATGCTGACCCCAGAGGTAAGGTCACTCTGGCCATTAAGAATTTTGGCATTGACAGCCCTTGGGATCAGTATTACGGGTGATTTAATAGTTAGAAGCAAGCTTTGGTATAGTTAGGAATTATTATTATAATCGGTATCATCATGCTTTGTGTGGTAACCTGCTTTAAGAAAATGCTTAGCAAAGGTATAGACGATTTATTTATGTATAACGGTGATGTTGCAGGACTAGATCAAACCACCCTCTTACCGCACACTTCACCCCCTTCCTTAGACTATAAAGGTTATGTAAAGCAATATAAGGATAAAAAGAATCTTATCATATAGATGGGCAGGGTGGGTCCTTTTAGTATAACAAGGAGCCCAAAGGACTAATGTCACCCACCTCTGGTTTAATTACCAAGGAGACTGTTTGTCCCTTAATGACACCGTAAGCATAATAAGAGAAAATCATTGTAAATAAATTCATAATTTTCAAGAGGGGATTGAAAGAGAATTTAGCAAGAGTTCTTCTTTATTAGTTTAATTGAGCAAGAGTTCATCCATTTTGATATTAGAAGACATTGTGTGAACATTGAAATAATAATTGTATGTCTCATGTATTTTGCTTAGAATGAGATACAATTATTAGTTAGAACTGTTTGTTCTTTATTTGGCCCTTATCTTGTCCTTCTCGAGAAACAATAGCTGTACAGTTTGTACACAGCTGGTTTCTGGTGAGAAACAAGCCTGAACTAATTTTCCTTCTTTCTACAGAAAGTCACTCATGATACAATGTATATTTGTGGGAACATTTCAAGGAGGCGTATCTGTATTCCCATTGTTCTTCTATGTTCTGAACAATTTACCTTTTAAAGCCAGCTAGGGGCGCCGGCCCTATTGCTGGCTATGGGGGGTGGGGTTTAGCATCCCACGTGCTCAGAGCAGTGGCGCCGATTGGCGGCCTTCTGGGTGTCATTGGGGCACAGAGCAATGCGCCCCGACACTCCCCATGCTACACGTGAAGTCCTGTGATTGATCCAGACTCCAGCCTGGACCAATCACATTCAGGACGTCTGACATTGTGACTCCTGGGGGCGGTGCGCCAGTGTGTGCGTCTGTCAACTTCCCTGTTCCCGCCCCCCGTCAGAGCGAGTAGCAGCGTGGGCGAGTCGAGACGTCTCTGAGCCCGGAGCAGGTAAGTGAAGCCTCGTGTGACTGTCTGGGGAGGATGAAAGGAGGGCAGGGAGAAGATTATCACTTAACTACCAAGGAGAGAGCTGCAGCGCAGAGCTTTTGTGCAGTCATCGTCCTCTCTGCAGTTCAATGTGCCCAGGGGTGGACTGACCATTTGGGAATTCGGGCGCTGCCCGAGGTCCCGGTGGTCAGTAGGGGGCCCCGTTCCCGGCATCTGCAGTCTGCACTCATTCACATCCCAGGGGCTCGCTACTCCGGCGCCTGACACTTCACAGCATGGGATTTAAATTCCCCCTGAGTAGCCGACACCAGCGATGTCCCGTCCGAGCACACAGTGAGTGTCTGGAAGGGGGGGGGGGGGGAAATCTCCAGCCTCTGCCCTCTCGATAGAGGTCACATAGGATCGTCAGTGAGGGATCGGGGAACAAGTGCACTGTGTCTAGAGCCTTCTGACAAATGGGTGAGCCAAGGAAGCCAGCACTGAGTGTGCTTCCTTCTCACTCACTTTCTCCACTTCCCCCTCTCCCTAACCTGTTGGCTTGATTTGCTCTGTGACTGTGCTGGAAGAATCTTACCGGGCTGTGCAGAGGTGAGGGAGTACTGAAGAGGGGATGGGGGTTGTTCACCTGTCAGTGTGTGTTTGTACATGTCTACTGCCTGTGTGTGTGCTACACTGAGACACAGGACAACACTGGCTGCATGCTGAGACCATTCACCCACACAGCATGTCACAGTACACAGGGATCCTGATAGATAGAGAGACAGTCCCTGACCTGGAGACCAGTCCCTCTCCTTCACCCACTGCTGTGGATGTCATTGTCCAGTTCCCTGATTAACCCCTTGCTTACTGGGCACTTAAACCCCCTTCCTGCCCAGGCCAATTTGTGTGGGTGTGGCTTGAGTGTGGGCGGAGACACAGGGGGGGCCCCATAATCTCCTATTTCCCAGGGGGCCCCATGAATTGTCAGTCCGCCCCTGAATGTGCCCATACATGCTGAGCAGGTAACAGGGAGCAGGTAGGAGGAGGATCTGAATGAGACTCTGCCTGTCACTCTCTCTGTCTCTCTCTCTTTTTTTCTGTTGCACTGTCCTCTTCTCTTGTTGCATGTCTGTTACCCTGCTGTCTCTTTCACCTCAGTCTGCTCATTCTCATTTTCCACTATACAAACACACCTTGCATTGTCCCTTTCTGCCTGTCACAATACACCTTGTCTCAATGGCAGTCTGTCACTATAAACAGTCATCCCATAAAATGTTGTCTTTAATTTATTTTTTACTTTATATTTTTTTTTTTTTTTTTTTTTTTTATTATAGAGTTGAGCCTCTCCTTACATGTTAGGGATGTCTCACAGCTGCTTGTGGCTTTTGATAGTTTGGGAAGTTTCTGCCTGGGAAGATCTGTCACTTGGCACTGGACATGAGGCAGGCAGTGGTGTGACTTGTCTGCTGTGGATGTGCAGGGGCTACCAGTCCCTTTAACACACTATTGTACAGTATAGGGTTTGTGACGATTGTACAGTATAGGGTTTGTGACGATTGTACAGTATAGGGTTTATGTGACGATTGTACAGTATAGGGTTTATGTGATGTCCCCTGAGCATAGTGAGATATGTCACTCACACCAGGTTTCCTATTTCTCTCTGTGTCTGTCTGTCTTGCTGTCTGTCTCTCTCTGTGTCTGTCTTGCTGTCTGTCTCTCTCTGTCTGCATGAGCATTGCTCTGTCCCACCTATATATATGTTCTGCAGCCTATACCATAACTGACCCATTTTTTAAATCTGCAGAACATTGCTCAGACCAATCTATATCTCTGTTCTGCAGATTACTCCTCTAGAGATCTGTAGAATATAATTCTTCCATTTATATTTTTGGCAGAATATCCCCTCTACAGATCTGCAGAGCATTGCTGTCCCATCTAGATTTATGGTCTGCAGATTATCTAATCACACAGACCCTTCTACAGATAGGCACAATATAGCTCTCTTCTAGCTCTCTTCTATCTGTAGAAGGGTCTGTGTGATTAGATAATCTGCAGACCATAAATCTAGATGGGACAGAGCAATGTTCTGCAGATCTGTAGAGGGGTAAGTGATGGGGAGAATCTGCCGAACATATAAATAGATAGGCACAATATAGTTCTCAACAAAAACAACTGGTTACTGTCCACACCTGTAACTGGTCTCTGCAGCAAGGAGCATTGGAAGGGCGATGCATATAACAAGACAAAAAAATTTCCAAGCTCTCCTTACCGACCAATCTGCGACCAACCGAATTGACCTGTCCAACAGTACGCGTTAAAAACAGGGGTTTAGTTGCACACATTTGCAAATACATGCGTAAGCCATGTACAAGTTACAGGTGTGGACAGTAACCAGTTGTTTTTGTTATAGACTATATTGACCAGGCAACGCACTGACATCTTTGCTGCCATTGTGCAATAGGCTGGATGTTCAGTGTGCCCCTGTGCCTTTAAGAAGGGGTGGGCTCCCTTCAGGTATATCTGTCCTACACCTGTCCATTAAATGCATGTGCTTCCATTGTTGTAGACTCTCAGAATTTAGAGTTAGGACCACAGATAATGGGGTGCCTTAACGGGGCTCTGTGGCTTACGCATGTATTTGCAAATGTGTGCAACTAACCCCCTGTTTTTAACGCATACTGTTGGACAGGTCAATTTGGTTGGTCGCAGATTGGTCGGTAAGGAGAGCTTGGAAATCTTTTTGTCTTGTTATATGCATCGCCCTTCCAATTGTAACGCTCCTGCGTTTTTGTAGTAGGCTGGATTTGCAGCTGCAGAATCTCCACTCAGTAGTCATGTAGAGATGTGTTGAATAACCAGATCCAACTCTCCAGACTCATCACTGTGGGCCTGTCAGCTTCAGCATACAGATATACACACTCAATAAGATGTTCCTGGAGTGGTAGGATGTATATGATAGTATGAAGATGATGTGCTGAAGGGACAGGTGTGAACAGTGACAGAGATGGCAAGCACTTGATAGAAATGTTCAGGAGAGTATTAGATGGTATTAGGTAGAATGCAGATAGGTTAGTAATCGAGTATGGTAACAGGTGGTAAGGACAGCAGATGACAAATACAGGATAGACTAACCCGGTGCAAGGATAGATGGTAGTAGACTCAAGAGCTAGCAATCTATGTAACAGTGCAGATGATAGAATTAGTATGCATAGATAGTAACAGTCCTTAATGTGCAGAGGTAGATAGTGTAAGTAAGGTTATGGAGGATTCCCCTGTGGGGTACTTATCACTAGTAAGGTTAGTAGTAGAAGGGTCCAGTAGTGAGGGAGTGATCCAGTAGCGAGATACAGGGATCAGTAGCGAGGTTCCGGTCTGTTCCAAGTAAAAGAGAATAGCTGGAGGTTGCGACAGCAAGACGAGCTTGTAAGCATGTGGACACACAGGCAGGTTGAACGAACAACGTGAGGGAGAACGCCGGCGGTTGAAATAGCCGCTCTGCGGCGCTCGGCGATGACGTCATCCGTCTTAAAGGTGTATGCGTACCACCTAATTAGAAAGGTGGGACGCATATTGAAAGAAAATGGAAAATAAGGGTACCAGAGGTACCAGAATCTTACAGTACCCCCCCCCCCTTAAGGCCGGCTCCGGAAAGGCCTATAGCACTGGTTTCTCCGGGTATTTCGAGTGAAACTTTCGTATAAGCCTAGGTGCGTGAACATCAGAGGTATCCAACCAGGTGTCGTCTTGGGGTCCATAGTTTTTCCATCTTATGAGATACCGGAGTCTTCCTCTGTGGATACGAGAATCCAAAATCTCCTTAATCTCATATTCTTCTCCGCCTTCAACTTGTACTGGAGGTGGAGGCAAGATGGTAGGCCTTATTCCTTGGTTAGGAACATGGGGTTTCAGTAGTGACACATAGAAGATGGGATGGATCTTGAGATCTGCTGGTAAGGTGAGCTGTACTGCAGCTTTTCCAATAAGTTTCTTAATTGGGAAGGGTCCCTGAAATAAAGGTCCAAGCTTTTTGCTAGGGATCTTTAATCTTAAATTTCTTGTCGATAGCCAAACGAGGTCCCCAATAGCATACTGAGGAGAAGGTCTTCTACGTAGGTCGTAGTACCTTTTTTGTTGGCTATGGGCGTGTGAGATAGTGGTATTAAGTAAACCCAGAGAGTCCTTTATTTGGGTAAGATAGTCTGAGGCTACTGGGTTACTTGATGGTAGGATGCGTGGTGGAAGAAGTGTGGGATGAAACCCATAGTTCAAGTAGAACGGACTTTGCTTAGTAGTACTGTGGGTTGCGTTGTTATAAGCAAATTCCGCCAGAGGGAGAAGGTCCACCCAATCATCCTGTAGGTATGATGTGTAGCAACGCAGATATTGTTCTATACACTGGTTGACTCTTTCAGTCTGTCCGTTGGTCTGAGGGTGGTAGGGAGAAGTGAGCTTTCGCTCAATCCGTAATATTTGACAAAGAGCTTGCCAAAATTTAGAGATGAACTGTGAACCACGGTCAGATAAAAGAGTCTTTGGAATTCTGTGTAACTTGAACACATGTTTCATCAGTAGTTCCGCTGTTTGTTTAGATAAGGGTAGTCTACAGATAGCGATGAAATGTGCCATCTTTGTCAGGTGGTCCACTGACACTAGAATGGTATTAAATCCTTTAGAAGGTGGTAGTTCTACTATAAAATCTAAGGACACAACTTCCCATGGAACCTGGGGTATTGGTAGACTGCAGAGTAGACCAGATGGTTTTGTAGTGTCAATTTTGGACCTTGCACAGATGTCACATGAAGATACAAATATTTGTACAGACGTCTTCATATCAGGCCACCAAAACTGCCTAGTAAGTAAATTAAGGATTTTCGTCATACCCATATGTCCTGCCATGGGCACATCATGTGATAACTCCAAGATCTTGGTGCGCATAGTAGGGGGTATGTAGAGTTTGTCGTTGTAATAGAGGAAGCCTTCTGCATCAGTACTTAGTTGTGGTGGAGGTGAATCCAATCCTATACTGTGCAAAATCTCTTCCTTCAGGGAACGAACAACCCCAATAATACGTTCATAGGGTATTATAGGAATAGAAGGGATTTCAGCGCAGTTATCTTCGGTTAATCGTGATAGCGCATCCGCTTTTTTATTTTTGTCTGCAGGCGTGTAGGTCACTAAGAAGTTGAATCTTAGGAAGAATAATGACCATCGTACCTGCCGGTGGGAGAGAGTTTTGTTAGTCTGGAGGTATTGAAGGTTTTTATGATCTGTATATATGAGTATTGGTAACCGGGTACCCTCAAGTAGATGTCGCCAATTCTCCAGTGCCAGTTTTATAGCAAGCAACTCCTTTTCACCCACTGGGTAATTCACCTCTGGGCTGCTTAATGATTTTGAAAAGAAAGCAACTGGGTGGAGTGGTGAAGTATTTGTTGGTCGTTGGGAAAAAAACGGCTCCTACTGCCATATTTGACGCATCTACCTCCAGAATATATTGGAGGGATGGGTCTGGATGGCGTAGTATGTTACATAGTTACATAGTTACATAGTAGGTGAGGTTGAATAAAGACAATAGTCCATCTAGTTCAACCTGTGTAGGTGTGTGTGGCTGTAATCATCTCACATACCCCTGAATGTTCTGATCCTTGAGATGTAAGTCTAAGAGTCTTTTGAAAGCCACCATACTTCCCGCAGAAACCACCTCTTGTGGTAGAGAATTCCACAATCTTGTTGCCCTAACAGTAAAGAACCCCCCGCGTTGCCTGAGGTTAAAACGCTTCTCCTCTAATCGCATTGTATGCCCTCGAGTCCTCATGCAATCCCTTCGAATGAACAGCTTTTTTTCTAAGCTGGGATCCCCATTAAGATATTTATAAATTGCTATCATGTCCCCCCTCAGACGTCTCTTCTCCAGGGAGAATAAATCGAGCGATTGTAGACGCTCTTCATAGTCAAGGTCCTCCAATCCCCTAATTAGTTTAGTTGCCCTTCTCTGGACTCTCTCCAGCTCCAACACATCCCTCCTGAGGACTGGCGACCAGAACTGGACGGAATACTCCAGATGCGGTCGGACCAGAGTTTTATAAAGTGGAAGGATTATAGTCTTATCTCTGGAATGCATCCCTTTCTTTATGCATGCTAATATTCTGCTGGCTTTGGCAGCTGCCGCTTGACATTGCATGCTGTTTCCTAATCTATCATCAACCAAGACTCCCAGATCCTTCTCCATTTTTGATTCCCCCAAGGGCTCCCCTCCTAACGTGTATTGTGTTTTTATGTTTTTAGTCCCCAAGTGCAAAACCTTACACTTCTCCACGTTAAACCTCATTTGCCATGTCGTTGCCCACTCCGTTATTTTGTCCAGGTCATTCTGTAGGATATCTGCTTCATGTTGTGAAGTTATTGCCCTGCCCAATTTTGTGTCATCTGCAAAAACTGATATCGAACTACTGATCCCGACCTCAATGCTGTTTATGAATAAATTGAACAAGGTTGGTCCCAAGACTGAGCCTTGGGGGACCCCGCTTACCACCTCAGACCAGTCTGAGTATGCGCTGTTTATTACTACCCTTTGGACACGCCTTTTTAGCCAGTTCCGTATCCAAGAGCAAACCCTGCTATCGATACCTGCAGACCTTATTTTATAAATTAAGCGCTTGTGGGGAACTGTATCAAACGCCTTAGCGAAATCCAAGTACACCACATCCACTGGTCTCCCCCTATCTAGCTCACAGCTCACCTCCTCGTAGAATGTTAGGAGATTGGTTTGACAAGAACGCCCATTTGTAAACCCGTGCTGATTACTGCTGATGATGTTGTTGTCTTTAGCAAACTCTACGATATAGTCCCTTATCATCCCCTCCAGAAGTTTACATACTACTGATGTCAAACTGACAGGCCTATAATTTCCCGGGATATGCCTCTGGCCCTTTTTGAATATTGGAATCACGTTAGCTTTCCTCCAATCCCCTGGTACATCTCCTGTCCTAATACTGTCAGCAAAGATCAGGAACAGTGGTCTCGATATAACTTTACTGACTTCCTTGAGTACTCTCGGATGTACGCCATCCGGTCCTGGTGATTTGTTTGTGTTAAGTTTATCCAGCCTTTCCCTGATTTCCCCCTCTGTTAGCCATAGTGGCAAGTCCTGTGTATTACTACTAACCATACAGTCATGGTCAGTGTACCCCTCCGTTTCCTGTGTAAAGACTGACGAGAAAAAAGCATTCAGCACGGTTGCTTTTTCAGTGTCCTCTGTAACCATCCTCCCATCATTGTTAATTATGTGTGCAATATGCTCTGCCTTAGTTTTTTTGCTGTTGATATATTTAAAGAATTTCTTTGGGTTTTTTTTACTATCCTCTGCTATTTGTCTCTCAAAGTTGATTTTAGCCATCTTGATTTCGTATTTACTTTTCTTATTTGCCTCCTTGTATTGCTCGAAAGCAGATACAGTGCCCTCTGATTTATATTTCTTGAAGGCCAATTTTTTCCCCCTAATAAGTTTTTTGACGCTACAGTTTAGCCAGTCAGGTTTGGCTTTGTCTCTTCTAAATTTATTTCCCATAGGAATGCACTGCAAGATGCCTTTGCCTAATATGTTCCTAAAGCATTCCCATTTTTCCTCTGTGGTCAGGGATCCCAGGGTTTGGTCCCAGTTTACCCTTTCCATCAATGAGTACAATTTTGGAAAGTTTGCCCTTCTGAAGTTTAGGGTTCTTATGTTCCCCACTTGCCTTGTTATATTGTTATTTACACTAAATGTGATCATCCTGTGATCGCTAGAGCCCAGGTTGTCCTGGACTCCTACCTCCGAGATTAGGTCTGGGTCATTAGTGATCAATAGATCCAGGACTGCGTTTTCTCTGGTAGGGGAATCCACCAACTGTGACATGTAATTATCCAGTAAGGTTTCCGTGAATAGACGGGCCTTCTGTGAGTGTGCAGTCCCCTCTTCCCAGTCAATGTCGGGATAATTGAAGTCCCCCAATATGATGACTGATCTCAATTTTGCCACTTTACCCATTAGTGCTAAAAATTCCAGCTCTACCTCCTCCCCTTGGTTAGCTGGCCTATAGCAAACCCCCACAATTACTTTCCCCTTTTCACCTTCCCTATGGAGTTCAACCCACACAGATTCTAAATCCATGTTCATCCCATCCGTAATGTCACTCCTTTCTATCACCTTTATATTGTTCTTGACATAGAGACATACCCCTCCCCCTCTTTTTCCTACCCTGTCCTTCCGGTACACCGAATACCCTTGGATATTGGCCAGCCAGTCATGTGAGGGGTCGAACCAAGTCTCCGTTATTCCCACAAGGTCTATGTCCTCCTCATGTACTAACATTTCCAACTCATCCATTTTATTAGCTAGGCTCCTGGCATTAGTATATACCCCTCTTAGTTTTACGGAAGTTAAACGTGATTGGCGGTTATGTTTATTCCTGTTTGGTCTGAGATTTTCCCGCACAGACCCGTCAATTGACATTGTGGACCTACTGTCGCTGCTGACACTACAGCTGCCTTCTGTCCTCTGCTCCCTCCTGACTGACTCTACTTCTGAGCCCTCCCCCCCCGTCTCCTAGTTTAAAAGCCCCTCCAACTTGGTGGCCATCTTTCTCCCCAAAAGAGCTGTACCGTCCCCATTAAGGTGCAGCCCATCCTTACTAAAGAGCTGGTAGCCGACTGAGAAGTCAGCCCAGTTCTCCAGGAACCCAAACCCCTCCTTCCTACACCAATTCCTCAGCCACTTGTTAAGTTCCCTAATCTCCTTCTGCCTCTCTTGTGTGGCTCGAGGTACAGGCAGTATTTCAGAGAAAACCACCTTGGAGGTCCTTTTCTTCAATCTATTACCTAAGTCCCTGAAATCATTCTTAAGGATCCTCCACCTACCTTTAACTTTGTCATTAGTGCCCACATGCACCATGACCGCTGGGTCATCCCCAGCCCCCCACATCAATCTGTCTGCCAGATCTGCGATGTGCCGAACTCGGGCGCCCGGTAAACAACAAACTGTTCGGTTCACAAGATCTTTTTTACAGATTGCCCTCTCTGTCCTCTTGATAATTGAGTCCCCCACTACCACAACCTTTCTAACCTTTCCTGAGTTACGGCCCCCCTTCTTCCTGGAGCCTTCCCTCCCCTGGCAGCTGGGGGAGGGTGCATGCTCCAGCTCTGCCACCCCTGAGCTGATATCCCCCTCAACCTGCAACTCGGCAGATTTGTTAGGGTGTACCAACTCAGGATTGGCCTCCCTGGCACTCTTCCCTCTACCCTTCCTAACAGTCACCCAGCTGCGTACCTCTGCTGCTTGCGTCTCCTCTGTTCCTCCCTCCTCTATGCTGGCCCCTACCAACGCCTGATAGGTAATGTCCAAGCTCCTTTCCAGGTTGTTGATGCCACGCAGTGTTGCCACTGTGTTCTGTAGGTCCAGGATCTGGTCTACCAGAGCAACAAGTCGCTCACATCTTGCACAGCAGTATTCGCCCTCGAATGGTTCATCAAGGAACGCATACATGCAGCAAGAAGTGCACTGAGTGGCATCCGCAATCCTGTCGGACATTATTACCCACTACTCTATGGGGATATATTAACGAACTGCTCTTCCTAACCTACACTACCTCTAACTTCCCTGGTACTAACCTGGGGTCCTCACCAGTCGCTAGTATACTAACTAGTCACTAAGATCCTCACCAGTCGCAAAGATCCAACAGACGCAAAGATACTCACCAGTCGCAACGATACTCACCAGTCGCAACGATACTCACCAGTCGCAACGATACTCACCAGTCGCAACGATACACAACAGACGCAAAGATACTCACCAGTCGCAAAGATACTCACCAGTCGCAAAGATACTCACCCGATACACACCAGTTGCAAATATACTCACCAGTCGCAAGATGCTAACCCTCGCAAGATGCTAACCAGTCGCAAAATGCTCACTAGTCGCTAAGATACTCACCAGTCTCTAAAACACTCACGGTCGATCAGTCAAGAGCGCGGTCGGTCGGTCGGTCGCAGAACAGTCTTGTCAGTCGCAGAACAGTCTTGTCAGTCGCAGAACAGTCTTGTCAGTCGCAGAGCAGTCTGGGAGCAGAAGTAAAGCTTGATTTTAACAAGCAGAAAGCTCGATTTGCTTCTTCTGACCATTTGAATGGTTTCTTTATACTTGTCAGTTGTGTGAGAGGTCTCACAATGGCAGAAAAGTTCTTGATGAACTTCCTATAGAAGTTCGAAAATCCAAGGAATCGCTGTAATGCCTTACGAGTTGTTGGTATAGGCCAGTCCAGAATACAGGATATCTTGCTCATATCCATCTTAATTCCGGTTTTGGATATGATGTATCCTAGGAATAATATTTCTTCTTTATGAAATAGGCATTTTTTTTATTTCACGTATAGATTGTGTGCGAGTAATCTGGATAACACAATCTTATATGTTTTATATGTTCAGAGAGAGATCGAGAATAGATAAGTATATCGTCCAGATATACTACAACTCAGACATCAAGTAAGTCTCTAAAGATGTCGTTTATGAACCTTTGGAAAGCTGCGGGAGCATTACAAAACCCGAATGGCATCACAAGATATTCGAATAATCCGTATCTGGTTCTGAATGCTGTTTTCCACTCATCACCGTCACGGATTCGGATTAGGTTGTATGCCCCTTTCAGGTCTAATTTAGAGAAGTAAGTAGCCCCACGCACTTGTTCAATGAGTTCAGGGATGAGCGGTAAAGGATAGCGATCCTTTATTGTAATCGTATTTAATTGCCTATAATCGATAATAGGCCTAAGACTTGAATCCTTATTGCGGACAAAGAAAAGTCCTGCAGCTGTGGAAGAAGTAAAGGGTCTGATGAACCCTTTTGTCAAATTCTCATCCAAGTATTCCTTGAGATGAGAAAGTTCATCCTGTGAAATCGGATAAACATGACCGAAAGGCAATTTGCTGTTAGGGAGTAGATCGATAGTGCAATCATAATCCCTATGGGGAGGCAACACTTGAGCATTTTTTTCAAGGAATACTTCGGACAGGTCCTGATAGCATAGTGGTGCAATCTCATCTGACACCACAGACAGGATCTTTCCATAAGATGGGAGGTTACACGTAATCTCGCAATAGTGAGAAGGGAAAGACAAAGTCCGTCTTTTCCAATCTATGATTGGTTGATGTGTGTGTAACCAGGGGAGTCCCAAAATAATAGAAAAATGGGGTGAAGATAGTATATCAAAAGTGGTGGTCTCCATATGAGACTCGTTAGCAGTGACAAGGAGTGCTTGTGTCTGGTTGGTGATTGGACCAGAAGATAGTGGAATACCATTAATGAAACTAACAGAAACAGGTTTAGGTTTTGAAATAATAGGTATTTTATTTAAGGTAACAAAACATGTATCAATATAGTTTCCACAAGATCCGGTGTCGATCATAGCCTTGGTGGTAATCCTAGTCTGGTCCCACTGCAATGTCAAATGAACAAAGAGATAGGGGTTAGAAAAGGAAGTCGTTAATCCTCCTAGCAAGACATGTGAACACTCACCCTCTTTTTTGCGGACAAGGGGACAGACGCTTATCAAATGATCCGGGGATGCGCAGTACATGCAGAGGTTTCTGGATCTTCTTCTGGCTCGTTCAGTAGTTGATAAAGGTGGGCGTATGGTTCCTACCTCCATGGGAGTAGGGTCAACGGCCGAAATCCGAGAAGGACTAGACAATGGCATTCCCATTTTCTCAGCCTTTCTTTCACGCAGTCGCCTGTCGATGTTGATACTGAGTTGTATTAAGGCATCCAAGGTGCCAGGTAAATCCGCTCGGGCGAGCTCGTCTTTAACAGCTTCTGACAACCCGAGTCTGAATTTAGTTCGCAGAGATGTATCATTCCACCCTGAATCAAGGGTCCATCTTTTGAACTCAGCTACAAAGTCTTCTACAGGTCTCCTTCCTTGTTTTAAAGCCCTCAATTGAATATCAGCAGTACTCTGCCTGTTGGGGTCATCATATAAACTAGCGAGTTCCGCTAGGAATAAAGAATAGGAGTTGAGAAGCTGATCATTTTTCTCAAAGAGAGAGTCTGCCCAGGCCCGTGGATCACCCGTTAAGTATGAGATAACGGTACAGACTTTAATTTGATCAGTAGGGTATGTACGAGGTTTTAACAAAAAAAGCAACTGACATGCGTTTTTGAATTCACTAAATTTTTTCCGATCACCTGTAAACCGCTCGGGCGAGCTCGTCTTTAACAGCTTCTGACAACCCGAGTCTGAATTGAGTTCGCAGAGATGTATCATTCCACCCTGAATCAAGGGTCCATCTTTTGAACTCAGCTACAAAGTCTTCTACAGGTCTCCTTCCTTGTTTTAAAGCCCTCAATTGCATAAGGATGTAAATTACTTTCTCAAGGGCCAAGTTGTAGCGGCTAGATGACTGGGTCAGAGCAACTCCAAAACTCCAAAGCGGCTAGATGACTGGGTCAGAGCAACTCCAAAACTGCAGCTCTTGTGGGATGTTCCTAGTCTGTAGCGGTCAGGATCTACCAAAAGTGGTCCAGGAGGGTTTATTTTAGGTTCAGGGGGTTGAGCAGCAGTAAGCCGTGAGAGACGGCTTACCTGCTGTGTCAGAGTCTGATTTTCTTCTTTTACTTCAGTAAGAGCAAGTATTAATGTATTTACTTGTTGTGTTAATTGTGTCACTTGAGTGGGTAATTCTGCTGAATCCATTTTTTAGGTTCGTTCAATCTGTAACGCTCCTGCGTTTTTGTAGTAGGCTGGATTTGCAGCTGCAGAATCTCCACTCAGTAGTCATGTAGAGATGTGTTGAATAACCAGATCCAACTCTCCAGACTCATCACTGTGGGCCTGTCAGCTTCAGCATACAGATATACACACTCAATAAGATGTTCCTGGAGTGATAGGATGTATATGATAGTATGAAGATGATGTGCTGAAGGGACAGGTGTGAACAGTGACAGAGATGGCAAGCACTTGACAGAAATGTTCAGGAGAGTATTAGATGGTATTAGGTAGAATGCAGATAGGTTAGTAATCGAGTATGGTAACAGGTGGTAAGGACAGCAGATGACAAATACAGGATAGACTAACCCGGTGCAAGGATAGATGGTAGTAGACTCAAGAGCTAGCAATCTATGTAACAGTGCAGATGATAGAATTAGTATGCATAGATAGTAACAGTCCTTAATGTGCAGAGGTAGATAGTGTAAGTAAGGTTATGGAGGATTCCCCTGTGGGGTACTTATCACTAGTAAGGTTAGTAGTAGAAGGGTCCAGTAGTGAGAGAGTGATCCAGTAGCAAGGTTCCGGTCTGTTCCAAGTAAAAGAGAATAGCTGGAGGTTCCGGCAGCAAGACGAGCTTGTAAGCATGTGGACACACAGGCAGGTTGAACGAACAACGTGAGGGAGAACGCCGGCGGTTGAAATAGCCGCTCTGCGGTGCTCGGCGATGACGTCATCCGTCTTAAAGGTGTATGCGTACCACCCAATTAGAAAGGTGGGACGCATATTGAAAGAAAATGGAAAATAAGGGTACCAGAGGTACCAGAATCTTACACCAATGCTCCTTGCTGCAGAGACCAGTTACAGGTGTGTACAGTAACCAGTTGTTTTTGTTATAGACTATATTGACCAGGCAACGCACTGACATCTTTGCTGCCATTGTGCAATAGGCTGGATGTTCAGTGTGCCCCTGTGCCTTTAACCACTTAAGCCCCGGAAGATTTTACCCCCTTCCTGACCAGACCCCTTTTTTCAACTTGGCACTTTGTGACTTTAACTGACAATTGTGCGGTCATGCAATGTGGTACCCAAACTAAATTTACGTCCTTTTTTTCCCACAAACAGAGCTTTCTTTTGGTGGTATTTGGTCACCTCTGCACTTTTTATTTTTTGCGATATTAATAAAAAAGAGCGAACATTTTGCAAAAAAATGACATTTTCAACTTTGTCTTTTAAAAAATATCCAATATACTCAATTTATGTATTTTTTTTGGCCAAAATATATTTAGCTACATGTCTTTGACAAAAAAAAAATTAAATGAGCGTATTTTCATTGGTTTGCGCAAAAGTTATAGCGTCTACAAACTATGGTGTAAATACTGAAATTTACGCAGCTTTAATTTCTGACTGCCTATCTCATTTCATGAAGTGCTAAAATGCCAGGGCAGTACAAAACCCCCCCAAACTACCACTTTTTGGAAAGTAGACATCCTAAGGAATGTTCTGAGAGGCATGTTGAGCTCATTGAATATTTCATTTTTTTGTCACAGGTGTTTGAAAAATGACTAAAAAATTTTTTTTTTTTTTTACACAAAGTTGTCATTGAAATTATATATTGCTCACACATGCCATGGGTATATGTGTAATTACACCCCAAAATATATTCCGCTGCTTCTCCTGAGTACAGGGATACCACATATGTGAGACTTTTTGGGAGCCTAGCTGTGTACGGGAGCCCGAAAACAAATCGCCACCATCAGAATTTCAAAGGGTGTACATTTTTCATTGCATTTTCTCACTACCTATAACGGTTTAGGAGGCCCTGAAATGTCAAGATACCACAAAACCCCCCCAAATGACCCCATTTTGGAAAGTAGACACCCCAAGCTGTTTGCTGAGAGGCATGGTGAGTCCATGGAATATTTTATATTTTACCACAAGTTTTGGGAAAATTAAAAATTTTTTTTTTTTTTACACAACGTTGTCACTAAAAGATAAAATTCTCACACATGACATGGGTATATGTGGAATGACACCCCAAAATACATTCTGCCACTTCTCCTGAGTATGGGGATGCCCCATGTGTGAGACTTTTTGGGAGCCTAGCTGTGTACAGGACCGTGAAAACCAATCAACACTCTCAGGTTTTCTAATGGCGTAAATTGTGCATGTCACCTCTGCACTACCTGTCACAGTTTCGGAGGCCCTAAAATTCCAAGATAGCACAACCCCCCCCCCCAAATGACCCCATTTTGGAAAGTAGACACCCCAAGCTATTTGCTGAGAGGCATGGTGAGTCCATGGAATATTTTATATTTTGCCACAAGTTCCGGGAAATATATTATTATTATTTTTTTTTTTCCCAAAGTTGTCAGTAAATGATATATTGCTCACACATGCCATGGGTATATGTGAAATGACACCCCAAAATACATTCTGCTGCTTCTCCTGAGTACAGGGATACCCCATGTGTGAGACTTTTTTGCAGTCTAGCCGAGTACAGGCCCCCGAAAATCAGTCCCCACTTTCAGGCTTTCCAAGGGCGTAAATTGTTGATTTCACTCCTGACTACCTATCACAGTTTCGGAGGCCATGAAATGCCAAGACAGCATAACCCCCCCCCCCCCCAAATGACCCCTTTTCGGAAAGTAGACACCCTAAGCTATTTGCAGAGAGGCATGTTGAGTGATTTGCAAATCTCCCTTTTTGTCACAAAGTTTTGGAAATTGAAAAAAGAAGAAAAATGCATTTTCCTGATTTTTCTTCATTTTCCGAAAAAAATGAGAGCTGCAAAATACTCACCATGCCTCTCAGCAAATAGATTGGAGTGCCTACTTTGCAAAATGGGGTCATTTGGGGAGGTTTTGTGCCATCTTGGCTTTTTATGGACTTCAAAAGTGTGATAGGTAGTAAGGAGTGAGATCAACAATTTACGCCCTTAGAAAGCCAGAAGGTGCGGATTGCTTTTCCGGGTTCTGTACGCGGCTAGACTGCCAAAAAGTCTCACACATGGGGTACCCCTGTACTCAGGAGAAGCAGCAGAATGTATTTTGGGGTGTCATTTCACATATACCCATGGCATGTGTGAGCATTATATCATTTACTGACAACTTTTTGTAAAAAAAAATAATAATAATAATAATTTTCCCTAAACTTGTGGCAAAATATAAACTATTCCATGGACTCACCATGCTTCTCAGCCAATAGCTTGGAGTGTCTACTTTGCAAAATGGGGTCATTTGGGGGGGGTTTTGTGCTATCTTGAAATTTCAGGGCCTCTGAAACTGTGACAGGTAGTCAGGGGTAAAATCAGCAATTTACGCCATTAGAAAACCTGAAGATGGGGATTGGTTTTCAAGGTCGCGTACACAGCTAGGCTCCCAAAAAGTCTCACACATGGGGTATCCCTGTACTCAGGAGAAGCAAAAGAATGTATTTTGGGGTGTCATTTCACATATTCCCATGGCATGCGTGAGCAATATATCATTTAGTGACAACTTTCTGTAAAAAAACAACAAAAAAAAAAATAATAATTTTCCCGAAACTTGTGGCAAAATATAAAATACTCCATGGACTCACCATGCCTCTCAGAAAATAGCTTTGGGTGTCTACTTTTCAAAAAGGGGTAATTTGGGGGATGTTTGAACTGTCCCGGCATTTTATGCTCAATCTTATCCACACATCACCGACTCTTCTAACCACTTGAAAACCAAGCCTTTTCTGTGCCTTTTTGTTTACATGAAAAAATATTTTTTTTTACTAGAAAATTACTTTGAACCCCCAAAC
Source organism: Pelophylax lessonae (assembly GCF_965119305.1). Lineage (NCBI taxonomy): Eukaryota > Metazoa > Chordata > Amphibia > Anura > Ranidae > Pelophylax > Pelophylax lessonae. The sequence continues at coordinate 57,488,549 of NC_138779.1, read as the reverse complement.
ATTATATATTTTTTTTAAAGCAGAGGCCCTATAGAATAAAATGGTGGATGTTGCAAATTTTTTTGTCACACGGTATTTGCGCACAGATTTTCCAAACGCAATTTTTGCAAAAAAAATACATTTTTTTAAATTTATTGCACAAATACACTATATAATTCCAATTTTTTGGGTAAAATTTAAAATGATCTTATGCCGAGTACATAGATACCAAACATGACATGCTTTAAAAATTGCGCACGCCTGCGCAGCGGCAACAAAGTACGTACATTTTTAAAAACCTTTAAAAGTCTCTACAGGTTACCACTTTAGAATTACAGAGGAGGTCTACTGCAAGAATTACTGCACTCGACCTGGCGTTCGCGGCGATACCTCACATGCATGCTGCAATTGCGGTTTACATATGACACTAGACCAACGCTTGGATGCGCCATTGCGCGCAAGCACAGGGGGAAAGGGGGGGCTTTTTTTTTTTTGCTTTTTTATGTTATTTTGACACCTTTCCTTTTAATTTTTTTTTTTTTTAATCATTTTTATTGTTATCACAGTGAATTTAAATATCCCCTATGATAGCAATCTGTAGTGACAGGTACTCTTTTTTTAAAAAAATTGGGGTCTTTTAGACTCTAGATCTCTCCTCTGACCTTAACGCATCTGACCACACCAAAATTGGTGTGATAAAATACTTTCCCAATGGCCCTGTTTATTTCTGGCAAAACAGAAGTCATGAAATGCTCGTAGCTTCCGGTATCTTGGGCCATAGAGATGATTGGAGCCATTCTCATCTCCAATTAGCTCTATGGTTAGATAATTGAACCACCGGCTGCACTCTCGGGTTAACCGGTGGGACAGGAGAGCCCGAGAAAAACCACGGAAGGCTGCGGAAGGCGGCGGTGGGGGGGGGAGTCCCCTCCCACTGCATGTAAAAGCAGTCTAGCGGCCAATTACCTGCTAGGATTGCTTTTACATGTAAGACGACCGCTGGCTGTATAAAACGATACCAAGATGATGCCTAAATCTGCAGGCATCATACTGGTATAACCACTCAAAGTCCAGCAACGTACCAGTACATTGCTGGTCCTTGTTTGGCATATAGGTTTTTTTTTTTTCATGCAGCCTGTGGACTGAACGGAAAAAAAGAGAACCTATCAGAAATCAGCACAGGAATAATGCGTAGTATTACTCATCATTAACCGCCCAAACAACCACCCACTGAATTTAATGATGGGTATACACGACACTATCCACGTATACCAAAATAGGATTTTAACTGCAGTGCTGAAATCAGAAAATCACCACAGCTGCTATCAGCAAAGGTATCCATATATGCTGAGCGAAAACACTGTTTGTGTCAGAATATATAAAATCAATGTCGTGGCAGCCGACGAGTACCTGCAAGAGAAACAGGTCACAAAAGAATGAAAAAACAAACAAAGTACATTAAAAAAGTACAGTAGGAAGAGTAGAAGGACATATAAAATGACTGACACAACAACAGTTTTTGCATCCTTTTATTTTTTTTTTCTAACTGTTTCTTGATTTCTTGATTTGGGACTGCAATCTTTCAGCTTGGGTCTCTCAAAATGTCGATGGACATCCAACATCTTTGGAGACCCTGTGTTTGTGTGCCCTACACTGTGTCGTGCTGTACCCTACACTAATACTCCACTAGTGTATGGTAGCGCTCAAAACATTCCCCGATGCAGAGACCAGGTTGGTCAGGACATCTGGGACAATAGCGGGTGTCACGCCTAAATCCGCACCTGCTACAGACACGACATCTTCTTTGGGGGTATCTTTGGGTAGGGGTACTCGGGAGGACATGTGAAAAATGCCTCTCATGCAGCCGGCTCACTGCATCTGGAAGGGGAAGTTGGGCAGGCATGCCTCCTGTCCTGGGTACAGGTAGGCAAGGATGATCGCTTCCTGGAATTCCCGGAAGGATCCAGTTCGTCCTGACGCCCTGTATAGGACAAAGGCGTTCAGCATAGCCAATTGGAATAAATAAACAGACACTTTTTTGTACCAGCGTCTGGCTTTACGGGCAACTAAATACGGCGCCAAAAGCTGGTCGTTAAGGTCCACCCCTCCCATATTAAGGTTATATTCGTGGACACAGAGGGGTTTCTCCATAACGCCAGTTGCCGTAGGGATTTGGACTGTCGTGTCTGCGTGAAGGGAGGACAGAACATAAACATCCCGTGTATCCTTCCACTTCACCGCAAGCAATTTGTCCGTTTTCAAGCAGGCTCTCGCCCCCCGACTAAGACGGGAATCTACAAGCCTTTGGGGGAAGCCCCGGCGATTAGGTCGCACGGTGCCACATGCGCCAATTTGTAATTCGAGCAGGTAACTAAATAGTGGCACGCTTGTGTAAAAGTTGTCCACGTACAAATGGTACCCCTTTCCGGATAAGGGTGACACCAAGTCCCAAACAATCTTGCCGCTGCTCCCTATGTAGTCTGGACAGTTGGGGGGCTCCACACAGCTATCTTTTCCCTCATAGACCTGGAAACTAACTGTATAACCTGTGGCCCTGTCACACAATTTATACAGCTTGACCCCGTACTTGGCACGCTTGCTGGGGAGGTACTGTTTCATAGCAAGGCGGCCAGTAAATTTAATCAGGGACTCGTCAACACAGACAACTTGTTTAGGGGTGAACAAGGCTGCAAACCGCTGATTGAAGTGGTCTATGAGGGGCCGGATTTTGTGGAGCCGATCATATGCAGGGTCTCTCCGAGGACGACAGATTTCATTGTCGCTGAAATGCATAAATCGCAGAATTTGCTCATATCTCGCCCTGGACATGGAGGCAGAGTACATGTGCATATGGTGAAGTGGGCTAGTGGACCAATATAGCCGCAATTCACTCTGTTTGGTTATGCCCATGTTGAGGGAAAGGCCCAGAAAGATTTTAAATTCGGAAACCGTTATAGGTTTCCAGCCGAATGGTCTGGCAAGGGGCGAATTTGGGTTGGCGGCGATGAATTGTCTTGCATATAAATTTGATTGATCCACAATAGATCTGAAAAGATCTTCCGTGAAGAACAGCTCAAAAAAGTTCAGGGGCGTAAAACCAGCTGTCTCCACGTGGATTCCAGGTTGGGCAGTGAATGGGGGAAGTACTGGCGCTGTAGAATCAGTGGGTTGCCAATTGGGATATGCCAGCGCATCAGGGAGGGCACTATGGGCTCTACGGGCCTGTCTTTGAATACGCGGTGGCTGTGGGCCACTACTCGTGCTAGCCACCGCACCAGCTTCAACTGCACTTAGGGAACTCGCCACGTCACCATGTGATACTGCAGTGCTGGTTGTACTAGGTCCAGGGTGTACTAGGCCGCTGGCGCTTGCCAGGTCGCCAGAAGGATGAGCGGCACTAGTAACCACACTCTGCTCCATACGAGCACCCTGTGATTCCTGCATCTCAACAACTCCAGAATGGGGTCGGGTACGCCTGGGTCTAACAGGGACCCATCTGTCGTCTGAGCTATCTGTCAGGGAGCCGCTTCTGTCATCTGGTTCGTATACTGACCCTGATTTTGCCAGTGAGGCTTCCCCATCGCTCTCACTTGACATGGTCATTATACTATATATCTCTTCACCACTGTACAAACGTTTGGTCATTTTGGTAACAAAATTTACCTGTACAGTGGTGCGACTCACAGGTAATAAAAGCACCTGGTTGTCAAGAAATATTTCAAGTGCTACCAAAAAAACTGCTACTGCTAGCAGGGATCAGGCCTGACTCTGCTAACACAGCGGTTTTGTGTGTTGTGTTTTTTTGCAAGTGACAGTAATCTATTGATTACTACACTTGCCTGGATGAAAGGGTTAAACGCAGGTGCTGGCAGGAATCAGTGCTGATCGTGCAAACACCGCATTTTGGGAACCCTAAACTATGGGGGCGCTAGTATAGTTCTGATCAGATCAGATATTGATCTGTTCAAACACTATACTAGTAATGGAAGTGTGTGTGTGTGTGTGTGTGTGGTAATCAAGGGGTTATTTCTAACTATGCGCCGGGGATCTGGGGGGGGGGGCGGGGACCCTAAACCTCCTTTGGGATAGAAACTAACTCGCTAGCGCAACCTCAAGTCACAATCACACTAATACAAAATACAGTAAAAACAGTATATTATGTGTGTATTAGTGTGCAATGTGACAGGGGGGAAGGGGTTAACTGGATGTGATCAGGGGGGGGATCAGGGGGTTAAATCTTTATTGGGAGGGGGTGGCGGGTATCCTACGGATAAAAGAAACGGTGGCAAGCGCTAAACCTGGTCACAAGTCACACTTATACGGGTATATAGAAAATGCTATATACTGTATACAGTGTGTGTTGTGGCAGGGGGTGTAGGGGTGATCAGGGGGGGATCAGGGGGTTAAATCTTTATTGGGTGGGTGGGGGGGACCCTAAACCTCCTTGGGACAGAAACTTAGTCGCCTGCGCTAATTCTGATCACAATCACACTAATACAAAAATACAAAAACGCAGTATATTACGTTTGTATTAGTGTTGAATGTGATGGGGGTAGGGGTTAACTGGCTGTGATCAGGGGGGGATCAGGGGGTTAAATCTTTATTGGGGGGGGTGGCGGGTAATTTAAGTGGAAAAGGGGGGGCCGCAAGCGCTACACCTGACCACAAATCACACTTATACGGGTATATAGCGAAATGCTATATACTGTATACGGTGTGTGTTGTGGCAGGGGGTGTAGGGGTGATCAGGGGGGGGGCAGGGGGTTAAATCTTTATTGGAGGGGTGACGGGGACCCTAAACCTTCTTGGGACAGAAACTTAAGTCGCCTGCGCTAATTCTGATCACAATCACACTAATACAAAAATACAAAAACACTGTATATTACGTTTGTATTAGTGCTGAATGTGACAGCGGGGCAGGGGTTAACTGGCGGTGATCGGGGGGGGGGGGTCAGGGGGGATTAGGGTGTTAAATCTTTATTTAGGGGGGTGGGGGGTAATTTAAGTGGAAAAGGGGGGGGTCGCAAGCGCTACACCTGACCACAAATTACACTTATACAGGTATATAGGAAAATGCTATGTGTTGTATACAGTGTGTGTTGTGTCAGGGGCTGTAGGGGTTAATTGGGGGGGCGATCGGGAGTTAAATGTGCCTATCTACCTGTGTGTGGGTGTGCTTGGTGCAATACTCCCAGTTAGATGTGCTCTCCTCTCACGCTGGATCCAAAAAGGACGTTGGGAGGGGAGGGCACATCTTCTCTAAGCCTGTGTTTACATTCCACAGGCTTAGAGTGTCATTTGATTGGGCAGGACCGATCAACAGGTCCAGGCCAAAAATGATTGGCCTGGACCTGATGACTGATCGGTTCTGAACCCAATCGAGCCATCGGCGGCGGCGGGGGGGGCACGGGAGCGTGCACAGGACGTGCTGACGTAGATCTACGTCACTTTGCCTGGCCGGGGCTGACTGCCGACGTAGATAGTCGTGCGACGGTCGGCAAGTGGTTAAGAAGGGGTGGGCTCCCTTCAGGTATATCTGTCCTACACCTGTCCATTAAATGCAGAATTTAGAGTTAGGACCACAGATAATGGGGTGGCTTACGCATGTATTTGCAAATGTGTGCAACTAAACCCCTGTTTTTAATGCGTACTGTTGGACAGGTCAATTCGGTTGGTCGCAGATTGGTCGGTAAGGAGAGCTTGGAAATCTTTTTGTCTTGTTATATGAATCGCCCTTCCAATGCTCCTTGCTGCAGAGACCAGTTACAGGTGTGGACAGTAACCAGTTGTTTTTGTTATAGACTATATTGACCAGGCAACGCACTGACATCTTTGCTGCCATTGTGCAATAGGCTGGATGTTCAGTGTGCCCTTGTGCCTTTAAGAAGGGGTGGGCTCCCTTCAGGTATATCTGTCCTACACCTGTCCATTAAATGCATGTGCTTCCATTGTTGTAGACTCTCAGAATCTAGAGTTAGGACCACAGATAATGGGGTGCCTTGACGGGGCTCTGTGGCTTACGCATGTATTTGCAAATGTGTGCAACTAAACCCCTGTTTTTAATGCGTACTGTTTGACAGGTCAATTCGGTTGGTCGCAGATTGGTCGGTAAGGAGAGCTTGGAAATCTTTTTGTCTTTTTATACAATATAGTTCTCTTCTATCTATTTATATGTTCGGCAGATTATCCCCATCACTTACCCCTCTAATCACTAACCCCCTTCTAGAGATCTGCATTGTCATTTTTCTTCCATTTTCCTTCCACTTCACAATTTTGTGCCAATCTATCACATAAAATACATTTACGTTTTTGGTTGTAAATAACATGACAAAATGTGGATTATTTCAAGGGGTGACTATGAATACTTTTTCAAGGGAATGTTCCTTGATTACTGAAGGCCCCTTTCACACTTGTGTGACCTCAAAGTCACGCAATTTTTTACCGCGTTTTTTGCCGCGAAGCAATGCCTATTACATTTTTCTTTTTACGCCCCCCCCCAAAAATTTTGAGCACCAGCCGCCACTGCTTATAAGCTGTGTGAAAATAAACCTTTGGTCAGATGACTTTGAGCAACCGAACGCTGCATGTGTCTCTTTGTTCAGAGTAATCTCCGGATCCGCTGGGACTTGTGGTACAACTGAGACAGACCATCAGGCCTATTTTTTTGGTTGAAAATGTAATCTTTATTTTCATAAAAGATATACAAAAAACAATACTTTGTCGGGGTACATTCTCCCCTGTACTGCGACGCAGCGCATAAAAACACTACATTACAATACATTTCGGGTCATACAAATAAATACATTCAATCACATACATTCATTCTGCGGTATGATGCCTGATGTGTTGTGCAGAGTAAGGATACCCTGTGCCATCACATCATGCATGACGCCGCAATACCCCTGAAGCATGAAACTAAAAACATTGTCTATACGTTGCATTACTTAAACTGTATCAATATAATATAACATTTCAAAAAAGCAACAGGTGTGATGGGGGGGGGGGGGTGGGAGAGTGGGGTAAGGGGAGGGGAATGAAATCACAGGCCCAAAGCTTTATTAAATGGACAAAGACACACAAGGGAGAGTGGGGGGAAGGGGAAATCTTCAGACCTCCTCTTCCTCCATGAGATCCATCAGGTTATAGTCACTGAGCAGACTGTGAACCAGTCTGCAACAGTCCTCAATGGACATCCTCTCCCGCTGGTAGATAAGGCACTTTCTGGCGCACCATAAAGCGTCCTTAAAGCAACACAACACCCGCCAGGCGTTGTCAATGTCCTCCTGTGTCAATGTCCTCCTGTGAAAAAGTTCAGTGAAAAAGTCCATTCAGCACAGCAAAATGTGTGATGGCAGTCTGTGGAACAAAGTCTCTAAGTTCAGGTTCCAGGGCCCTCAACAGGCTCTGTGCAAATGAGCACTCCCAGAAAACGTGAAAAGACGTTTCCTCATGGATGATACAAAAGGGGCAGTGCCTGTATCTGCACAAGTTTCTGGCATGCATAAATGTCCTGAGTGGCAGCCCCCCCTGGACAGCCATCCACGCCAGATCTTTATACCTGTTGGTGAGTCTCTTTGAAGAAACATTCCTCCAGACCACTTTCTCAGCAATGTCCGATGCTCTGATCAACTTGTAGATAGTTTTTGGCTTCCACAAGTCGGGCTTAACTCCATGCAGCCCCAGCTCCTTGATGAACTTGAAAGTGTCCAAGTAGTACCAAGGAGTGTCCCAGTTGTAGGGGATGGAGCTGTCCCATTTGTCCCATCCAAGGGACCTCCAAAGAGGAAGGAGGAAAAAACGGGACATGGAGTTGCCGCCAGAGTCCGAAGTTCTGTCAACCAAAGTCCTGCGGATGCAGTTGCAAGCAAAGAACACCCCCAGTAACGTTGCGATGTCGGGCACGCCCTTACCGCCCTTGAGGGGTTCCTTGAACATGACTGCTCGCTTCACTCTGTCCATCTTGGAGCCCCAGATGAAGTGGAACACCGCCCTGGTGATGGCCTTGCAGGTGTTGACCCGGGGGGGCCAGGCCTGGGCGAGGTACTGCAACACAGGGAGGATCTCGCTGCGGAGTACCAGTGTTTTCCCTTCGATGGTGAGTTCTCTGAGGCTCCATAGTCCAAACTTTTGTCTCATCTTGGACAGTCTCTCCTCCCAAGACTTCAGGGCTGCGCCCTCAGCTCCAAACCAAACTCCAATAATTTTGATGAAGTCCGTCTTGATGCTGAAAGGGATAGATGCAGAAGAAGGCAGGAACCACTTTCCAAAGAGCATGATCTCTGACTTCCCACAGTTGACTTTTGCCCCTGAAGCTTTGCCGAAGTCCTCACAGGTCTGGACGAGCGAGTCGATGGAGCGCTGGTCAGCACAGAACACCGTTACGTCATCCATGTAGAGTGAGCACTTGACAACCCTTCTGTCCGGTCCCGGTGCAGTGATACCTCTGATCTCTGGGTTCTGTCGGATGCATTCGACCATCAGGCCTATACTTCACTGGGTTTGATCTAACGCCAACAAGGAGCAACAGTCTGGGACACATAGGGGAGTGTGCGAATGGCTGATCCCAGACCAGAGCACAGGTCCAAGGCCGGGTTCACACTAGCTGCGGCCGCAGCTCACAGCAGGGGATCCAGTGGGTCCCTGTTCTCCGTTTCAGGTGTGAATCAGGTCCAAATTTTTACTTGAATTCGGACCTGAAACAGACCAGAAGACACACAGGACAGGACTTTTCCAGTGCGAACCGCAGCCGCCCCCCAGCTGTGTGAACCGACTCCATTGAGACCCGGTCACAGTCTCCTGTCATGCGAATTGGATACGGGTAAACCCACATCCAATTTGCATAAGTGTGATCCCAACCTAAGTCCACTGTTCGAACCCAGCCGGCTTCAGAAACAGTTGTAAAGATGTGGGTGCTATGAGGGTACTAGCACCCCTACCTAGTGCTGTCCCTGCAGGTTAAGCATGGGGGGACCCAGCAGCTTGTTGTACACAGGAGCCAGACTCTCATCCAATGCCACATTCTCTGCATAGAGATGGGCTGAACACCCCCAGGTTCAATTCGCACCAGAACTTCTGAACATAGAAAAAGTTCGGACTCGAATACCGAACCCTATTGAAGTATATGGGACCTGAACTTGAAAAAAAAAAAGTCCCCATTTTGAAGGCTTATATGCAAGTTATTGGCCATAAAAAGGGTATGGGGGCCCCAGGTACTGCCCTGGGGGACATGTACCAATGCAAAAAAACTTTTTAGAACGATTGTATTTAAAGGAGCAGTGATTTTAATAATGCTCAAAGTGAAATAATACAAATGAAAAATTCCTTTAACCCACTGGGCACTTAAACCCCCTTCCTAACCAGACCAATTTTCAGCTTTCAGTACTCTCACATTTTGAATGACAATTACTCAGTCATGCAACACTATACCCATATGATATTTTCGTCTTTTTTTCCACACAAATAGAGCTTTCTTTTTGGTGGTATTTAATCATCTTTGGGTTATTTTTTGCGCTATAAAAGAAAAAAGACCGAAAATTTTGTAAAAAAAAAAAAAAAAAAATGTATTTGTCTTTGTTTCCGTTTTATAAAATTTTGCAAATTTAGTAATTTTTCTTCATACATTTTGGCCAAAAGTTATATTGCTACATATCTTTAGTAAAAATAACCCAAATGAGTATATATTATTTGGTCTCTGTGAAGGTTATAGAGTCTACAAGCTATGGTGCCAATCATTAAAAATTGATCACACCTGATGTACTAACGACCTCTCATTTATTGAGACACTAACAAGCCAGGAAAGTTCTAATACCCCCCCCCCCCCCAAATGACCTCTTTTTGGAAAGTAGACATTCCAGGGTATTTATTAAGAGGCATGGTGAGGTTTTTGAAGTTGTAATTTTTCTCCCACAGTTCTTTGCAAAATGAAGATTTTTTTTCACAAAATTGTCATATTTCCAAGTTATTTCTCACACACTGTGTAGGCATACTTGCAACTACACCCTGAAATACATTCTGCTACTCCTCCTGAGTATGGCGATACCACACGTGTGAGACTTTTACACAGCCTGGCCACATACAGAGGCCCAACATGCAGGGAGCACCGTCATTTCCTGACTACCCATTACACTTTTGTGAGGCCCTGTAGGGCACTGATGAGCACTGTAGTGACACTGATGTGGCACGGATGAGCACTGATGTGGCATGGATGTGGCACAGATGAGCATTGATGTGGCTCTGATGAGCACTGATGTAGCATGGATGTCACACAAATGAGCACTGATGTGGCATGGATGTGGCACGGATGATCACTGAGGTGGCATGGATGTGGTACAAATGAGCACTGATGTGGCATGGATGTGGCATGTATAAGCACTGATGTGGCATGGATGAGCATGGATGTGGCATGTATGAGCACTGAGGTGGCATGGGTGGGAACAGATGAGGCATGGGTGGGAACAGATAAGGCATGGATGTGACACGGATGGGCATGAGTGAGGCATGATTGAGGCACGGATAGACATGATTGAGGCACAGATGGGCATGATTGAGGCACAGTTTGGCATGATTAAGGCATGGATAGGCATGACTGAGGTATGATTGAAGCATGGATGGGCATGATTGAGGTATGATTGAGGCATGAATGGGCATGATTGAGGCACGACTGAGGTATGATTGAGGCAAGGATGGACATGATTAAGTCATTGATGGGCATGATTGAGGCATGACTGAGGTATGATTGAGGCATGGAGGAGGCAGGGGATGAGCGATGCTGCAGCCTCCCTCTCCTCGCACGCTGTGTACAACATGCAAGGAGAGGAGAGAACTGAACCGGACATGCGTCGGTTTGTTGACAACTGATCGCTCTGTCATTGGACAGAGCGATCACGTGGTAAAGAGCCGCTGTCATTGGCCCTTTACCACGATCCCAGGGAGCAAGGACACTTCCGTGTGCACGCCCCAGGTGGCGCGCGGGAAGCCCAATTCTGGGAGAATGTCATTGTACGCTTTAACAGAATAAGCCGACCGCGCTGTAGCCATCAATTGGCTATGGCCCGAACAGCAAGTGGTTAAATATATTGCCTGGGGGATCCCCTTAGTCTGCCTGTTAAGAGGCACATGTTTACAGTTTATAGCAACCTACTGCAGCAAAACTGACATTTATAAATGTAGTACCCTCCTAGTCAGGTGCTAGATAGGAGATATAGTTTGGCCTTTTCTGCTTAACAGGAAAGCAGTAGGAAAAACATAATTGCTTCATCTGCTTATCAGAGGAGCTTGATCTTTAGTTAGGGCTGCCCAGTGTACATTCATCTGGTCTGAGGGGGTGTCCCCACTGCGTCCAATAGGGAGGCCTGTTGGACAGTGGAGGAAACCTGGCCAATGATACACAGGCTTTTGTAACCATCCCAGTGGGTTGACACCTGGGGAAGTGCATCATGGGATTGGAAATAAAAGCAGAGAGCACCGGAGGAAGCGGGAGCAAAGTTCCAGGAGGAGGTGGACGGCTATCTTTCCTCCTGCTGAAGTGGGGAAGGTGGTCCAGGCAGTCGGCCTAGGGACCAGGGGTTGAGCTGTGCTGCAGAGGATCCAGTGTGCTGACCAGTGGAGCTGCTGGGCAGAATACTTCTGGAAAAACAGTATTGTGAGCACTCAAGCATCTGCCCAGGGGTCTGCCTAAGAGAGGGGACCACTCCAGAGAGGTCAAGGGGATCAAGGAGCAAGCAAACCCGGAGTGTTACAGTAACGGGGGTGCCAAGTTGTAAAGCAATGAAGATTAGGGGGTAAAGGGGGCGCCAGGAAGGGCCCTGAAGTTGCTCAGCAAGTGCAGTCTACTATTAAAGTCAGCTACCTCAGGAAAAGAGTACATTAAGAAGCTAATAGGACTCTTTCACAGTCAAGTGAACTAAAGTAAGCGGCCTAGCCATGACTAGCTCAATTAGCGTTAACCAGTGTCTGTCAGCGCTACCAGCGTCAATCAGCATTTTTTGTACAGTCCCTGCCTTTTTGTGCGTAGTTCAGTTATTGGAGTATCCCACTCATCCCTTCTCCTATCCAAGTTACAAATAAAAACACAAAAACCAAAGAAACTGGACTAGAACCGAAGTGGAGAGTTCCCCTGTTTGTGGGACTTTATAGGCACTTCCAAAAAACCAATATCAACATCAGAAAAAATAACTTTGATAGAAATATAATTTATTGAAAATACATATATAATGTTAAAATAAAGCAAGCTGTGTACAATACATGACAAGAGTAAGCAGATGGCGACCACATAACACAAGGGTATGTACCCAACGCGTTTCAAAGTAAATTGTAACTTCTTCTTCAGGGGTAACCTTGGGTGGTTGTCTGTTGGTAATCAATTGCAGCCTTGCAGGTGTAAGTAATTTGTATATTCATAACAGTACATATACAGTACATATAAGCAAAGCACACATAAGGATGTTTACAAAGTGAAAGAAAAAAAGAGACATTGCACTTACATATTCTGCTTTTTTGTAAGGATTGCAGGCTTGCCCAAATAGATAAAAACAAGCGTTCAGAATGCTTAAAGGCCTGACCGGTAGTATACTGCCAAGGAAGGTGAAAATAGGTAATCACTGGTGATCCCCAGGTGCTTATCACGGATGTGTGTGCTGGCCAGCAATAAGCTGGTTGAGAACAGCTGAAATCCAAATAATATGGAGATCCTGCTAGATAGAGATCAAAACAAGGGGGCAATCAAAAGCGTGTCCATAAAAATGAGTTGTGTGACAGAATCATACAGCTCACTATTGCCAATCAATATAAATATAAATATAATGTTTTCTTTATCTATAAAAAATATGTATATAGGGGAATATATCCCGGATTACAACCTAAGCAGGTCCTATTATCCAAGAAATATTTAGGTAACATAGTAGAGGACCCGTTGCAGCCTTGTACCAAGGCTGCAACTGAGAGATATTTTTGTAGTCTAAAAGGCTATTAAATGGACCGAAAAAATAATATAAGAATTACCTTGGATTCAGAAAAAGGTACGAAGAGCCACCGTGCTCCTGGCAGGCAGTAGTGCAAATGACTGCCAGAAGAGCTTGGTTTTATATTACCTTGTTTAATGATAGATTAGCTACATCCCGTTTTTTGCCTGATGGCAGATCTCAATCAGCTGTCTCCTGTTAGGATTCCCTGGTACACAGGGGCTGACCGCAGCCCCTCCCGCGCAGGCGCATTGCATGACGCGGTGGAGATGCGGCCAGCTCCTGCGTTCCAACGGCACGGAATGATTCCGTCGGCGTGGAACGCAGGCAGAAGGCGGTGGGCGTGCGCAAAAGATCTCAGGCAAGATCTAGATGGATACGCAGCGTCTCACACATTGGGCGGCCACAAGGTGGCGCCCATTCTGTGCCGGGCGTGTCCCCAAGATGCGCACACACAGCAGAAACCGGATACTGAATCTAGTATATAGGGGCATCACTCGAATCCATAAAGGTGAGACTTTTAAATCAAAACAAAAAGGTACCTGCAAAAATCAATTAGTTTTCAAAATAGTAGTTATACAGGCTCTCACTAAATCTTTGTATAATATTCATGGGCAGAATTAGAGTTTCACTTATAACATGGCAGTCATTGGTCAGACCTGAACATTCTGACAGCCTGTATGTGACAGTATAAAGGAAAAACTTGCTATAATACAATGAATCAGAACACACAAGTAAAGACAAGACACACAGAATATACGGTATGCAAAGAGAATACAGGAGGTCTAATTATTTTTCCATGCCTCTTGATGTAAAGCCCTCTAGAAATGGTTTGTTCCAGTCACCACCCCTGGGATTGGGGTGGATTCTGTCTAAAATGAGAAACTTGATTTTAGGGAATCTTCCATCATGCACCAAACTGGTATGACGCCCCAAAGGTAGTTCAGGGTCACAAGACCTCATACTCTTGATGTGATGATATGCTCGTTTCCAGAATTCAAGTTTGGTTTTGCCAACCTAAAAACATCCGCACTCACAGAGGAGTAGATAGATCACTCCATGAGTGTGGCAGTTGGCAAAGTGTTTGACGATGAATTTATATCCATTGGGGAGGGTAGGGTTTTTTTGGATAAGCATGAAGCCGCAATAGTTGCAGTTCCCACAAATGTACGTCCCTGTATTTACACGGATCTTTATTTATTTTTTTTTTTTTTTATATTCCTTTGTACCAGTTTGTCTTTCAGAGCTGGCACTTTTTTGAAGGTGAAACGGGGACATTCAGGGACATATTGTCCTAGAGTCAGGTCCAAAGCTAACATATGCCAGTATTTTGTAACGATTTTCCTTAAAACTTGAATGTTGTTCAGAATACTTGGTAATTATTCTTAGAATATGGTCATCTTTTGGACTTTTCGGGGGACAATAATTTCTGTCTGGTAATGGATTTGGATAATGGATTTTTTATAGGCCTTTTTGAGAGTAGTTTTTAATTATCCTCTCAACAGGAGTCTGTCTCGTAATTCATTAGCAGCTTTCTGGAACATTGAAATGTCTGTACAATTCCGTCTAATACATAGGTATTGACCAAATGGTGTAGAACGTATGAGGGTCTGGGGGTGGAAGCTCGAAGCATGGAGGATGGTGTTCCCCGCAGTGGGCTTCCGAAAAAGGCCACTGCGGAGAGCACCATCCTCACCTCTAAAGACCTCAACATCCAAGAAGGTAATGTGATCACGGTCAAAATTCATAGTAAAGGTTAAATTGAATTCATTTCTGTTCATTCTGTCTAAACAGTTTTTCAAAAGGTCAGACGGGCCTTCCCATAATATGAATATGTCATCTATGTAACGAGACCACACCTTTATGTGGTCAGTATACATAGAAAGGGCCTCGTCTGACAAAAAATATTGCTCCCACTCCCCCAGGTAGAGGTTGGCGTAGGATGGGGCACAGCAAATGCCCATCGCTACTCCCTGTACCTGGAGGTAGTGGGAGCCATGAAAAGTAAATACATACAAAAAGGCATATCCAATAAATGGCCAACATGAAAATTGATCCATAATGAAGTAGATACAATTAATACAGACACCGTGATGTTGCGAACCAGGGAGGTACATGGGGTCACCGAGGTCCTACATGTTTCGCCATTTCAATGGCTTCGTCAGGGACCAAATGGCTTGTGACCTCTCACAATAGTTCTAGGCATTAACAAACAAAATGTTAAAAACATTCATTTTGCGTATGTAAACGCACATGTCACAGGTCAAAACATTGTTTTTATTAAGACATATACATATAATGTCATTCAAAACTTACCAACACATAGATATCAAGCACGATACAACTGTGAACTGTATTATTGGTCATGCATGCAAGGCGGTACTGGACCATCCCTGGGTCCTGGGCGGACGCAGGGTAATGAGTGCCCACACGGGCCGACCGATACTGGACCGGGCCAGGACAGAATGGCTGGCTATTATGTCAAGTACAGCACTGGTAGGTGGGGAGTCCCAGCCTCTGAAAAAGGAGGAGGACAGATCGGAACCAAATTAGATACTTGCTTGGCTAGGGATAACGGTAATTAAATAAGACTGCTGAATAGCGGTGTGTGTGCCCAAGGGGAAGAATGAAGCAGAGCGACCGATCAACACCGGTCTTAAAGTGGACCTCATCAGGAATAGAGTGCATAGTGGGGTGAAAAAGGAGACGATACCTAGACTGCCCAAGAGGAATGTGAATAATACCAACTGTGTTAGTAAAGGGAGAAACCATAGTGTGAAAGGAAAGAGCATAGAGGCCAGTGGTACGAAAAGGTTGAAGGAAGGCAGATATGAGATTGTATCCAATATAAGTAACACTAGTGAAGGTGTCATAACCACCCACCTTTAAAGTCCCACCAACCCCGGTGGTTCTCTGGCTGCCTAGTCAGTCCATTGAACACCTTTTTCTCTTTAATAATATATTGGGGATGTGGTGGTATTGGCTGGCAACAGGTGCACCCATGCCAGTCATCTAACCTTTTTTCTGTTAAAAGTAAATACATTATGGGAGAGTATATACTGCAGAACGGACAGAATGAACTCACTATAAGCATTGTAGTTGTCTCCGTGTGCTATAGTGTGTCGTACAGCTGAGATTCCCCGATCGTGGGGAATCAAGCTGTATAGAGCCTCAACATCTATCGTAACCAATAGGCAATCCTCGGAAATTACAATATTTTCAATTTTCTGTAGAAATTAATAGTATCCCGTACGTGGGAAGGTAAACGAGTGACAAAGGGTTTTAGGTATCCACCAATTTACTGGCATTGTCAGAAATTGACCCACAACCTTATAATCGATAGACAATAGACAGAACAAAACGTCTATATCAGGGAGATTCAGCACCTGGACAATTAACAAAAAAATCCAATATCAAACAAGACAATAGAATGGGTCTTTCCTTATTTAAACCCTCTGTACCTCACTCAGATGAAAGCGCAAACTTTCAGCCTCCACTCACAATCCCTACCCCAATGTATCTACTCTAAATCCCACCCACTTGCCACCAACTCTTCCCTCCACCTTTGACCTTCAGGATTCCACTTTTTTAGTATTGCTCCACCAGAGAGCTCTCAAACTCACCCCAACCACATAATTAACACTCCCCACTCTATACAACCCACTCCTCCACCCACTTCCAATATCACGAAACCAATTGAATCCGATTTCTCAATCATTAACCTATCTAGCTATCCACTCTCCAAGGACGAAACTGAGGTCCTTTCTAAAGGCCTCCGTTTCTGTCCAAGCACGAAACTAGACAAGTCTGAGTTCTTAAAAGATCTCCATTTATTCGCTCGGAAACTTAATTTTAAAGTCCTTTTTCATAAAGAGGGCATGACTGGTACACCAAATGAGCAAAAAGATCCCATCCTTGATACTCTAATATCACTATTGGAAGAAAATGATGATCTTGTCAATCGTATTGATCTACCATCCCTACTAGCCGGTATTGACACGAACAAATCTACTTCCACAAGTCAGCCATCACATCTGAAGAAAAAATCAGACAAATACCCTAAAACACAAAATGCAAACATCACTGCCTTTGTTAAACTAGTATCTAAAGAGCTTGACAAATTGAACATTTATCCATCCTCTATGCCAAATATCACCTTTAAACAAAGACAAGCTATTAACAAACTAGCAGAAAATAAATTGATTGTGATAAAACAAGTTGACAAAGGCGGAAATGTCATCATTATGGACAGTACCTTCTATGTTGAAATGTGCTTCAAAATCTTAAAAAATCACAAATGGTATAGGCGAATCATTGCTGATATTGTTGTGAAATACCAAAAGGGAATTCTACAAACTCGTAGACTCAGCTTATCTTAATGGCACCATCCCTAAACACACTTGGGAGTATATTCGAACAACTTTTCCAATTACCCCGACTTTTTATGCACTCCCAAAGGTCCATAAAGATGCCACCAATCCACCTGGCCGACCGATTATATCAGGTCGTGGGTCAATTTCTGACAACGCCAGTAAATTGGTGGATACATACCTAAAACCCTTTGTCACTCATTTACCTTCCCACGTACGGGATACTATTAATTTTCTACAGAAAATTGAACATATTGTCATTTCCGAGGATTGCCTATTGGTTACGATAGATGTTGAGGCTCTATGCAGCTCACTTTCCCCACGATCGGGGAGTCTCAGCTGTACGACACACTATAGCACACGGAGACAACTACGATGCTTATAGTGAGTTCACTCTGTCCGTTCTGCAGTATATACTCTCCCATAATGTATTTTCTTTTCATGGCTCCCACTACCTCCAGGTACAGGGAGTATCGATGGGCACTTGCTGTGCCCCATCCTACGCCAACCTCTACCTGGGGGAGTGGGAGCAATATTTTTTGTCAGACGAGGCCCTTTCTATGTATATGGACCACATAAAGATGTGGTCTCGTTACATAGATGACATATTCATATTATGGGAAGGCCTGCCTGACCTTTTGAAAAACTGTTTAGACAGAATGAACAGAAATTAATTCAATTTAACCTTTACTATGAATTTTGACCGTGATCACATTACCTTCTTGGATGTTGAGGTCTTTAGAGGTGAGGATGGTGATCTCCGCAGTGGCCTTTTTCGGAAGCCCACTGCAGGGAACACCATCCTCCATGCTTCGAGCTTCCACCCCCAGACCCTCATACGTTCTACACCATTTGGTCAATACCTACGTATTAGACGGAATTGTACAGACATTTCAACATTCCAGAAAGCTGCTAATGAATTACGAGACAGACTCCTGTTGAGAGGATACTCAAAAACTACTCTCAAAAAGGCCTATAAAAAAGCCATTACCAGTGATAGACAGAAATTATTGTCCCCGAAAAGTCTAAGAATAATTACCAAGTATTCTGAACAACATTCAAGTTTAAGGAAAATCGTTACAAAATACTGGCATATGTTAGCTTTGGACCCGACTCTAGGACAATATGTCCCTGAATGTCCCCATTTCACCTTCAAAAAAGTAAGTGCCAGCTCTGAAAGACAAACTGGTACAAAGTGAATATAAAACAAATAAAAATAAAGATCTGTGTAAATACAAAGGGACGTACATTTGTGGGAACTACAACTATTGCGGCTTCATGCTTATCCAAAAAAAACCCTACCCTCCCCAATGGATATAAATTCATCGCCAAACACTTTGCCAATTGCCGCACTCACGGAGTGATCTATCTACTCCTCTGTGAGTGCGGATGTTTTTATGTTGGCAAAACCAAACTTGAATTCTGGAAACGAGCATATCGTCACATCAAGAGTATGAGGTCTTGTGACCTGAACTACCTTTGGGCCGCCATACCAGTTTGGTCCATGATGGAAGATTCCCTAAAATCAAGTTTATCATTTTAGACAGAATCCACCCCAATCCCAGGGGTGGTGACTGGAACAAGCTCCTTTTGCAAATGGGAGTTAAGGTGGATACACATTCTTAGAGCCACTGAACCACCGGGCAGACTTGTATAAAGTACTCAAAATTTCTACTTGAGTAAAAGTACAAGTACTCGATCAAAAAGTTACTTAAGTAGAAGTGGAAGTGCTCACAGAAAAAGTTACTTAAGTGGAAGTACAAAAGTATTCAACATTTTTTTTACTTAAGTATTGCAAGTAGTTTTTTCAAAAAAATTGCTACTTAAGTAGTAAAAGTAAAAAGTACCAGTAGTTTTGAAAAAAAAATTCTACTCAAGTACTGAAAGTAGAAGTAGAAGTACTGTGTTATGTAGTTATTAAAGAAAGAAGTCAAAAGTTTGAACATAATATTTGTTTTTATTACTTCAAATGATTTATTCAAATGATTAACCTAAAGGACAATCACAATTCCTTAGGCTGTAACTTTTTATAAACAAAAACAGATAGTCCCTCCCTTCCCCTTTTAAAGCATCCCTCCTTCTCTTCCCTGCCTGTTTTTTTTTTCTCCACAGCTTATTGGTGCACAAAATCATATATAAACCAATGTGATATACAACAATATATTCCAATAATGAAATAAAGGAAGAGTGTATGAAATCTAAGTCAATAAAAAGTTCAAAATATTGTGAATCTTCAAATATATATATATCATATTCATATGTGACAAAAGATGAATATAATTTCATATCTGCTGTTAATGGGAAAGAAAGAAGTGAACCTCCCAACCAGGGCCGGCCTTAGGTGTTCAAGCGGCCTGTGCGAGCTGATTCTGTGGCGCCCCCACCAGCGCCCTGCACATTTTTTCTTGCACTTCATTTGACTTTTCTTTTTTATGATCACTACAAACTTGGCCCCCCTTACATTAGAGACCCCCCTTACATCAGAGACCCCCCAACGGAGCCCCCCTTACAACAGAAACCCCCCAACGGAGCCCCCTTACAACAGAGAGTTCAGAAACCCCCCATAGAGGCCCCACTTACATCAGAGACCCCCCACACAGATCACCCTTACAGCAGAGACCCCCCAGCCCACACAAAGAGCCCCCTTTACATCAGAGACCCCAACACAGAGCCCCCCACAGAGCTCCCCTTACATCAGAGCCCCCCACATCAGAGCCCTCCCACACAGAGTCCCCCTTACATCAGAGACCCTCCACACAGAGCCCCCTTACAGAGACCCCCACACATCAGGGACCCCAACACAGAGCCCCCTTACATCAGAGACCATGCCCACACAAAGCCCTCTTACTTTAGAGACCCCTCACACAAAGCCCCCCTTACATCAGAGACCCCAATACAGAGCCCCCTTACATCAGAGACCATCCCCACAGAGCCACCCTTACATCAGAGCCCCCCATAGAGCCCCCCACAGAGCTCCCCTTACATCAGAGCCCCTCCACACAGAGCTCCCCTTACATCAGAGCCCCCCACATCAGAGCCCTCCCACACAGAGTCCCCCTTACATCAGAGACCCTCCACACAGAGCCCCCTTACAGAGACCCCCACACATCAGGGACCCCAACACAGAGCCCCCTTACATCAGAGACCATGCCCACACAAAGCCCCCTTACTTTAGAGACCCCTCACACAAAGCCCCCCTTACATCAGAGACCCCAATACAGAGCCCCCTTACATCAGAGACCATCCCCACAGAGCCACCCTTACATCAGAGCCCCCCATAGAGCCCCCCACAGAGCTCCCCTTACATCAGAGCCCCTCCACACAGAGCTCCCCTTACATCAGAGCCCCCCACATCAGAGCCCTCCCACACAGAGTCCCCCTTACATCAGAGACCCTCCACACAGAGCCCTCTTACAGAGACCCCCACACATCAGGGACCCCAACACAGAGCCCCCTTACATCAGAGACCATGCCCACACAAAGCCCCCTTACTTTAGAGACCCCTCACATAAAGCCCCCCTTACATCAGAGACCCCAATACAGAGCCCCCTTACATCAGAGACCATCCCCACAGAGCCACCCTTACATCAGAGCCCCCCACAGAGCTCCCCTTACATCAGAGCCCCCCACATCAGAGCTCTACCACACAGAGTCCCCCTTACATCAGAGACCCCCCACACAGAGCCCCCTTACATCAGAGACCCCCACACATCAGAGACCCCCACACAGAGCCCCCTTACATCAGAGACCCCCACACAGAGCCCCCTTACACCAGAGACCCCAGGCCCCCACACAGAGCCCCCTTACATCAAAGACCCCCCACACAGCGCCCCCTTACATTAGAGACCCCCCACACAAAGCCCCCTTTACATCAGAGACCCCCCACATCAGAGACCCACCACACAGAGCCCCCTTACATCAGAGACCCCCACACATCAGAGACCCCCCACACAAAGCCCCCTTTACATCAGAGACCCCCCACACAGAGCCCCCCTTACATCAGAGACCCCCCACACAGAGCCCCCTTACATCAGAGACCCCCCACACCAAAGACCCCCCCACACAAAGCCCCCTTTACATCCGAGACCCCCACACAGAGCCCCCCCTTACATTTGATGCAGGAGAGAGTTTACTTACCTTAGTATGGAGGCTTACCACGAGAAGGGGCGGGAGGAGGAGGAGAAGGGGCGGGAGGAGGGGGAGCCGACGATCTCTCCTCTGGCGTCCCTGGCCTGGAGAGGAGGGGATCTGTCAGTGGCGGGCACTCAGCCCTGCAGCTATAGAAGACACAGGCACAGCCGTACAGTGGAAGGTAAGCGGCGGTCGTGGCCTGTGTTAACTCTCTCCATGCCGCGGTCGCCGCTTACCTCCCACTGTGCTGCCTGATCATGTACGAGCTGCGATGGCCGCACGGCGCCCCTTTTGCCCATGGCGCCCTGTGCGGCCGCACAGCTCGCACACCCCAAAGGCCGGCCCTGCTCCCAACCAAGGAGAGTCACAAGCGTACATAGACATTTTTTCTGGTAAGAGGCTGATTTTGTTTTTTTCACTGAAAGTTAAGAGCACAGGTTTTGCAATTTTGTTTCACTGGATCTATTTTGGATATTATTTTGCACTTACCTTCATCTGCCGGGTAAGGGGGAAATCCACAAGGTGGTGGGAGTCTGCACCTATTTGGAATAGGTCCTGTTTGATTCCTGCACCTTTGAAAATATATTCATCTTGTTTTGTCACATATTTCAAGATTCACAATATTTTGGACTTTGATTTCATACACTGTTCCATTATTGGAATATATTGTATATTGCTTTATATACGATTTAGTGCACCATATATTTAATTTATCACAGATTCATTTATTTTTGTCCTGGTTGCAGCTTTTTTACATATCAGCATCAGCAGCCAGCAGCGCACCCTTAATATTCACATTTATTTCTCCACAGCTTATTCCCTGCAGTGTGCATAAAGCAGTCATTTTTGGAAGTTACGCATTTTCTTTTCATCCTCAACTTGTTAGGGCAACTAAAAGATCTCAAAGGCCAGTAGGCCACATTCAAGTATTTCTTATGCAACAACAAAAGTGATTAGAGCAAAACATTGAGCTTAAACAAAAGCAGATCAAATATGCCCCTTTAAAGCATCCCTACCCTCTCTTCCCTGCTTGTGTTTTTTTTCTCCACAGCTTATTCCCTTCTTAAATATATTTATGACTGCTTAATGCATACCAGTTTAAGTTAGAAATCTTTGGTTTATCCTCAAAAGTAGTTGGTTTTCAAAATTGGAACTAGTCAGTCTCGCTCTTCTAGGGCTAAAGACTAATCCTGCAATACTAAAAAGCCTCTCGCAGGCTGCTGATGCTGGAAGAGGTGTGTTTAACTTAACAGACAACTTGCACACAGCTGGAAAAGACTTGAGCAAGTCCATGTTATCTGCTGAACATGACAAGTACGCATCTAGCTGTTTGGCACTGTCTTGTGCCTTCGAACCCTGCATGCCAGAAAAGAAGTCGTCTTCATCAGATGAGCTGGACCTGTTGACCTCTGTACAGTGCAACGAGGGGTCTTCAATACTTCGTTTGATATATTCCATTCCTGAAATATAAGAGTGTGTTAGCTTAGCTAGCTGTTCATTTTATTCAATTGTATATGGTAGAAAATTAGACTATTAGTCAAAATAATGAAATCAAAGTGCTGACAACAAAGCATCTCAACTTGTCTGCATCAAGTGGTCTACTCTTCGCGCACTCCTCCTCATGAATGAGATGCATGGTTGGTTGTATGAAGTTAGGCCTAAGGGGTTTTGCAAGTAATTGCAGAGAAGTACTAAAGCAGAATACATGAAGGATCTTTGGTTATGGGGTTTCTTGCTTAAGTTTGATTTATATAGAATTATTGTGGAACTTATACAATAATAAGAGTTTCAACCCATGAAAGTAAACACAGATTTGACATGATGACATTGTCGGTAGATGATTTTAATGGAAATAATAGTGGCGACTTTATAATTCAAATAATTCCCTTAAACAAAAAGCCTTTTGCAGCATTTACAGCCTGGTGGCAGACCTTAGACAGGAAGGCTTGGCTGCCAGTGCCATGATACTGCTATGCTAAAGAGGAAGTCTCCCATACTACCACATCATTTCTCACTCTAACATCATAATGCCCTGGTATGTTTGCAATATCTTCTATGCAGGACAAGCTCATGTGTGTTTGTTTTCATATAAAAAAAAAAAAAATTAAAAGTAATCCCGCAATATTTGAGCTGTACTGCTGTATGGTATGTGAATTTGTGATTGCACAAAAAATACACAATAATTCACCCATACTACACTATATATCTTACCCATTTTGATAGTCTCATCCTCCTGTGTCCAATTTGTCCTGAATTTTGGAAGCAGAATAGCAGCGGCCACCAGCTCTGGGTCTTCCATCATAGGGCCAAAGCGATTCTGAATGCCCACCTGCAAGGCATCCACAAGCAGCTTGCAATACTTCAGAGGCATCTTGATCCTGTTCAGCTTGATTTTCAGGAGCTTGACGGTTGGGAGCAGCCACCCCATCTGGACATTGGTTTCAGCTTGCAAAATGTTAGTTGCTTGGGCGACTGGAGACATGACAGCAGAATACTCAGACAAGAATGCGAGTTCAGCTGGATTAAACCTATGAAGAAGACAAGAACATATAAACAATAAGAAACAAAAAACAGCATTGCTACATGATTGGATGTGGTGATTATCATGCAATGAATTTGGTACATCGTTCAATGTTAACCATTCAATTAAATGTTGTACAAGTAGACAATATGGACCAGAATTGAGTTTGAACAGAAAGAGTACCATAAACCATTTTTAAACTTACATTGGAACCTTCAAATCTGTGCAGAAAACTCTCATTGTTGCCTCTCCCTTTTCTTTCACTATCCTGAGCAGTCTCTCCACAGCCATGAAGACAGAGTTCCACCTTGTTGCATTTGGTCGCACGAGCTGGAGGGAGCAAGCATCTTCCACAATTTCAGCTGCTGTTGAGGATCTTGAACACTTATTCCAAAGTGCATTGCACTTGGCAAATGTTGAGTAGTATAATTTCTTGTACGCCTCATTGGACACTGCTTTGCTGGCATCGGCAGTGGCTATTAGGTTAAGAATGTGGCATGCACACCGCTGGTGCTTCGGGAGCTGGAACTCAAAACCATCATCCTCATCCAAAAGTGAAGATACATCGACAAACTCGACCTCCTCCTCATCTTTGTCTGCTTCTTCCTCCTCCTCCTCCTCCACCTCAACTAGAGCACCAGCATTTCCATCTTCACCGAAGAGTTTGAAGGCTTTAATGAAGTTGGAGCCATTGTCCGTGGTTGTTCTGACTATCTTCCCTCGAATGTCATACTCAGCATGGATATCATTAAGTGCATTTGCCAGAAGGTCGAAAGTGTAAGAGCCTCTTAATCTTTTACAGGCCAGGGCCACTGAGCACCTTTTTAAACTTTCCGGGTCCAGCCAGTGAGCTGTGACCCCAATGAAACTACGCCGCCTGGCTGACCAGCAGTCAGTGGTTGTCGCGATGTGGTCAACAGTTTGCATGGCCTCAATAATCTTGATCTTCATCTGTTTGGCAGCATCATCAATCATAGATGTGAGTGTGATTCTTGTCATTATTTTGGTATTTGGTACCAGGTCTAACACAAAATCGCGGAAAGCTGCTTGCTCTACAATGTTGAAAGGCTGAAGTCCTCGGACAACATACTTCATGATTGCCTTGTCAATGGATCTCTGAGGCATTGTGCTCCAGCTACCCATTAATGTCGGCTGCTTGATGGAAGGGGAGGGAATCACAGTCTTCTTCTTTCGCTTTGCAGATGTGAGTTCCTCGTATCTATTCAAGTGGCAGTCATGCTTGCTCTGAAAAGAGACCAAAAAATATATTGTTTTACCTTCACAGAATTATAAAGTTTTACGTGACTGAGCAACATAGCTAGGTGAGTGTATAACCCACACTATTAATAAAAAGCAAAAATAATTCAATTAAAGTCAGTTATACTTATCCACCATAATTCTATATACAAAAAACTAAGCAAGAAACCCCCATAAGCAAAGATCCTTCATTAATTCTGCTTTAGTACTTCTCTGCATTCTTGCTGCAAAAACCTGTAGGCCTAACACTTGATACAACAAGCATGGTTCATGATGAGAAACATGAGTGCGCGAAGAAGACCACTTGAGATGCATGCAGAGCAGACAAGTTGAGATGCTTTGTTTGTTGTCAGTCAGCACTCAGCACTTTGATTTCATCACCAAAAGTTTATTTTGACTAATAGTCTAATTTTCTACCATATAATTGAATAAAATTAACAGCTAGCCAACTTACTTTGCACTTTTTTTCCTGTTTTCACCTCACTCCAGTCTAAACTAGGCTAAAATATTTTTTAGGGAATTTTTCTACACATTGTCATATATAATTTTATATATAATTTTATAAATAACCTGAAATTACTGCAGTACACCAAGTTAAATCCTAGTACTAATTGGGGTGTCATAATGACAAATACCCAATAAAGAAGTACCTAGGTCCTAAAATCAATTGTAGAAAGGAAAAGGGAGGAGGAGGCACGAGGACTTTCTGGGTACACTAAGGCTACATTATGTTAAAAAATCATATAAGTTTATTTGGTCACTCTCACTCACAACAATATATTAAGAAAGTTCAGAAAGAGTAAGTAAGACACAAACAAGGTGTCTAAAAACAACACATATGAAGGAATACTCTCATGATACCACAAGGACACAGTGCCTAATGTGTAGATTTCTTGCCCAACATGTTTCGCGGTATCTTGTCCACTTCGTATAGGGGTCTTATGTTAACAGAGAGTTCCTAAACATCTAAAGAGAGAGCTAGTTGCATAATGCATTCAAATAAATCTATCAAAGAAATAGATAAGTTAGAGAAAAATAATATAACAACAATATATCAAAAAGCCACTCACCAAAAGAAGGTCAGGCATCAAGCATGCATAGCACTGCTATGCTTGACGCCTTTACATTACCTCTCTGACCTTCTTTTGGTCAGTGGCTTTTTGATTTGTTCTTATATTATTTTTCTAACTTATCTATTTCTTTGATAGATAGATTTATTTATAGCAGCAATAACATGACATCATTTATACATACATAGCTGGTGATGACATTCCTGCGAAGGAAGGTGGCCCCACGACGACGACTTAGCCAAGAAGATGGTCCAGGCCGGGAAGGAGGGGGAGGCAACCACCAAAACTGAGCGGAAACGCCTCCTAGACGGACATGGGAGTCCTATGTTGGAGTAAGAAATGGACAAATGGCAGTCAGAAAGTAACTAAGCATATTGGAAAAGTGTTACTAAATATGCATTTAATCGATTCAAAACATATATATTAAAATGTGCAGTGCTGCACAGTCTGCACTCTGCAGACATCAAACAATTGTAAAATTAAAAGGGAATAAGGGATATAAGGACCAGGACCAGGAGAGAGAGAACTTTCCTCCATATTGTAAAAATAAATAGAAAGATATGTTCATCATGATCATTATGTTTGCCTCGCATCCCTTGCTAAACAAAAGCAGGTGCAAGCAGAAAAATATATGTATATATATATTATTTTTACACACACAGTAAAAAAGTACTGTTATATAATAATATCAGCAGACAGTCCAGTCAGCAGCACTCAGTCAGACTCAGGCTCAGCACACTGCAGACAAAGACTCACCAGGGCAGGGAAGGAAGGAGGGATGGTAAAGAGAGCCAAAGAGAGGTGCCTCAAAAAAAAACTGGTCAATTAGAAAAGGAAGACCAGCAGCAGGTCACAAACAGAAACACACACTGTGGAAGCCACGGACGGCCCGGACGGGACCACATGGTCAGACTACCATGCTGGGCTCACTGCAAAGAAAAGAGAGTCATATAAAAGTTAATTAAATGAGCCACAAGAAAGAGAGTGCCTGACATCATGATAGATAGGATAGCAAGAGTGTGGACCCCGTCACCCCGAATGCATTTTTTACCAAGTAGTTTAACCTCCTCCGTCCCGTCCTGGGCCGTCCGTGGAGCCTGCTGTGCTAATGTCTGTGTAGTCGTGGCCGAGGCTGGCTGACAGGCATCTGCCGACATTTTATAGGACTCCGAGTCCTGTCCGGCCGCTCACGCCCATCGGCGTGTGACGCGGCCAGACCCGGACCCATAATGCGCATGCGCAGATGGCTAGCGCAGCTGACTGTCTGTACGACGGCAGGCGGGGAGGCAGATGATGGACATCTCCACACCCCCCGCCCAGCCAATCAGCACCCGAAATTCGGAATGGAGAGCCATTCCGGCCGGGTTATTATGGTTATGGGCGCATCTGACCAGTCACACTCACCAGCGCTGCGTAACGTAACCATATAGCAGCCATGATGGAAAGGGGAAACAAGACACAAGACAGTACTTAACTTAATAACTAGTTACTTAACATATATTTTTCTGCTTGCACCTGTTTTGTTTAACAAGGGATGATCAACTGCAAATAGAGGCAAATGAATTGAATATGAATATATATCATGAACATATCTTTCTATTTTGGAGGAAAGTTCTCTTTCTCTCCTGGTCCTGGACTGGTCCTATGATCCCTTAACATTACAAGTTTGATACACTTTAATATAGGTGTTTTAATTATTAAATCATTAAATGCAACACATTTCCAATATTATGCTTTAGTTACTGTACCGTCCATTTCAGTCCAACATACATAGGACCATCAAGCTATAATGATGACAGTATAAATAAAATAAATGATGTTATGCTATGCTTTACTTTACATTACCAGGCTGAACGGCTCTGACCTTCTTTTTGGTCAGTGGCTTTTTTGATATATTGCTCTCTTATATTATTTTTCTAACTTATCTATATTCCTTTGATAGATCTTTGCTTTGAATGCAAGCTCTCTGTTTAGATGTTTAGGAAGGACGTAGGAGGAAAAAGTCTCTGTTAACATGATAAGACCCCTTGGCCCTTACGAAGCGGAAGCGGAGAAGATACCGCGAAACATGTTGGGCAATGCCAATGCCAATAGGCAGCAACAGGGCAAGAAATCTACACATAGGCACTCCACTGTGTGTCCCTTTGTGGTAGTCATGATGAAAGTATTCCATTCCTTCATTTATCTGTGTTGTTTTTAGACGCCTTGTTGTTTTGTGTCTTTATATATGAACTTTTTTAATGTGACCAAAAAAACTTGTATGATTTTTTTAACATAATGTAAGATTAAATCTTACTGGATGGGTCAAAAACACGATTCAACGCTGCGTCATAGCCTTTATGAAATTTATGACAGCTAGTTAACGCGTTAACGTTAAGCATGTCGCTAACTCGCTAATCGCTACGCTAAAGGGCTTACAGTTACAGCTGATAGCTCAAGCTGGTGTGATTTTGATATTTGTAAAAAATTGTAACTTACCTTGATATGTTTCTTCAAATTCGACGGTGAATTTTTGAAGGCCAGTATTTCACAACCTTTCGGGCGGCAGAGTAAGCACCTCATTCTATATGACTTGTCTTTCACACCGACATATGAGAACATCGACTCTAAGTAGGGCCAGGGGTGGTCTCCTTCATGAGCTTCCTCACTCTCACAGCCAGGCAGATCACTTGAAGTTGAAGGGCCAGGGGTGGAAGGTGGTGTTTTTGGTTCGTCCATCTTTTCAGCTGAGGCAGAATGAGCATGCGCAGTCTAATCACGGAATCCGCGGATTGATTTGATTCGCTTGATGATTGATGATGATGTGCCAGGCCAGCTTCACAATCACAAACCTTAACCTACAACGCTTAAAAAGTGAAAAATGCATCAAAAACTACTAACAAAGTGGCTGTGCTAAAAATGCTAATAAAGTACCTGCAAATGCAATTATATAATAATAATATATATTCTTCTTGTATTCAAAATCAGATTAATCGTCCACAGTATCAAAAATAAAGTGACATGTCTGTGCTAAATGCAGTGCAAATTATTCCCACAATGTAAATTTAATTCATATAAAATATATTATATGACAATACCACAATAAAATAAGTTGTGATTGTGAATAAGTTAGGTGCAAGATTAAGTGTGTAAACTAAACTTTATAACGAAAAGTCCATAACTGAATTCCAGTGTGCAATCTAAGAAGTGCTTGTCACTTGCTGTCAGATGCTTCCACCTTTCTTCTGTGATCTGCTCAAGTAAAGTGGTGGACTGGATAGCCTCTCTCAGTCTCACCTTAGGAGCAGCACTGGCACTGCACTGGTTCAAAAACCTGTCTATATATATTATTTTCATTATAAGAACTTGTCAGAACATGCTTCCACCACCTGTCCTGAGTCCTGACTCCTTCACACTAGTGCTCATTTGCTTTGCTCAAGTCAAGTGCCTGTGCCACTGCCAGTGGCCACTGCAGTGCGGGCACAGCCGCACAGGCAGAGGCAGGCCGCAGGAAGCACAGGCACCAGTCCACCACACACACAACAACACTTATGGTCCAGGTGAGTCCATGGACCATGGATGATCGGATAAATAATCATCATAGCCATCACCGTCATCTTGGTTCAAAAAAGCCACCCAGCCGCCCATGACCCGGGCCGGCCCAGGCCGTGCCCGTGTGTGTGTGTATATTAATATAACATATATATTTTATATTGATATTTGATTCTCAAATGGCACATTGCCATGGTGGCAGATGGCAAGGATTAGGCCCTCTCAGTCTCTCCACGGTCCACCTCACTCACCTCACCTCATAGAAGAAGAAGATGAGAGAGATGCCAAAGAAAATGCTCCGAGTCCTGCTCCCGCGTCACAACTCCTCTCAGACTCAGTAAGGGCCCTAAGGGGTGGAGTCTGAGTGACACATCACGTTTAGAGGCGGAGAGACCTCAAGCGGGAAGTGGCAGCACGGCTCCTCCAGTGCGGTCTCTTAACTTGATGATCATGATGACGACATTGATTCCGTGGGCCGCGGCGCGAGCGAAGCTGTGGGATTGATTGAATTGAGTTGTGCTGCCTGCTACACGCTACTACCTACTACTACTACTAAATTGTGAGTCAGTATGTATATTTATTTCATTTTTATATATAAAAGCGGACCGGTATTGTTGAGCTGAGCACTACACTAGATCTCCTGGCTGTCACTTTGTCACATGTTGGGAAATCACAGTGGCTCGGCTCCAGAAATGGCGGGTGTCCCCGTCATCCTGCCAGGGCCGCCAAGAAGTTCATCACCTAAAGCAATCTTATCTTACACACTTCAACTTGTTGCACGCACCTGACCTGACCCTAAGTCACCTAACTTATTATTTCATAACTTATTTTATTGTGATTTTATTTTCATATTTTATTTTTATATGAATTGAATTTACTGTTACTACATTGTGGGAATAATTATTTTCAATGCATTTAGGCTTTAGCACTGTTGTTTTTTTGATACTGTGTGGACTCGAAGTGTGGGCAGGGCACACTGGGGGCAACGATGATATTATATCGATTGCACAGGCACTTTATTCGCACAGCCAAGTTGTGTTTGTTAGTAGTTTGTTTCTTGATGCACTTTAAGCGCTGCCGCTGTAGCACCTTTGTTTGTTTCATATTTTCTTTTTATTGGAAAGATTTGGTATAGCAGCTTTTATTATACACTGCCTTTATTTTCGTATGTGCTGATTTACAAATGAATGACATTATACACATTTTTTGGAGCTTTATGCAACCTGCCATCTACTGTTCTGGCAGTGGTAATTTTTTTAAAAGTAACGAGTAACGATGCAGCACAAAAAAAAAATATCGGAGTAGAAGTATCGAAATCATCGGAAAAATGTAGTGAAGTAAAAGTAGAAGTAGGAGAAAAAAATTCTACTTTAGGAAAGTACAGATACCGCATTTCGGTACTTAAGTACAGTACTTAAGTAGTTCTACTTCGTTACTATACATCTCTGCCACCGGGCCTGAACGAAATGGTGTCCCTCAAACCATTTCTAGAGGGCTTTACATCAGGAGGCATGGAAAAATAATTAGACCTCCTGTATTCTCTTTGCATACCGTATATTCTGTGTGTCTTGTCTTTACTTGTGTGTTTTGATTCATTGTATTATAGCAAGTTTTTCCTTTATACTGTCACATACAGGCTGTCAGAATGTTCAGGTCTGACCAATGGCTGCCATGTTATAAGTGAAACTCTAATTCTGCCCATGAATATTATACAAAGATTTAGTGAGAGCCTGTATAACTACTATTTTGAAGACTAATTGATTTTTGCAGGTACCTTTTTGTTTTGATTTAAAAGTCTCACCTTTATGGATTCGAGTGATGCCCCTATATACTAGATTCAGTATCCGGTTTCTGCTGTGTGTGCATCTTGGGGACACGCCAGGCATGAGAATGGGTGCCACCTTGTGGCCGCCCAACGTGTGAGACGCTGCGTATCCATCTAGATCGCGCCTGAGATCTTTTGCGCACGCCCACCGTCTTCCGCCTGCGTTCCACACTGATGGAATCATTCCGTGCGGGTGGAGGAGCTGGCCGTATCTCCACCGCGTCATGCAATGCGCATGCGCGGGAGGGGCCGCGGTCAGCCCCTGTGTACCAGGGAATCCTAACAGGAGACAGCTGATCGAGATCTGCCATCAGGCAAAAAAACGGGATGTAGCTAGTCTATCATTAAACAAGGTAATATAAAACCAAGCTCTTCTGGCAGTCATTTGCACTACTGCCTGCCAGGAGCACGGTGGCTCTTCATACCTTTTTCTGAATCCAACCAAGGTGATTCTTATTTTATTTTTTCAGTCCATTTAATAGCCTTTTAGACTACAAAAATATCTCTCAGTTGCATTGGCGGCTGGTGCTCAAAATTTTTGGGGGGGCGCAAAAAGAAAAATTTGCGGCAAAAAACGCAGTAAAAAATTGCGTGACTTTGACGTCACACAAGTGTTAAAGGGGCCTTCAGTAATCAAGGAACAGTGCCTTGAAAAAGTATTCATAGTTACTGAAGGAGAATGACAGGACCTCTCTCTAGTTGCTGGCAACCATTTTCTAATGCTTGACCTGTGTCACACCATTTTAAATGTAGCTTTGACTTATAATGACTTATTTCAGTTTAAGGTTACTTTAAGTCTTTAGTTAACACGAACAATGACCTAAGTAAATCATCCGATTGTTCTGACACTTCAAGATAAAGATACATCCCAATTTCCTTTGTACATCACACCTTCTGCTTCCTCTTTAAACTACTTTGAGTTGTAGGGTCTAGACAAGGCGTATTTTGCAATTTCTAACGAACATTCTGTATTAACCCATTGTTTAACTTTTGTGAGAACTCGACTCTTCCTGAGAGTATTCACTCCCCCTCCCAACTGTATTTCCTGTTCAATTCTGTGTATAATAGTTACCCCGCTTTGCTGAATAAACTTAAGAATGTTTTAGACTGATCACGGTTTGGACGTGTTTTCTTTAGCAGGATAGAACATTCTCCAGAGCTCTGCCTTATTTGCATAGAACAGACTAGACGTTGCTATTAAGTCAGGGACTTAACTTTTGAGTATACATTTAAGGTATCTAGGGTGAATATAAAGAGAAATCACCCAACAGATTGGGGGCTACGTCTGGGATCGGAGAGAGAGCGGCCATCACGGGTCCAAGGATTCACCGGTCTGGGTAAGGAGATATTTTATTCTATCTGTTTGCCTGTCCGGTGGGACTTGGCCGTTTGGCCCTGGTTCCGTTCTTTGAGCCATAGACACCAAACGCTCAGGGAGCGTGTTGGATAATAGAGCAGCTCTGGGAGACGCTCTGGATTTTTACATATATATATATATATAGAAGCTTCAGGGAAGCTTGAATACTAATATATATATAAGGAGGCTTCAGGGAAGCCAGAATAATATTTTTCAGGGAAAGATATTATATGTTAGGTTGTTGAACCTGAATACGTTCTGGGAACGTATCGAGACAGTGTCTCTGGGAGACACAGGATTTGTCATTTATAAGGAAAGACAATATCCGGGGCTTCTGGGAAGCCCAGGGGATTTTTCCTCGGGAAGAATCCCGTTCCTCTGGGAGGGACAAATAAAACGTCTCTGGGAGGCGTTGAAGCTGTCTTCAACGACGACAGTATTTTTTTATTTGGGTTTCAGGGAAGCCCAGGGGGTTTTAGGAAAACCCCGTTCCTTTAGTGAATAATAAATAGATGTCAGCCTGTTCTGTGTAGAAAACAAATACTTTCCTTTTCTTGCTTCTATCTTTCTATCGCATAGAAACTGTAAGATTTAGAGTATAAGATAATTTGTTTGTGTGATCTAAAAAAGCTTATTTAGTAAGTAGATAAGTTCGTTCATCACGTGA
The DNA here is from genome assembly GCF_965119305.1 of Pelophylax lessonae. Classification (NCBI taxonomy): domain Eukaryota; kingdom Metazoa; phylum Chordata; class Amphibia; order Anura; family Ranidae; genus Pelophylax; species Pelophylax lessonae. The sequence goes on along the minus strand of NC_138779.1, from coordinate 57,454,882 downwards.
TTATTTTGTTATTTCATTTGAAAATATTGTCATATTGTATTGGAGTATTATATTGCTGGTTTGACATATATGGAAACTGTGTCTATAATTATACATGACTTGTAAAAATTGCGCCTGCTGACTTTTAATATAACACTGATAACGACAGTTTCATTATTACTGTAAAAATTGACTGACCGATCGTAGGTTATCAGACAAAACAAGATAAATGTTTATTATGTGTATTGTTTGTTTGTCTATAATGGTAGGAAAGCCTTCTTGATAGCCACTATACCAGGGAGTATAAGGTGTAATATACATACACCAAATGGTTTTTCAGGAGGGTTTTTAACCATAAAGAGGGTCTAAGGACCCAGATACATTTAAATGATTTTGTGAATGTGTAAATCTTAGAGACATGTTTTGTTTATGGTTTTGTGAAATTATATTGAAGGTTTAGGTCTGATGCTGGCCATACATGATACAATTTTCTTACAATTTTCAGTGCGGTTTTCTTGAAATTTACCTTCAGCTATGTAGTACAAACGTCTGCCTAATTGAATACAAATGAATGTGTTTAATTTTGACCTTTTATTATGAGGTTTGTGGTGGATCTAACAGAAAATTGTACGATAAAGAGTTGTCCGGACATGTATGGCCAGCCTTAGAGATATTAGGATACAAGTAAATCTTTTAGTAAATGTTTAGTTGTAATGTAAAGTACATGGAAAATTGGTTTATTTATGCCCCGTATTAGTACAATTAAAAAAAAAAAAAAAAAAAAACTACGTAGAGCTATTAGAAGTGAAAGTGAAAGTCTTTAAATACGTAGATATAGACCACAGCGATTGCCTATAGACAGAAGACGGGTGAGAATTTGGCGTTTTTGGGCAGTGAAGTGTCATTGCTGAGTAGCACAGTCTTAGAATTCAAACATTTGCCATTAATTTAAAGTCACAGTACATGTTAATTGTAAAACAGCAAGTTTCTGATTGGGCTACGAAAACTTTGTAAGGTTTTCAAAAAGTCATAACAGAGCAATGCAACTGGCTCTTTTGATCTGTCTAAAGAAAAGCAGCCTGTCAGCGCGCATTTCCAAGGACCTTTTTAGAAGAGGCAAATCAAAGAGTAGGACATTTTCAACATAGGCCCCCCTATAATAATAATATTACCTTACAAATACCCCTGACCACACCTGCACCCCACAGTTTCATTCTCCAAGGCAGGTGTAGTTTTCTTCGTAATGTCAGACAAGCAGAAAATGTTTATGTGTCAGATACATTTAAAACTAGTACATTTCCTTACACGAGGGGAAAAGAGGGGGGGGTCACTTCTGCAAATGAACGGTCTCAGCATTCCTACACATATGCAATTATTTTTATAGAATTTTTTAGAAGTTTTGCCTTTTATACATTTGTGCCCATCTTGTATGAGCGTAGTAATAATGAATAAAAACACTATTTTACTAGGAAAAAATATAAATTGCCGTTGTCGGCAGGATATTTTAAAGTTATTTTTTATAGAATTATAGATAATGAAAAATTATATTTTGCAAATGATCCCCAAAATTTTGAAAATTGGCTACTTGCCAAGAAAGCGTTCAAATGTCATATCTTTATTCCTGTCATAATTATGGAATTTATTTTTGGACAGAAAGAGTTACCGCAATTAGTGTGACCATTGGACCCTGTTGGCACAGAGCCAAAAGTTTCAAATCAGATTAACTTTTTATCTGATTATAGTTCTTGAATGATATTTTATGGGTATCCTCTATTACAAGAGGAGAACCTCTGGCCAAATTTTTGTTAGAATGGCACGGAAAAAAAAAAAAAGGAAAAAAAAGTTTTTTTTTGGGAAAAATTGGCACTAAGCCAAAAAGTTTTTTAGTTCTTTATCTGATCATAGCATGCAAGTGGTATCTGATGTGCCATCTCTACTGACAACCATACCATCCGATGCTACCCACTGTACAGTGATTGGTTTAAGTAGTGTGTTTTTTTCAAGCGTCCTATTGGACGAGGAGACACAGCCATCTTTGTTTCTTATTTTTTCAGTCCAGGTAACTTACCTGGTGTAGAAATGCCTTAGGGCCAAGCAGACAATTCAATTGTCCGCTCTATAGTTCTCCAGACCATGCAAGAGGGGAGGGACACCTGCTCATGGGTCAGTCCCGCTACAATATGTATATGACATATGTAGTCACTCTGTGGAGGCCAGTCAGAGCGAGTGAGTTTATTGAAGAAATGTACATGTATGTGGACACAAAGTGTCACAGGAATTATGACAATGGTGTCAGGAAAGTGTTGTTTACCTTGGTTTTGTTCTCACAGGTGATAGTAGAGTCAGTCACAGAAGAACTGCTGCTCTAGTGGGTCTTGCCAGCCCACAGTGGGTCTTGCCCGCCCACAGGATCATTGTTTGTTATGGATCCAGACTGCTCCTATCTATAATAACATTTTGAGACAAACCACAGGTCCAGAAATGTCACAAGTAATGTTGAATGCGTTTATATATCTGAAAAATGCTATGGTTGTAGCGCCTGCACTGGGCCTCCCAAATCATGGAAAAATGTTTTGTGTTTATGCAAGGGACAATTGTAAGACCATGACAGGTGTACTTGCCCAGGAGTATGGTGGTAGACTTTTCCCTATAGTTTTTGTCCAAAGATGGTCGCAGTCCAGGCCTAAGGCATGCCTGAAGTGACTCTGAACATAGCACATAGCATCTTGTGAGATGGTAATAGGGATGGCCACATCATTTGCCCTAGGTAGGCCCCAGTTTTAAATGGGCTACTGGCATTAAAGGTTGTGTTACACCACAACATAATATATAGGCAGCCATAGAGGGAGCAGAGGATGTTTTTGTAGTTAATTTCCTGCTCCAAGTCAAAAGATCACACATTATTGAAGCTAAAGAAACGCATACTACAGAACATATTTTTAAGGACTTAGGTGATGTTTTAGAAAAAGTTGGGAATCGCCTTTTTCTAAAAGAGGGGAGCTCTTGTGTGTATCCCCGCAGCTAGCGCCCCACTGTTTATTGCCTAGTATTATGGAATAGGACACAGGGGGTGGGAAAGAACATATGAAGTATTACTGACAGTTTAGTGCAATCATATGTTGCTAGATGCCTCACCTGTATTAGAAACAAACAGGCCAAACATGAGCATCTCCAATACCCATCAAACCTATTGACACATCTACAAATAGATTTCACATATAGGCCCAAAGCAGGGAAGAAATAAGAGTTCTTTTTAGTCAAATAGTGGACGTGTTTAGCAGATGAGTGGAAGCTTTTAGGACCACAAAAAGGGAGATGCCCACACGGTGGCATGCATTCTCAATCAGGAGATTATTCCTGGATGGGGGTGCCTGCCTTGGAGTAGGCTTAATTATGCTCCAGTTTTCATATCAAAAATATGCCAGGAACTAGTTAAAATCTTGAAAATAGATTATTATCCGCAGAGTTCAGGTATAATGAAAAGAATGAATAGCACAAATAAAGAGTAATTGAAACGTAAGAATCAAGTGGAACGGAACGAAAAGTTGCTCGCACCTTTTCTTTTCTTTTTACAGGAAAATACTTATCCCTTCAGAGAAGAAGACATAGTGGTGATGAAGCTGCTGCCCAAAGGAAAGAAGCAAAAGGATTTCGCTTACGGCCCAGAGACCACTGTGGTAGCAGTTACCAGGACCGCTGTTTTGACCGAACACAGCCCTACTTGGATCCATGCCACTAGAGTGAAGTTGGTGCGGACAGGACCGGAGCCAGAGGATCCAGACGCAAGCAAGAAGGTACTAACGGGGGCAGACCGCCCTGACCTTGAACAGGAGGATCCAGAAGCAAGAGAGGTACTAACGGGGGCAAATTGCCCTGACCTTGAACAGGAGAGTCAAGAAAAGGGGGTACTGACAGGGGCAGACCGCCCAGACCCTGTAGAAAATGACTTTTCCAGTTGCACCGGACTCAGCCAAACTATGGCTGCTGATAATCCTGATTCCATTTTCAGTATTTTCACTTGTATGGACTGTTACTAACTGCATCTATCACCCTGAAGATTTGGGTGTCATGAGAAGTATATGCGGACCATACCCTGCACATGAGACGCATAACAGAACAAAGAGAGAATTGAGTATTGAGCATAATGTAGATGAGAATCCACCCACTTTTCATAGTGAAATGTTACTAACAAAATTTAGATATGCTTATGCTAGGAAGTCAGGTTTTGAGAAATGTTGGATATGTAGCAAACTCCATCCAGAAACAGCCCGCATCCCTCTTATTGCTGTCCCTTTGAATATTACCCAGTTTCTTAAAGAGACCTCTGCTACTTTAACTAATGTGTCAAGTAATCATAATATCACCTTCCCAGTAGATGGTAGGAGCCATTTCCCAGACTGGTGTTTCAGCCTAGGAAATAACACACGTGTTAACCCTTCCATTTGCAAAAAGTAAATTCTTAATATTACTTCCTGCCAAGTCCCATTAGGAGAATCATGTTCCCTGTTTGACATATCAAGTCCTAGCTTAAATAAGACCATAAGGGATAATTACCAGAATTTCTCAAAAAACATACAAAAAATATTGGACCACCTTGTAACTGCAGTACAAAATAGACGCCTACAAGAATACATTGCCCAGAGACCCTTTTCACTGGGAAAGAGTATATATGTATGTTGTGGGAGGGAATGTTATCCCTGGGTCCCCCTCCATGTCTCAGGGTGGTGTTATTTAGCTTCAGTGGTCCCAATTATGGGAGTTGTGGATAATGACAACAATGGGCACATGCTTGAAGCAAGTGCACATCCAAGATACCCCTTGAGACATAGAATCAAAAGAGATCTGTTCAGCAAGGGAGACCTCGCGTGGGCGTGGCTCCCTTCCTGGACTGGGTGGTCAATCGATATGATGAAAAAATTAAATAATTATTCTAGTATCATTGATGAGATAATGGAGAAGAATTCAGATGATATTAAGTTGCTAAATCTTGAACAAAGAGCCATTAGGAAGAAGTTAGAATTACATGATCTAGCTATAGAAAGTATGAGTGCTGCACTGACTGGCCTCTGTGAGCATACTGAGGACTATGAATGTTGCACTTGGATATACAATACCACTTTGGAAGTGCCAAATTATAACGACATAATTGCCCAACACAGAAAGGAGGTCAATAAGTTGCAAGAAGAGGCCCGTAACATTGCTAAAAGCTGGGATCCCTTTGTAGGTATGGGAGGTTTTGGTTTTGGAGGAGTGTTTTCCTGGTTAAAAGACATTGCTATGATGATTATGATGATTTTACTTTTTCTATTATTTTTATATGCATGCTTTAAGCTTATTATGTGCCTAATTGCTAAAACCACAAAGAACCCAGACTCAGCTAGTAGAGGGGGATCTTATGTAAGTTTGTACTTTAACAGAGATGCTGAAAATGTTGACACAGTTCTAACAGCTAGACAAGGTGTGCTGATCCAACAAACCCAAACCCCTTTTGATTACCAGGAATATGTAAAGTTTTATAAAGCTAAGAAAGCTAAGTCTACCGTTTAGGTGGGAAGGTTTAGGTCCTTATTTGATTATACTAAGGAAACCAAGGACATTGTCGCCTAACCTGCTATCCCTTTCCAGAGAGGCCTGGTGTCCTCTGATGACACCGTGTAAATGATAAGGAGAAAAATCATGCATATGTAATTATGATTTTTTAGAGGGGATTGAAGGAGAATGACAGGACCTCTCTCTAGTTGCTGGCAACCATTTTCTAATGCTTGACCTGTGTCACACCATTTTAAATGTAGCTTTGACTTATAATGACTTATTTCAGTTTAAGGTTACTTTAAGTCTTTAGTTAACACGAACAATGACCTAAGTAAATCATCCGATTGTTCTGACACTTCAAGATAAAGATACATCCCAATTTCCTTTGTACATCACACCTTCTGCTTCCTCTTTAAACTACTTTGAGTTGTAGGGTCTAGACAAGGCGTATTTTGCAATTTCTAACGAACATTCTGTATTAACCCATTGTTTAACTTTTGTGAGAACTCGACTCTTCCTGAGAGTATTCACTCCCCCTCCCAACTGTATTTCCTGTTCAATTCTGTGTATAATAGTTACCCCGCTTTGCTGAATAAACTTAAGAATGTTTTAGACTGATCACGGTTTGGACGTGTTTTCTTTAGCAGGATAGAACATTCTCCAGAGCTCTGCCTTATTTGCATAGAACAGACTAGACGTTGCTATTAAGTCAGGGACTTAACTTTTGAGTATACATTTAAGGTATCTAGGGTGAATATAAAGAGAAATCACCAACAGTTACCCCTTGAAATAATCCACATTTTGTTAGGGATTCTATTAATGGGGTGAGGAACTCCCGACATAAGCAGAGCTCTGAAATGTCCCGAAAATTCAGGACTGGCTGTAGAAGCTGATAATCGTGTATGGCACTGTGAAGAGGTTCTGCAGCAGTGCCACTTCTGTCTTTGCTAGATCTGTAGCCAAGCTTAAAATGAACCTGTAAAAGATTTACTGCAGAAGCTCTAACTAGTGGATGGCACAGGGAAGAGGGAACAAAGAGGTTCTGCAGCAGTGCCACTTCTGTCTTTGCCAGATCTGTAACCCAACCTAAAGTGAACCTGTTAAAGATTGACTTCAGAAACCCTTGTTAATGCCTTACGCTGGGGAACAAGGAGGTTCTGCAGCAGTGTCACTTCTGTTTTTGCTACATCTGTAACCCAGCCTAAAATGAACCTGTAAAACAGGGGTGGGGAACATGCGGCCCGCACGATCGTGACGTCCGGCCCGCACGAGTGTTACGTCCGCCCCCCCTCCCTGTGCCGCTGTGTCAGAAGCAGCCGATGGCTCCGTTCTGACACTGAGTCTCCGAAAAGGGTGGACCCGAGGCGCAGAGCAGTGCGCCTCGAGCCCGCCCATTTGTGTGACAATAGCGAATCAAAATTCGCTATTGTCTCATGGATCCTCCTCCTCCCGGGACGCGGGAGGACTCGAAGAGACGCGGGGACCAAAGAGAGGAAGTCGCCGCTACAACAGGTAAGTCAAGTGCACTGGTCTGGGGGGCTTGGCACGCTGTTCACTCTGCATTGTAAGGGGGCACGCTGTTCACTTTGCATTGTAAGGGGGCACGCTGTTCACTCTGCATTGTGGTCAGTCTGCATTGAAGGGGGCACGCTTTGGTCAGTCTGCATTGTAAGGGGGCATGCAGTGGTCAGTCTGCATTGAAAGGGGGCACGCTGTGGTCAGTCTGCATTGAAAGGGGCACGCTGTGGTCAGTCTGCATTGTAAGGGGGCACGCTGTGGTCAGTCTGCATTGTAAGGGGGCACGCAGTGGTCAGTCTGCATTGTAAGGGGGCACGCTGTGGTCAGTCTGTATTGTAAGGGGGCACACAGTGGTCAGTCTGCATTGTAAGGGGGCATGCTGTGGTCAGTCTGCATTGAAAGAGGCCACGCTGTGGTCTCTCTGCATTGAAAGGGGGCACGCTGTGGTCTCTCTGCATTGAAAGGGGGCACGCTGTGGTCTCTCTGCATTGAAAGGGGGCATGCTGTGGTCTCTCTGCATTGAAAGGGGGCACGCTGTGGTCTCTCTGCATTGAAAGGGGGCACGCTGTGGTCAGTCTGCATTGAAAGGGGGCAGGCTGTGGTCTCTCTGCATTGAAAGGGGGCACGCTGTTGTCAAATATAACAGGCTAATTTTTAAGTTGATAATTTTATACGGCCCCCGAATGATGTTACAAAAATCCAAAAAGCCCTTGGCACAAAAAAAGGTTCCCCACCCCTGCTGTAAAAGATTGGTTGCAGAAGCTCTAACTAGTGGATGACACAGGGAAGGGGAGCAAAGAGGTTCTGCAGCAGTGTCACACCTGCAGCAGTGTCACTCCTGCTTTAGCTGCACATGTATGTAACCCAAAGTGAACCTGTAGAATTGGCTGCAGAAGCTCTTACAATAGTGGGTTACACTGGTCAGGAGGAGGAAAGAGGTTCTGCAGCAGTGTCACTTCTGTCTTTGCTACATCTGTAACCCAGCCTGTAACTGTCCGCTTATCACTGTAAATCTTTGTTCAGCACTTACTGTTAGGTGGAACCTTTCTGCCTTCCTTTTGGTTCCCTGGGGAATGTTTAATCAGCAGGATCACCAGACCACTCCTTCTTCCTGTTTTAGAAAGAAGGTCTTTTCCTGTGACTCAGATACCACATTTAGATGCATGTCAAGGCATCAGGGGAAGATGTCTGCTGAGAGAATTCCTAAGGCTTAAAGTTTTGCACCCCCTTGTCAAGCAGAGCGAGTTTTCACGGTGCAATGGTGTTTATGATGCTTATGGTTTACAGTGCTCAAGGTGTTAAAGAGATTAACGTTCAACCCTCCTGCACACCTTTGATGCAAAAGAATAAAACTACTGCACCCGTCAGAAGCTCTCCTCTCGTTATTCACTCGATGCCAAAGGGGCCGCTACAGTGAAAACTGGACGCTGAAATAAAACTCGTCGCTGCGGTGGAGACTCGATACTGCATCTCTGCCATCACCGGCTGCATCGCAGTCTTCATCAAACTGTGAGTAAAGGCTTCCCAACGCCTCGCAGGACACGTGCGGATGCCATCTTGGCAACAGAGAATTGGCTGAAAAGTAAACGTGTCACGTGGACTTTTAAATATAGCGGGCTCTTTATATGTGGTCTGGAAGCCGCCCTTAACTAGTATGCGAGCCAAATAATTAATATTTTGCTAATGCAGTGATTAAGTTATTATATTCGTGTTTAGAGGCCTAGTGTCAGATGTAAAGCAACGCTATCTTCCAAGTTCCTATTCCACTAAACTGCAGTTACGTAAAGGGTTAATTGTCTGGTTAGAAAGTGTCAGCAGTATATTCGTTTAAAACATTTTGTCGTATTGTTTGCTAATCTTTAGTTACAAGTGTAAATGCCTGTTTTCTGTCGTAGCCCTTAGTAGCAAGTTTGTGCCAACACTCATTCAAGTTAGGTTTCAGGCACACACACTTGAAAGGCAAAGGCACACTAGAACAAAATGTTGTCACCTGCTGAAGAAACAGACAAACCCACAGAGTCACAACAGGTGCGGTCCAGCTCCAGAGAGCGAAGCCTAACAGAAAATGGCAAAGAAATGCACAAAGAAACAGTTAAGAAAAATGAAAAGGCATTCAACAAGGTGTACAACTCTTGGAAGGAGCTAGCAAAAGAATTTAGGACAAAGTTAAAGGATTTCTGCTTAACTGAAGACCTTAATACAAGATTGAAAGAGATTAAAGCCAAAGAAGCGTTAGTACACCAACAGTATGAGTCCATGTGCCGAAATAATTCCACTACCCCATACGTTAAGAGAATGGATGCATGCACCGCGTTAACGGCTGAAATCTGCAACCTCATCAGCAAGCGGCTAGAGAATGTAGATGAAATCTTTAATGATCAACTTGAGAAGGAAAAAGTGAGGATAGTGCTTAATAAAGAAGAGCATGAGTCAGTCTTTGGAAACTCAGAAACAGAAACTGTCCTCTCAGAGTCATTACCAGACTCCAACGCAAGCTCGAGAGCTACTTCCAGATCTAGCAAACGCGCAGAAGCAGATCTTGCAGCCAAGATAGAACAGGCAAAGGCGATGCAACAGATGCGCGAGGAGCAAGCTAAGCTGAACAAACTGGAGGCAGAAACCAAACTGAAGTTGGATGAGGAAAAGACAAGACTACAACAGCTACAAGCAGAAAATGAAGTCAAGGTAGCTGCAGCAAGAGTGAAAGCCTACAATGCCTATGATAGTCTTGACATTTATGAACAGGAGACAGACCACAAGGTGCAATACCTCTGCCAAAATAATGAACCTCAAACCTCATTGAATCCAAAAGCTGTGCCATTTCAACCTCTAAATACACCACTTGGGGTGTCAAGACCAAAAGAAGACGTTAGTCTAACCCCAGGACTTGCAAGTCTGCTCATCTCCAACCGTCTCCATTTACCTGAACCGACTGTATTTACAGGTGATCTTTTGAAGTTCATAGACTGGAAGATATCCTTTATGGCGCTGATTGATCAGAAACCACTCCGTGTGCAAAAAAATGCTGTACTTGAAGAGGTATCTCGGTGGTGAAGCTCATAAGGCAGTGGAAGGTTTCTTCTATCGGAATTCAAAAGACGCTTATCTAGGTGCTTGGGGAATCCTACAGGACAGGTATGGAGGTCCATTCATAGTGCAAAGAGCTTTCAGAGAAAGGTTGGCTAAATGGCCAAATATATCAGCAAACGACCCTGTAGCATTAAGAGAGTTTGTGGATTTCCTTCAAGGTTGTGTGGAGGCCATTCCTCATGTTAAAGGCCTAGCTATTCTAAAGGATTGTGAAGAAAACCACAAGCTTCTCAAGAAACTGCCTGAATGGATCGTGCGCAGATGGAGTTGCATCGTTGTGGACGAGCTTGACAAGTCTCAAGAATACCCAACCTTTGCTCGTTTCACAGAGTTCCTGCAAAGGGAAACCAAGATTGCATGCAACCCCATTGCCTCTCCCTTCCTCCTCAGTACCAAGACTACAGATGAGAGAGTTCCTAAGAGAGCCAAGGCACTCAACACAAGCACTCAAATGAAGCCCTCCACCTTCAACGTTCCAAAGATCTCAGCTTCAAGACCAAAACCACCTTGCCTAGTCTGCAAAGACGAAACACACAGTGTCGCTAAATGTCCAACTTTTGCAGCAAAGACCATAGATGAAAAGAAGGCCTTTATTCACGAAAACCATCTCTGCTTTGGTTGCTTAAGAAAGGGCCACACTACAAAAGACTGCAAAGGAAGACACACGTGTAGCATATGCAGTCAACGTCATCCAACCTGTTTACACATACAGAGAAACATTGAGCCTGTCAAAACATCAAACGATGATCCTGTAGGCATGGGAAATATGGTAAACGACAACGTTCCCAAAGTTATGTCCCATACCTTGACAAGACATACTTCTGCCACATCCTGCATTGTTCCAGTTCTGTTGTCAGCTGCGGCGGAGCCTCAGACGGAAAACCTCACTTATGCCTTACTTGACATACAGAGTGATTCAACCTTTATTCTGGCAGACCTGGTATCGAAGCTAAGTGTGAGCACCAAGCCGTTACAGCTAAAGCTCAGCACAATGACAGTTGTTGACACAGTTATATCAAGCCAAATTGCTCATGGCCTGCGAGTGCGTGGCTTTAACTCTAAAGCTCAAGTCCAACTTCGTCAAGCCTATACAAGAGTTTTCATTTCAATAGATAAGTCTCATATCCCCACTAAGGGGACTGCACTCCAGTGGTAACACCTCAAACACTTGGCAAACAAGTTACAGCCACTTCAAGACTGCGAAGTAGGACTGCTGATCGGTTATGACTGCCCATCAGCACTGGCTCCCTTGGAGGTTGTTATCGGCCCCCGAAAACGAGCCCTTCGCTCAAAAAACTATGCTTGGCTGGAGCATTATAGGATCAGCAAATCCACATCTTGATAGACAGGGTAGCCAGAGCTTCATACACAGAGTCGCAGTAAAAGAAATGCCAATGCCACCGGTCACTGATGTGTTAAAGGCTTTAGAAATGGACTTCATTGAAAGAAATTATGAAGATAAGTACGTGTCTCAAGATGATGTTCGCTTTGTGCAGTTTCTCTCTGAAACCATAATGAAAGGGAAAGATGGACACTATGAGATGCCGTTACCCTTCAAAGACAACAGTCAACTGGCACTACCAAACAATAAGAGGTTGGCCATTATTCGACAATAAGAGGTTGGCAAATAAACAGTACCATGAACACTACACTGCATTCATGGAAGAAACAATCAGAAAAGGTGATGCAGAACCAGCTCCTTCATTATCAGAGGAAAAGACAGTGTGGTACATCCCACATCACGGGGTTTATCACCCCAAGAAGCCAGACAAGTTAAGAGTTGTCTTTGATTGTTCAGCAAAGTTCAAAGGCATCTCCCTAAACGATACCTTGCTGACAGGTCCCGACCTGATAAATTCTCTAGTGGGAGTCCTCTGTCGCTTCAGGAAGGAAGCAGTTGCTGTGATATGCGACTTTGAAAAGATGTTCCATCGGTTCTACATCCCCCCAGAAATGCGCAATTACTTAAGGTTCCTTTGGTGGGAGAACGGTCAGTTGGAAACAGAACCGAAAGAATACAGAATGGCAGTTCACCTTTTCGGTGCCAGTTCCTCTCCAGGATGTGCCAACTTCGGCTTTAAGTATCTTGCACGACAATACAAGTCAGAATATCCCTCAGCATCAGCCTTCATCGAGAAGAACTTTTATGTCGACGACGGCCTAACCAGCGTTCCAACTGTCAGTGAAGCTTCGAATCTAATCCTCGAAACGTAGGAATTATGTAAAAATGCTGGCCTACGACTGCATAAGTTCAACTCTAATAAAAGGGACGTCCTGTCCTGTATAGCTCCGTTAGAAAGGGCAACAACTAATGTACCTGTCAAACTTAACCCAGACTCCACATCAGAAGGACAAGTACTTGGCATTCAGTGGTCAATTAAAAACGACACTTTCAGTTTCAGTGTTGACATAAAGGATCAACCCTCAACTCGTTGTGGTATCCTGTCAGTTGTAGCCTCTCTTTATGATCCTCTAGGCTTCATAGCCCCCTTCATACAGAGTGGCAAGTGCATTCTTCAAGAAATTTGCCGCAGGGGCATCAGTTGGGATGAAGCACTTCCTGAGAGCTTATGTCCACGGTGGGAGGCCTGGAAGAGTAGTCTGCAAGCTTTAAGGGAAATCAAGATACCCAGATGTTACCATCCCCCAGACTTCGGTAACAGAGTGAAGGTGGAACTGCACCACTTTTACGATGCCAGCAACGTAGGATATGGTGCCTGTTCGTACCTTAGGTACAAGAATGACAGAGGTCAAGTCCATTGTAGCTTTGTAATGGCTAAAGCAAGAGTCGCACCAACGAAGATTGTGAGCATCCCAAGGCTTGAACTCTCAGCTGCAGTCACTACAGCAAGGTTGAGTGTCATGTTGAAAGCACTAGAGACTTTCCTAGCTGATAAACAGTGTGAGTTTATCTTCAATGCTCCTTCCGCAAGTCATGCAGGTGGAGTCTGGGAACGTCAAATTAGAACCATTCGTAATGTGCTAAATGCTACAACAGTCCAATGTTCAAGTAGACTAGACGATGCTTCTCTTAGAACACTATTTTATGAAGCCATGGCCATTGTTAACAGCTGTCTTTTAACTGTCAATGGAATCAATGACCCCAAGGCACCAGAACCTCTAACTCCGAACCACCTCATCCTGATGTAATCCAAGGTTGCATTACCTCCACCTGGGAAATTCGTAAAGGAAGATGTATATGCAGCTAAACGGTGGCGTAGAGTACAGTACTTAGCAGAACAATTCTGGAGTCGGTGGAAAAACTGAATTTTTGTAAAATCTTACCTGTAAAATTCCTTTCTCTGAGTCCTCCGACAGTCGCCGCCATCTTCATATTCATCACAATGGGGTATTAGACTTTGCTCCGAAGGAGTAGCTAGGCAACAGAATATGTCAATATAAAGGCTTTTAACATATCCCACCCCCAGGGGGTGGTCCCCTCAGTCAATACCCTCCTACTTCCTGTATCCATACTTCAGTTTCAGTGGAATAGCAGTAGAGTATACAACCAAACCCCAAAAGAGGGGTGGGGGCGGCGACTGTCGGAGGACTCAGAGAAAGGAATTTTACAGGTAAGATTTTACAAAAATTCAGTTTTCTCTTACGTCCTCCGACAGTGGCCGCCATCTTCATATTCGTCACAATGGGGACGTCCCAAAGCAGTGCAAACATGAGGGGTGGGAAACGCAGCCGTGCCTAAAGGCAACGCAGTCTCCACATCAGAGAAAGGAACCTTACCAAAGGAAGGAAACCAGCTGGGCAACAGGAGAAAAAACTTGCTCAACAGAAGCAATAACCCAGGAAAACAAATAACCTAGGGATAACAACATGTATCCCAAACAGCCAAGGAGCCCATACAAGGAGCTCTAAGGAACTGCCGCACTAAGAACCTTGCGGCCAAAGGAAGCATCTGCCGATGCCTGAACATCCACTCTGTAGAATTTCGTGAAAGTGTGCACGGTCGACCAAGTCGCCGCCTTACACACCTGGGCCACAGAAGCCCCATGCCGACAGGCCCAAGACGTACTCAGAGATCTGGTAGAGTGCGCCTTCACAGGCACAGGGGGAACTTTCCCCTTCAAAGCATAGGCCTGTTCAACAGTCTGTCTGATCCACTTGGCGATGGTAGAGGCCGATGCAGCCATGCCCTTCCGAAGTCCCTCAGGAAGGACAAACAAGGAATCCGACTTGCGGAAAGATTCAGTCGATTTTAGGTAAACCCTAATCGCCCGAACAACATCCAAGGAATGCAGCTCCACCTCCTTCGGATGTTTGGGCTTCGCGCAGAGCGAAGGCAGGACAATGTCCTCATTGATGTGAAAATCCGAAACTCTTTTCGGAAGAAAAGAAGGGTTAGGTCGCAAGACCACCTTATCCAGATGAATGACCAGATACGGAGACTTGCAGGACAAAGCTGCCAGCTCCGAAACCCTGCGAGCCGAAGTGATCGCCACCAAAAAAGCGACTTTTTTGGACAACATGGACAACGAGATCTTCCTGATCTGTTCAAAGGGAGCATGTTGTAGCACGGACAGAACAAGATTCAAGTCCCAAGGAGGTAAAGGTTCCCTCCTAGGAGGGACCAGATGTCGCACCCCTTGAACAAAGGTACTAACCAAAGAGTTAGACGCCACAGGACGTTGAAAGAGAACGGCCAGCGCAGACACCTGACCCTTGACCGTAGCCAGCGCCAGACGCTGGTTGACACCTGTCTGAAGGAAGGACAACACCCTAGACACAGAGTATGTGCGAGGTGAAAACCCCCTGGACTCACACCAGGCAAAATAGGCCTTCCAAGTACGGTGATATACCTTCCCCGAGGAAGACTTCCTCGCGTTAATCAAAGTGTGAATGACCTCCGGAGAAAGACCCCTATCTTTCAGGACCTCAGTTTCAACAGCCAGGCCGTCAAAGCCAGCGACTGTAAAGCAGGATGGAATATCGGCCCTTGAGACAGGAGATCTTCTCGAAGAGGCAGACGCTAAGGAGCGTTGACCGCCAGGTTCACGAGGTCCGCGTACCAGGACCGGCGAGGCCAGTCTGGTGCCACAAGAATCACTGTGTGTGGTTCCGAGTTTAACCTGCGAAGGAACCTGGGCAACAATTGAATCGGCGGAAACGCATACAGCAGCCGATACTGATGCCATGGGGCTACTAACGCGTCTGACGCGTCTGCCCGAGGATCGCGCGTCCTTGCCACGAACCTTTTCACCTTGTTGTTCAGACGAGACGCGAACAGGTCCACATCCGGAAGACCCCACTTCGCGCACAACATCTGGAAGACAGCCGGGTGGAGAGACCATTCCCCCTGATCCAGGGTCTGGCGGCTCAGATAATCCGCCTGCCAGTTCTCCACCCCCGGAATGTGTACTGCCGATATCGCCGGGACATGAGTCTCGGCCCAAGAAAGAATGTCGGCCACTTCCCGAGCCGCTCGGGCACTCCTGGTGCCCCCTTGGTGATTGACGTAAGCCACCGCCGTGGCATTGTCCGTCTGCACCCGAACCGGACAGCCGCGCAGCCTGTCCGTCCAACGTTGAAGGCAGAGATTTATCGCACGCAACTCCAGAATGTTGATCGGAAGGAAGGATTCCTCCTCCGACCAAGTCCCCTGGGCGGACAGAACGCCCAGAACACCACCCCAGCCCGACAGGCTGGCATCCGTGGTGATCACCGTCCATGAAAGAGGACGAAAAGACTTTCCCCCCGACACCGCCGGGGACTGGAGCCACCACAGAAGATCCCTTCTGGTGCGAGGGCTCAACGAAATCTGGATATCCAGAGATTGCGGACGCCCGTCCCACCTGGACAGGATCTCCGCTTGGAGACCCCTCGTGTGAAACTGGGCAAAGGGAATCGCCTCGAAAGCCGAGACCATCAGTCCCAGACACCGCATGCACTTCCGCAGGGATGAGCACGGAACGTCCCTGAGGGACTGGACTTCTCCCTGAAGAATCTTGAGTTTGTCGTCCGGTAGGAAGACCTTCGCCTGGACCGAGTCCAGGATCATTCCCAAATAGGGAAGACGAACCGACGGACACAGCGTCGATTTTGGATAATTTATCGTCCAACCAAACTCCTGTAGAGTCTGCACCGTGACGGACAGATCCGTCTCCAGTCCCTGGCTGGTCGCAGACCGAACCAGAATATCGTCCAGATACCCCAGGACAGAGATGCCCTGGGCCCTTAACAAGGCCAGCAGTGGTGCAAGCACCTTGGTGAAAACCCGCGGAGCCGAAGCGAGGCCAAAAGGTAACGCCATGAATTGGTAGTGATCCTCTGCAATGGCGAATCGAAGGTACCTCTGGTGACCCTCGAAAATGGGGATGTGTAGGTACGCATCCTTCAAGTCGATGGAGGCCATGAATTCCCCCGGAACCAGGGCAGCCACCACCGACCGCAGAGATTCCATGCGGAACTTGCGAACCCGCACAAAGCGGTTCAGTGCCTTTAAGTCCAGAATTGGACGTACCTTGCCCTCCTTCCTGGGCACGGTGAACAGATTGGAATAGAACCCCCGAAATCTGTCCCGATGAGGCACCGGGACCACCACTCCCTGAGCCCTCAGGTCCCGCACCGCTAGGTGCAGATCCCGCAAACGCTCCGGAGACAGTTGAAGATTTGAGGGAAAAAATCTGCTCTCCGGCCGAGAGAGAAACTCGATCTTGTAACCAGATTGAACGATTTCCTGAACCCACCTGTCCCGAACACGGGTCAGCCATGGTTGTGGAAAACCGAGCAAGCGTCCCCCCACCCCAGAACCGGGTGAGGGCGCCCCTTCAGGCCGCACTGTTGTGGGCAGCGGATCCGGACTGGCCGGACTTCTGCTTACCTGTCCACAGCTTCTTTTGGGAGCCCTGACCTTTGAACGGCTTGCCCTTATAGTGCGGCCGAAAGGCACGAAAGGACCCCTGAGAGGGCCGAAAGGAAGCATGCTTCTTACCAGGAGCCGCCTTAGCCTTTTGGGATTGGGGCAAGAGCGTGCTCTTACCCCCTGTGATCCCCTTTATCAGAGTATCCAAGGATTCGCCAAAAAGGCGAGAACCGTCATAAGGTAGATTGGCTAAGGTCTTGCGCGAAGATTGGTCCACCGACCAACACTTTAACCAAACCAAACGGCGAGACAACACCGCCACACCGTGGACACGTGCGGCCAACGGGACCATATCCAAGTCCGCATCGCACAAATACATGACACCCTGATGGATTTGATCCACCATGTCCAATGTCGCCTGTGGGGCGGAATCAGCCACCAAAACGCGTCTAAGCACCTGCGTCCAACTCGCGACCGCCTGGGCCGCCATAAGGGAAGCAAACAGAGCTTTCAGCATAGAACCCATAATAGAATAGGTATGACGGGCAAGAGACTCCATCCTCTTGTCTGTGGCATCCCGAAACACCGGGGTATCCTCAGTAGGAATCGCAGTGGACTTATTCAGAACCGCGATCGCGTGATCCACTGAAGGTGGTACACACCAACGCTCGTCAGTAGCGGGCGTGAAAGGATAACGCAGTTTGAACCTACTGGGTACAGCAAAAGGCTTGCGGATATTACGCCATTGTTCCTTAACAGCGCTCTGAAAATCATCATTGCAGGGAAAAACCTGCGATGTTTTGCGTCTTCTCTTTGTCCCATAAGCTGCCAAGGCAGCAGGCGGACACGGTTTATCCTGCAAGCACAGCGTTTGCTTGATGGAAGCAACCATTTCATCCATGAGTGCAAGCTCTTCAGACGAGCCAGGGGGAGAATCATCCACCCCTTCAACCTCAGCCTCCACCTCGGACCCCACAAGATCCAGGGAGGAACGGGACCCTGATAAGGAGACCCCGGCCATATCAGCCCCCGCACCATCACCCTCTGAACCAGAGGAAATTGAAGCTCTGGACCTTTTTGTGGATTGAGCAGCCACCAACATTTGCACCTGGGCAGCAAGATTAGCCACAATCGCAGCCAAATCCCCCCCTGGGGGGGAAACAGCAGTCCCCTGGCTACCCACCAATGTGGCAGGAAATTTGCCCTCCTGAGAATCCATTGCCCCAAAAAAATATGCTGGCAAAGAAAGGGTTAACTGCCCCTTTAACAAGCGCAGCCCACCGCCACACACACAAGCACAATGAGACCCCCACAGGGATAACACAGAACACAGGCAATGGATATAGGAAGACAGAAAGGTTAAAACCTGAGGAGACCCCCCTGCTGTAGCTGCCGCCTCGATCGGTGCACATCAGGAAAGAGGAAGTGATGCAATCAGGGCGCTCTGTTAAAGCCTATGGAAGGCTACAAGAAAATGGCCGCCCGCAGTGAAAACATGCGGCTTGGGCGAGTGCAGGCAAAATGGCGCCGTTTGGCGCCGAAAACGCCGCTCCCCCGCTCTGTGATGTACTACAAAACACCACCCATGTAAAAAACATGGCGGATCGCCGCAGCGATCGCTGTATAGTGCCCCAACATGACCAAAAGCATGCCCCACAGCACACAGCCCTTCACACAGTACACAGGCAGACACACAGTGCCACACAGCCCCCCCCCCCTGCAGCCCACAGCGTGCAGGCAGAATGACAGGGAGCCAAACAGTGTGAACAGAGGCAGGTTACACAGTCCCAGACTGACACCCCCCCGACAGACAGGTCCCCACATAAATACACTTACCTCCTAATGGCGTGGGGAACCCGCACAGGCGAACAAACCGCAGCACATGAGGCAGGGAGAGTCGCATCCAGGACGCACTAAACCGGGGTTAAGAAACCGCACAGCGTCCAGTGAGGTAGCCACCTCACCAAGCATCCCTGCACCGAACAGGGATGGGTCGTTCACTGTGCCAGGAGCGATACCTGGCTGAACGCTCGATGGCAGGCCGGGAAGCCACTGACCCACAACCTGCGACCAGGGGGATCAGCCCGAGACCCAGCCCGCACGAATCCTCTTCATCAGAAGAACTAACTAACGCTGAAAAAATAACAGCTAAGTAAAGCAAGAGAAAAAACTCAAAGAAAATCAAAAGAGAAAAGAAAAGCTGAGACAAAAAATGCCCCAGCATAGAGACATCCAGCTACTCCTGACAAGCTAGACATTGAAACTGAAGTATGGATACAGGAAGTAGGAGGGTATTGACTGAGGGGACCACCCCCTGGTGGTGGGATATGTTAAAAGCCTTTATATTGACATATTCTGTTGCCTAGCTACTCCTTCGGAGCAAAGTCTAATACCCCATTGTGACGAATATGAAGATGGCGGCGACTGTCGGAGGATGTAAGAGAAAAGGAGTACCTTATGAGTGTTTCCACAAGACAGAAATGGCACACACCTCGACGTAACCTCAAAGTAAATGACATTGTCATAATCAAAGAAGATATGTCTCCCAGATGCCAATGGCAACTAGGACATGTAATTGAAACTACAATAGAAAAGGATGGTCTAGTTCGTCGAGAAGATTGCAAGATAAGAAGGACTATGTATCAAAGCCTTCAATTATTGAACGTCCTATTCAAAAGCTAGTAGTTCTCATAGAAAGCAAATAAGTTCAGTTTTAGTGATACACTAGCACACCACCACACAAGACAGTAGCCAGTTACAGAGGTACCTATAAGCTAAATTGTGTACGATGTACCATGTTTTATAGCGGCCATGGTTAAGTACAGCCCGGAGCAAAAGAACAAAAGAAATAGGCGGAGGGATAGCATGACTTGGCCATCAGTGGAATTGTCTCTGAAAGGGTTAACATGTTAGGTAGTCTGGGGTTTGTCCTTCTATTGGTCAGGACAGCTAAGGGAGGGGCTGTTAAAGGGGGGAAGTGAGCTCACTGTAGTCTTTCCCGCAATTGGTCAGGGCAGCTAAGGGAGGGGCTGTAGAAGGGGGGAAGTGAGCTCACTGTAGTCTTTCCCGGGCTTCAGTTCCAGCGTGGGTGAAGAAGCATTCCCGCCCGCCCGCCCCTACATTGGGATGTCTGTTTCATGTGTTTATGTGCTGATTTTCGGTTGGGGGTCTTTGGAGGTGTGTCTGGTAAAACCTGCTGTACTCAGCAGCTGAGGGACCCATCTAAGGTATGGAGTCACCTGGGGAATGCCATGTTAATAGATGGGTTAACTGGTATTTTAAATTGGGAGGTATCTGCTGTGTGTTGAGGTCGTCCCCGAGCCGGTGCTGCGGCTGGGGACAGTTAAGAGTTACACAGATACACAAAATGGTACTTGGTATTTGGGGCCTCCAAAGATCGGCAACCTTACGTGATCTTTTATTTGAATATTTTGGTTCCAGTTTTAAGGAACGTGTTATATATATTTTGTTATTGGTTAATAAATGGCCACGTTGGCCTATTTTACTCCAATAAAGGTGTCCGTGTATTTATTGCAGGAAGTTCATTGAAAGGGTTTGGGATTTGAGATAAGGGTTATGGTAAGTGTCCAAATTTCATCTGGGGTGCCTTAGTCATGTTCTGTAAATTTATGTATGACTCTTTAAGGTATATTCATCATAACATAATTTGGTGGGAGTCTAACTGTCCGCTTATCACCGTAAATCTTTGTTCAGCGCTTACTGCTAGGTGGAACCTCTCTGCCTTCCTTTTGGTTCCCTGGGGAATGTTTAATCAGCAGGATCACCAGACCACTCCTTCTTCCTTTTTTAGAAAGAAGGTCTTTTCCTGTGACTCAGATACCACATTTAGATGCATGTCAAGGACATCAGGGGAAGATGTCTGCTGAGAGAATTCCTAAGGCTTAAAGTTTTGCACCCCCTTGGCAAGCGGACCGAGTTTTCACGGTGCGATGGTGTTTATGATGCTTATGGTTTACGGTGCTCAAGGTGTTAAAGAGATTAACGTTCAACCCTCCTGCACACCTTTGATGCAAAAGAATAAAACTACTGCACCCGTCAGAAGCTCTCCTCTCGTTATTCACTCGATGCCAAAGGGGCCGCTACACAGCCTAAAATGAACCTGTAAAAGATTGGTTGCAGAAGCTCTAACTAGTGGATGACACAGGGAAGGGGAGCAAAGAGGTTCTGCAGCAGTGTCACTCCTGCAGCAGTGTCACTCTTGCTTTAGCTGCACATGTATGTAACCCAAAGTGAACCTGTAGAATTGGCTGCAGAAGCTCTTACAATAGTGGGTTACACTGGTCAGGAGGAGGAAAGAGGTTCTGCAGCAGTGTCACTTCTGTCTTTGCTACATCTGTAACCCAGCCTAAAATGAACCTGTAAAAGATTGGTTGCAGAAGCTCTAACTAGTGGATGACACAGGGAAGAGGGAGCAAAGAGGTTCTGCAGCAGTGTCACTCCTGTTTTAGCTGCACATATATGTAACTCAAAGTGAACCTGTAGAATTGGCTGCAGAAGCTCTTACAATAGTGGGTTACACTGGTCAGGAGGAGGAAAGAGGTTCTGCAGCAGTGACACTTTTGTTATAGCTACATCTGTAACCCAGCCTAAAGTGAATCTGTAAGGTTGGCTGCAACCTAATCTAATGAACACTTACCTCACGGTCCGACCTGCGTGGCGTGGCGTGCTGCTCTGAGTAGGCCCGGGGCAGCGGCGGGACTGTCACACACTGTCTGGCTGCGGAAGTGCGGATGCGGACTCTGCGTGGCCGGCGTGCGAAGAAGTGGACAGGCTAGAGACTGGTGGTGCGGTGGTCACTCACTGGAACTGTGATCTCTTCTTCTGACTTCCAATGCGCGGCTGAGCGTCTCTCCTCTCTGCTGATGGCGGGAAGGTGATCACGTGAGTGACGCCGGGACGCAGTGGCTGGTGTACGCACCGCCCCCACGCGTCACGTCACCAGGTCCCGGGATGTCCTCCTCTGTGATTGGTCCAGGCTGGAGTCTGGACCAATCACAGGCAGGACATCACAAAAGTGGGGAGTGTCGGGGCGCATTGCTCTGCGCCCCGATGACCCCCAGAAGGCCGCCAATCGGTGCCTCTGCCCGCCGCACATGGGGTGGAAAACCCCACCCCCCCATACCCACCACTAGGTCCGGTGCCCCTTGTGGGCTGAAAATGTAAATTATTTTTACTGGCCACAGATTAGGGGGGCAGCGCCCCTGTGCCACCTATAGACAGGCCGCAACTGCTCAGTTGCAGCCTTGGTACAAGGCTGCAACGGGTCCTCTACTATGTGACCTAAATATTTCTTGGATAATAGGACCTGCTTAGGTTGTAATCCGGGATATATTCCCCTATATACATATTTTTTATAGAAAAAGAAAACATTATATTTATATTTATATTGATTGTCACACAACTCATTTTTATGGACACGCTTTTGATTGCCCCCTTGTTTTGATCTCTATCTAGCAGGATCTCCATATTATTTGGATTTCAGCTGTTCTCAACCAGCTCATTGCTGGCCAGCACACACATCCGTGATAAGCACCTGGGGATCACCAGTGATTACCTATTTTCACCTTCCTTGGCAGTATACTACTGGTCAGACCTTTAAGCATTCTGAACGCTTGTTTTTATCTATTTGGGCAAGCCCGCAATCCTTACAAAAAATCAGAATATGTAAGTGCAATCTCTCTTTTTTTCTTTCACTTTGTAAACATCCTTATGTATGCTTCGCTTATATGTACTGTATATGTACTGCTATGAATAAACAAATTACTTATACCTGCAATGGATTACCAACAGACAACCACCCAAGGTTACCCCTGAAGAAGAAGTTACAATTCACTTTGAAATGCGTTGGGACATACCCTTGTGTTATGTGGTCGCCATCTGCTTACCCCTGTCATGTATTGTACACAGCTTGCTTTATTTTAACATTATATATGCATTTTCAATAAATTATATTTCTATCAAAGTTATTTTTTCTGATGTTGATATTGGTTTTTTGGAAGTGCCTATAAAGTCCCACAAACAGGGGAACTCTCCACTTCGGTTCTAGTACTCAGGGATGTGGCACTCTTTAGGGGAGCCTGTCAAGAGCACAATTTTTGTAAGAAACTGGACTAGTTCTTGTCTGAGGTAAAAACACTTGGAAACATGCCTGAATATTCTACAGTTGCTAATAGAGTTGAGCGGACACCTAGATGTCTGTGTTTGGCGGGTTCGGCCGAACTTGAAAAAAAGTCCGGGTCCGTGTCCCGGACTTTTTCCGAACTTTACCCGGACACCAAACCCCATTGAAGTCAATGGGGACCCGAACTTTCAGGCACTAAAATGGCTCTAAAACACCAATGGAAAGGGCTAGAGTGCTGCAAATGGCAGCAAAACGTAGTTAAGAGCATGGCGAGTGCTCTGCAAACAAAAGTGGATAGGGAAATAACTTAAACAACAAAAAAAAAAACAGAAAAATAAAACAATGTTCTTCATCTGTGAAGGACGAGGCCCATATGGAGTAGGAGGGAGGTTGAGGTGGTGGTGGATGTGGCGGTGTCATAGGCGTGCGCTCAGGGTGTGCCGGGTGTGCCTGGGCACACGCTAATCACCTAGGGCACATTAGCATTATCGCTCTGTTTGCCAGTGAGGAGATGGGAAAGATCTCCCTCGGACCTGCTCTTCCATAAGAGAAGTGCCACACACTTCTATTTCACTTTGCCAGCAGGGAGAGTAATGTACCGGGGCCATATACATGTAGGCAAACACATGCATGTGTATTTAAACTTTGGGGTGCACACCCTAATGCAATAGGCTGCGCACACCTATGGGCGGTGTAGGTGGAAGCAGCGGTGGAGGAGGACGAGGTAGCCAACCCTGCTTTTTTTCAGTCATTTTAAATGAGGGTACACCCCAAAAGAGTGAGAGAGCAAAAATAGAACAATGGCTGGGTAAGGTCGGTATCCATCTCTATTCTGCACAAGGTACGGAAAAGTCCTGTGGGATCCATGCCTGGTTCAATTTAATGAACGTGAGCTTGTCCACATTGTCTCTGGACAGGCGGCTGAGCTTGTCTGTGATAACGCCCCCAGCCGTGCTAAATACACGTTCAGATAATACACTGACTGCAGGGCACGCCAGCACCTCCAAGGCGTAAAGGGCAAGCTCAGGCCATGTGCCCAATTTGGAGACCCAGAAGTTGAAGGGGGCAGACCCGTCATTCACTACATGTAGGCGTGTGCACACATACTGCTCCACCATGTTGGTGAAATGCTGCCTCCTGCTAAGACGTTCCATATGAGCTGCTGGTGCTGCTGTTTGTTGTGGCATGCTGACAAAGCTTTTCCACATTTCGGCCATGCTAACCCTGCCTTCTGAGGTGCTGGCGGTGCCCTGGTTGCGTTGGCGACCTCTTCCTCCTCCTCCTCTGCCTTGGCCTTGTGCTTCCACTGTGGCCCCGCTGTCAGGTGGGAATGCCAGCAGCATTGCGTCTACCAGCGTGCGCTTGTACTCGCGCATCTTGCGATCGCGCTCCAGTGAGTGAATTAAGGACAGTAAGTTGTCCTTGTAACGGGGATCCAGCAGCGTGGCCACCCAGTAATCAGCACAAGTTAGAATGTGGGCAACTCGGCGGTCGTTGTGGAGACACTGCAGCATGTAATCGCTCATGTGTGCCAGGCTGCCCAGAGGCAACGAAAGGCTGTCCTCTGTGGGAGGTGTATCGTCTGTGTCCTCTGTATCCCCCCAGCCATGCACCAGTGATGGCCATGAGCTGGCCTGGGTGCCACCCTGCTGTGAACATGGTTCCATCTCCTCCTCCTCATCCTCCTCATCCTCCAGAACTGTGCCCCTGCTGGACAATTGTGTCCCTGGCGTTTGTGTGTGCAGGAACCCACCCTCGGAGCCCCTTGCGAATGACTGCCCTGAAAGCCTTGGAAATGTTACCTCTTCATCCTCCTCCTCCTCCTCATCCTGTGCCACATCCTCTTCCATCATCGCCCGAATAGTTTTTTGAAGGAGGCATAGAAGTCATCGGCACTGGCCATGTTGGTGGAGTACTCAAAACAGTGCAACAAGGCACACAGGTCTCGCATTGGTGGTGAAGTGGTGCTGTTCCGCAGAGCGACTCACGCGTGCGTGCTGCAGATGAAACTCCACTATGGCCTGCTGCTGCTCGCACAGTCTTTCCAGCATGTGCAAGGTGGAGTTCCACCTTGTGGGCACGTCACATATGAGGCGGTGAGCGAGAAGGCCGAGGTTACGCTGCAGCGCTGACAGGCGAGCAGCAGCAGGGTGAGAATGCCGAAAGTGCGCACAGACGGCCCGCACTTTCTGCAGCAGCTCTGACATATCGGGGTAATTTTTAAGGAACCTCTGCACCACCAAATTCAGCACATGTGCCAGGCAAGGGATGTGCGTCAAACCGGCTAGGCCCAGAGCTGCTATGAGATTTCGCCCGTTATCGCACACCACCAGGCCGGGCTTGAGGCTCGCTGGCAGCAACCACTCATTTGTCTGCTGTTCCATGCTCCTCCACAACTCCTGCGTGGTGTGTGGTTTTTCCGCCAAACAGGCAAGTTTTAAAACTGCCTGCTGTCGTTTACCCCTGGCTGTGCTGAAGTTGGTGGTGAAAGTGTTACGCTGATCGGATGAGGAGGCGGTAGAGGATGAGGAAGCGGAGTAGGAGGAGTTAGGAACAGGAGGCAAACTGAAGCGCCCTGCAATCCTCGGTGGTGGAAGGACGTGCGCCAAATTGCTATCCGCCTCAGGCCCATCCGCCACTGCATTTACCCAGTGTGCCGTTAGGGAGATATAACGCCCCTGACCGTGCTTACTGGTCCACGTATCGGTAGTTAGGTGGACCTTGGCACAGATGGCGTTGCGCAGTGCACACCTGATTTTTTCCCCCACTTGGTTGTGCAGGGAAGGGATGGCTTGCCTGGAAAAGTAGTGGCGGCTGGGCACGACGTACTGTGGGACAGCCACCGACATAAGGCTTTTAAAACTGCGTCTCCACCAGACGGAATGACAGCATTTCAAAGGCCAAGAATTTTGAAATGCTGGCATTCAGGGCCAGGGATCGCGGGTGGGTAGGGGGGTACTTCCTCTTCCTCTCAAGTGTTTGGGAGATGGAAAGCTGAACGCTTCCACGGGACATTGTGGAGATGGTTGGTGACCCAGGTGGTGGTGTTGCTGACATCATCGGAGACGTGCTGCGATGGTCCTTCCATGTACTCATCTTGAGAAATAAGTGGTTGGGCATCGCTGCACTCAATCTCTTCCACTTCTGGGGCAGGGCTAGGTGGATGGCCCTGGGAAACCCTGCTGACAGTCATCAAAAAGAAGAAGAGACTGCTGCATGACTTGGGGCTCAGACTGCTTGCCTGATTTGCAAGGGGGTGAGGTGAAAGACGGTTGGACATTGGCTGCAGGTGCCAACTCTGACCTTTCTGCAGTAGACTGGGTGGGAGACAATGTGAAGGAACTGGAGGCACTGTGAGCAACCCAATCTACTATCGCCTGTACTTCTTCTGGCCTCATCACTTCTAGAGGCGCATGATGACCTACCAAATACTGCTGCAGGTTCTGTCGCCTACTCACACTTGAGGAAGGTGTTTCACTTGTGCATGTAGCTGGCACAGATCGACCACGTCCTCTCCTTGCAACAGGAGCTCTACTAGCAGCACCACGACCCAGGCCACGGCCCCTATTTGACGGTCTCCTCATATTTCTTTAATTTATGATCTTGCCCTAGAAAGGTGTTTATTGAATAGCGGAACAAAACAACAGTATCGCACGGGTGTATCTGACAGTCAAATATGCAAACTATGCCGCAATTTAATTTTTTTTACCCCAAAAGGGTGTATATTGAATAGCGGAATAGAAAAAAGGATAAAAAACGGTGTACAAACACAGACTAGGCCCCGATTAAGATTTTTTTGTACCCTAAAGGGAGGATAAGGAAGAGGAGTAGGAGGAGTTCGGAACAGGAGGCAAACTGAAGCGCCCTGCAATCCTTGGCGGTGGAAGGAGATGCGCCAAACAAATTTAAAAGGTGTATCTCACACGTACCGATACAGACTATGTCGTAATTTAATTTTTTACACTCCAAAAGGGTGTATATTGAATAGCGGAATAGGAAAAATTTTATAACACAGTGTATCTCACACGTACAAACACAGACTAGGCCCCGATTACTATTTTTTGTACCCCCAAAGGCAGGATGAGAAGTAGGAGGAGGTCCGAAACAGGAGGCAAACTGAAGCACCCTGCAATCCTCGGCGGTATGAGATGCGCCCCAAAAATTGGAAAGGTGTATCTCACACGTACCGATACAGACTATCCCGCAATTTAATTGTTTTTACCCCAAAGGTGTAGATTGAATAGCGGAATAGAAAATATCATATCAAAAGGTGTAAGTATCTCACACGTACAGACCCAGACTAGGCCCAAATTACTATTTTTTGTACCCCCAAAGGCAGGATGAGGAGTAGGAGGAGTTCGAAACAGGCAGGAGGCAGACTGAAGCACCCTGCAATCCTCGGCGGTATGAGATGCGTCCCAAAAATTGGAAAGGTGTATCTCACACGTACCGATACAGACTATCCCACAATTTAATTGTTTTTACCCCAAAGGTGTAGATTGAATAGCGGAATAGAAAATATGATATCAAAAGGTGTATGTATCTCACACGTACAGACCCAGACTAGCCCCAAATTTCTATTTTTTGTACCCCCAAAGGCAGGATGAGGAGCAGAGGAGTTCGGAACAGGCAGGAGGCACACTGAAGCACCCTGCAATCCTCGGCGGTATGAGATGCGCCCCAAAAATTGTAAAGGTGTATCTCACACGTACCGATACAGACTATCCCGCAATTTAATTGTTTTTACCCCAAAGGTGTAGATTGAATAGCGGAATAGAAAATATGATATCAAAAGGTGTATGTATCTCACACGTACAGACCCAGACTAGGCCCAAATTACTATTTTTTGTACCCCCAAAGGCAGGATGAGGAGTAGGAGGAGTTCGGAACAGGCAGGAGGCAGACTGAAGCACCCTGCAATCCTCGGCGGTATGAGATGCGCCCCAAAAATTGGAAAGGTGTATCTCACACGTACCGATACAGACTATCCCGCAATTTAATTGTTTTTACCCCAAAGGTGTAGATTGAATAGCGGAATAGAAAATATGATATCAAAAGGTGTATGTATCTCACACGTACAGACCCAGACTAGGCCCAGATTACTATTTTTTGTACCCCCAAAGGCAGGATGAGGAGTAGGAGGAGTTCGGAACAGGCAGGAGGCAGACTGAAGCACCCTGCAATCCTCGGCGGTATGAGATGCGCCCCAAAAATTGGAAAGGTGTATCTCACACGTACTGATACAGACTATCCCGCAATTTAATTGTTTTTACCCCAAAGGTGTAGATTGAATAGCGGAATAGAAAATATGTTATCAAAAGGTGTATGTATCTCACACGTACAGACCCAGACTAGGCCCAAATTACTATTTTTTGTACCCCCAAAGGCAGGATGAGGAGTAGGAGGAGTTCGGAACAGGCAGGAGGCAGACTGAAGCACCCTGCAATCCTCGGCGGTATGAGATGCGCCCCAAAAATTGGAAAGGTGTATCTCACACGTACCGATACAGACTATCCCGCAATTTAATTGTTTTTACCCCAAAGGTGTAGATTGAATAGCGGAATAGAAAATATGTTATCAAAAGGTGTATGTATCTCACACGTACAGACCAAGACTAGGCCCAAATTACTATTTTTTGTACCCCCAAAGGCAGGATGAGGAGTAGGAGGAGTTCGGAACAGGCAGGAGGCAGACTGAAGCACCCTGCAATCCTCGGCGGTATGAGATGCGCCCCAAAAATTGGAAAGGTGTATCTCACACGTACCGATACAGACTATCCCGCAATTTAATTGTTTTTACCCCAAGGGTGTAGATTGAATAGTGGAATAGAAAATATGATATAAAATTGGGGATTTTTCAATAGCACATGTGAACAGCAGTGTCTTATATCAGTCAGCTCTGCTGCAGGCTATGGAGGGAAAAAAAAAAGAAGAAAATTCCCCTTTTAAGTTTGTAATTTTTTAAATAGATTAGTACAGACTATGCCACAATTAATTTTTTTTAACCCAAAAGGGTGTATATTGAATAGTGGAATAGAAAAAAGTGTATAAATTTTGAAATCACTCAATAATAGCACATGTGAACACAGCAGTGTATTATCACAGTCAGCAGCACTGAAGGAAAAACGCTGCACACAACTGACTGATAAAAAAGATTTTTTTCTCCCTCCTCCTCAGCGGGCAAAAAGATTGTGTTCAGACCACCCCACACACAGCAAAATCGATGTAGAACACTGACCCTGCCTATCTCCAGCCTCGCCCTAAAATGATCGATAAGATCGGTCACTGCCGGCACTGCAAACCCCCCACACAGCAAAATCCATGTAGAACACTGACCCTGCCTATCTCCAGCCTCGCCCTAAAATGCCCTAACAACTCACCCTGCCTGCAGCACTCCGACCTGTCCCTGATTCTGAATTCTTTTCGGACACAATATAATTTATGACTGTCTGTCCCTAATCAGCAGCCAGCACGTATGATGTGTGCTCTGTCCCTGTACTACAGCAGAATGATGCAGCGGCGCTCGGTCTCGAACTTATAAAGACTTGGTCACATGCTTCAGATGGCCAATCACAGCTACTAATACATTTGTAGGCATCGCTGGGATGGCTTAAGGCACACCAGTTAAACGCTTGTTGATTGGCTGTTGAAAGCCCGCCATTAAAAGCGCGCCAATACATGCAAATACGGAAATAAAATGACCGAACACGGATTTTAAACCCGAACATACAGTAAAGTTTTCGGGTCCGTGTTCGGGAAACAAAAATCCAATTATTCGGTACGAACACGAATAATACAGTCCGTGTTCGCTCAACACTAGTTGCTAATGGTATTCCAGGGGAACCCACACTCAGCAGCTCCCATGGGAGTAGTGCTACATAAAGAAAATGACATTTAAATTGCCAGCAATACAATGCAATTGCCGGCAATAAAAAAAAATGTGAAAAACAACGTGGCCCCCCCCTCCCCCCAAAAAAAATCTTACCGGACACTTATCTGAGCATGCAGCCCAACAGGTCAGGAAAGGGGGGGGGGGACAAGCGAGAGCCCCCCTTCCTGAAAAATACCAGGCCACATGCCCTCCAAATCGGAGGGGTACTTTGGGGTAGGGGTGCTCTGCCTACTACCCCAAAGCACCTTGTCCCCAAGTGGGGGAACACACACGGGTTGCCTTCCCGACAACCCTGGGCTATGGTTGTGGTGCTCTGCTGGCAGGGGGCTTATTGTAATCTGGAAGCCCACTTTAACAAGGGGGCACCCAGATCCCGCCCCCCATGTGAATTAGTATGGGCCACATTGTATCCCCAAAAACAGTGTCAAAAATATTATTTTATTTAAAAAATGTAAAAAGAATTAAAATAAAACAATGTCCCCTGATGTAGATCTGCCGTCCTCTGCCACTGCTGGACACAAAAAAAGAAAAAAAAAAGATCCCCGTCAATGAAGGCTGACCACCTACTGCAGGCTCTACTGTTTGAGAGTTCTTATATAGGTAAGGCGGGCCGCCACTGTAATGTTCTGGTACCTCTGGTACCCTTATTTCCACATTTCTCTCTTAATATTGCGTCCCATCTTGCTATCCAAATGGGACGCATACACCTTTAAGGGCAATGACATCATCGCCAAGCGCCGCTATGAGCGGCTATTTCAATCGCCAGCTTTCTCTCACTCATTGCTCGTTCAAACCGCATGTTCACCGCACCTTCTCTTGTGAAGCTGGAGCTGCTGGCTATTCCCTTTGCCTGAACTGAACCAGAACCTCGCTGCCGATCCGTATCTCGCTACTGGATCACCTCTCACTACTGAACTTTGTTACTACTACCTATCTAGTGATAAGTACCCCACAGGGGATTCCTTACTAACCTGCACTTCTACTGTCAACTACTGCATATACCAGGACTATCTCTATCTAAGCTATTTCCTATAATCTGCATAGACTGTTAGCTCTTGTGACTACCATCAACTATCCTTGCACTAGGTTACTCTGTCTTGTATACTCCATCTGCTGTCCCCTACCATCTGCACTATACTTGACATTAGAACCTATCTGCTTACTACCATCTCCTAATACTACTCCTAGGTGCTCACCATACTATAGCCTGTCTCTCATCTATATACTCTCACATATTCTATCCCTCCATTAACATCAGATTGAGTGTATGTATATTGCATAAACAGGCTGTGCACAGTGATGAAGTATATTAAAAAAGAATAGCGCACACATGCAATAGAAATTTTTACCAAATTTGAAGACAATCCATAAATAAAAATGGGGATTTGGTCCCACCATATGGCCATATAGTGCTTAAGCCCACCACTGCGTCAAAGTACCCCATTATCAGTGGGGGTTTTTTCCTACACTATCCATGAAAAAGAGATGAATCCAGCCTTTCTAACCCTTGGAGATAATACTCCTTGCTAGGAAAGATGTGCAAATGCACTACAGGGGACTCCTCCTATATACACTTGATAGAGGACACTGATAGAGTACAGGTGTGTGTGGGGGGTGGGTGAGGGTTGCTCAACCTCGGTAGTCTGGTCAGACTGAATACATAATAAACAAGCAAAACATTTTGGGGGAGCATACCCATGTATTTCTAATGCTGGTGCAGCTATGAACCAAAAGACATGTATATTAAAAAAGAATAGCGCACACATGCAATGGAAATTTTTACCAAATTTGAAGACAATCCATAAATAAAAATGGGGATTTGGTCCCACCATATGGCCATATAGTGCTTAAGCCCACCACTGCGTCAAAGTACCCCATTATCAGTGGGTCCTACACTATCCATGAAAAAGAGATGAATCCAGCCTTTCTAACCCTTGGAGATAATACTCCTTGCTAGGAAAGATGTGCAAATGCACTACAGGGGACTCCTCCTATATACACTTGATAGAGGACACTGATAGAGTACAGGTGTGTGTGGGGGGTGGGTGAGGGTTGCTCAACCTCGGTAGTCTGGTCAGACTGAATACATAAAAAAACAAGCAAAACATTTTGGGGGAGCATACCCATGTATTTCTAAAGCTGGTGCAGCTATGAACCAAAAGACATGTATATTAAAAAAGAATAGCGCACACATGCAATAGAAATTTTTACCAAATTTGAAGACAATCCATAAATAAAAATGGGGATTTGGTCCCACCATATGGCCATATAGTGCTTAAGCCCACCACTGCGTCAAAGTACCCCATTATCAGTGGTGGGCTTAAGCACTATATGGCCATATGGTGGGACCAAATCCCCATTTTTATTTATGGATTGTCTTCAAATTTGGTAAAAATTTCTATTGCATGTGTGCGCTATTCTTTTTTAATATACATGTCTTTTGGTTCATAGCTGCACCAGCTTTAGAAATACATGGGTATGCTCCCCCAAAATGTTTTGCTTGTTTATTATGTATTCAGTCTGACCAGACTACCGAGGTTGAGCAACCCTCACCCACCCCCCACACACACCTGTACTCTATCAGTGTCCTCTATCAAGTGTATATAGGAGGAGTCCCCTGTAGTGCATTTGCACATCTTTCCTAGCAAGGAGTATTATCTCCAAGGGTTAGAAAGGCTGGATTCATCTCTTTTTCATGGATAGTGTAGGACCCACTGATAATGGGGTACTTTGACGCAGTGGTGGGCTTAAGCACTATATGGCCATATGGTGGGACCAAATCCCCATTTTTATTTATGGATTGTCTTCAAATTTGGTAAAAAAAAAATTTCTATTGCATGTGTGCGCTATTCTTTTTTAATATACATGTCTTTTGGTTCATAGCTGCACCAGCTTTAGAAATACATGGGTATGCTCCCCCAAAATGTTTTGCTTGTTTACAGTGATGAAGTGCTGAGAGTTGGATATGTTTGTTCAACAGAATCTCTACACGACTACTGAGTGTGACAATTCTGCAGCTGCAAATCCATCCACTAACAAAAACGCATGAGCGTTACAGATTGAACGAGCCTTAAAAAAATTATGGATTCAGCAGAATTACCCACTCAGGTACTAGAATTAAAACAGCAAGTAGATGCATTGATCCTTGCTCTTACAGAGGTAAAAAACGAAAATCAGGCTTTAAGACAGCAGGTTGGCCGTCTCACGCAGTTTTCTGTTGCTCAGCCCCGTGAGCCTAAGATAAACCCTCCTCTAGTGTTTACTGGTGATCGGAGTAAATTTCGTGAATTTAGAAACGCATGTCGATTGCTTTTCTTGTTAAAACCTCTGACCTACACCACTGACCAAATTAAAGTCTGTACCATTATCTCCTATCTGACGGGTGAACCCCGGGCCTGGGCAGACGCTCTCTTTGAGAAAGATGACCCACTCCTTAACTCCTATCCTTTATTCCTAGTGCAACTCGCTAGTTTATATGAAGACCCCAATAGGCAGAGTACTGCTGATACCCAATTGAGGGCTTTAACCACTTGCCGACCGCCGCACGACTATCTACGTCGGCGGTCAGCCCCTCACAGGCAAAGTGACGTAGGGCTACGTCACTAGCTTGTGAGGGTCTAGGGAGCGAGCGCGCGCCCCCGGAGGCGCGCTCCCGCTCCCGAGTGGTCACGGACCCCCCCGCGCGTGTGACCGGCGGACCCGATCGCCGCCGGCCACTCTGCGATCGGCGGGGGAGAGGGAGAAAGTCAGGCAGCTTGTGTAAACAAGCTGCCTGTCATTCTCCTCGCTGTATGAGAGCTGATCACATGGATCTACTATGTAGATCCGTTGATCACTCTGCATACAGCTGAAGCCCCAGCCAATCACAGTTAGAATCACGCCCCTAGGGACACACACAGCCCCTCCCTCTCAAATAAAGTTAACCCCTTCACTACCAGTGTATTTTTACAGTAACAGTGCATATGTATAGCACTGATTACTGTAGAAATGTCACTGGTAACCCCAAAAGTGTCAGAAATGTCAGTCAAGGGTCCGATCTGTCCGCCGCAATGTCGCAGTACCGCAAAAAAAATCGCAGATCGCCGCCATTACGCGTTAAAAAAAAAAACAACAAAAATGACAAAAATATTTCCCTTTGTTAGTAAACGCAATAACTTTTGCGCAAACCAATCAAAATACGCTTTTTGCGATTTTTTTTACAAAACATAGGTAGCATAAAACAAATTGGCCGAAAATTTTAAAAAATTTTGATTTTTACATTTTTTTTTGGGGGAATTTCATATAAAAAAAAGGGAAAAATATTGCTATTTTTGCAAAATGGACGCTCTTTTTTTGTTTATAGCGCGTGATCAAAAAATCGCACAGGTGATCAAATACCGCCAAAAGAAAGCTCTGTTTGTGGGAAAAAAAGGACGCCAAATTCGTTTAGGTACAGCGTCGCACGACCGCGCAATTATCCGTTAAAGTCACGCAGTGCCGAATCGCAAAATACCCCCTGGTCGGAATGGGGGTAAAATCTTCCGGGGCTTAAGTGGTTAAAACAAGGAAGGAGACCTGTTGAAGATTTCGTGGCAAATTTCAAAAGATGGTCCCCTGATTCAGGGTGGAACAACACATCTTTGCGAACGCAGTTCAGACTCGGCCTATCAGAGGCCGTTAAAGATGAGCTCGCCCGAGCGGATTTACCTGGCACTTTGGATGGCCTGATGCAGACCAGTATCAATATTGACAGACGACTGCGAGAAAGAAAGGCTGAGAAGATGGGCTTACCATTTTCCAGTCCTTCTCGGATGTTGCCTGCTGACCCTACTCCTATGGAGGTAGGAATGATACGCCCACCTTTGACCCTTTCCGAACGTGCCAGGAGGAAAACCGAACATCTCTGCATGTACTGCGCATCCTCGGATCATTTGATAAGCGGCTGTCCCCTTGTCCGCAAAAAAGAGGGTGAGTGTTCAAATGTCTTGCTAGGGGGACTAACAACTTCCTTTTCTAATCCTTATCTTTTTGTTCAATTGACATTGCAGTGGGACCAAACTAGGATCACCACCAAGGCTATGATCGACACTGGATCTTGTGGAAACTACATTGATACTTGTTTTGTCTCCTTAAATAAAATACCTATTGTTCCAAAACCCAAACCTGTCTCTGTTAGTTTTATTAACAGTACCCCTTTATCCTCCGGTCCCATCACCAATCAGACACAGGCACTCCTTGTAACTGCTGACAAGTCTCATGTGGAGACCACCACCTTTGATGTATTAACCTCACCACATTTTCCCATTATTTTGGGACTTCCCTGGTTACACATACATCAACCAATCATCGATTGGAAAACAAGAACGCTAGCCTTCTCTTCTAACTATTGCGAAACTACGTGTAATCTCCCCCCATATGGTAGGATCCTGTCTGTGGTGTCGGATGACATTATACCAAAATGTTATCAGGATTTATCGGAGGTTTTCCTTGAGAAAAACGCTCAAGTGTTGCCTCCCCATAGGGACTATGATTGTTGTATCAATCTACTCCCTAATAGTAAGTTGCCTTTCGGTCACGTCTATCCTCTTTCACAAGATGAACTCTCTCATCTCAAGGAATATCTGGATGAAAACTTGGCAAAAGGATTCATCCGACCTTCTACTTCCTCCACTGCTGCTGGACTCTTCTTTGTCCGCAATAAGGATTCTAGTCTTAGGCCTATCATTGATTTCAGACAATTAAATACCATTACAATAAAGGATCGTTATCCTTTACCTCTTATTCCTGAACTTATCGAACAGGTGCGCGGAGCTTCCTACTTTTCAAAATTGGACTTAAAAGGGGCATACAATTTAATTCGAATCCGTGAGGGGGATGAATGGAAGACAGCATTCAGAACCAGATACGGACTGTTTGAGTACCTCGTGATGCCATTTGGGTTGTGTAATGCTCCCGCAGCCTTCCAACGTTTTATAAATGAGATATTCAGAGACTTGCTTGATGTTTGTGTTGTAGTATATTTGGACGATATACTTATTTATTCTCATTCCTTACCTGAGCACATAAAACATGTAAGACTTGTGTTGTCAAGACTACTTGCACATAACTTATATGTTAAATCAAAAAAATGTTTATTCCATAAAGAGGAAGTACTATTCCTAGGATACATTATATCTAAAAATGGAATCAAAATGGACAGGAGCAAAATATCCTGCATTCTGGATTGGCCTGTGCCAACCACTCGCAAAGCATTACAAAGGTTCCTCGGATTCTCTAACTACTATAGGAAGTTCATTAAGAACTTCTCTGCGATTGTGAAACCTCTCACACAACTCACAAGCACAAAAAAATCATTCAAATGGTCAGAAGAAGCAAATGGAGCTTTCTGTCTGTTGAAATCAAGCTTTACTTCTGCTCCCATACTACGCCATCCAGACCCATCCCTTCAATACATCTTGGAGGTAGATGCGTCAAATATGGCAGTAGGAGCAGATCTCTCACAACGACCAACAAACACCTCACCTCTTCACCCAGTTGCTTTCTTCTCAAAGTCATTAAGCAGCCCCGAGGTGAATTACCCAGTAGGTGAGAAAGAGTTGCTAGCCATAAAACTGGCACTAGAGAATTGGCGACATCTACTTGAGGGTACTCAATTGCCAATCCTTATATATACTGATCACAAAAACCTTCAATACCTTCAGACTAATAGAACTGTTTCCCACCGGCAGGTACGGTGGGCATTATTCTTCTTGAGATTTAATTTTTTGGTAACCTACACACCTGCAGACAAAAATAAAAAAGCGGATGCGCTTTCACGATTAGCCGAGAATGATTGCACCGAGGTTCCCTCAGTTCCTATAATACCACATGAACGTATTGTCGGCGTCGTTCGTTCCCTGAAGGAGGAGATTTTGCACAGCATAGGACTGGATTCACCTCCACCACAACTAAATGCTGACGCAGAAGGCTTCCTTTACTACAACGATAAATTATACATACCCCCTATTATGCGAACCAAGATCTTGGAATTGTCGCATGATGTACCTATGGCAGGACATATGGGTATGACTAAAACTTTCAATCTACTTACTAGGCAGTTTTGGTGGCCAGACATGAAGACAACCGTAAAAAAGTTCGTTTCATCTTGCGATATCTGTGCAAGGTCTAAAATTGACAATACAAAACCATCGGGTCTACTTTGTAGTTTACCAATACCCCAGGTTCCGTGGGAAGTGGTATCCTTAGACTTCATAGTGGAACTACCACCTTCCAAAGGATTCAACACCATCTTAGTGTCAGTGGACCATCTGACCAAGATGGCACATTTCACTCCTATCCGAAGACTACCTTCATCCAAACAAACAGCGGAATTACTTGTGAAACATGTCTTTAAGTTACATGGTATTCCAAAAACACTGCTGTCTGACCGTGGTTCACAATTCATCTCAAAGTTTTGGCTAGCTCTATGTCAGATACTACGAATAGAGCGTAAACTTACTTCTCCTTACCACCCTCAGACCAACGGACAGACAGAGAGAGTTAACCAGTGCATTGAGCAATATCTACGTTGCTATACTTCATATCTACAGGACGATTGGGTGGATCTCCTCCCGCTGGCGGAATTCGCCTATAACAACGCGACCCACAGCACTACTAAACAAAGTCCATTCTACTTAAATTATGGGTTTCATCCCACACTCCTTCCACCACGTATTTTGCCATCAAGTAATCCAGTGGCATCTGATTATCTTGCCCAGATAAAGGATTCCCTGGGATTACTCAACAATACCAACTCACATGCTCATAGCCAACAAAAGAGGTACTACGACCTCCGTAGGAAACCCTCTCCCCAATATGCCATTGGGGATCTTGTCTGGCTTTCTACAAAAAATCTGAGATTAAAGATCCCTAGTAAAAAACTTGGACCTCTATTCCTGGGACCTTTCCCAATAAAGAAGCTTATTGGAAAAGCTGCAGTACAACTCACATTACCAACAGACCTCAAGATACATCCCATCTTCCATGTGTCCCTACTAACGTCCCATGTTCCTAACCAAGGAATAAGGCCTACCATATCACCTCCACCTCCTGTACAAGTTAAAGGTGGAGAAGAATTTGAGATAAAGGAGATTCTGGATTCCCGTATCCATAGAAGAAGACTCCAATATCTAGTACGATGGAAGAACTATGGGCCCCAAGATGACACCTGGCTGGATACCTCCGATATACATGCCCCTAGACTGATTCGCAATTTCCACTCGAAATACCCGGAAAAACCAGTTCTAGAGGCCTTCCGGAGCCGGCCTTAAGGGGGGGGTACTGTAATGTTCTGGTACCTCTGGTACCCTTATTTCCACATTTCTCTCTTAATATTGCGTCCCATCTTGCTATCCAAATGGGACGCATACACCTTTAAGGGCAATGACATCATCGCCGAGCGCCGATATGAGCGGCTATTTCAATCGCCGGCTTTCTCTCACTCATTGCTCGTTCAAACCGCATGTTCACCGCACCTTCTCTTGTGAAGCTGGAGCTGCTGGCTATTCCCTTTGCCTGAACTGAACCGGAACCTCGCTGCCGATCCGTATCTCGCTACTGCATCACCTCTCACTACTGAACTTTGTTACTACTACCTATCTAGTGATAAGTACCCCACAGGGGATTCCTTACTAACCTGCACTTCTACTGTCATCTACTGCATATACCAGGACTATCTCTATCTAAGCTATTTCCTATCATCTGCATAGACTGTTAGCTCTTGGGACTACCATCAATTATCCTTGCACTAGGTTACTCTGTCTTGTATACTCCATCTGCTGTCCCCTACCATCTGCACTATACTTGACATTAGAACCTATCTGCTTACTACCATCTCCTAATACTACTCCTAGGTGCTCACCATACTATAGCCTGTCTCTCACCTATATACTCTCACATATTCTATCCCTCCATTAACATCAGATTGAGTGTATGTATATTGCATAAACAGGCTGTGCACAGTGATGAAGTCCTGAGAGTTGGATATGTTTGTTCAACAGAATCTCTACACGACTACTGAGTGTGACAATTCTGCAGCTGCAAATCCATCCACTAACAAAAACGCATGAGCGTTACAGCCACCCAGCAATGTCACCTGCTGGCACCGCCCCCCTTGTGACATCACCGACCGGTGCATGCTGGGTTGGTGATGTCACAAGGCAGCTGTGCCACCAGGGGACGTTGCTAGGTGACACCGCCCCTTACCTATATAAGAACTGTCAAACGGTGGAGCCTGCAGTATGCGATCAGCCTTCATTGACAGCAGAGCATTATTTTTTTTTTTTCAAGTCCGGCGATGGTGGCGGGCAGTGGATCCACATCGGGGATATTGGTATTTTTATTTTTTTAATTAATGAATTGTCAAAAACCTGTCTACTGTTTTTATATTTATCATCAACTGACAGCTGATGACCCATTCGCTGTTAACCACTTAAGCCCCGGAAGATTTTACCCCCTTCCTGACCAGGGGGTATTTTGCGATTCGGCACTGCTTGAGTTTAACTGACAATTGCGCGGTCGTGCGATGCTGTACCTAAACGAATTTGGTGTTCCTTTTTTCCCACAAACGGAGCTTTCTTTTGGTTGTATTTGATCACCTGTGCGATTTTTTTTTTTTTTTGATCATGCGCTATAAACAAAAAAAGAGCGTCAATTTTGCAAAAATAGCAATATTTTTCACTTTTTTTTTTATGAAATTCCCCAAAAAAAATTTAAAAATCTAAATTTTTTTAACATTTTCGGCCAATTTGTTTTATGCTACCTATGTTTGGTAAAAAAAATTGCAAAAAGCGTATTTTGATTGGTTTGCGCAAAAGTTATCGCGTTTACTAACAAAGGGAAAGATTTTTGTCATTTTTGTTGGGTTTTTTTTAACGCGTAATGGCGGCGATCTGCGATTTTGTTTTGGGGTACTGCGACATTGCAGCGGACAGATCGGACCCTTGACTGACATTTTTGACACTTTTGGGGTTACCAGTGACATTACTGCAGTAATCAGTGCTATACATATGCACTGTTACTGCAAAATGACACTGGTAGTGAAGGGGTTAACTTTATTTGAGAGGGAGGGGCTGTGTGTGTCCCTAGGGGCGTGATTCCAACTGTGATTGGCTGTGAGTTGAGCTGTAGAAACAGTGATCAATGGTCCTACATAGTAGAACCGTGTGATCACAGTTTCTACACAGGGGAGAATGACAGGCGGCTTGTTTACACTAGCCGCCTGACTTTCTCCCTCTCCCCCCCCCCGACGATCGCAGAGTGACCCGCGTGGGGGGGTCCGTGACCATGCGGGAGCGGGAGCGCTCCCTAGACCCTCACAGGCTAGCGACGTAGATCTACGTCACTTTGCCTGTGAGGGGCTGACTGCCGATGTAAATCGTCATTAGGCAGTCGGCAAGTGGTTAAGGATGCGGTGGCCGGCTTCCCGGCACCGCTTCTAACAACATTTTGACTGTGCGCTCGGCAGGTGAACAACCCGCTGAACGCACGGGGTGTTCGAGCCAAAATTTTGCTGTTGCAGCTGCCCCCTGTGGCGCTTATGGTGATAGTTAGTAGGAGGAAAATCACAATTTTGCACTCTGTGGAGACACAGCCTTGGGGTGAGGCGGCCGGAGATGATGTCACAGAGCCATGTTGGAAGATGGAAGGCTGCTCTGGGTGGTTGCAAGGTGGAACACAGCCCAGTGTGTCAGTCAGTTACCATGACAATGCGTTTTGCTCGCCTGAGCCTTATCAAGTCACATCAGAGTGCAATATTGCTGCTTTTCCTCCTACTAACTTCACCATCAGAGCCACGGGCGGCAGCCACAACAGTAGCCAAGGGCAATTACAACCTATTCCATCAGCGGTTCCTTACAGGCGGCATCTTTTGCACTGAACTTTTCCACAGCCAAGGATTATTCCCCAACATTTCCATCTGTGGGCAAGTAGGCTGACACAGCCACGGGATTGTGCTTGGGGCAGTTGGGTGTTTTTAGCATATTGTTATCCATTGAACCGACCAGGTACAACATTATTGTTTTTATAGCCAATTGTGGTTTGTCTATGTGACCTTAGAGGTTCAATAAACGTTTCTTTATATTTTCATACCTTCCTTGTGAACTGGTAATAATTGATCCAAGACATTGCTCAAATTAGATAAATCATAGTGTTATTGTAGGCACAGGCTATGTCCTAAGAGCCTCACAGAGAATTCTGGATGTGTTTTTCCCCAAAAATACTGCAAAACATGACAAAACACTGCATGCGGTATTTTAGAAGCGTTTTTTCGTGAGTGACAAAAACATTTTTTGAAAAATGCGGAGCACTATTTTACTGCATTTCTTAAAACAGTAGATACTGCTTTGTGAATGGAGCCCACTGTCTCCTCCTTGTTTCTGTAGTCCAGGACTTGGCTACATAAGCAAAACAAACAAGACATTTTGGGCACAGAAAAAAATGTTTTATACTTGTAATGTAGTAATTTGTCTAAGAGAGGATGAAGTATTTTTCTTTTATACTCCCAAAACTAGCAAAAAACAAAAAAAAACAAATGACTTTAGTTTCTTGGTTGATCACAATGCAGTCACCTGAATCTCTGCTATCAAAGCATGATGACTTAAGTCACATTGTATAAATATTGGGTGACATTCTAATGAAGTCATATTAATATTTAAAAAGTTGAATTTATCCCACACATCAGAAGATAGGAGACACACTGGAAGATTGCTGTAGTAGAGATAACAATATTACAGAATGGAGCCGGCTCTCATAAACTCTACCATGTACCAGGGGCGGATCCAGAGTCTAGTCTCGGGAGGGGTACTGCCAGAAAATAAGTTGTTGCTTACAGAACTGTATTGCAAAATGAACTGCACTCCTGTGATCCATACAAGTACAGCCAAACAAGCTTTCCCTATACTTCTCCTTTAAGTGTGTACCCAGCTAAAAGTGGAAAGGGCTTAAAGGGGGGCGATTAAACAGAATCTGTGCCTACTCGCTGTATACAATGCACACATATACCACAATCCTTCTACCACAAAATACTCCTAATCACTGTGCCACAGGTA
Organism: Pelophylax lessonae; assembly: GCF_965119305.1. Classification (NCBI taxonomy): domain Eukaryota; kingdom Metazoa; phylum Chordata; class Amphibia; order Anura; family Ranidae; genus Pelophylax; species Pelophylax lessonae. Next base: position 57,412,851 of record NC_138779.1, on the reverse strand, counting down.
ACCGTTTTATAGACACATATAAACCTCAGAATGAACGATCATTTTTTTAAAAATTAAACGTTTCCATCACATATGCTTTACTTTACACAGAAACTGATCACTGAGCCTACCTTAAAGAAGATCTTCATTAAAACCTGCAACTGGTGGGACAATAAACACCTTGGTCGGGGCTATGTAATGTACAGTGTTGCCAACCCGTCACATTAAAAATCACTGACACGACACCCAAAATTTACTGGCAGAGCAAATTTTTTACTGGCATTTTCAAAAACGTACAAAATTACATTTTTAAGTGCAAATTTCAGTCTTTATGCTGCAAACAAATACAATATGCAATTAACAGTGTGATTTGGGGGAGATTTCAAGGTAAAAGAATGTTTGTCATTTTTGATATAGTAAGAGCCATAGCAGGCTATAACGGCCCATCATTTTTGTCACCTGCAGTGGTGGTTATAGAAAATAATCACACACATCACATCACACACCCCTGTTAAAATAATCCCATTTTGTTGAGGTGAGACAGATGCAAGGCCCCCTTTACATGAAAGTTAACTCTTACATCATAGTCTTCCCTAGTTGCATCAGCATCCCATAAACTGGTTGTTAGTGGGGAGCCCCAGTAACATCCCCTCTTAGTTACACTGGTTGTCAATAGCCCCAGTAACATCACCCTTAGTAAGTGGCCCTCTGAGGCTCCCTATCGATAACCACTAACTGAGGCTCCCCACTAACAACCAGTGTAAGGGGGGATGTTACTGGGGCTCCCCACTGACAACCAGTGTAAGGGGGGGATGTTACTAGGGCTCCCCACTGACCCAGTAACATCCCCTCTTACACAGGTTGTGTCAGTAGACCCAGCTTTTTGGGATGTAAGTAAACAGGACAAAATTAGAGACCGAATCTCCCTAGTCTGGGTCACAGGCAGCAATAAACAGTCTTTAACATATCAACTGGCAAAAATTATGCATTTTTACAAAATAACAAGAAAGAATGTACTTTCTTCTTACAACAAAGAATGTACTTTCTACCTTACAGCAGTGGACAATGGCTGCACCTGAGCTGACCTGACCCATCCCAACCTGCTGGCTCTGACAGTCTGACTGGACCAGGACTAGACAGTGACTAGAGTGGACTCAGTGGAGTGCACTGGACTGACTGACTGTCTGAGTGAGGCCTGGACTCAGCCTCTGGGCTGTCCCCAACCTGCTGGCTCTGACTGGACTACTAGACTAGAGTGGAGTGGACTGACTGTGGTGGGGGGCTGGGCCTGCCCACAATGGACTTTTTTCAGGCTTCTTATCAATTCCATTTATTTTCTCACTACCTTGCATGAATTACTGGAAATGAAGGAGCAGTTTTTTTTTTTTTTTTTTTTTTTGTGGTGTAGGAGCATTGGCATATAATGAATATATTAACCTTTTTTTCCTGCCCTGTGAATTCTATTGCATGCTCTTGATCATGATAACTTTAGAAGAAAACACTTTAACCTCTTGACAGTAAATGGGTCATACATAGTGCGTTATAGCCTCTCCTGCAAATTCAGCTTTAATACAGTTGTGTGTGTGTGTAATGGAGCATAAAGCTTTTAATTACTTTATTGCATTTTTTGTGATATTCCTGAGAGACATATTAGGACAGCCTGTTTCACAGTCTATGACAAGCTCCTTTGGTGACGGGTCTGTCCACAGTTAGCTTCCAGCTGTAAGAAGACACACTTTTGGGTACAGTGGGTACGACATACCTATGGTGGAAAATTCTACTTTTATATAACGGGCAGCATTAACCCCCCCCCGGCATAAGTGGTGACTTATGGCATGGATCCTTCAGCAGCCCTGGGCTCAGGGGCCAGGGCTGAGGTGGCGAGTCCCCACTGGGGACTCGGGAGCGAGGAGTACTCACTGGAGAAGATGGAGTGGATGGTGTGCCAGCCAGATGGATCCTCATGGGGGGGCGCCGGTGTGGGAGCTGGCTGCTGCTGCAGTGCTGCCCTGGGCTGGCCAGTCATCGGTCGTCGGACTCCTCCACCTCCAGGCTCCTTCCTCCTTGCTTGCGCGCCCCCCCCAGCGCCACCTGCTCGGTCCTGGGCTATTTATAGGCTGGGGACGGTAGCGGGAAAATTCTGGGCGGGCCATGTGGGCAGGGCACAGGCGGGGGAGGAGACATGAGACTGACTGAGTGTGAGTGACTGAGAGGCGCACGCCGCGCATGCGCAGTCAGTTTGTCTCGCCGCAGCCATCTTTTTAACTGGCACTTTTCTCCTGCTACGGGCATTTGCGGGCAGGAGAAAAGTGCCCTGATTTTGCGGGCTGTCCGTAAATATACGGACGGTTGGCAACACTGGTAATGTACAACATACTGTGTAGAGTGAAGGAGTCAGGAGGAGTAAGTAACATACAAAACATCATAATGTATAGATTACAGGGGCCATGACTAAAACTCGCCATACATGGTTCAGTTTTTTTCATTCAGCCAGCTGGACAAAATAAACTGAATACATTTCCCCATCCACACATTCAAGGTGATTGGGAAAATCCTCCCTGATAGCAGGATTCCCCCACTGTTAGAATACACTGATCAGCATTGCAGTCACTGGCTGCATGTGATGACCGAATACTGCAGGACTGTTTATCAGAAGCCAGTCTATCAGACAAAACAACAGATAGAGTGCTGCAGTCAGGACAAGCCCCCTTGTTTACGTGAATATCCCCCCTTACATCATAAATCCCCATCCCCCCTCTTTATCAGAGTCCTCCCCCTTACATCATACATACATAGTTACATAGTAGGTAAGGCAATAGTCCATCCAGTTCAACCTGTGTAGGTGTGTGTGGACGTATTAATTTCTCATACCCCTGAATGTTTCAATCCTTGAGATATACGTCCAAGAGTCTTTTAAAAGTAGCCATAATCCCAGTGCTGTATCCTGGCCTAGGCCAACAAGGCCCAGGCCTTGGGCGGCACTTTGCAGGGGGGCAGCAAAAAAAAAGCTGCTCCCCGCATGAAAAAAAAAAAGCCTCCTCCTGGCTCCCGCAGTGCCAGTTTGATGGGGTAAATTGGGCCAGAGGCAGGGTCCAGGAGGCAAATCAGTCTGGCACCCCCATAAAGTGGTCACACTGCTACCTGCTGGTATGAAAATACTGGCGAGTTAGGATATGTGGACAGACCGCAGGCCGCCGACCACACCTAATACAACTGGCCCAACGACCGCCAATGCTAATAAGTGTGGCACTACAGCCTAATGCTCCGCCTACCCTCCTCCGCCCCCCAGGTATGGCGGCATCATGTCAATAATATAATTTAATTTCTTTAAACATCCTTGTCCTTGAGCGAGCATACTGAATTGCATCATATACAATTAAGACTTTTAATTGTATATGATGGCAATAATATTTTGGACCTGCTCACCTCATAGGTGCTATCGCAATATGTCACTGGATTAGTAAGATTACTCCAATCTTATAAAATATTTGGACTTGTGGTTGCTGCCACTGATTATTTCACCTATTTGTATAATGACTATGGACTTCCTATTTATTATACAAATAAGTGAAATAATCCTATGATTACAATCAGTGGCAGCAATCACAAGTCCAAATATCTTAAAAGAAAGGAGTAATCTTACTAATCCCGTGACATAAGGCTGTACTAATGGGCACTGATAGGCTGCTCTGGTGGCCACTGATGGGGCTGTACTGATGGCCACTGATGGGGCTGTACTGATGGCCACTGATGAGGCCACACTGATATGCTGCACTGATGGGCAGTAATGAGGCGACACTGATAAGGCTGCACTGATGAGGCTGAACTTATGGGAACTGATGAAGCTACACTGATGGGCACTGATAGACTGTGGTTATGGTCTGTGTTTACAGATGACAGGGTGGGTCATAAACAGGAAGGGGTGTGGCCTTTACAGGAAGGGGTGGGTCATATTTAAATTAGGGGGTGCACAAGTTTAGTCAGGCCTAGGGCAGCACAAAACCTAAATACACCACTGCATACTCCCCACAGTTACTACCATTTCTGGCAGGAAATTCCACAGTCTTGTAGCCCTTACAGTAAAGAACCCCCTGCATAGCCTGAGGTTAAATCTCTTCTCCTCTAAACGCATTTTATGACCTCGTGTCCTCATGCATTCCTTGCGACTGAAAATATTTTTTCTTCTATGCTCTGATCACCCTTGAGGTATTTGTAAATCTCTCACGCGTCTCTTCTCCAGGGAGAATAAATCTAGTACTTCTAAACGTTCTTCATAATTAACCACTTTAGCCCCAGCCCTATTTCGGACACTTTTTGTTCACAAGTTAAAACCAGTATTTTTTCCTAGAAAACTACTTAGAACCCCCAAACATTATATATATTCTTTTAGCAAAGACTCTGGAGAATAAAATGTCGGTCATTGCAAAATTTTTTGTCATGCGGTATTTGCGCAGCGGTCTTTAAAACGCCATTTTTTTGGAAAAAATTTGAAAAATCACATTTCACTGCATTTAAAAAATACTAAACAGTAAAGTTAGCCCATTTTTTTGTATATTGTGAAAGATGATGTCACGCCGAGTAAATAGATACCAAACATGTTACGGTTTAAAATTGCGCCCCCCCGTGGGATGGCGACAAACTACGGTCAATAGAGATCTCAATCTGCGACGCTTTAAATTTATTTAACGGTTACCAGTTTAGAGTTAGAGTGTAGCTCTTTTTTTTTTAATTATTGCCCACGCTCTGGCGATCGCGGCGATACCTCACATGTGTGGTTTGAACAGCGATTTCATTTGCGGCTCGACTTGCGTATACGTTTTTTTTTGTGCGCGAGCTAACGGTGACGGGGACGGCTAAATTTTTTTTTTTTTTTTTTTTCCTATTTATTTTTTCTTTTTTTTTTAAACTTTATTACAGGTTTTTAAAAAAAAAAAAAATCTGATCACTTTTATTGCTGTCACAAGCAATGTAAACATCCCTGGTGACAGCAATATGTCGTGACAGGTACACTTTATGGAGGGATCGAGGGTCTAAAAGACCCTAGACCCCTCCACTACACTTCCCTGTATGCAAAACGCCGAAAACGGCATTTTTGCATACAGCCGTTTTTCAAATCTGCCGCCTTTTGCAGCACAGTAACCCGGACGTGACGTCATGGACGCCGCCTCCGGGTTACGTCATCGGAGACCCGATCGATGCCGTTTCCGGCATTCATCGGGACTCCATCCAGCCGGCGGACGTGCCGGCTGGGTGCTCGGGGCTCCCGGTGGGACGGTAGCCCCGAGCAAAGCCGCGGAAGGCGGCGGGAGGGGGGGGACGTCCCCTCCCGCCCCCCCGGGTAACGATCGAGCGGCTCCCGAGCCGCATCGATCGTTACCGACGGAAAGCCGACCGTCGGCTTCAAACAACGGTACCGGGATGATGCCTCTAGCTAGAGGCATCATCCCGGTATAACCACTCAAAGTCAGCCGACGTAGAGGTTACGTGACTGGTAGTAAAGTGGTTAAGGTCCTCTAATCCCCTAATAAGTTTTGTTGCCCTTCTCTGTACTCTCTCAAGCTCCAATACATCCCTTCTGAGGACTGGCGACCAGAACTGGACAGAATACTCCAGATGTGGTCGGACCAGAGTTTTATAAAGTGGTAGGATTATAATTTTGTCTCTGGAATGCATCCCCTTCCTTATGCATGCCAAAAGTCTGCCGGCTTTGGCAGCTGCAGCTTGACATTGCATGCTATTGCCTAATCTATCTGCCACCAAGACCCCCAGATCTTTCTCCATTTTTGATACCCCCAGAGGTTCCCCCCCTAGCTTGTATATTGCTTTTATGTTATTGGTCCCTAATGTAATACCTTGCACGTATCCACATTAAACCTCATTTGCCATGTAGTTGCCTACTCTGTTATTTTGTTCAGGTCATTCTGTAAGATTTCTACCTCATGATGTGAAGTTATTGCCCTGCTCAATTTTGTGTCATCTGCAAAAACTGACATCGAGCTACTGATCCCGTCCTCAATGCTATTTATGAATAAATTGAACAAAATTGGTCCCAGAACTGAGCCTTGGGGGACCCCACTTACCACCCCAGACCCGTCCGAGTATGTGTTGTTTATTACCACCCTTTGGACACGCCCCTTTAACCAGTTCCGTATCCAAGAGCAAAGTTTGTGGTCGATGCCTGTCACCCTTAATTTATAAATCAAGTGTTTGTGGGGAACTGTATCAAACGCCTTAGCAAAATCCAGGTACACCACATCCACAGGTCTCCCACTGTCTAGCTCACGACTAACCTCCTCGTAGGGTCAAAGACCCTTCCCCTTATGTCCCCAGAGTCACCCCCCTTACATCGGGGTCCCCAGAGTCACCCTCCCCCCTTACCCCAGGGTCTCCAGAGCTACCCCCTTTACATTAAGGTGCCCTGAGCCACCCCCTTACATTAGGGTCCCCTGAGCCACCCTCCCATTCATCAGGGCCCCCAGAGCCCTCTCTTTATTACATCAGGGTCCCCAGAGTCCCCCTCATTACATCAGGGTCCCCAGAGCCCTCCTCCTCACATCAGGGTCCCCAGAGCCCTCCTTCTTACATCAGGGTCCCAAGAGCCCTCCTTGTTACATCAGAGTCCCCAGAGAGCCCCCCTCCTTACATCAGGGACCCCACGCCCTCCTTGTTACATCAGGGTCCCTAGATAGCCCCCTCTCCTTACATCAGGGTCCCCAGAGTGCTCCCCCATTACATATGGGTCCCTAGAGCCCCCCTTATTACATCAGGGTCCCCAGAGAGCCCCCCTTACATCAAGGTCCCCAGAGAGCCCAACCACTTAAATCAGGGTCCCCAGAGCCCCGCTCATTACATCAGGGTCCCCAGAGAGCCCCCTCCTTACATCAGGGTCACCAGAGAGCCCCCTTTACATCAGGGTCCACAGAGGGTCCCTTCCCTACATCAGGATCCCCAGAGAGCCCCCTCCTTACATCAGGGTCCCCAGAGAGCCCCCTCCTTACATCAGGGTCCCCCAGAGAGCTCCCTCCTTACACCAGGGTCCCCCAGAGAGCTCCTCCTTACATCAGGGTCCCCCAGAGAGCCCCCTTCTTACATCAGGGTCCCCAGAGAGCCCCCCTCACATCAGGTTCCCCAGAGGGTCCCTTCCTTACATCAGGGTCCCCAGAGAGACCCCGCCTTACATAAGGGTCCCCAGAGAGCCCCCCCCCTTACATCAGGGTCCCCAAAGAGCCCCCTCCTTACTTCAGTGCCCCCAGAGAGCCCCCTCTGACCTCACATCAGTACCCGCAGAGAGCCCCTCCTCACATCAGGGTCCCCAGAGAGCCCCCCCTCACATCAGGGTCACCAGAGAGCCCTTTCCTTACATCAGGGTCACCAGAGAGCCCCCCTCCTTATAAGAGGGTTCCCAGAGAGCCCCCTCCTCACATCAGGGTCCCCAGAGAGCCCCCTTACATCAGGGTCCCCAGAGAGCCCCCCCATCCCACATCGGGGTCCCCACAGAGCCCCCCCCCATCCCACATCAGGGTCCCCAGAACTGCTCCTACTCACTTTTTTAGGATGACACACAGGACTCACTGTGCTGTGCTGGCCTGGTCTGGAGTAGCTGGAGGGAGGAGGTGGGTGGAGCCAACACTCCACTCGGCGTGCAGCAGAGGAGGAAGGAGGCTCCGCAGTGAATGCTGGGGCCTCACTCTCCTCCTCAGGTGACGTCACTGGTTGCTAGACGCCGGGCGGCGATAGCAACCAGTGCACTGCAGTACAGGCCAGCGGCACGGCAGCTCTGCCGCCGCTGCTGGCCTGGGCTGGGACTTGGAGCTGGGGGACTCACTGGTCTGGCTCTAAACTGGAGTGGGAAATATATCGGGGGGGCAATTGACCCGTTCCCCCCCCCTCCCCCGGATCTGCCACTGCCATGTACACGGCTTCCACTCCCGGACTTTGCTGGACACATGCTATTCCAGTGAACCAGAAATGCCCTTTGTTTATGAAGCTTTGAAGTATCCTATGGAGAAATTTCACAATGCATTTTCCTCAGGTAGGTAAAGCTCTTTTTGAATAATAAATTATGTGTGCAGGAAGTATATATTAGGAGAAATTAGGCATAACTATTGATTTGCATAATGGTCTTGTACAAGTAAAGAGAAGACTGAAAGAGAGGTTGAAAAAAGAGTAGCCAAGGGCCATCACAACCTATTCCATCAGCAGTTCCTTACATACGGCATCATTTGCAGTGAACTTTCCCAAAGCCAAGGATTATTCCCCAACATTTCCATCTGTGGGTAAGAATGCTGACACAGCCACCAGATTGTGCTTGGGGCAGTTGAGTGTTTTTTAGCATATTGTTATCCATTGAACCGACCAGTTACAACAACCTCATTGTTTTTATAGCCAATCGTGGCTTGTCTATGTGACCCTAGAGGTTCAATAAATGTTTCTTTATATTGTCAATCCTTCTGTGTTAGCTGGTAATAATTCATCCAAGACATTGCTCAAATTAGATAGATCATAGTGTTATTGTAGGCACAGGCTATGTCCTAAGAGCCTCACAGAGAATTCTGGACGTGTTTTTCTCCAAAAATACTGCAAAACACGACAAAACACTGCATGCAGTATTTTAGAAGCGTTTTTTCCTTAGTGAGTGCCGATTCACATTAGTGCGATCACAGAAATTGCATGTAATTTGGAGCGCACTGCTCCTAAATTACATGCGATCTCTGTGCGGTGCAAATTTCAGCCATACAGTTTGTATGGCTGAATTCGCACCGCAATCGCACTAAACACGCACATGACCCTTTTTTTAATCCGCAGCAGAATCGGATCGCATGGTGGTTCACACTAGTGCGATCCGATTCTGTGCGAACTTGCAGATCGCTCTGCGATGTGCGATCTCAACTGGGGGTGTTGTTAACTTTTAATTGACACCCCCTGCATATCGCATATGGCAGTGTGAACTGCCAGGGGTGCGGATGCAATGCGGGAACACGCTGTATATTCGCAGCGTTCCCGCATCGCACAAATGTGAACCGGCACTGACAAAAATATTTTTTAAAAATGCGGAGCACTATTTTACTGCATTTCTTAAAACGGTAGCTACTGCTTTGTGAATGGAGCCCACTGTCTCCTCCTTGTTTCTGTAGTCCAGGACTTGGCTACATAAGTAAAACACACAAGACATTTTGGGCACAGAAAAAAATGTTTTATACTTGTAATGTAGTAATTAGACTAAGGCTGGCCATACACTATACAATTTTCTTATTCAATTTCCTTTAGATTTACCTTTAACTATGTAGTGCAAGGGCCTGCCTGATTGCATACAAATTGAAAGTGTTTAGGTTTGACCCTATATTACATGGTTTTGGTAAATCTAAAGGAAAGTTGAACAAGAAAATTGTATAGTGTATGGCCAGCCTAAGAGAGGATCGAGTCTTTTCTACTCCCAAAACTAGCACAAAAAAAAAGTGACTTTACTTTGTTGGTTGATCACAATGCAGTCACCTGAATCTCTGCTATCAAAGCATGATGACTTGAGTCACATTGTATAAATATTGGGTGACATTCTAATGAAGTCATATTAGTATTTAAAAAGTTGAATTTATCCCACACATCAGAAGATAGGAGACACACTGGAAGATTGCTGTAGTAGAGATAACAATATTACAGGATGGAGCCCAGCTCTCATAAACTCTACCATGTACACGGCTTCCACTCCCGGACTTTGCTGGACACATACTGTTCCAATAAACCAGAAATGCCCTTTGCTCATGAAGCTTTGAAGTATCCTATGGAGAAATTTCACAATGCATTTTCGTCAGGTAGGTAAAGCTCTTTTTGAATAATAAATGATGTGTGTAGGACGTATATATTAGGAGAAATTAGGCATAACTATTGATTTGCAGAACGGTCTTGTACAAGTAAAGATACGACTGAAACAGAGGGTGAAAGAATCATATATTTAGACAAACCAGGTAGAGACCAAGTAGAATTTCTGCTGATCCATTCCTTGGGAAAATCAAAAAGCCCTCTAGCAACACACTGTCACTGCAGCCAGGGCTTCCATCTTCACACAGTCTTCTTTCCAGGTTTGTGGGCTCTGTCCGTTTGAATGGCCGAGCCGCGACAATGTTACTCCCGCGCATGCGCACAGGAGTCACAGTCTCAGCAAAGAGCTCTGAATGGACAGCACCATCCTTTCAGAGTGCAATGTGCATGCACCAGTGATGTCCCAGACTATTACCAATGTAAATATCTACTAAATGGTGCACGCTTAGGAGATATTTACTTTACCAGAATAGAGTACTGCTCCAGGATAGAATCACCTCCTTTGTTACTCAGCTGCCTCTGAGAATGGATCGGGTGCCGGCCCCGGGAACACATAGAAGAAACAGAACTGGATGGCAGCACTCTGATGCAAACACCTTGATTCAAACTGTTAAAACGATGAATCATTCAGCGAACGGTGGTAAAACAACAGAGTACTTTTAATGCTGGCCATACACTATACATAAAATAGTCCAATATTCAGTCATTTTGGCAGTTCCTTTGTTTTTCGGCCAGTTAATGGGCACAAATCGTTAATAGGTTGTGACTAGGGTTGAGCGAACACGGACTGTATTATTCGTGTTCGTACCGAATAATTGGATTTTTGTTACCCGAACACGGACCCGAAAACTTTACTGTATATTCGGGTACAAATCCGTGTTCGGTCGTTTTATTTCCGGGTTTTGCATGCTTTGGCGCGCTTTTCATGGCGGGCTTTCAACAGCCAATCAACAAGCGTTTAACTGGTGTGCCTAAGCCATCCCAGCCATGCCTACAAATGTATCAGTAGCTGTGATTGGCCGTCTGAAGCATGTGACCAAGTCTTTATAAGTTCGAGGCAGCGCCGCTGCGGCGTCATTCTGCTGTTTAGTTCAGGGAGAGAGCACACATCAACGTGCTGGCTGCTGATTAGGGACAGACAGGAAAAAAAAAACATTTGTGTCCGGATAGAATTGAGGGACAGGTCGGAGTGTGTTAGGCAGGGCGAGTTGTAGGCATTTTAGGGAGAGAGTCTGCTGATTTTTAGGGTCACTGTGTTCTACAAACTACAATCGATATTGCTGTGTGGGGTGGGGTTTGCAGTGACCGATCTACGATCTTATCAATCCTTTTAGGGAGAGAGTCTGCTGATTTTTAGGGTCAGACAGTGCGTTCTACAAACTACAATCGATATTGCTGTGTGGGGGGGGGGGGGGGGGTTTGTAGTCACCCAATCTATGTTCTTATCAATCCTTTTAGGGACAGAGTCTGCTGATTTTTAGGGTCAGACAGTGTGTTCTACAAACTACAATCGATATTGCTGTGTAGTGTGGGATAGGAGATAGGCAGGTGTCAGTGGTCCACATCCATTTTGCTGTGTGTGGGCTGCAGTGAACACAATCTTTTTGGGGTGCAGTGAACACAATCTTTTTGGGGTACAGTGAACACAATCTTTTTGGGGTACAGTGAACACAATCTTTTTGGGGTGCTGGCTGCTGATTAGGGACAGACAGGAAAAAAAAAACATTTGTGTCCGGATAGAATTGAGGGACAGGTCGGAGTGTGTTAGGCAGGGCGAGTTGTAGGCATTTTAGGGAGAGAGTCTGCTGATTTTTAGGGTCAGTGTGTTCTACAAACTACAATCGATATTGCTGTGTGGGGTTTGCAGTGACCGATCTACGATCTTATCAATCCTTTTAGGGACAGAGTCTGCTGATTTTTAGGGTCAGACAGTGCGTTCTACAAACTACAATCGATATTGCTGTGTGGGGGGGGGGTTTGCAGTCACCCGATCTACGATCTTATCAATCCTTTTAGGGACAGAGTCTGCTGATTTTTAGGGTCAGACAGTGTGTTCTACAAACTACAATCGATATTGCTGTGTGGGGGGGGGGGGTTTGCAGTCACCCGATCTACGATCTTATCAATCCTTTTAGGGACAGAGTCTGCTGATTTTTAGGGTCAGACAGTGTGTTCTACAAACTACAATCGATATTGCTGTGTGGTGTGGGATAGGAGATAGGCAGGTGTCAGTGGTCCACATCCATTTTGCTGTGTGTGGGCTGCAGTGAACACAATCTTTTTGGGGTGCAGTGAACACAATCTTTTTGGGGTACAGTGAACACAATCTTTTTGGGGTGCAGTGAACACATTCTTTTTGGGGTGCAGTGAACACAATTAGGGTTGAGCGGACACCTAGATGTCCGTGTTCGACGGGTTCGGCCGAACTTTAAAAAAAAGTCCGGGTCCGTGTCCCGGACTTTTACCGAACTTTTCCCAGACACCGAACCCCATTGAAGTCAATGGGGACCCGAACTTTAAGGCACTAAAATGGCTCTAAAACACCAATGGAAAGGGCTAGAGTGCTGCAAATGGCAGCAAAACGTAGTTAAGAGCATGTCAAGTGCTCTGCAAACAAATGTGGATAGGGAAATAACTTAAAACAACAAAAAAAAACAGAAAAATAAAACAATGTTCTTCATCTCTGAAGGACGAGGCCCATATGGAGTAGGAGGGAGGTTGAGGTGGTGGTGGATGTGGCGGTGTCATAGGCGTGCGCACAGGGTGTGCCTGGTGTACCTGGGCACACCCTAATCACCTAGGGCACATAGCATTATCGCTCTGTTTGCCAGTGAGGAGATGGGAAAGATCTCCCTCGCACCTGCTCTGCTCTATTTCTCTTTGCCAGCAGGGAGAGTAATGTATCGGGGCCATGTACATGTAGGCAAACACATGCATGTGTATTTCAACTTTGGGGTGCACACCCTAATGCAATAGGCTGCGCACACCTATGGGCGGTGTAGGTGGAAGCGGCGGTGGAGGAGGACCAGGGCCGGATTAAGAGCATCATGGTCTTGGTGCTGAGGATTTTGAAGGGCCTTAAGGGCCGTGCCTTGGCATGCACCCAGAGGAGGAAGGGTGCAGCCATGCATGCCTAATTCAACATGGGATGCTGTCTCTGAAGCCCATAAACACATCCATGCATCGGCAACTGTCCCTCCTTGTCCGGCCTTCGCGCTGTGTGGGGAGGTTCTGAGGGTGCTGCCTGGGGAAGCGAGCATAGAAGCCAGACTTCTGTGTTTACAAGTGACAGAAGAGCGGTCACAGTGAATATGGCCAACCCGGGGCCTATATAAAAGGTAGGGGCCTGCATGGAGCTGCAGCTCCAAAAGCCCCTACGTTAATCTGGCCCTGAGGAGGAGGACGAGGTAGCCAACACTGCTTCTTTTCACAAATTTTAAATGAGGGTACACCCCAAAAGAGTGAGAAAGAGCAAAAATGGAACAATGGCTGGGTAAGGTCGGTATCCATTGCTATTCTGCACAAGGTACGGAAAAGTCCCGTGGGATCCATGCCTGGTTCATTTTAATGAACGTGAGCTTGTCCACATTGTCTCTGGACAGGCGGCTGCGCTTGTCTGTTATAACACCCCCAGCCGTGCTAAACACCCGTTCAGATAATACACTGGCTGCAGGGCACGCCAGCACCTCCAAGGCGTAAAGGGCAAGCTCAGGCCATGTGCCCAATTTGGAGACCCAGAAGTTGAAGGGGGCAGACCCCTCATTCACTACATGTAGGCGTGTGCACACATACTGCTCCACCATGTTGGTAAAATGCTGCCTCCTGCTAAGACGTTCCATCTGAGCTGCTGGTGCTGCTGTTTGTTGTGGCGTGCTGACAAAGCTTTTCCACATTTCGGCCATGCTAACCCTGCCTTCTGAGGTGCTGGCGGTGCCCTGGTTGAGTTGGCGACCTCCTCCTCCTCCTCCTCTGCCTTGTGCTTCCACTGTGGCCCCGCTGTCAGATGGGAATGCCAGCAGCATGGCGTCTACCAGCGTGCGCTTGTACTCGCGCATCTTGCGATCGCGCTCCAGTGAGTGAATTAAGGACGGTACGTTGTCCTTGTAACGGGGATCCAGCAGCGTGGCCACCCAGTAATCAGCACAAGTTAGAATGTGGGCAACTCGGCGGTCGTTGTGGAGACACTGCAGCATGTAATCGCTCATGTGTGCCAGGCTGCCCAGAGGCGACGAAAGGCTGTCCTCTGTGGGAGGTGTATCGTCCGTGTCCTCTGTATCCCCCCAGCCACGCACCAGTGATGGCCATGAGCTGGCCTGGGTGCCACCCTGCTGTGAACATGGTTCCATCTCCTCCTCCAGCTCCTCCTCCTCCTCATCCTCCTCATCCTCCAGAACTGTGCCCCTGCTGGACAATTGTGTCCCTGGCGTTTGTGTGTGCAGGAACCCACCCTCGGAGCCCCTTGCGAATGACTGCCCTGAAAGCCTTGGAAATGTTACCTCTTCATCCTCCTCCTCCTCCTCATCCTGTGCCACATCCTCTTCCATCATCGCCCGAATTGTTTTTTCAAGGAGGCATAGAAGTGGGATAGTTAAGCTGAGAACGGCGTCATTGCCACTGGCCATGTTGGTGGAGTACTCAAAACAGCGCAACAAGGCACACAGGTCTCGCATGGAGGCCCAGTTATTGGTGGTGAAGTGGTGCTGTTCCGCAGAGCGACTCACGCGTGCGTGCTGCAGCTGAAACTCCACTATGGCCTGCTGCTGCTCGCACAGTCTTTCCAGCATGTGCAAGGAGGAGTTCCACCTTGTGGGCACGTCACATATGAGGCGGTGAGCGGGAAGGCCGAAGTTACGCTGCAGCGCTGCCAGGCGAGCAGCAGCAGGGTGAGAACGCCGAAAGTGCGCACAAACGGCCCGCACTTTCTGCAGCAGCTCTGACATATCGGGGTAGTTTTTAAGGAACCTCTGCACCACCAAATTCAGCACATGCGCCAGGCAAGGGATGTGCGTCAAACCGGCTAGGCCCAGAGCTGCTATGAGATTTCTCCCGTTATCGCACACCACCAGGCCGGGCTTGAGGCTCGCTGGCAGCAACCACTCATTTGTCTGCTGTTCCATGCTCCTCCACAACTCCTGCGCGGTGTGTGGTTTGTCCCCCAAACAGGCAAGTTGTAAAACTGCCTGCTGTCGTTTACCCCTGGCCGTGCTGAAGTTGGTGGTGAAGGTGTTACGCTGTCCGGATGAGGAGACGGTAGAGGATGAGGAAGCGGAGTAGGAGGAGTTAGGAACAGGAGGCAAACTGAAGCGCCCTGCAATCCTCGGTGGTGGAAGGACATGCGCCAAATTGCTATCCGCCTCAGGCCCATCCGCCACTGCATTTACCCAGTGTGCCGTTAGGGAGATATAACGCCCCTGACCGTGCTTACTGGTCCACATATCGGTAGTTAGGTGGACCTTGGCACAGATGCCGTTGCGCAGTGCACACCTGATTTTTTCCCCCACTTGGTTGTGCAGGGAAGGGATGGCTTGCCTGGAAAAGTAGTGGCGGCTGGGCACGACGTACTGTGGGACAGCCACCGACATAAGGTTTTTAAAACTGTGCGTCTCCACCAGACGGAATGACAGCATTTCAAAGGCCAAGAATTTTGAAATGCTGGCATTCAGGGCCAGGGATCGCGGGTGGGTAGGGGGGTACTTCCTCTTCCTCTCAAGTGTTTGGGAGATGGAAAGCTGAACGCTTCCACGGGACATTGTGGAGATGGTTGTTGGTGACCCAGGTGGTGGTGTTGCTGACAGATCCTCTGTTTGCGGCGTGGCAGGTGCCGGTATCACTACAGATGTGGCTGGAGCGGCCGAGACTGCAGCAGAAGAGGAAGCAGGATGAGCCAGAGACGTTTCTTGGTTTTGAAGGTGTCTACTCCACTGCAGCTCGTGCTTTGCACTTAGATGCCTGATCATGCAGGTTGTGCTCAGGTTGAGAAGGTTTATGCCTCGCTTCAAGCTCTGATTGCACAGGGTGCAAACCACTCGTGTCCGGTCATCAGCACATTTTCTAAAGAACTTCCACGCTAGAGAACTCCTTTGAGCTGACTTTGGTGCGCTCGTTCCCTTGCTGCGTTGGGCAGTAGCGGGCGTAGTGTCTAGGGCACGGCCGCTCCGCTTCTGCACCCTCCTCCCTCTTCTGCTGTGCTGGTGGCTCTGTGCGACCACCGCCTCTTCCTCCAAACTACTCAGGTCACCTGCATGACGTTCATTCCATGTGGGGTCGAGGACCTCATCGTCCTCCACATCATCTTCCACCCAGTCTTCACCCCTGCCCTCCTTGTCGGTCTCCACAATGCTGAACGCCGCAGCAGTTGGCACCTGCGTTTCGTCATCATCGGAGACGTGCTGCGATGATCCTTGCATGTACTCATCTTGAGAAATAAGTGGTTGGGCATCGCTGCACTCAATCTCTTCCACTTCTGGGGCAGGGCTAGGTGGATGGCCCTGGGAAACCCTGCTGACAGAGTCATCAAAAAGAAGAAGAGACTGCTGTATGGCTTGGGGCTCAGACTGCTTGCCTGATTTGCAAGGGGGTGAGGTGAAAGACGGTTGGACATCGGCTGCAGGTGCCAACTGTGACCTTTCTGCAGTAGACTGGGTGGGAGACAATTTGAAGGAACTGGAGGCACTGTCAGCAGCAAACCAATCTACTATCGCCTCCACTTGTTCTGGCCTCATCACTTCTAGGGGCGTATGATGCCCTACCAAATACTGATGCAGGTTCTGTCGCCTACTCACACTTGAGGAAGGTGTTTCACTTGTGCGTGTAGCTGGCACAGATCGACCACGTCCTCTCCTTGCAACAGGAGCTCTAGCAGCAGCACCACCACGACCCAGGCCACGGCCCCTATTTGACGCTCTCCTCATATTTCTGAAATTTAAGATCTTGCCCTAGAAAGGTCTTTATTGAATAGCGGAACAAAAGAACAACAGTATCGCACGGGTGTATCTCACAGTCAAATATGCAAACTATGCCGCAATTTAATGTTTTTTACACCAAAAGGGTGTGTATTGAATAGCGGAATAGGATAAAAAACTGTGTATCTCACACGTACAAACACAGACTAGGCCCGATTAAATTTTTTCCTACCCTAAAGGGAGGATGAGGAAGAGGAGTATGGAACAGGCAGCACCCTCAAATCTTCAGAAGTATGAGATGAACCCCAAAAACTTGGAAAGGTGGATCTCACACGTACCGACACAGACTATTCCGCAATTTAATTGAGCCACAAAGGTTTTTATTGAATAGCGGAATAGGAAATATGATCAAAAAAAAGTGTATGTTTTTCACACGTACAGAAGCACACTAGGCCCCAATTACTATTGTTTGTACACCTAAAAGGATGGATGAGGAGGAGGAGGAGGAGGAGTATAGAACAGGCAGCACCCTCAAAGCTTCAGAAGTATGAGATGAACCCCAAAAACTTGGAAAGGTGGATCTCACACGTACCGACACAGACTATTCCGCAATTTAATTGAGCCCCAAAGGTTTTTATTGAATAGCGGAATAGGAAATATGATCAAAAAAAAGTGTATGTTTTTCACACGTACAGAAGCACACTAGGCCCCAATTACTATTGTTTGTACACCTAAAAGGATGGATGAGGAAGAGGAGGAGGAGGAGTATAGAACAGGCAGCACCCTCAAAGCTTCAGAAGTATGAGATGAACCCCAAAAACTTGGAAAGGTGGATCTCACACGTACCGACACAGACTATTCCGCAATTTAATTGAGCCCCAAAGGTTTTTATTGAATAGCGGAATAGGAAATATGATCAAAAAAAGTGTATGTTTTTCACACGTACAGAAGCACACTAGGCCCCAATTACTATTGTTTGTACACCTAAAAGGATGGATGAGGAGGAGGAGGAGGAGGAGTATAGAACAGGCAGCACCCTCAAAGCTTCAGAAGTATGAGATGAACCCCAAAAACTTGGAAAGGTGGATCTCACACGTACAGACACAGACTATTCCGCAATTTAATTGAGCCCCAAAGGTTTTTATTGAATAGCGGAATAGGAAATATGATCAAAAAAAAGTGTATGTTTTTCACACGTACAGAAGCACACTAGGCCCCAATTACTATTGTTTGTACACCTAAAAGGATGGATGAGGAGGAGGAGGAGGAGTATAGAACAGGCAGCACCCTCAAAGCTTCAGAAGTATGAGATGAACCCCAAAAACTTGGAAAGGTGGATCTCACACGTACCGACACAGACTATTCCGCAATTTAATTGAGCCCCAAAGGTTTTTATTGAATAGCGGAATAGGAAATATGATCAAAAAAAAGTGTATGTTTTTCACACGTACAGAAGCACACTAGGCCCCAATTACTATTGTTTGTACACCTAAAAGGATGGATGAGGAAGAGGAGGAGGAGGAGTATAGAACAGGCAGCACCCTCAAAGCTTCAGAAGTATGAGATGAACCCCAAAAACTTGGAAAGGTGGATCTCACACGTACCGACACAGACTATTCCGCAATTTAATTGAGCCCCAAAGGTTTTTATTGAATAGCGGAATAGGAAATATGATCAAAAAAAAGTGTATGTTTTTCACACGTACAGAAGCACACTAGGCCCCAATTACTATTGTTTGTACACCTAAAAGGATGGATGAGGAGGAGGAGGAGGAGGAGTATAGAACAGGCAGCACCCTCAAAGCTTCAGAAGTATGAGATGAACCCCAAAAACTTGGAAAGGTGGATCTCACACGTACAGACACAGACTATTCCGCAATTTAATTGAGCCACAAAGGTTTTTATTGAATAGCGGAATAGGAAATATGATCAAAAAAAAGTGTATGTTTTTCACACGTACAGAAGCACACTAGGCCCCAATTACTATTGTTTGTACACCTAAAAGGATGGATGAGGAAGAGGAGGAGGAGGAGTATAGAACAGGCAGCACCCTCAAAGCTTCAGAAGTATGAGATGAACCCCAAAAACTTGGAAAGGTGGATCTCACACGTACCGACACAGACTATTCCGCAATTTAATTGAGCCCCAAAGGTTTTTATTGAATAGCGGAATAGGAAATATGATAAAAAAAAAGTGTATGTTTTTCACACGTACAGAAGCACACTAGGCCCCAATTACTATTGTTTGTACACCTAAAAGGATGGATGAGGAGGAGGAGGAGGAGGAGGAG
Source organism: Pelophylax lessonae (assembly GCF_965119305.1). Lineage (NCBI taxonomy): Eukaryota > Metazoa > Chordata > Amphibia > Anura > Ranidae > Pelophylax > Pelophylax lessonae. The sequence continues at coordinate 57,393,865 of NC_138779.1, read as the reverse complement.
TATAGAACAGGCAGCACCCTCAAAGCTTCAGAAGTATGAGATGAACCCCAAAAACTTGGAAAGGTGGATCTCACACGTACCGACACAGACTATTCCACAATTTAATTGAGCCCCAAAGGTTTTTATTGAATAGCGGAATAGGAAATATGATCAAAAAAAAGTGTATGTTTTTCACACGTACAGAAGCACACTAGGCCCCAATTACTATTGTTTGTACACCTAAAAGGATGGATGAGGAAGAGGAGGAGGAGGAGTATAGAACAGGCAGCACCCTCAAAGCTTCAGAAGTATGAGATGAACCCCAAAAACTTGGAAAGGTGGATCTCACACGTACCGACACAGACTATTCCGCAATTTAATTGAGCCCCAAAGGTTTTTATTGAATAACGGAATAGGAAATATGATCAAAAAAAGTGTATGTTTTTCACACGTACAGAAGCACACTAGGCCCCAATTACTATTGTTTGTACACCTAAAAGGATGGATGAGGAGGAGGAGGAGGAGTATAGAACAGGCAGCACCCTCAAAGCTTCAGAAGTATGAGATTGTGTTCACTGTACCCCACAAAGATTGTGTTCACTGTACCCCACAAAGATTGTGTTCACTGTACCCCACAAAGGTTTTGTTCACTGCACCCCACAAAGATTGTGTTCACTGTACCCCACAAAGGTTTTGTTCACTGCACCCCACAAAGATTGTGTTCACTGTACCCCCCAAAGATTTTGTTCACTGCACCCCACAAGGATTGTCTTCACTGCACCCCACAAGGATTGTCTTCACTGCACCCCACAAAGATTGTGTTCACTGTACCCCACAAAGATTGTGTTCACTGCACTCCAAAAGGATTGTCTTCACTGCACCCCAAAAAGATTGTGTTCACTGCACCCCACAAAGATTGTGTTCACTGCACCCCCCAAAGATTGTGTTCACTGTACCCCCCAAAGATTTTGTTCACTGCACCCCACAAGGATTGTCTTCACTGCACCCCACAAGGATTGTCTTCACTGCACCCCACAAAGATTGTATTCACTGTACCCCACAAATATTTTGTTCACTGCACCCCACAAAGATTGTGTTCACTGTACCCCACAAAGATTTTGTTCACTGCACTCCAAAAGGATTGTCTTCACTGCACCCCACAAAGATTGTGTTCACTGTACCCCACAAAGGTTTTGTTCACTGCACCCCACAAAGATTGTGTTCACTGTACCCCACAAAGGTTTTGTTCACTGCACCCCACAAAGATTGTGTTCACTGTACCCCACAAAGATTGTGTTCACTGTACCCCACAAAGGTTTTGTTCACTGCACCCCACAAAGATTGTGTTCACTGTACCCCACAAAGGTTGTGTTCACTGCACCCCACAAAGGTTTTGTTCACTGCACCCCACAAAGATTGTGTTCACTGCACCCCACAAAGATTGTGTTCACTGTACCCCACAAAGGTTTTGTTCACTGCACCCCACAAAGATTGTGTTCACTGTACCCCACAAAGATTGTGTTCACTGCACACCAAAAGGATTGTCTTCACTGCACCCCGCAAAGATTGTGTTCACTGTACCCCACAAAGGTTTTGTTCACTGCACCCCACAAAGATTGTGTTCACTGTACCCCACAAAGGTTTTGTTCACTGCACCCCACAAAGATTGTGTTCACTGTACCCCCCAAAGATTTTGTTCACTGCACCCCACAAGGATTGTCTTCACTGCACCCCACAAGGATTGTCTTCACTGCACCCCACAAAGATTGTGTTCACTGTACCCCACAAAGATTTTGTTCACTGCACCCCACAAAGATTGTGTTCACTGTACCCCACAAAGATTTTGTTCACTGCACTCCAAAAGGATTGTCTTCACTGCACCCCACAAAGATTGTGTTCACTGTACCCCACAAAGGTTTTGTTCACTGCACCCCACAAAGATTGTGTTCACTGTACCCCACAAAGGTTTTGTTCACTGCACCCCACAAAGATTGTGTTCACTGTACCCCACAAAGATTGTGTTCACTGTACCCCACAAAGGTTTTGTTCACTGCACCCCACAAAGATTGTGTTCACTGTACCCCACAAAGGTTGTGTTCACTGCACCCCACAAAGGTTTTCTTCACTGCACCCCACAAAGATTGTGTTCACTGCACCCCACAAAGATTGTGTTCACTGTACCCCACAAAGGTTTTGTTCACTGCACCCCACAAAGATTGTGTTCACTGTACCCCACAAAGATTGTGCTCACTGCACTCCAAAAGGATTGTCTTCACTGCACCCCACAAAGATTGTGTTCACTGTACCCCACAAAGGTTTTGTTCACTGCACCCCACAAAGATTGTGTTCACTGTACCCCACAAAGGTTTTGTTCAGTGCACCCCACAAAGATTGTGTTCACTGTACCCCCCCCAAAGATTTTGTTCACTGCACCCCACAAGGATTGTCTTCACTGCACCCCACAAGGATTGTCTTCACTGCACCCCACAAAGATTGTGTTCACTGTACCCCACAAAGGTTTTGTTCACTGCACCCCACAAGGATTGTCTTCACTGCACCCCACAAGGATTGTCTTCACTTCACCCCACAAAGATTGTGTTCACTGTACCCCCACAAAGGTTTTGTTCACTGCACCCCACAAAGATTTTGTTCACTGCACTCCAAAAGGATTGTGTTCACTGCACCCCAAAAAGATTGTGTTCACTGCAGCCCACACACAGAAAAATGGATGTGGATCACTGACACCTGCCTATCTCCTATCCCACACCACACAGCAATATCGATTGTAGTTTGTAGAACACACTTTCCCTAAAATTCAGCAGACTCTGTCCCTAACAGGATTGAGAAGAGATCGTAGATCAGGAGAACTAAGTGCAGACCCCACCCCACACAGCAATATCGATTGTAGTTTGTAGAACACACTGACCCTATAATTCAGCAGACTCTATCCCTAAAATGCCTACAACTCACCCTGCCTAAACACTCCGACCTGTCCCTCAATTCTATCCGGACACAAATGTTTTTTTCCTGCCTATCTTTCCCTAATCAGCAGCCAGCACGTTGAGGTGTGCTCTGTCCCTGATCTAAGCAGCATAATGACGCCGCTGCGGCTGCCTCGAACTTATAAAGACTTGGTCACATGCTTCAGACGGCCAATCACAGCTACTGAGACATTTGCAGGCATGGCTGGGATGGCTTAAGGCACACCAGTTAAACGATTGTTGATTGGCTGTTGAAAGCCCGCCATGAAAAGAGCGCCAAAGCATGCAAAACCCGGAAATAAAACGACCGAACACGGATTTTTACCCGAATATACAGTAAAGTGTCCGTGTTCGTGTTCGGGTAACAAAAATCCAATTATTCGGTACGAACACGAATAATACAGTCCGTGTTCGCTCAACACTAAACACAATCTTTTTTGCCCACTGAGGAGGAGGGAGAAAAGTATTTTTCTATCAGGCACTGTGTGCAGCATTTTTCCTTCAGCTGTGCTGTGCTGAGTGACTGATCATACACTGCTGTGTTCAGTTCACATGTGCTAATATTGAGTGGTTTCAAAAATCATACACTTTTTTTCTATTCCACTATTCAATATACAGCCTTGGGTTAAAAAAAAATAAATTGTGGCCTGCAGCAGAGCTGAATGATATTTGGGGTTTTTGGGGTTCATCTCATACTTCTGAAGATTTGAGGGTGCTGCCTGTTCCAAACTCCTCCTACTCCTCATCCAGCCTTTTAGGGATACAAACAATAGTAATTGGGGCCTAGTGTGGTTTTGTACGTGTGAGATACATACACTTTTTTTGATCATATTTTCTATTCCGCTATTCAATAAAAACCTTTGGGGATCAGTTAAATTGCGGGATAATCTGTGTTGGTACGTGTGAGATACACCTTTCCAAGTTTTTGGGGTTCATCTCATACTTCTGAAGATTTGAGGGTGCTGCCTGTTCCATACTCCTCCTACTCCTCATCCAGCCTTTTAGGGGTACAAACAATAGTAATTGGGGCCTAGTGTGATTCTGTACGTGTGAGATACATACACTTTTTTTGATCATATTTCCTATTCCGCTATTCAATAAAAACCTTTGGGGATCAATTAAATTGCGGGATAATCTGTGTTGGTACGTGTGAGATCCACCTTTCCAAGTTTTTTGGGTTCATCTCATACTTCTGAAGATTTGAGGGTGCTGCCTGTTCCAAACTCCTCCTACTCCTCATCCTGCCTTTAGGGGTACAAACAATAGTAATTGGGGCCTAGTGTGCTTCTGTACGTGTGAGATACATACACTTTTTTTGATCATATTTCCTATTCCGCTATTCAATAAAAACCTTTGGGGATCAATTAAATTGCGGGATAGTCTGTGTTGGTACGTGTGAGGTCCACCTTTCCAAGTTTTTGGGGTTCATCTCATACTTCTGAAGATTTGAGGGTGCTGCCTGTTCCATACTCCTCCTACTCCTCATCCAGCCTTTTAGGGGTACAAACAATAGTAATTGGGGCCTAGTGTGGTTTTGTACGTGTGAGATACATACACTTTTTTTGATCATATTTTCTATTCCGCTATTCAATAAAAACCTTTGGGGATCAGTTAAATTGCGGGATAGTCTGTGTTGGTACGTGTGAGATCCACCTTTCCAAGTTTTTGGGATTCATCTCATACTTCTGAAGATTTGAGGGTGCTGCCTGTTCCATACTCCTCCTACTCCTCATCCAGCCTTTTAGGGGTACAAACAATAGTAATTGGGGCCTAGTGTGCTTCTGTACGTGTGAGATACATACACTTTTTTTGATCATATTTCCTATTCCGCTATTCAATAAAAACCTTTGGGGATCAATTAAATTGCGGGATAGTCTGTGTTGGTACGTGTGAGATCCACCTTTCCAAGTTTTTGGGGTTCATCTCATACTTCTGAAGATTTGAGGGTGCTGCCTGTTCCAAACGCCTCCTACTCCTCATCCTGCCTTTAGGGGTACAAACAATAGTAATTGGGGCCTAGTGTGGTTGTGTACGTGTGATATACATACACTTTTTTTGATCATATTTTCTATTCCGCTATTTAATCAAAACCTTTGGGTATAAACAATTAAATTGCGTGATAGTCTGTGTCGGTACGTGTGAGATACACCTTTCCAATTTTTTGGGCGCATCTCATACTGCCGAGGATTTGAGGGTGCTTCAGTCTGCCTCCTGCCTGTTCCGAACTCCTCCTACTCCTCATCCTGCTTTTAGGGTAGAAAAAATTGTAATCGGGGCCTAGTTTGTGTTTGTACGTGTGAGATACACCGTTTTGTAAAATTTGTCCTATTCCGCTATTCAATATACACCCTGTTTGAGTGTAAAAAATTAAATTGCGGGACAGTCTGTATCGGTACATGTGAGATGCACCTTTTTTAATTTGTTTGGCGCATCTCCTTCTACCGCCGAGGATTGCAGGGCGCTTCAGTTTGCCTCCTGTTCCCAACTCCTCCTACTCCTCTTCCTCATCCTGCCTTTAGGGTACAAAAAATTGTAATCGGGGCCTAGTCTGTGTTTGTACGTGTGAGATACACCGTATTATAACATTTTTCCTATTCCGCTATTCAATATACACCCTTTTGGAGTGTAAAAAATTAAATTACGGCATAGTCTGTATCGGTACGTGTGAGATACACCTTTTAAATTTGTTTGGCGCATCTCCTTCCCCCGCCAAGGATACGTGTGAGATACACCGTTTTTTATCCTATTCCGCTATTCAATGTACACCCTTTTGGGGTAAAAAAAAACATTAAATTGCGGCATAGTTTGCATATTTGACTGTGAGATACACCCGTGCGATACTGTTGTTGTTTTGTTCCGCTATTCAATAAACACCTTTCTAGGGCAAGATCTTAAATTACAGAAATATGAGGAGAACGTCAAATAGGGGCCGTGGCCTGGGTCGTGGTGCTGCTGGTAGAGCTCCTGTTGCAAGGAGAGGACGTGGTCGATCTGTGCCAGCTACACGCACAAGTGAAACACCTTCCTCAAGTGTTAGTAGGCGACAGAACCTACATCAGTATTTGGTAGGGCATCATACGCCTCTAGAAGTGATGAGGCCAGAACACAGAGAGGCGATAGTAGATTGGTTTGCTGCTGACAGTGCCTCCAGTTCCTTCACATTGTCTCCCACCCAGTCTACTGCAGAAAGGTCAGAGTTGGCACCTGCAGCCGATGTCCAAGGTGTACAAACAATAATTGAGCCCCAAGCCATACAGCAGTCTCTTGTTCTTTTTGAGGACTCTGTCAGCAGGGTTTCCCAGGGCCATCCACCTAGCCCTGCCCCAGAAGTGGAAGAGATTGAGTGCAGCGATGCCCAACCACTCATTTCTCAAGATGAGTACATGCAAGGACCATCGCAGCACGTCTCCGATGATGACGAAACGCAGGTGCCAACTGCTGCGGCGTTCAGCATTGTGGAGACCGACAAGGAGGGCAGGGGTGAAGACTGGGTGGAAGATGATGTGGAGGACGATGAGGTCCTCGACCCCACATGGAATGAACGTCATGCAGGTGACCTGAGTGGTTTGGAGGAAGAGGCAGTGGTCGCACAGAGCCACCAGCACAGCAGAAGAGGGAGCAGGGTGCAGAAGCGGAGCGCCCGTGCCCTAGACACTACGCCTGCTACTGCCCAACGCAGCAAGGGAACGAGCGCACCAAAGTCAGCTCAAAGGAGTTCTCTAGCGTGGAAGTTCTTTAGAAAATGTGCTGATGACAGGACACGAGTGGTTTGCACCCTGTGCAATCAGAGCCTGAAGCGAGGCATAAACCTTCTCAACCTGAGCACAACCTGCATGATCAGGCATTTAAGTGCAAAGCACGAGCTGCAGTGGAGTAGACACCTTCAAAACCAAGAAACGTCTCTGGCTCATCCTGCTTCCTCTTCTGCTGCAGTCTCGGCCGCTCCAGCCACATCTGTAGTGATACCGGCACCTGCCACCCCGCAAACAGAGGATCTGTCAGCAACACCACCACCTGGGTCACCAACCATCTCCACAATGTCCCGTGGAAGCGTTCAGCTTTCCATCTCCCAAACACTTGAGAGGAAGAGGAAGTACCCCCCTACCCACCCGCGATCCCTGGCCCCGAATGCCAGCATTTCAAAATTCTTGGCCTTTGAAATGCTGTCATTCCGTCTGGTGGAGACGCACAGTTTTAAAAACCTTATGTCGGTGGCTGTCCCACAGTACGTCGTGCCCAGCCGCCACTACTTTTCCAGGCAAGCCATCCCTTCCCTGCACAACCAAGTGGGGGAAAAAATCAGGTGTGCACTGCGCAACGCCATCTGTGCCAAGGTCCACCTAACTACCGATACGTGGACCAGTAAGCACGGTCAGGGGCGTTAAATCTCCCTAAAGGCACACTGGGTAAATGCAGTGGCGGATGGGCCTGAGGCGGATAGCAATTTGGCGCATGTCCTTCCACCACCGAGGATTGCAGGGCGCTTCAGTTTGCCTCCTGTTCCTAACTCCTCCTACTCCGCTTCCTCACCCTCTACCGCCTCCTCATCCGGACAGCGTAACACCTTCACCACCAACTTCAGCACGGCCAGGGGTAAACGACAGCAGGCAGTTTTAAAACTTGCCTGTTTGGGGGACAAACCACACACCGCGCAGGAGTTGTGGAGGAGCATGGAACAGCAGACAAATGAGTGGTTGCTGCCAGCGAGCCTCAAGCCCGGCCTAGTGGTGTGCGATAACGGGCGAAATCTCATAGCAGCTCTGGGCCTTGCCGGTTTGACGCATATCCCTTGCCTGGCGCATGTGCTGAATTTGGTGGTGCAGAGGTTCCTTAAAAACGACCCCGATATGTCAGAGCTGCTGCAGAAAGTGCGGGCCGTCTGTGCGCACTTTCGGCGTTCTCACCCTGCTGCTGCTCGCCTGTCAGCGCTGCAGCGTAACTTCGGCCTTCCCGCTCAGATAGGGAGAGCTTCTAGCAGAAATTGTGTCTGTGTGATATGTGAAGGTTACAGTAATTTACAGGAAAGTCCATGTAATTTCCTGCCTTTTGTTTATTTGACACCATTCTTCTCCACGTTACATTCAGCCGATTGCTGGTAACTCCTGCTACATTGGCGTAGAGAGACGGCGTCCTGTTCAGCTCTCTCCTAGATTCCTCAGTATAATAGGTTCATCAGGGCCGGTGGACCATCTGCTGGTACAGTGGGTAGTCATACAGAGGCATAGCCTGATGAGGAAGTAAATAACAAGTATGAGAAACAGAAACATCACAATGTAAGCACCTAATTTCTGTAACCATGTTGCTATGCCATATAAAGCGTCACCAAACCTCCTAATCCCTTAAAGGGGTTCCATCCATCTTTATCAATATCTCTGGCCTTATTTTGTAATGGGATTGTACACCCCATTAACACCCATCATACCACAAAACATACCTAAAATATAAAATAAACACACAACAAGGATTGTGGAAAAGTTTAGGCCGCGGCCCCTTTATTGGGTTTAAAACAATTTTAATTATGAAATGAACTTTAACTTTTAATACCAAACAGAACCGCTGTTAACCATTAACAGACCAACATGCTTAGTCAAGCAGACTCAAGCAGCAATATCTTATACCAACCAAATAACAGTTTACCAACCACTGTCCACCCACAAAGTGGGCGACATTACCCAAAAAGATTGACTTTCAATATCAAACCGAACTGTCGTTAATAACAGACTAGCATGCTTAGTCACTACGACTCAAGCAGCAATATCTTATACCAATAACAGCGTACCAACCACTGTCCGCCCACAAAGTGGGCGACGTTACCCACATAAAGGTGGACCACGACGAGGGGAAATAACAAAGGGGGAGGGAGGGTGGGAGAGCAGGTTAAAATATCCAGAAGGAAGGCTGAGGAGAATCCCAGCGGTGAGTCCAGCTGACAGACCTGAGGTAAATGCTGACTCCGCCCAGTGACAGGAGAGGATATAAGTAAAAGGTTACACTCATTGGCTAGATGTTTCCCGCCAAAAGATTTGTCACCAATACAGTGCTCAGCAGCTGAGGTAAATCTTCCTAGCAACAGCCTAGCAACAGCAGGCAGCTTCTCACCTGAAACAGAAAACAGAAAGAACCAGCAAAGCAGCCATAGAGAGACATGTACTTAACAATCAACATAGCCCTCTATTAAAAGTAAAATGTATTTATAAAACAAATGGGTGTTAGGGGTGACAATCCCATGGGGCCACTTCTCTATTTTATTCTTTCGTGGCCCTAACATGGGATTGTACACTCCATTAACACCCATCATACCACAAAACATACCTAAAATTGAAAATAAACACACAACAAGGATTGTGGAAAAGTTTATGCCGCGGCCCCTTTATTGGGTTTAAAACAATTTTAATTATGAAATGAACTTTAACTTTTAATACCAAACAGAACCGCTGTTAACCATTAACAGACCAACATGCTTAGTCACTAAGACTCAAGCAGCAATATCTTATACCAACCAAATAACAGTTTACCAACCACTGTCCACCCACAAAATGGGCGACATTACCCAAAAGCCAGGTTATCAACCTGGCCCCACACACCACCGCGGCCTAAAAAAAATCACTCTTTAAAATCCAGCACTGAAAATGCAATTACCAATATTGGAGAAAATTTACTAAAACCATACATCCCAAATTTCTGAAATTATAAAGAGGGACACCCTTTTACACAGTAAGTAGAAAAGAACACATACCTGGTTACAGGGACCTCAAAGATCTAATATGCAGAAAATAATTGACTAAACAAAACAAGTGCTTTTTTCTTACCTCTACTTTTCCACAATAATGGCCTTCCAAAATAACAAATGCAGTAATCTAGAGGCTGGATAAAAAGTTTAGTGCAGCATAACACCTTTGGCAGTAAAACTGTACATTTTGTATAGAGATCTATACATCAGACCAAAACGAGAGACAACTGAAACTGCATGAGAGACAGAGGGATTTGGTCGCAAAGGAGTGAAGGTTGGGTTCTATGCCAAACACTGCTAGATCTCTGATGAAACCCTTCAGTTCACAACAGAGAAAAATTAAGTCACTAATAATGAGTATACAGGAAATCAGCATATTAATTAATGCACATTTTGTGGTAACTTTACCATGAACTGAAGCCCAGGCCAAGAAAACCATTAATTGTAGACAAAACAGTTCCCTTTTCTTTAGAAGGTCTAATATTTTGAATACACCTAAACCATTCCCTTTCAGGTGAACAACAAGGATATTCAACAAAGCTCACACTTGAAAATAAGGAATATGAGCATCCCCATATACCCTGCAGGAGAGCTGTAATTTTAACAGGAGGAAAAATAAAATCCTCGGCACCAGAAAACATATGAATATCAACTATTCATACTATTAATGTATTTTATATATTAAAATTATAAAAGATGGGGATGCGCGTAATAAATGCAAAGAGCAGGACGGACATAACGAGCAGGGCACCCATCCATGTCCTGATGCACTTCCTATGTAGCAGCTGCATATCCTGCACCATCAACATTTTTTATGAACAGATTTAAGTTATGATTCTGATAGAGTAGAGCCATTTACATGGAACAGAAAAAGAAAGGAAAGCCTTGTGAATAGTGAAAATTGCTGAATCAGCTCTATTGGGCAATGCGAATGGAATGCAAGAAGTGATAACTACCTATCTTTGTCTTGCTAATCCTATTCTGCAAACACTGACCAGCAAGTTTACAAATTACCTCAACTAACCAGACTGAATGGAGTGGAAAAGCAGTTCTGTTTTATATGCAAAAGAAGAGATTGATTCCATAGCAGTGGTGAAATAACATGACATGTATTCAATTTGTGACCCAATAGCAGCATATAAACATAGCTTCTAAAGTCTGTTTCAGGACTTCTTACCAAAAGCGAGAATTATATTCAAAATCATTGTGTCTCAAACTCCTAACAGTTTTGATGAAGAGTGGAAACAACCACTTTGCTACACGTCATATAAAGGCCAAAAAAGTTCTGAAAAGTCCTAAAAGGAGATGCAACCAGTGGCATAGATAATGTAGGTTGTTTCAGCAAGGGAATTGAATATCAAATTGCATATAACTGCAAGCAAAAAACAAACTGGTGTTAAGGAATTTGAAGGCCTTTCCTCATTGCTGGGGTAACTGGTATCCTGAAACACTTGGAACAAGGCAAACAAAGCATCTGCTATTAAATGTTTTGCTACCCTGAAAATTTCTTACTTTAACCTAAACATAAAATGAAGGCCAAGAAGGACCCGATATCCTAGACAGTTAATTTCATAACAATGCTATTCTAACAATCATCACTAAGAGGCTCTGGAAGCTGAACTGCTGGTACCAAAGTGCCACATCCACAACAACAAGGAAGAGACCAAGTGAACAATATTCTTAGGGATACTGTGAAAATACAATATTTTGGTCAAAATGCTGAAAACTATTTACCAGAGCAGAAATGACCACAATCAATAGATTCTGTTGCATCTGTAGACAACTGGAAAATGCTAATCTAAAACAAATTCTGACCTGCCACATAGAGCTAACATTTTAAGTTGAAATAAATTTGCGCCAAAAGCAGTAGATACTCTTTTACCTTCTAACATAACCAACATGATGTCAATAAGGGAATTAAAGGCCTGAGATGAGAAGCACCCAGCCCACTAGTAAAATTCTGCTCATAGGCATAATGTGTGATACAAACACCAAAAAACCCAAAAACTGAATCACATAAACAGTATACTAATTTCCGATAAGGTGGTTCTGAATAGATACATTGTCTTTTGTAGGAGTCTAAAACTCTCTCCTGGCATATTCTATACCAACACCCAGGTAATAAACGTGGAACAAGGCAGAACTGTGATTCAGCAGACAAGGGTGTACTTTTAATAAACAGAGAAAAGCCGTGATCCTAAGGATCACGACTGATCTCTGATGAGTTACCGTTTAGTTTGCTGAGATGAGGAGCAGAGAACATGTTCTTCTCTTCTCATCACAGTACATGACCGTTTCTGTCACAAACGGCCAGTTTAGAAAAGGGAGATCTGAAGATCACACAGCCGTTATTCTGAAATATCTCCATTCCAGATTCCCCAGCTCAGAGGTGGAGAATCAGGGGGAGAAGCTGTGTGATCAGAGGAAGAAGACTTCTTTCTTCCGATATATCAGCACCAGTGGGTTCAAAATTAAAAAATAAAAATATATATATATATGTATATATGGTATGTATGTATGGGTGTATATATATATATATATATATATATATATATATATATATATATATATATATATATATATATACGGTATGTACTGGTATATATATATATATATATATATATATATATATATATATATATACTGTATGTACTGGTGTATATATATATATATATATATATATATATATATATATATATATATGTAGCACCACCCCCGCAGGAGCTGCTGATTAGATTATTGGGTCCACGTCCTGCCTAACAACCCACAGAATTGGCTCGAACCCTCCCTAGGCACAACTGACCCAGAATAGGACTGGAATACCAAATGGCTACACAGATTGGAATATAACACTTCAATAAATAATAATGACCTGTTACCTCTCTCCAGCTGCAGTCCTTCTGGGTAATACAAGGTGACCACACACAAGCTTGCTTTTAAACAGGAAAGTTATTTACTGTAAATCAAATAAACAGTTTCGATACAGTAAAATATGACTTTGTAAAAGGATATACTGATTAATTAATCAAAGATAAGATAAATACTGTGATATCACTCCTCAAGGGCACATTAATTGTTTCAGGAAATGTCTCCGAGCCCATAGGACCACCATCTTAAAGCGGAGTTCCACCCAGGATTTGTTTTTTTTTTTTTTAATACCCCCGGGACAGTCAGGGCTAGTGCATTCCACAATGGCTAGCCTCTGATCTGTCCCGGGTTGCACTTACCTGCAAGACGAAATACTTACCTTGCAAACGTCTTGTCCAGCGCTGCCATCTCAGATGTGGGCAGCTTGAAGCCAGCGCGTCCTCTTCGGCGTCTTCTTCCGCCTTCTGTGGTCCCACGATGCTCTGCGCCGGCCCCGACGTCACTTCCGGGTCGCGCGCGTCACCCCTCCACAGCTTCTGGGCATGCCCAGAAGCTGTTTAGAAGGGGATGACGCGCGCGACCCGGAACTGACGTCGGGGCCGGTGCAGGCGCAATGATTCCTGGGAGCTATGACGTTCAGCTCCCAGGAATCATTGCAGAGCCAGGAAGTGACGACGGGCCGCGGCCGAGGAAGGAGGAAGAAGGAAGTAAGGTAAGTATATTTTCTTCGCTACGAGGTAAGTAAAAAAAAAAAAAATATGCGATTATCCATTTATTTTTCAGGTGACCCGGAGCGAGAAGATGGAGGTAAGTATAAAAATAGGGTGGAACTCCACTTTAATCACTATTATACTTTTGGAAATAAGGCTCAGCATTCAGTTAGACACAGTACCAGACAGTCAGACCTATCTGAGTCCGCTGTTTCTTCTCTATATCTTCGCTAGCAACGTTGGTGCACTCGCGATTTGTAATCCACATTGAGGATGGGTGATCAATAGAGAGAATGGCAGCAAACAGTTAATAATCACCGCGGGGTGTCTGTGCAGGATTGGCGGTAAAACTTCTGTGAGAGATGTACTGGGCCACCTGGTAAACTGCCTTCTACTACTCTAAGGCTAATCCTGACTAAAGTTACTTCTTTGATAGATAGAGTCAGTTTTTGGGCAGGTGCCCTCTCACCAACAGGACTGTCTCCCAGGAAGCCTCCGCTGCGGTCTCAGTCTCCGGGCTCTGTCACCAGCCGCGCTAGGTATTTGGGGTGGATGAGTCTGGTCTCTGTAGAACATCGATGGGACCTCCAGGAGGGATCCTCTACTGGAGATGAAACACTGCAACTTAGTCACTTAAGGCCCAGGAGTTTCGGCCTAGCATGCAGCATCAGCCCACAGCGCTGGCTTCCTGCTTGTCTCACTGTGTCTTTCCCAAGAGAGTGAGCCTGGCTCCTCCCTTCCTTTATAAAGCTTCCCCCAGAAGGCTGTGCGGTGAAGCAGTGCATCCTGGTACTCTCAAAGCACTATGGGCGATGAAGACTGCTCAACTTCCTGAAAGGAAAATCACATCAAAAGAAATTCCATAGCTCGGCTCCTTTTGGCCACTAGATGGAGCCGAGTTCCTCTCAAATGTCAAGCAGCAGTCTTTTACACTTGTATAATGTAAGACCCCGCTACACACTCCCCCCACTTGAGAAACTTTGGTCCCCAAAGAGGACAACAGCATGTACTCCAGTGCATATGTTGGCAGTACACAAAAAAAAAACATTAACATATGCATAACAGGGAATCATCTTCCTTTTCATAAGCAGAGTTCAAACTTAACAACTGCATATTACAACACAGGTTCGACATAGGAACCTCCCACCAATTGTCGGGGGAGGGAAGGTAATTCTGTTCACAGACCCCTGACACTTGAGTGGCTTGTACAGATGTGCCTGGGGGTGAGCTAGGGTTGTCCTCCACCAAATCTGTGGTGGAAGAACTAGGCTGATCAAGAGTTCGTTTGGAAGTAAAGATAGCCTCTTCCGAGCATTCACCCAATTGGTCATAGGTCAGTCTTTTGGGTGGGTGAATGACTCTTCTTTCCCTCTGTTCTTTGGGATGCACGATCTCAGAGGTACTAGGACCAGCCACTTCTGGGGATTCTTCAATGTCCTCCTCCTCATGTTCCAACACACAGGAATCTGATGCTTCAAGAGTGGTCAGTTCTTCTTCAGAGAAAGGTGCAACCTCCTTCATCATCAACTACTTCTTCTGGAAGCATGTGGAAAGGTATGAATTCGGGGGCTTCCGCCCGAAGGGTTCCTCTGTCAGCCAATTCGGATGAAGACAGAGAGGCAGGTGTGGGTTCTGGTAACTGAGATGACCACATCCAGTCAGGTACCTCCTCATCATCTTCCAGATCTTCAGATGGAGAATTTCCCTCCCTCACATCTGGGAGTGTCGACTGAGATCTGGTGACTGGTCTGGACAGGCGAGAGGTCGAAGGGGTCTCTGGCGAATCTACGACAGGAGGCATGCGAACTGCTTCAGAGAGAGGCAGTAAATGGTTCCTATGCCAAGTCTTCAATGGACCCACACTTCCTTCAGGCCGAATTTGATACACAGGGAGGTTTGGTAGTTGCTTGCAGATAACATAAGGTTGGGACTTCCAGCGGTCTGCCAACTTGTGTTTTCCCGGGACACCCAAGTTCCTCAACAATACCCTGTCCCCTGGTTGCAAGTCTTGGATCCGAACTTTTAAGTCGAAATTCCTTTTATTCCTCAGTCCACGTTGATCAGATGTGGCCTGAGCTTTATCATAGGCCGATTTCAGACTCTTCCGCAGTCGGTCCACATATCCCTTGTGCGATGCTGAAGAGGTGTGATCGGGCGAGATGCCAAAGGCCAAATCCACTGGCAACCGAGCCTCTCGTCCAAACATTAGACGATAAGGGGAATATCCAGTAGCATCACTGACAGTACTGTTGTAGGCATGCACAATGGCAGCTACATGTTTGCCCCAATGCTGTTTCTTCTCTGAGCTCAAAGTCCCCAACATGTCCAAAGAGTCCTGTTAAATCGTTCCGGCTGGGCATCCCCTTGTGGATGGTAGGGAGTAGTTCTAGTCTTTTGGATGCCTAACAGATCTAACAGTCTCTTGATCAGTCTGCTTTCAAAGTCTCTTCCCTGATCTGAATGGAGGCGTTGTGGTAACCCATAGTGTACAAAGAACTTTTCTACAAGAACTTTGGCTACTGTAGAGGCCTTCTGATCCCTTGTTGGGAATGCTTGGGCGTATCTGGTAAAATGGTCTGTTACCACAAGGACATTCCCTTGGCCACTCAGATCAGGCTCTAGGCAAAGGAAATCAATGCACACCAGTTCCATGGGTCCCTGGCTTTGCAGATGGCCCATTGGGGCTGCTTGACGTGGCAGAGTCTTCCTTTGTATACATCGGACACAAGAATGACAGTATCCTTCAACTTCGGCCCTCATACAGGGCCAGTAGAACCTGTCTCTGACAAGCTGAAAAGTTCTTTCAGGTCCCAGATGGCCATGATTATCATGAAGAGCAGCCAGAACTCTCTCCCTGTATTTAGCTGGTAAGAACAGTTGCCACTTCTCCTCCAGATCTTCAGATGGGCCTCTTCGGTGGGCCACCCCTTCTCGGATCTGTAACCGGGTCCACTCTCTATGCAACAGACGGGCCCCCTGAGGAGAGTCGGTTAGAAGCAACTCAGGGCGCTGGATCTCCAAGGCTTCCAAAAGAAGTTTTCCCAGAGGGTCTTCCAGCTGCTCCTTCCTCAAGTCCCTTTTTGACAGCCGGGGTAAATCTTCCCCTTCAACCTGGGTCACCCTGCAATAGTATTTGGGTACTCCGACAGCCGAAACCCCAATCTCTTCGGCTCTTGATCCTCCTCTGGATCGAAGTTCAGTTCCCTGATATAGGGCACGCACCCCTTCTGGAGCCAAATGGGTCCATTCTTCATCAGGTTTGTGTGGTGCATGCAACCTTCTGGATAGGGCATCTGCATCCCTGTTCCCGATTCCTGGCCGATACTTCAGGCTGAAGTTGAAGCTAGAGAGGGCAGCCAACCATCTGTGTCCTGTTGCATCCAGCTTGGCTGTAGTCAACAGATAGGTAAGGGGATTATTATCCGTCTTGACAATGAATTCAGCTCCGTACAGGTAATCTTTCAGTTTGTCGACCACTGCCCACTTTAAGGCCAGGAATTCAAGTTTGTGGGTAGGATAATTCCTTTCAGCAGGTAGTAGACTCCTGCTCACGTAGGCTACGGGTCGCAGGTGGCCCTCATGTTCCTGGTAGAGTACCCCACCCAGCCCATCTCGGCTGGCATCGACATGTAGTTCATATGGTTTCGTGGGGTCTGCGTAGGCCAACACAGGGGCAGTGGTTAGATTCTTTTTCAACTGAATGAAAGCCCCTTCACATTCTGGGGTCCACTGATCCTGGATGGACTCCTTGGCCTTCCGGGGTCCCATGGTGGACTTCACTGGCTTGACCAGTTCAGGAACGTCATCTTCTTCGTTCTTTAGTAACTCATTGAGGGGTCGGGCAATCTTGGCGAACCCCTCTACAAACCTCCTGTAATAGGAGCAAAAACCCAGGAACGACCGAAGTTCGGTCACATTTGTAGGTCTCGGCCAGGAGGCGACAGCATCCAGCTTGTCCGGGTCGGTGGCCACCCCTTCTTCAGACACGATGTGGCCCAGGTAATGGACCGAGGACTGATAGAATTGGCACTTCTCAGGAGAAAGTTTCAGGCCTTCTTCATGTAGCCTCTTCAGGACCTTTTCCAACCTCTCCTCGTGTTCTTCCAAAGTTCTGCCAAACACGATAACATCATCCAAGTATACCAGTACCTCTATCAATTCATATCTCCAACGGTCCTTTCCATCAGCCTTTGGAAGGTAGCAGGGGCCCCTGACAACCCCTGAGGCATGCGATTGAACTCAAAGAACCCCACAGGGGTGATGAAGGCTGTCTTCTCCCGATCTTCAGGGTGCATGGGGATCTGATAATACCCACTCTTTAAGTCCATCACACTGAACCACTTCGCCCCTGACAGGCTCTGTAGGGCATCTTCGATTCGAGGAGTGGTATACTGGTCTGGGATGGTTCTTCTGTTCAGGGTTCGGTAGTCGATACAAAGCCTCAGAGATCCGTTTTTCTTCCGGACTACCACTATCGGAGAAGCATATGGGCTCCTGGATTCTCGAATAACCCCAGTCTTCTTGAGTTCCGCCAGCTGCTGACGTAGATCTTCTAAGTCACCTAAGGGAACTCGCCGGACTCTTTCTCGGAAAGGTTTGTCCTCACTCAGGCGGATCTTATGAGTGGCACTCCTGGCGCATCCCACGTCGAACTCATCCCTAGAAAATATTCCTTGCCATCGAGCAAGTTGTGCCTTGGCCCTCTTCACCCATTCTGGTGGGAGGGCAGCGTTTCCAGAGCAGAGCTCTTCCATAACATCTTCACCCCTTTCCCCCTCTTTAAGATCAGATGGGACAACTGGGGTAGCCGGGTTAACTTGGCCCAACAGCACTCTGGCCGGTACCTTCACCGGTGTAGTAGAGGTGTTTCTGACACTCACTAAAACCCTTCCATGGTTTTTCTGTAACACCTTCAAAGGGATCACTTCAGGGATTACTTCTATCCCTCTCTCCTCTTCCTGTGGACCTGATTCAAAGATGATAAAAGGGCCTGGCTGCTTCCATGTAAGTTTAACGGAAGCTTTCAGACAAGCCACCTCTCCCGGCTGCAAGACCTTTTCCTTTCTGTCCAACTTCCAGAGTCTTCCAACTCCTTCTGCAGGAGTCTCTTGCTCCAATACTAATCGTTGATAGGCCTGCCGTAGCATGGGGTGAATCCTTGGTGCTGGAGCATCCTGTCCCTGGACCAGTTGTGTCAGGAGGCGCCTTACTAGGTCAGTGTTGGTCCCTACGATGAGAGAGCTTTTGTTGGCCCCTGGTGGACGAGGACAGACCACCGCTAGGGTGTCGAAGGTTTCAGCTTCACCAGCCACTGATGGGTCAAAGGTCAACTTGATTGGCAGATACCCGTCATAGGGAAAACTTTGAGTCCCGATACCCCATATCTCCAGATCTTCCAACTTCTGCAGAGGTAGATGGGTAAGGTGTTTATCATAGAAGTCTCTATACAGAAGAGTCACTTGGGCCCCAGTGTCAAGGAGGGCTCTTGTGTAAATTCCTTCTACCTGGACAGAGACTACAGGGGAAGGCCCGACCAAGTTAGTTGGGAATTCTCTTGAAGTGGCCTTGTTGTCTGATTCAGTTCTCTGCACCCAGGCTCTTTTCTTTTTTTTTCTTCTGGACTTCAGTCCCCTCTGGGCCCGGTGTGCATTGATTTTCCTCCTCTCAGTAGCCTGGAGTATAGAACTAGGGGCGTTGTACCTGGATCTGACTCCCTGACTCAGATTCCCTGAATCATTGAGTCTCTTGGATTCCCTTGAAACTGGCGGGCACCCGGTCGACTCCTTCACGGGTGCCCGCTGAAGTTTTTCCGCTGGCTTGCAAGGTTCTGAGGCGACATTTCCTGGGCTGGGACATACTCCTCTAACATGTCCTACTCCCCCACAGTTGAAACAAGTTAGCGATCTCCTAGGTCTCGGTTCCGGGTCTACTCTAAGGTTAGAAGGTTTATCCGGCTTCTCTGACGCGTTCCCATCAGGTAGAGTAGATGCCTGACTAGTCAGGATGGACACCATTTCTATCAACTGGGACACCTGGGTCTTTAGGAGTTCAACTTGCGAGTCACTTTCTTTTGCACTTATCACTCTGACACGAGCAGTTGAGTCAAACTGCCGACTCTTCCTTTTGTTGTCCAACATGACCTCTTCTTCTCTGACCATTCGGATCAGGTCAGGGTATTCCAGAATGCCACCATCTTGGCGAGTTCGCAACAGTATGGCAATGGGATCTAAGGGTTGAGCCCCTCTCAGCACCTGCCGTGCACGAGTCTCATCTACCTTCCGGGGGTCTATCCCTTTCTTTAACAAGATCTGGTGGATGATCTTATCTAGGCGTCTAATAAATTCGGACAACTTCTCTTCCTCTTCTTGGTAACAGTGGTCTAACTGGTAAAGAAGTTCAGCCACGTTCTCCGTCCGACCAAATACATCTTGTAGAATGTCTAGATAATCCTGTGCAGTACAGTTCTTTTTGCTTAGCTTGAGATTACGTACGGCCTCTAGTGCAGGTCCCTTTAAACTTTCTGTGATTCTCTGTTTCTTGTGCTGTTCTGGTACCTCCCACTCTTCCAAAGCCTGAGTGGCGGTATCTAACCACTCTTCAAACCCATCTTCTGTCGAAGGCACAGGCTGTTTCCCAGAGAATGTCCTGAGCTTCCTATATCCAGTCATCAGATAGTTTGGGGAGTCCTTACTACATTTTGCTACGATTTCCCCGAGAACAGCACACAGTTCTGAGCTAAAGGTAGACAAAGGTGGTGACTCTGGACTCCCTTCTTGGACACCTTTTTCTTTGCTGGATCCCCCAGGAGTGGTGGATGAGGGACCTTCAGTAAGGACTTCTGGATGTATTAAGAAAAGTTCTGTTTGGTCAGTAGTCTTTACACTGGTTCCCTTAAAGTATTTAGGGACCCCCTTCCTCCACTCACACAATGCATACGTGTGTGGAACGGTGGTGTCTGTCTTTATGTCAGTCACCCAGAATTTCCTGTCTGTGGACAGTGCCCTTAAAACTGGGAGGAGTTTTTCCTCAGTCCAGACCTCTCCCTTGATTTCAACCACCAGGCCATTTTCCACTACGACATTCTCTTCCCTGCACCACTCGGCTGCAGCGGTAGGATCCATTTCTGCGTTGAGGGGGATTCTGTGGCTGAGAGGGTTGTGTTGCAGGACTGTAGATAATCCCGGACGAGCCCCCACGTGTAGCACCACCCCCGCAGGAGCTGCTGATTAGATTATTGGGTCTACGTCCTGCCTAACAACCCACAGAATTGGCTCGAACCCTCCCTAGGCACAACTGACCCAGAATAGGACTGGAATACCAAATGGCTACACAGATTGGAATATAACACTTCAATAAATAATAATGACCTGTTACCTCTATCCAGCTGCAGTCCTTCTGGGTAATACAAGGTGACCACACACAAGCTTGCTTTTAAACAGGAAAGTTATTTACTGTAAATCAAATAAACAGTTTCGATACAGTAAAATATGACTTTGTAAAAGGATATACTGATTAATTAATCAAAGATAAGATAAATACTGTGATATCACTCCTCAAGGGCACATTAATTGTTTCAGGAAATGTCTCCGAGCCCATAGGACCACCATCTTAATCACTATTATACTTTTGGAAATAAGGCTCAGCATTCAGTTAGACACAGTACCAGACAGTCAGACCTATCTGAGTCCGCTGTTTCTTCTCTATATCTTCGCTAGCAACGTTGGTGCACTCGCGATTTGTAATCCACATTGAGGATGGGTGATCAATAGAGAGAATGGCAGCAAACAGTTAATAATCACCGCGGGGTGTCTGTGCAGGATTGGCGGTAAAACTTCTGTGAGAGATGTACTGGGCCCCCTGGTAAACTGCCTTCTACTACTCTAAGGCTAATCCTGACTAAAGTTACTTCTTTGATAGATAGAGTCAGTTTTTGGGCAGGTGCCCTCTCACCAACAGGACTGTCTCCCAGGAAGCCTCCGCTGCGGTCTCAGTCTCCGGCCTCTGTCACCAGCCGCGCTAGGTATTTGGGGTGGATGAGTCTGGTCTCTGTAGAACATCGATGGGACCTCCAGGAGGGATCCTCTACTGGAGATGAAACACTGCAACTTAGTCACTTAAGGCCCAGGAGTTTCGGCCTAGCATGCAGCATCAGCCCACAGCGCTGGCTTCCTGCTTGTCTCACTGTGTCTTTCCCAAGAGAGTGAGCCTGGCTCCTCCCTTCCTTTATAAAGCTTCCCCCAGAAGGCTGTGCGGTGAAGCAGTGCATCCTGGTACTCTCAAAGCACTATGGGCGATGAAGACTGCTCAACTTCCTGAAAGGAAAATCACATCAAAAGAAATTCCATAGCTCGGCTCCTTTTGGCCACTAGATGGAGCCGAGTTCCTCTCAAATGTCAAGCAGCAGTCTTTTACACTTGTATAATGTAAGACCCCGCTACATATATATATATATACACTGTATGTACTGGTGTATATATATAATGTATGTACATATGTATATACACTGTATGTATATATGTATGTATACTGTATATGTGTGTGTGTGTGTGTGTGTGTGTGTGTGTATAGATCGATAGATATTCAGTAAGTTTTCATGTGTCAGAACATGTCATTACGAGTGCTTTTAAACTTTGGTTTCACTTTTAAAACTTGGCGGCACTGTAATCTGACAAAATCTCGTGAGATTACAGGCAGTCCACCCAGTTATACAGGGATCACGGCCGTTTTCAGAGAAAAAAATTCTCCTCTGATCACCCTTTGGGAATTGAAGTTCTCGACCTTCTAAACTGGGTGCCAGAGTTGATAATTTTTCTCTGAGAATTGCCGAGAAGTGAACTGAGAGAAAACTTCTCAGTTTACTAAACGTACACCAAAGGGACATGATATGTTGCATTAACCATCAAACTGGAAAACCAGGGGATCACATTCTCCATGCTTACTGGACTCTGGCTTTGAGAACAAACTTCCTACCAGCACTGTAGTAGAAATACACTGTGATTTACTAAAGGAAAAGCAGAGCCCTGTACTGAATTGAGAAGGAGCATTGGAGAATGCAGATCTCTGTGGCTGAGCCCCAAAGGGGTAATTTAGCTACACCAAAAGCCTTCAATGCTTCACAATTGAATCTTCATCCTGCTTATCAAGAAAATACATTTGAGATGAAGTGGGAAGAGAATGACCAGGGAGTTATAAGCTCCAGACCAAAAGCAAAGAATAAAGAAAAAAAATGTAATGTCAGATTTGACTAACAGGGCATCTGGCCCAAATGGTCTAATCACAAAAAGAGCTAAATATACTGTAGATTTAGATATATCAATGAGAATAGGCTATCAGCATTAGATCAATAAAGAAAAAGAACACTTAGAAACTGGCAAATGATTAAACTCATTGGACTCTTCAGGAATCACAGACAAGAGGTGATAACCTAAATAAACCAAATGGAGGAACTATATGAGACAGGATCCTCTCTTCATAAATTTCTTTTGAAAATTATAAAACCACAATCATGCCTACATGTCATGTTCTGTGACACATTGTGTACTGTATGTGCACTGCTCTTTTACTTTTCCTAATAAAACAAAGTGGGAAAACTATATAGCTATAAAAACACAACATCAGGCAACTCCTTCACAGATGTAAAACTGACAACACTTAAACAGCATAATTTCTGTAAAGGAAGTAAATTCAACCCTCAGACAAGCCAATGAAGATAAACTGACTGATTAGCCTGCTAGGCACATATGTAACCACACAATCTCCCCTAACAATCACTGATATAAAAACAATGACAGTCTTGAACCCTGACATGCTGTATACTGGAAAGGAGCACTAACCATTCTAGCGCAGTACCTGCAACAATTGCTGCAAATGAACACACAACAAAACATTTCACAGGTCAGAAGGGTGATAAGTGAAATGTAACTTAAAGCACTAGAGACGGGAGAGTGAACCGGAAGGGGTGACTAAAGAGCACACTAAGCAGGGAAAACACTGACACAGAGGAGACTGAAGCAGACAGAACAGAGTGAATTCTGTGTACATTCCCAGCCCTCAGAGCCTTCACTTACCCCTAGCCTGTGATGATGATGATGAAGGTCCTGTTGGAGAGGTGTTGATCGCGCTGTCGGGCCATGGTTGCAGCTTCAGACCCGCTGCCTCCCTGGCTCATGGTGGCAGGAACAGTGTCTCTGTGGGTGTCTAAAGAAGACTAGGGCCTCCTTGTCCTGCGTATTCTTTCATGGTAGCTCCTGCCCTGTTGGCCTGTGTGCTGACACTTCCAGTCAGCGGTCCTCCTCTTCTGGTGCCTGCCAAGTCCCAATGGCAACCCGGTCCCAGTGGTGATGTGATGCTCCTATGGTCTTGCCGCAGGTCCTGGTCTGCCTACAGATAGATGAAAAGTTCCCTGGCTGACCTAAGGTAACCTATTACAATCAGTATACAGGGTAGCCCTGGTACTTCAGGAACGAGAGGCACAATACTGACCGCCCACAGATGTAAGTGATGATAGAGCTGTCACCACTAAAAACTGAGGGGGGAAATAGTAAAAAAAAAAAAAAAAAACAGAGGCAAGCCTTCCTCCAGGGGAATTAGTCCTTTGAAGTAGTTCATGAAGTAAAATATCCATTCTGGGCTGAGGGCAGGTTAAAATATCCAGAAGGAAGGCTGAGGAGAATCCAGAGGTAAGTCCAGCTGACAGACCTGAGGTAAATGCTGACTCCGCCCAGTGACAGGAGAGGATATAAGTAAAAGGTTACACTCATTGGCTAGATGTTTCCCGCCAAAAGATTTGTCACCAATACAGTGCTCAGCAGCTGAGGTAAATCTTCCTAGCAACAGCAGGCAGCTTCTCGCCTGAAACAGAAAACAGAAAGAACCAGCAAAGCAGCCATAGAGAGACATGTACTTAACAATCAACATAGACCTTTAAAAGTCAAATGTATTTATAAAACAAATGGGTGTTAGGGGTGACAATCCCATGGGGCCACTTCTCTATTTTATTCTTTCGTGGCCCTAACATTCTCTAATTTTAGCAAGATGCCCTTTGATAATGTCCTCATTATCAGAAATGTATATACAGCAGTCTGTGTGAATAACCTTACACATCCCACCTTGAGCTGCGGTGAGATAATTTAATGTTAGTCTTTGCTCTAAAACTACTTTTTTTAGCTGAGCTATTTCTTCATTTAATAAACCCATATTAGTGGTAGTAAATTCAATAATCTCATCTACAATTCTAGTGTAATTGTTTATTTTTTTCATTGCTTCAATTCCCCATCCTGTCCAGGAAGGGAACCATGACCATGTTATGTCACCTTCAGTGAACAGCTCTCTTTTGAACACTAAAGGGCAGGGGCGACCCGTCCATTAGGGGCGCAGGGGCGCCGCCCCCCCCCCTATCCATGTATCCATAATCTACATGCAGGGCGCCAGACGCATGGAGCTCAATGGGTTTTTTTTTTTTTTTATGAAGCATGTGATTAGAGCCAGAGGCTCTAATAGGCTTCAACAAAGGGTGGACCCGGGGCGCAGAGCACTGAACCCTGAGCCCATCCAGTTGTGTGACAATAGCGAATGAATATTGCCTATTATCACACTGACTCTCCTCCCAGCCAATCAGGAAGCGAGTCATGAGACCCCTTTCCCGATTGGCTGAAAGGAGAATCTATCTTATTGGCCGAGGAGAAGGAGGGATGAGATGCACAGCCAGAGAGAGGAGAAGCAGTAGAAGCACAGCCCGATCCACTAGCCACCACTGACAGGCAGACAACTAGCAAATTCACTAGGTAATCATCTACACAGGCAGAAGCCCCTCCTCATCAGCAGCCTGCACAGACACAGTAAGTACTCCTCTACAGAAGAAAGCTCTGTACTGGAAGGTGGTGGGGGGTCTGTACTGAAGGGGCCTGTACTGAGGGATTTCTGCTGGGGGGGCCTGTACTGAGGGATTTCTGCTGGGGGGGGGGGTCTGTACTGAGGAATTTGTGCTGGGGGGCCTGTACTGAGGGATTTGTGCTAGGGGGGTCTTTACTGAGGGGGGTCTGTACTGAGGGATTTGTGCTGGGGGGGTCTGCACTGAGGGATTTGTGCTGGGGGGGGTCTGTACTGAGGAATTTGTGCTGGGGGGGCCTGTACTGAGGGGTTTGTGCTAGGGGGTCTTTACTGAGGGATTTGTGCTAGGGGGTCTGTACTGAGGGATTTGTGCTAGGGGGTCTGTACTGAGGGGGTCTGTACAGAGGGATTTATTCTGGGGGGGTCTGTACTGAGGGATTTGTGCTAAGGGGTCTGTACTGAGGGGGTCTGTACTGAGGGGTTAGTTCTAGGGGGTTTGTACTGAGGGGGTCTGTACTGAGGGGTTAGTTCTAGGGGGTTTGTACTGAGGGGGTCTGTACTGAGGGATTAGTGCTAGGGGTTTTGTACTAAGGGGGTCTGTACTGAGGGGTTGGTGCTAGGGGGTTTGTACTGAGGGGGTCTGTACTGAGGGATTTGTGCGAGGGGGTCTGTACTGAGGTACTGAGGGGTTAGTGCTAGGGGGTCTGTACTGAGGGGGTCTGTACTGAGGGGTTAGTGCTAGGGGGTCTATACTGAGGGGGTCTGTACTGAGGGGTTAGTGCTAGGGGGTTTGTACTGAGGGGGTCTGTACTGAGGGATTGTGCTAGGGGGTTTGTACTGAGGGGGTCTATACTGAGGGGGTCTGTACTGAGGGGTTAGTGCTAGGGGGTTTGTACTGAGGGGGTCTGTACTGAGGGATTTGTGCTAGGGGGTTTGTACTGAGGGGGTCTGTACTGAGGGATTTGTGCAGCTAGCACACTCAACTGACATGTGTTGATAATCGAAAAAATTGCAAATAACGTGCAGCGCTAAAAAAATTATACTCAATAAAGATGTATGATAAAATCGTGAACAATGTGACTGTAATAACAAAAAGTCCCAAGTGCCAAACGTATTAGTGAAATTTCAGGGTGATGTACGTGATCCACAGAAGGCATCAGATCCCAACACCAAATAATCACCCTCACCGGAAAAAAATGGACCCAACTTGCCATATGACAAAGGGGGTCAAAAAAGGCTCATACGGTATCCTGCGGATCTTCAAACTGCAGTATTGGATGTTCAAGTTTGCGGTCAGCGGGTCAGAAGGAAAAAATCTCCTCTCTCTCAAGATTACATGGAAATTATAATCCCAAACATAGCAAACATAGTGTGATTGCACTTTAAAATTATTTATTAAAAGTAAAGGGTACACTTACAAACATCCAGAAGCATGAGACAGTAAATAGCAGATGCATAGATCAGGCAGTCCTTGGCATGTTCCTGGCTGTATAGGCAAAGTACTGACGCTTTTCATCAAAATGATTTCCTCAAAGGTAAATGCCAACTGGAATGAAGAGCCAAATTGATATTTATAGGGTAATTCATGTAGTTAATTTGTTTCCCACCTGAATTAGACTGCCAGGCACCTCTGCACTGGCCAAGATGGCGCAGGCATGCGGTCCAAGCCTTTCTCTCGTCTGGAGACAGCGTCGCAACGTCATTTCCGGGACTAACAGGAAGTTAGGTAGCGATCGTGTCATTTCTGGGAGGCTGGCCGCTATGTAAACAAGCAGAGCGGGGCCGGTGTAACATTAGTAAACAATACCTCATGAAAATTCCATACCTCGTCACTTCCGGTGCACATATGTCATGGAACAGCTGAGCAGGTTACCATTGCGCATGCTCAGAGCTCCGGAGGGTAGGGAATTTTCACGGGGTAGTGTGTTGTAACGTTACACCGCATCAGCTGTTGCCGCGGTAACATTAAAACACCTTGGCTGCAACATGAAATCATCTCCGCTCCTACCCCTGTCACTTCGCTGATCTCGGCTACTTAATGTAAAAGCGGCAGGTGTATGAAAATATAAATCACAGAGAACTCGGCTCCGTGATTTATATTTTCATAAACTCGCCGCCGCTTTAAAATTTAGTAGCCAAGATCAGGGAAGTGACAGGGGTAGGAGCGGAGATGATTTCATGTTGCAGCCGAGATGTTTTAATGTTACCGCGGCAACAGCTGATGCTTCAACACACTGCCGTGAAAATTCCCTACCCTCCGGACCTCTGAGCATGCGCAATGGTAACCTGCTCAGCTGTTCCATGACGTAGGTGCGACGTAGGTGCACCAGAAGTGACGAGGGTAGGGGATTTTAACAGGTAGGGTTTTTTCACGGAACACCGGAAGAATGGATGGGATAACAATGTATGCTTTGGATAAGGCTAATAAAACCAACATCACTGTTGATGAAACGAGCCATAAATACCGCAAAATAACATAGATTAACCCGCAAATAATTAACTATAAAAATTGAATAGGAAATAGTGTAGAAATAGAATTGGAAACTACACATAACTCATACTGACATCTAGTGGACATTGAAAGGAACTGCCACAAAGCAGCCTCATAAACATTTTAAATGTCCATCACATAAAGGTAAAAAACAGAACTAAAATACATTCTAGCATAGACTTACAATTGTACTAAAAAAATAAAATAAATTATTTACCACAGTAAGAAAATGTAATAAAATGTTAAAAATATATATAAAAATAAAAGAACGCAGAAACGATCCAAATAACCGTGGAAGAAATAGCAGAAAAAACCATGATCATCCAAACAAGGGAATCAAAGGCCGACATCAAAAAAGTTAAAAAGTTAAGCTGTATTGATGAAAGCATTTATATCCCATTCAATATTAAGGCCATAGGGGAAATAAGATTTCAAAGTATAAATCCAATAAGTTTCACGACGTGAAACGCCCCTTAACTTAGACCCACCTCTCCACGGAGGGACAAAATGGTCTATAGTTTGAAATAATGTACCCCTGGGATTTTTATTATGATGAACTAACCACTTTACCACCGGAGGATTTTCCTGCTTTATGTCCAGGCCACTTTTTGCAACTTGGCACTGCGCAACTGACAATTGCGCGGTCATGCAATGCCGTACCCAGACGAAATTTGCGTCCTTTTTTTCCCACAAACAGAGCTTTATTTTGGTGGTATTTGATCACCACTGCACTTTTCATTTTTTGCGATATTAATAAAAAAATAAGCGAACATTTTGCAAAAAAAATTGACATTTTCTACTTTGACAGTTAAAAAATATCCAATATATTCAATTTTTGTCATATATTTAGGCCAAAATGGATTTAGCTACATGTCTTTGACAAAAAAAATCCTCAATGAGCGTATTTTCAACCACTTTAAGACATGTGACGCTGTACCCAAATTTATATCCTTTTTTCCCCCACAAATAGAGCTTTCTTTTGGTGGTATTTGATCACCTGTGCGATTTTAAATTTTTTTAAAAAAGAGCGACAATTTTGAAAAAAAAAACAATATTTTTTACATTCTGATATATAACATTCCCAAAAAAAATTTAAAAACAAATTTTTTTAACATTTTAGGCCAATTTGTTTTCTGCTACATATTTTTGGTAAAAAAAAATCATAATAAGCGTATTTTGATTTGTTTGTGCAAAAGTTATCGCGTTCACTGACTACGGGAAAGATTTGTCATTTTTTTTCTGTTAATAGTAATGGCGGCGATCTGCGATTTTTTTTGCGGGACTGCGACATTGCGGCGGACAGATCGCACCCCTAACTGACATTTTTGACACTTTTGGGGGTACCAGTGACATTACTACAGTAATCAGTGCTAAAAATATGCACTGTTACTGTAATAATGACACTGGCAAGGAAGGGGTTAACTTTATTGGTGATCAAGGGGTTAAATGTATGCCTCATGCTTACTGACGTGTGTGGGGGGAGGGGATTGTGTGACACAGACACAGATCGCAGGTTCAGCTATGCTGAATCCTGTAATCTGTGACTGTCTGTCACAGAGGAGGTGTGCATGCTTTGTTTACACAAGTGGGCGGATTTCCACACAGACAATCGGGGAAGAGCGGCAGTGATCACCTCCTCTCCTCCCCTGGGCCGACTCCCGCTGTGTCTGAATACAGCGGGAGCGAGCCTCCGGCGGTCTACGTTGCTGGACGATAACAAGACACTTTGCCGCAGTACCAGCTCAGTGAGCGGCCGGCAAGTGGCTAAATAATGTTTGAAAACATTATGATTGTCCTTGCCCTGCATAATATTGGTGATATGCTCATTAACTCACGTTAAATGCTCTGATTGTCTGTCCTACATATGCCATTAGGCATTGGGATGAAATCCTTGGACCCATTGTCAGACCCTACGCTGGTGCAGTGGGTCCTGGGTTCCTCCTGGTGCACGACAATGCCCGGCCTCATGTGGCAAGAGTATGCGGCCAGTTTCTGGAGGATGAAGGAATTGATACCATTGAATGGACCCCATGTTTGCCTGACCTAAATCCAATAGGACACCTCTGGGACATTATGTTTCGTTCCATCCATTGCTGCCAGGTTGCACCTTAGTCTGTTCAGGAGCTCAGTGATGCCCTGGTCCAGATCTGGGAGGAAATACCCAAGGAAACCATCCCTCCTCCCATTAGGAACATGCCCCGACGTTGTCAGGCATGCATACAAGCACGATGTGGCATCCTTTCATTCCTAACACATTACCCAGTCCATACCAGTATAGATCCTAACACATTACCCAGTCCATACCAGTATAGATCCTAACACATTACCCAGTCCATACCAGTATAGATCCTAACACACTGCCCAGTCCATACCAGTATAGATTTCCAGCATGATATTTTTCCCCATTGAGATCTGATGTGCTTTCAAAGTGTTACATTTTTTTCAGCAGTGTATAAACTTATTGCACTTTTGTTCCTTGTGTTGAAAGATTCTTTTATTAAACAGTTTTTTGTTTTTTTTTAAAAAAGGCAGAAGTTGTACTTTGTGTAAAATGTAGGGGCGGGGCCAGGATGGGTCATGGGCAGGGCCTGACAGGGGCCCATGCTTTATTTGGTCCAGGGGCCCTGAGTGTTTTCAGTCCGCCCCTGGACTGCAGTTTGTATAATATCTGTGTATATTACACAGCAAGCTTTCACAAAGCATATAGAAAGCTTTTAGCAAACTTAGATCAGTTTTATTGAAGATTTAAAATGTCATTCAACTGCAATCTGGGGATGGTAAAACATGGATCTTAATGGAAGTGCTGTCACACTAAACAATTTTTTTAGAAGGTGTTCAACAAGTTTCAAGTAGTGGTAAAGCTCACAAAAAGCCTGCTAACAGCTTGTTTAAAATGGCAGGTAGCCCTCCAATTTTAGATCTGTTTTAAAAGCAGCTGAGTTGTGCTTCAAATAGACAACGCCACCTTGACTACTTACTGTAGGGCAAGTGTCTGTGAAAGGGCACATATCCCCCCAAAATCACAACCCCCCCCCCCCCCTGGCCCCATAAGGATGGATTGCTGAGAGTTTCCAGGGCTAGTAGAATGTTAGAAGTTAGCAAGGGCTGCTGCCAGTACAGGGCTATCAGGGGCATACTGGAGGTGGGCAAGCTGGCACTGTTGATGGGGGACAGATGGGGGGTGACAGCTGGAAGCTGATGGGGGGTGGAGATGTGCAACAGTGTCGCAGGGAGCATTGTCAGAGCGGGATGGTTCGCAGCGTGTGTGTGTGTAAAGCAAAGCATGCAATGCCACAGTTTACATTGTGATGTTGTAGTCCTGGTCCCTGACTGTGTAATGTGATGTCCTTCTGCTGATGATGGGTCTGGTATGCTGTGCAGCATGATACTAGAGATGAATGATGACAGATGCCAGGAATCATAGGTGAGCCTAGTAGTAGAGTGTGAGCAACAGTGTGCAAGTGTGTCTCTGCATCACATCCATTCACACTCTCAGTATATATCCCATATGTGGGGGGTCACTCTCAGTCAGTGTATCCCATAATAGGGTGTCTCTCACAGTATATTCCATAATAGGGCCCCTGCTCCCTATTATGGGATATACTAGAACTGAGAGACCCCTTAATATGTGATATATTGGGAGAATTTGTTCACGCAAGCTCAATACAGGGGACAAAAGGGGTGGAGTCTATAAATGATTGGGCTTCTGAGAAGGGGGAGGGGTTGAAATGGAAGGGGGGGTCTGGCGCCCCACCATCTTAAAACTTCACCAGCCGCCACTGAGAAAGACACTTACGCATCTTTGCTGGGCATGAGCGTACAAAGTGTCCGGCTTCTCCGCAGTACAGACACAGGTTGTTCGGATGTCGCCGGGAGCGTTCTTCTGTTGATAAGGAAGGACGCATAAGCCCGAGTTGCATCGGCTCTGACGTATCCGATTCAGGAGTAACAGGAGCAATGTTGGTGGAATGGGCACCGGAGGAGAAGGTGTGGACGGGATTAGGAACCCGTGGCAACATCCAGACTGGGCGGGTCTGCTGCTTGGACCTCTCTGCTTTATGCTTATGGTGTCGGCGGTCTATCTGTATGGCCAGGGTGATTAATGTCTCCAAGGTCTTGGGTATGCCTACTCGGGCCAGTTCATCCTTCAAGTTTTCTGAAAGACCCAGGCGGAACTGATGTCGCAAGGCTGCGTCGTTCCAGTAAGTGTCCGTACTCCAACGCCTGAAGTCAGTGACGTAATCCTCCACGGCTCTACGGCCCTGTTGAAGTGCAGTGAGCGCGGTTTCTGCGGTAGCAGTGCACTGCAGATCTTCGTATAACTGCGCCACTGCAGTAAAGAAAGCCGACATGGAGTCCAGCTGGTTTCTGCGCTCTTCAAGCAGTCGGTGAGCCCAGGACTGAGGTTCACCTTGAAGCAGGGATATGATGAACCCCGCTTTGGCTGCTTCCAAGGAGAAGGTTCGGGGTTGCAGGGAGAAGTACAGCTCGCAGGCATTGCGGAAGGCTCTAAACTTGCTCCGATCCCCAGAAAACCTTTCCGGCATAGGGACCCTTGGCTCAGGAGGCAGCATCACCACCGTCGGACCGGAGGGATTCCCGGAGGGAGCCATGGAAGCAGCAGAAACTGTAGGGTTCGTGGAGGAGGTTAGGGACTGAACACGCCCCTCCAGCTGGGTATAGCCCTCTTGGAGAGACTTAACGGCTTGGGTAAGGGCCGCAAGGTGCTGGCAGATGTCGTCCATAGGAGAGGCTCCTCTAGCAGGCTCAGTCATGGCTGTGTAATACTGTCACGGGGTAACGTGGCAGAGCCTGACGTAAGAGGAGTGGCTTAACGGGTAACTGGCGTGGCACAGGTTCACCAGAGGCGCGGAGTCTAAGTGTTAGACGGTTTTCACCAGAGCCCCAGAAGGTGGG
Organism: Pelophylax lessonae; assembly: GCF_965119305.1. Classification (NCBI taxonomy): domain Eukaryota; kingdom Metazoa; phylum Chordata; class Amphibia; order Anura; family Ranidae; genus Pelophylax; species Pelophylax lessonae. The sequence goes on along the minus strand of NC_138779.1, from coordinate 57,361,360 downwards.
GATGGACTTGGCTGCTTGCTAACACCAGGTCACGACCCCCCGGATTTCCTGGGTGAGCCAGGAACAGGTCCAGGACCAATAGCCGGTAGCAGGTAAACAGATAAGGACGAGACAGGAGGATAGTCAGGACAAGCCAAGGTCAGGGCGGGCAGCAGGTAATCAGAATCCAAAGACAAGCCGGGTCAGGTAAACAGGAACAATCAGAATCCAAAGACAAGCCGGGTCAGCTACTATTTGAATCGGGTACATCCATCATTGGTTCTGGATCAGCAGTCGTTAAGTCAATATTTGAATCAGGTGCATCCACTCTGGTGGGAAGAGAGAACGGTGGCCATTCAAAGTCCATTTCCTCTTCATCCTCGCTCTCTTCTTCATCAGTTTGTAAAGTGGAACCCTGGGGTGGGCTTTGAGGCTGAGACCTACTAGTGTCTCGTGTAGGAGTGAATTGGTTGGGAGAAGGGACCCGAACCGCATCTGTGATGGATAGAAAATGGTTTCGGTGCCACGCTTTTATAGGCCCTACCTTTCCTTCTGGCCTGTTTTATAGACTGGCAATCCCAGCAGTTGTTTACAAACTATGAAGGGCTGGGATTTCCATCTATCAGCTAGCTTGTGTTTTCCTGGGACTCCTAAATTTCTCAATAACACTCGGTTCCCTGGCTGCAAGTCTGCACTCTTACTTTGAGGTAAAATTTTCTCTTGTTTCTCTTTCGCAATACAGCTGATGATTCCAAAGCTTTCCCATAAGCAGCTTCTAAGTGTAGCAATGCCCCCTAGGGAGCTGCTGAGATTGGATTCCCTGGGTTACCCATAGCAACAGTCTGTAAAACGTATCACTTTAACGCTTAGCTCAGACAATGAACGGTCCAGGGGATTTGGTTTTTGTGTTTTATTTTGAACTGGGATGGGAGAAGGGATGAGTGGGATACTCCAACTATGAACTATGCACAAATTCTGAGGACAACTAGCTGCAGTGTGTGCGGCAAGGCCGCTGCTTCACCTTGCCACTGAAGTGAAAATAAAGAATATGATCCTGATATAATTTCTCTTCAGGGTCCTAACATGGCACCCCCTTTCTCACTTGCTGTGTGTGCTCGATCCTGTCCGCTGACTCTCCCTGGAGTGGTCCCCATCCTGGGCAGACCCCCAGCAAGCTTCCCACTACTCACGGACACTGTTTTTCCCTGGGTTGCTCTGCCTTCAGCTCCGCTTGTCAGCATCCACTAGACCTCCTGGCTCAGCACCACACGTCTGGTTCACTAGGCCGACCGACTGTGAGAACCTTCCATACAGACAGGAGGAGAGACAGCCGTCACCCTCCTCCTGGGACCTGGCTTCCCGCCCAAAGACACCCTGTCACATCTGCCCTTGGCTTTTAAAATGTATCCTAGGATGCACCACTGTCTGTGCCAATCCTCTGGGACAGTTACAAAGCCTGTGTGTCACTGGCTGGATTTCTTCCACTGTCCAACAGGCTCCCCTATTGGACACAGTGGGGATACTCCCTCAGACCAAGCGAATCACACATGGACACATGCAAGAGGCCTAACTACTGATCAGGCTCCCCTGATAAGCAGATGGAGCAAACTATAGTTTACCTGCTGCTCCCCTGATAAGCAGGCTGAGCAAACTATGCTCACTAACTAGCACCTACCTAGGAGGGTGCTACATCAGTTACTCTTTAAACGTTCTAGATATCCTTGGTGAGTGGCAGTGGTTGTATGGTCAACCGAAGTGCCAAAAGCTAAATCAACCTGTAGTCGGGCTTCCCTGCCAAACATTAGTAGGTATGGCGAATAACCGGTAGCGTCATTCTCAGTGCTGTTGTATGCATGCACCATTGCGGCAATGTGTCAACTCCACTGTTGCTTCTCACTTGAGAGGGTGCCAAGCATGTTCAGAAGGGTCCGATTAAATCGTTCAAGTTTGGGATCTCCTTGGGGGTGATAAAGCATAGTTCTTGACTTTTGTATCCCTAACAGGTTTAGTAACTTTTGATGAGCTTGCTCTCAAAGTCTCTACCCTGATCTGAGTGTATTCGCTGGGGTAGGCAATAGTGCAAAAAAATTTTTCGACCAGGACCTTCGCCACGGTAGCAGCTTGCTGGTTTTTTAGGCGGGAACGCCTGAGCATATCGGGTGAAGTGGTCAATTATCACTAGGACATTCCCTTGCCCACTAGAGTCCGGCTCTAGACACAGTAAGTCAATGCACCCCAACTCCATTGGTCCTTGACTCTGAAGGTGGCCCATGGGGGCAGCTTGCTTTGGCAAAGTTTTCCACTGTATGCACCGTAGACAAGAACGGCAGTAGCTCTCTACTTCATCTCACATACAGGGCCAATAAAATCAGTCTCTGACCAATTTGAAAGTATGTTACGGGCCTAAATGGCCATGCTCATCAAGCAGCGATCTTAGTACTAGCTCTCAATACTTTTCTGATAGGAACAGTTGCCACCGGTCGTCAAGGTGGTCTGAGGGGCCCCTTCGGTAGACCACTCCATCCTTCAACTGCAACCGATCCAATTCTTTCCGGACTACCCGTGCAACCTTAGTGCCATTTGTCAAGAGGATGTCTGCATTATCAGCTTCTAATGCCTTCTTCGTTAAACCCCAGAGTGGGTCTTTCCTTTGCTCCTCATGCAGATCCCTCTTTGATAGTCTTGGCAGGCCTTCACTGACAGTCCTTGACAGGTTACAGTAATACTGGGGAACCCCAGTGACTGCAACTCCCACTACTTCAGTGCCCACTGCGCCCCTTGCTTGATGCTTAGTGCCCTGACCTAAAGCCTGCACCTCTTCAGCGGAGAGCTGGGTCCACTCTTGCTCAGCTTCCTCAGTACGATAATGTCCCCTGGAGAGAGCATCTGCATCTTTATTGCTGACCCCTGGGCGGTACTTCAAGCTGAATCAAAATCCAGATAGGGCAACCAGCCATCGATGTCTGGTAGCATCCAACCTAGCAGTGGTGAGGACATTGGTCAGTGGCTTTTTATCAGTCTTCACCACGAATTCTGCTCCATATAGATAGTCTTTCAGCTTATCTACCACGGCCCACTTCAAAGCCAGAAACTCCAATTTGTGGGTAGGATAGTTCCTTTCATCTGGAGTTAGACTTCCACTCATAAAAGCGATAGGTCGTAGGTGCCCACCGTATTCTTGGTAATACTCCTCCTAGCCCATCTCTGCTGGCGCCCATCTTTGCTGGCGTCTACATGTAGTTCATGTAGCTTTGAGGGGTTGACATATGCTAACACTGGTGTGTTGGTTAGACACTCTTTCAGCTGTTTAAATGCATGCTCACACTGATCTGTCCATTGGTCACAGATGGGTTCCCAAGGCCTACGAGGACCCTTGTTGGGTTTCATTGAATTGGGCATCTCTGTGTCTCCCTCATTGATCTTCAGTAATTCAGTGAGAGGAGAAGCAACTTTAGTGAATCCCTCTACGAATCTTCGATAGTAGGAACAAAACCCCATAAAGGATCTCAGTTCAATAATATTCCTGGGACCCTTCTTGGGGTCCGTTTCGACTCCTTCAGCGGAGACGACATGTCCCAACTCCCAAGTACATGAGAGAGGATTGGTAAAACTGGCGTTTTTCAAGGGACAATTTCAAACCCCCCTCATGCAGCCTCTACAACACCTTCTCGAGTATCTCTTCATGTTCTTCCAGAGTTCTCCTAAATACGATGATATTGTCTAAGTACACTAAAACCTCAAACAAGTTCATGTCTCCCACCAGTGGCGACCGGTGTATTGAGGGCGCAGGGGCGCCGCCCCCCATCCATGCGTCCGTCCCCCTAATCTGCATGCAGGGGCGCCGGACGCATGGAGCTTAATAGGTATTTTTTTTTTTAATCACCTGATTAGAGCCAGAGGCTTTAATAGGGTGATGCAAAGGGTGGTCCCGGGGCGCACTGCTCTGCGTCCCGAGCCCACCCATTGTGTGACAATAGCGAATGAAAATTCGCTATTGTCACACCGATCCTCCTCCTGGCCAATGAGGAAGCCGGTTTAATACTGGCTTCCTGATTGGCCGGAAGGCAAACCCCATGCCATTGTCCGAGGAGGAGGCGGGAGCGGGAGGACTCGAGGAGAGTGGAGACGCGCTGCTGGGGGACACAGTGAGGAGAAGCCGCCGCCACGGCTGCTCCAGGGCTCCAGGTAAGTGCACTGGTCTCAGGGGGGGGCCCACACTGCACTGAAGGGGGCACGCACGCACACTGGTCTCTGCATTGAAGGAGGCATGTACGCTGGCCACTGCATTGAAAGGGGGCATGTACGCTGGTCACTGCATTGAAGGGGGCATGTATGCTGGTCACTGCATTGAAAGGGGGCACGTACGCTGGTCGCTGCATTGAAAGGGGGCATGTATGCTGGTCACTGCATTGAAGGGGGCATGTACGCTGGTCACTGCATTGAAAGGGGGCATGTATGCTGGTCACTGCATTAAAGGGGGCATGTACGCTGGTCACTGCATTAAAGGGGGCATTTACGCTGGTCACTGCATTGAAAAAGGGCATGTATGCTGGTCACTGCATTGAAGGGGGCATGTACGCTGGTCACTGCATTGAAAGGGGCATGTATGCTGGTCACTGCATTGAAAGGGGGCATGTACGCTGGTCACTGCATTGAAGGGGGCACGCTGGTCACTGTGCATTGAAAGGGGGCACGCTGGTCTCTCTGCATTGAAAGGGGGCACGCTGGTCTCTGCATTGAAAGGGGGCATGCTGGTTTCTCTGCATTGAAAGGGGGCACGCTGGTCTCTCTGTATTGAAAGGGGGCACGCTGGTCACTCTGCATTGAAAGGGGACACACTATACCTGTATTACAGAAGGCCCCTTTCACACTTTTGCGACCTCAAAGTCAAGCAATTTTTACAGCGTTTTTTGCCGCAAAGCAATGCCTATTACATTTTTCTGTTTGCGCCCCCCCCCCACAAAATTTTGAGCACCAGCCGCCACTGTCTCCCACTATACGCTCCATCAAACCCTGGAAGGTGGCTGGAGCTCCTGACAGACCCTGTGGCATCCTATTAAATTCTAAAAACCCCAGGAGGGCAAATGAAGGCGGTCTTTTCCCGATATTCGGGTGCTGGGTATTTGGTAATTCCCACTCTTCAGGTGTAGCACACTGAACCATTTAGCTCCTGACAGACAGGCATCTTCAATTCGTGGAGTGGTGTATTCACCTGGGATCGTCCTCTGATTGAGGGTACAATAGCTGATACACATGTGGAGGGTTTCATTTTTCTTTCTCACTACAACTATTGGGGATGCATAGGGACTTTCTAATAACACCTGTCCACTTCAACTTGGCCAGTTGTTCCCGAAGATACTCCAAGTTGCTCAAAGGAATTCTTTGGTCTCTCTCCCTGAAGGGTTTATCTTTGCTGAGTCAAATTCTATGTTGAGTGCTCTTAGCACAGCTCACATCATAGTCACTCTTTGAAAACAGCTTTTTCCATTGCGAGAGTCTCTCCTTAACCCTCTCCTTCCATTCTGTGGACAGTGGGGAGTCATGAGGGAAAAATTCATCTTCACTCACTTCTCTTGAGTCTCCCCCCAATATACCAGCTGCTCCCACTGGGGTTGCTGCGTTCACCTGCCCAAGTAGCATCCGGGGTTTCAGTCTGATTGGGGATTCAGTGATATTCCTCACGCTGATAGGTATCCTCCCACAACTTCCATTCAGTGCCTTGGTCGAGATTATTTCGGAAATCACCTCAACCCCAGCGTCTTCTTCCTGAGAATTGGTTTCAAGGACAACAAAGGGCCCAGGCTGATCCCAGGTCAGCTTGACAGTGGCTCTCAAGCAGGTGATTTCACCAGGTTGCAATACTCTCTCTTCAGTGCCGAGCTTCCACACCTTCCTGTAACGCTTCTGCGTTTCTTATATGGTGTGGATTTTCAGCTGCAGAAATAGTTCCACGTCAGTAGTCATGTAAGAGATATGCTGAGATACCATTCCCAACCTCAATGACTCATCATGTGTGGAAGGTCTTATTTCAGCCAGTAAATACACACAATTAGCAAGCTGGTTCCTAGAGTGACTTTATGTATGTGGTAACACAATGATGAAGGTTGAGGGATAGGTTGAGTGGAGGTGGTAGGTGATAGACACTTGAAGGTGAGACAGTAGCAGATGGATGCAGGAAGGTTTAGCAATGTTGTATGATAGCAGATGATAGAATAGCAGGTGGACATACAAAAGAGATCAACCCAGTGCAGAAAAGTAGCAGTAGTCTCAAGAGCTAGCAATCTAGTTATGCAGATGTGATAAACAGTCTTTACTATGCAGAGCTAGATAGTGTAAGCTTAGTATAAGTTTATAGAGAATTCCCCTGCGGGGTACTTAGCACTATTAGCGATACAGCCGAAGGGTGGTTCAGGAGAGGCGGATGATCCAGTAGCGGGATACAGGGATCAGCGCAGCGAGGTTCCGTCAGCGAAGTAAGCTTGCAAGCATGGAAGCTTCAAGCAAGGTTAGCATCCAAGTAAGGGTGTTTGAACGAACACATGTGAGTGAGAAACGACGCCTTAAATAGCCATCTAGTCCGGCGCTGAGTGATGACAGCTCCAGTCTTAAAGGTGTATGCGCACCTTTCCAAAAGTAAATGGTGGGGCGCATACACTTGTGGAAAGTGTAATTTAGGGTACCAAAGGTACCGGAACATTACAATACCCCCCCCCCTTAAGGCCTGCTCCTGAAGGCCTCTGGAGCTGGTTTGTCTGGGTATCTCGCATGAAAATTGCGGATTAATCTAGGGGCATGTATGTCAGAGGTGTTTAGCCAGGTGTCGTCTTGGGGCCCATAGTTCTTCCATCTAACCAAGTACTGAAGTCTTCTTCTGTAGATACGAGAATCCAGAATCTCTTTTATCTCGTATTCTTCTCCACCTTCAACTTGTACAGGAGGGGGAGGTGGAATATTAGGCCTTATTCCTTGGTCCGGAACATGGGGTTTTAGTAGCGACACATGGAAAATGGGATGGATTTTTAGGTCCATTGGCAATGTAAGCTGCACTGCAGCTTTTCCAATAAGTTTCTTGATTGGGAAAGGTCCCAAGAACAGAGGTCCAAGCTTTTTGCTAGGGATCTTCAGTCTCAAGTTTTTTGTTGAGAGCCAAACGAGGTCCCCGATAGTATACTGTGGAGAAGGTCTTCTACGAAGATCATAGTACTTCTTTTGTTGACTGTGAGCGTGTGCAATGGTAGTATTTAGTAAACCCAGAGAATCCTTTATTTGGGTAAGATAGTCTGAGGCTACTGGGTTATTTGAAGGAAGGATGCGTGGAGGGAGAATAGAGGGATGGAACCCATAGTTCAAGTAGAACGGACTCTGCTTGGTTGTACTGTGAGTTGCGTTGTTGTAGGCAAATTCTGCCAGGGGGAGAAGATCCAACCAATCATCCTGTTGGTAAGAAGTGTAACAACGTAAATACTGCTCGATGCATTGGTTGACTCTTTCAGTCTGTCCGTTGGTCTGCGGATGGTAAGGAGAAGTGAGCTTCTGCTCGATCCGTAGTATGTGACATAGTTCTTGCCAGAATTTAGAAATAAATTGGGATCCACGGTCAGACAGAAGAGTTTTTGGGATACCATGTAATCTGAAGACATGTTTCATCAGGAGTTCTGCCGTTTGTTTGGACGAAGGTAGTCTGCGAATAGCAATGAAATGTGCCATCTTTGTCAGATGGTCCACTGACACCAAGATGGTATTAAATCCTTTGGAAGGAGGCAATTCTACGATGAAGTCCAATGACAAAACCTCCCATGGAGTTTGGGGTATTGGTAGACTGCATAGTAGACCGGATGGTCTCATAGTGTCAATTTTGGACCTGGCACAGACATTGCATGAAGAGACGAATTTTTGTATAGATGTTTTCATGTCAGGCCACCAGAATTGCCGAGAAATCAAATTGAAAGTCTTTGTCATACCCATATGTCCTGCCATAGGCACATCATGCGATAATTCCAAGATCTTGGTGCGTAGGGTAGGTGGTATGTAAAGTTTGTCGTTGTAGTAGAGGAAGCCTTCTGCATCGGTATTTAGTTGTGGTGGGAGTGAATCCAACCTTATACCATGCAGAACCTCTTCCTTCAAGGAACGGACAACTCCAATAATGCGTTTGTGAGGTATTATAGGAACGGAAGGAATTTCAAAGTAGTTTTCTTCAGTTAGTCGTGATAGTGCATCCGCCTTTTTGTTCTTATCTGCAGGTGTGTAGGTCACTAGGAAGTTAAACCTTAGAAAGAATAGTGACCATCGTACCTGTCGATGCGAGAGAGTTTTGCTAGTCTGAAGATATTGGAGGTTTTTATGGTCCGTGTATATAATTATTGGTAATTGGGTGCCTTCGAGTAAATGTCGCCAATTCTCCAGAGCCAATTTTATAGCAAGCAGTTCCTTTTCACCCACGGGGTAAATTATCTCGGGACTGCTCAGGGATTTAGAAAAAAAGGTGACTGGATGAAGTGGTGAAGTGGGGGTAGGTCGTTGGGAGAGTATTGCTCCTACTGCCAGGTTTGACGCATCTACCTCCAGAATGTATTGGAGGGATGGGTCTGGATGGCGTAATATGGGAGCGGAAGTAAACCTTGTCTTTAACAAGTGGAAAGCCTTATTTGCTTCTTCTGACCATTTAAATGGTATTTTTATGCTAGTGAGCTGTGTGAGGGGTCTCACAATAGCAGAAAAGTTTTTTATGAACTTCCTGTAGAAATTTGAAAATCCCAGGAATCGCTGTAGCGCCTTGCGTGTAGTTGGTGTAGGCCAATCCTGAATGCAGGATATTTTACTCATGTCCATCTCGATTCCTGTTTTGGATATGATGTAGCCTAGAAAGAGTACCTCATCTTTATGGAACAAGCATTTCTTCAGCTTCACATAAAGATTATGTGCAAGCAATCTCGATAATACAAGTCTTACATGTCTTATGTGTTCAGACAGGGTCCGTCAATATATAAGTATATCGTCCAGATATACCACAACACAGACATCTAGTAAGTCTTTAAAAATATCGTTTATAAATCGTTGGAAAACTGCAGAGGCATTGCATAGGCCGAATGGCATCACAAGATATTCGAACAATCCGTATCTAGTTCTGAATGCAGTCTTCCACTCGTGTCCATCATGGATTCGAATGAGATTGTATGCTCCTTTCAGGTCTAATTTTGAAAAATAGGTAGCTCCACGCACCTGCTCAATGAGCTCAGGGATAAGCGGTAGAGGATAGCGATCTTTTATTGTGATAGCATTCAATTTCCTGTAGTCGATGATAGGTCTGAGACTTGAATCTTTATTGCGAACAAAAAAGAGTCCTGCTGCTGTGGAAGAAGTGGAAGGTCTAATAAAACCTTTTTCCAAGTTCTCATCCAAATAGGTTTTGAGATGGGCAAGTTCATCCTGTGAAAGAGGATAAACATGACCGAACGGCAATTTGCTATTTGGGAGTAGATCAATGCTACAATCATAGTCTCGATGAGGAGGTAATGCTTGAGCATTTTTCTCAAGAAAAACCTCAGAAAGATCCTGATAACATAGTGGTGCAATCTCATCTGTCACCACAGACAGAATCTTACCGGAAAACGGGAGGTTACACGTTTCCTCGCAATAACAAGAAGGGAAGGTCAAGGACCGTTTCTTCCAATCTATGGTTGGTTGGTGTGTGTGCAACCAGGGAAGTCCCAACACAATGGGAAAGTGGGGTGATGGTATTAAATCGAAGGTAGAAGTCTCCCTATGAGACTCGTTAATAGTGACTAGAAGTGCTTGTGTCTGATCGGTGATCGGACCAGAGGATAACGGAACACCGGTAATAAGACTTACTGAGACAGGTTTGAGTTTAGAAATAATAGGAATTTTATTTAAAGCAGCAAAACATATATCCATATAATTTCCACAAGATCCTGTGTCAATCATGGCCTTAGTAGTAATCCTGTTCTGGTCCCACTGTAATGTCAAAAAAACAGAAATGTAGGGGTTAGTGAATGAAGTTGTCAATCCTCCTAGGGAGACATGTGAACACTCACCCTTCTTTTTGTTGACTAGGGGACAGACGTTTATCTTGTGATCCGGGGATGCACAGTACAAGCAGAGATTTTCATTTCGTCTTTTGGCTTTTTCCATAGTTGATAGCGGTGGGCGTATGGTTCCTACCTCCATAGGAACGGCCAGACTCCGAGAGGAAACGGATAATGGCATTCCCATCTTTTCAGCCTTTCTTTCTCGTAGTCTTCTATCTATGGTAATACTGAGTTGTATTAATGCATCCAGGGTTTTTGGCAGATCCGCTCGGGCGAGCTCGTCCTTAACGGCTTCTGATAGGCCAAGCCTAAATTGGGTTTTCAGAGATGCATCATTCCATTCTGAATCAAGGGTCCATCTCTTGAACTCTGCGACAAAGTCTTCTACAGGCCTCCTTCCTTGTTTCAAGGATCTTAACTGAAGATCAGCAGTACTCTGCCTATTGGGGTCATCATATAGGCTAGTGAGCTCTGCCAGGAACAAGGCATAGGAGTTGAGAAGCTGGTCGTTTTTCTCAAAAAGAGAATCTGCCCAGGCTCGAGGATCGCTTGATAGGTAAGAAATAATAGTACAAACCTTAATGTGATCAGTAAGGTAGGTACGAGGTTTTAGCAAAAAAAGTAACTCACATGCGTTTTTAAATTCGCGAAATTTTTTGCGATCGCCTGTAAATACCAAAGGGGGATTTATCTTGGGTTCAGGGGACTGAGCAGAGGTAAGTTGTGTCAGTCTAATTACCTGCTGCGACAGAGCCTGATTGTCTTCTTTTAATTCAGCAAGTGCGTGTATTAACGCAGATACTTGCTGTTTTACTTGTGTCACCTGAGTGGTTATTTCTGCTGAATCCATTTTTTGGGTTCGTTCAATCTGTAACGCTTCTGCGTTTCTTATATGGTGTGGATTTTCAGCTGCAGAAATAGTTCCACGTCAGTAGTCATGTAAGAGATATGCTGAGATACCATTCCCAACCTCAATGACTCATCATGTGTGGAAGGTCTTATTTCAGCCAGTAAATACACACAATTAGCAAGCTGGTTCCTAGAGTGACTTTATGTATGTGGTAACACAATGATGAAGGTTGAGGGATAGGTTGAGTGGAGGTGGTAGGTGATAGACACTTGAAGGTGAGACAGTAGCAGATGGATGCAGGAAGGTTTAGCAATGTTGTATGATAGCAGATGATAGAATAGCAGGTGGACATACAAAAGAGATCAACCCAGTGCAGAAAAGTAGCAGTAGTCTCAAGAGCTAGCAATCTAGTTATGCAGATGTGATAAACAGTCTTTACTATGCAGAGCTAGATAGTGTAAGCTTAGTATAAGTTTATAGAGAATTCCCCTGCGGGGTACTTAGCACTATTAGCGATACAGCCGAAGGGTGGTTCAGGAGAGGCGGATGATCCAGTAGCGGGATACAGGGATCAGCGCAGCGAGGTTCCGTCAGCGAAGTAAGCTTGCAAGCATGGAAGCTTCAAGCAAGGTTAGCATCCAAGTAAGGGTGTTTGAACGAACACATGTGAGTGAGAACCGACACCTTAAATAGCCATCTAGTCCGGCGCTGAGTGATGACAGCTCCAGTCTTAAAGGTGTATGCGCACCTTTCCAAAAGTAAATGGTGGGGCGCATACACTTGTGGAAAGTGTAATTTAGGGTACCAAAGGTACCGGAACATTACACTTCCCAACTTCCACATCAGGGGTCTTCTGCTCTGGCAGAATATGCTGATAGGCTTGTTGCAATTGAGGATGAATGCTCTCAACCAGTTATATTGGTCGTGAAAAATGTGGAGCCATTAGTTACATTGTTATTTAAGTGGATGTATCATATATAACAATTTTTTTATCCATGTTTGTTTATGCTAGCATAAATTGTTTCCCCATATATTAACATCCCATATATTAACATCCCTCTGAGTATGCGTGTAGGTAAGAAACGTAATGCTTTTGTTGAACTTTTTCAAGGTATCTTAATATGTCAATATTCTTACAATTGTTTCATGTGTACTCTAGTTCCTCCAGTTCATATGATTTAGCTGTTTTGGCTAACAGGGAACTGCCCTCTAAAGTTGATCACCTGTTGATTTAATGATGCCTTGGTCTGCCATGAGCAGGTGTATCTAGTCAGATTAGTTAATGATTTAAAGTGTTTTACATTTGTCTGCATATATATATATGTATATATATATGTAGCAATATTTCCGGACATTGGGCCTGATGTGGGTCTGCCATGGTTACTGGAAACACCAACAGCACATTTAAGCTGATTGCCCAAGTGTGAAATCTGAAACAATGAACAGTCTGGCATCTTTGGTTTGTATATTGGGGATGGGAGAAGGGAATGAGTGGGATACTCCTCTGGCTCAACTAGGTATAAATTGGGACACTTGAAGAAAAATGCCTATTGCCGCTGCCTTGACGCTGGCTGAATGCCGGTCAACGCTGGTCAACGCCCATTGGCGCTTGTAAATCTGACTGGCTGTCTGTGAACTTGAGCGTGACTTCTGACACTTCTGGCTAGCTCAAAAGTCAAGCACTGTACTGAAGACTGACTTCTGATACTCTGGTTATCTCAAAAGTCAAACACTGCTTCCTCCAGTCCTTCCTGACTGAGGTAGCCTTTGTAAACTGCTTCTGCTGCTACTCTCAACGCTGTACACTGCACGCTGTACACTTAACACTTCAGGGCCCAACCGCTGGCACCCCCTTTACTCTACTGTACACTGCACGCTGTACACTTAACACTTCAGGGCCCAACCGCTGGCACCCCCTTTACTCTACTGTACACTGCACGCTGTACACTTAACACTTCAGGGCCCAACAGCTGGCACCCCCTTTACTCTTCAGGGTCCACACTGGCACCCCCCTTTTACTCTTCGGGGTCAACACTGGCACCCCCTTTCCTTTTGCTCCTGCACCGGCTAGCTAGCTCCTGGATCCCTCTGACCTTCCCTGGAGTGGTCCCCTCTCACTAGGCAGACCCCCAGGGGCAGTTTGCAGTACTCACAACTGGGAATGCTTTCCTGAAACTCGACCCCTCTCAGCTCCGCTGGTCCTCAGCACACCGGATCCTTTCTGCAGCTCAGCTCAGCCCTCTGTCCCCTCAGGCCAGCCGCCTGGGACACCCAATTCCTCTTGACAGGAGGAGAGACAGCCGTACTCTCCCTCCTGGGACTCTGCTTCCCGCCAAAGACGCTGCATCATGTGCCCCCCTCAAACTTATACCCACTCCCAGAATGCTGGGTGGCAGAATCTGCCTTTCTGGGGTAGATACAAGCCTGGGTGTGCCATTGGCCAGGTTTCTTCCACTGCCCAATGAGAGCCCTCATTAAGCACAGTGGGGAGACTCCCCAGTCTCAGTAGCCACACCTGGGAACCATGACAGCCTAGCTGAAAATCATGGCCCTGCTGATAAGCAAACAAGGCCTACTACACTTTACCTAATATATACACCCTGTTGTTTTACCACCGTTCATTGTATGATTTATTGTTTTATCACTTTGAATAAAGATGTTTGCATCAGAGTGCTGCCATCCAGTTCAGTTTCTTCTATATATTTACTGTGCCTGCAGGTAAGTCTTATAGGCTTACCTGTAGGTATAAATCAAAAAGTGGACTTTATTACCGCTTGAACTTGCTGTTGGAGTATAAGAAATTACATAAGGAGGCTGATCATTAGCACAACATCATACACCCAAATGTGTTAAAAGACCAATCATCTCTGCTATAGGGAGCCCTGGTTGTGTTACTCTGTCCCTGGCAGAGTTCCAGGCTATATGTGTGGAATATTCCAACAATAAGATCTCCCTGCCATAATTCTCAGTGTGGTTATGTACTCTGGACATTTTAGCTGTCCCCAACCATCTCTGTGTGTTCCAACTCTTAGGCCCCATACACACAGGGCATTTTTGCAGCTGCTTTTAGGAGCGCCAGACGTTTTTTTTTTTTTTTTGCAGCTTAAAAACGCCACTTCATGTTATTCTATGGCCTCATGCACACACAGGCTTTCAGGAGCTCCAAGTGGCATAAGCACTGACGCTGCTAAAGGCTGATTAACGTTGCTTAACGTTGCATATACAGCGTTAAGCCACGTTATAAGTTTTTTTTTGTTTTTTTTTTGTGAAAATCAATGCTTCCCTATGGGAGCCTATTGGTTTGAATGGAAGTCGCATCACAAGTCGGATCAGGATGATCCGATTTGTGGTGCGACTTGCACTCTGAAGATCTTGAAGGGGAACTCCATGCCATAATGGGAAAAAAACAGTGTGGGGGTCCCTCCCAGGTTCCAAACCAGGCCCTTCGGGTCTGGTATGGATTTTGAGGGGAGCCCCACGCCGAAAAAACAGCTTGGTCAATGCAATGGCAGGTCAGGAAAGGGGAGGGGACGAGCGAGCAGTCCCACCCCCCCTGGACCATAACAGGCCTAACGCCCTCAACATGGGGGGTGGGTGATTTGGGGACCCCCCACCCCAAAGCACCTTGTCTCCATGTTGATGAGGACAAGGGCCTCTTCCCGACAAACCTGGGCGGTGGTTGTGGGGGTCTGCGGGCAGGGGGCTTATCGGAATCTGGACGCCTCCTGTAACAAAGGGGCCCCCCAGATCCCGGACCCCCTCCCTGTGTGAATGGGTATGGGGTACATTGTACCCCTACCCATTCACCCCATAAAAGGCAGTGAATGTAAATAATGACAGGAGACGTTTTGAGAAGTCCTTTATTAAAAATCTTCCTCCGGTCTTCTCCCCTCTGGTCTTCTTCCTCTGTTCTTCTTCCTCCATTCTTATTCCTCTGGTCTTCTCCCCTCTGGTCTTCTTCTTCCACAGCTCATCCTCCGACGATGTCTTCGGTGATTATGCCGGCTCCGGTCTATGCAGCTTGTTATATAGCCATTAGGGGCATGGCCTCCCGGTGACGTCACCATAGACCCCCACCCCCTTATGTCATCATCTTGCTCCTCCCCTTACCTGACCTGCCGGGCTGCATGCTCGGATAAGGGCCTGGTCTGGAACCTGGGGGGGCCCACGCTGCTTTTTTTCCCATTTTGGCATGGAGTTTCCCCTCAAGATCCTCAGAGCGCAAGTCGCACCACAAGTCGAATCATCCTGATCCAACTTGTGATGCGACTTCCATTCAAATCAATGGGCTGAAAGCCGTATCAAAGATGGCTCCTAGGCAACCATTGATTTTGAATGGAGGCAGAAAAATGCTGCTAAAAGCCAACATGGCCAAACGTGCAATAACGCCAATGGAAAAAGCTACTAAAAGCAAGTTTTTACAGCTGCTTTTTCCTGGCGTTAGAAGTAGCTCTGCAGCTTGTTTTTTATGACGCTCTGTGTGCATGGGGCCTTACATTCTCTATAATATAAAACAAATCATACTGTAAGGGATGGTGGAAGCACCTCATAATTGGCACAGCAGGTGCCACAGCAGGACCTCAACATAGAGTCAGAAGAAAATGGCGTAACTCTCCAGCACCTACCAATAACTGAAATATAAGTTTTGAAGGAACTGACCTTTAAAAAATGTGCCCATTCCTTGAATGGCCTATATTGATATTTAGATGTAACACAGTTGTAACAGTTGTGCTTGAACTGTCCTGAATTCAATTACATTGCATAGAGACTTTTCCACAGCTCTCCTTGAAGATTTTTTTGAATCTTTTGCTGCAGGTGACTTTAGAGGAGATGTATTGATTGACATCAGCATGGGTCCCGTCATTCACCATCTCTATTCAGCACAGAAATATTTCAGAGATATCATCCTTCTCAAGCCTACTGAGCACTGTATCCTAGAAGTGAAAAAATGGACAAACAGCCGAACCGGAGCATTTGATTGGTCACATGCCACTACACTTGTCACAGACTTGGCAGGAAAGAGGTGAAGTATCTGCCATTTTTTTGTCCGAATCAGGCTGATTGCCTGGTGTGATGAAATACTAGCGTGGGTAGGAGGACCAGACATAATTTTTTAAATATTTGTATTTTTTAATTAGTCTTTTCAGCTTGTGAGAAGATTTGTAAATCAGGTGATAATATTACGAGGGAAAAAATTATGGTAACCCCTTAGTTCCTAAGGGTAAAACAAATATAAATTCCTAAAGGCTCTTACACACTTGATGAAAATCGGACGAAATATCCTCCGACTTTCTCTCTCTTGCTCAGCGGTCACAACCGTTTTTAGTTGACAGTGCATAATGTTCACAAAATTTCTCGTACGATTTTTTTTTTTTTTTTTTTGGGACGTTTGTTCCTAGACTTGCGGGTTGTCAGCAACTTCAGATCATGCGCGGTCTTTCGTATCCGATTTTTCGCAGACGTACTGCATGCACATTAAACGAAAATTGGTCGTGCTGGAGACGGACGATAACAATTTTGGTGTTTGTCCCCGGTTTTTTTCGTGGAAAATGTTGGCACCGGCTGCTGAAAGTTGTGTACACACTAGCCGAAAATTGTACGATTTTACCTCGGATGGGAATTTTTGGCAGATTTTCTCCTAGTGTGTACCCCACTTTAGCCCTATTTGGAATTTTGACACGTGTTAGAAAAAAATGTACATATCATCACTACTTTGGGCATCCAGGTGGATTATACCTGTTTTTTTTTCCCAGGGTAAATTGGGCTTTCATTTGGTGGTAATAAATATCTCCTGATTTTTTTTTTTTTTTTTTTTTTAATCAAAGAAAAACTGGTCCAAAACAGTAAAAAAGAATCATTCCTGACAGACTCCATGGCAGCATACGTATCGGGTTTGGCCTCGCCTCCAAACCTACCCATAGGACCTCACTCCCATAAATCTTTGCTCCTGTTCAGCACACGTGTTCTTTTTTGTCCTCCAAAGGGATTACCTGATATCCTACCTGAAGATGGATTCCGGGTGATGGATGGCTCTACCAGTCGGGTATGGAGCTCTCCAATAAGCCCCAGCTGCTGCGGGGTATGGAGTAGGGGCGAAGATGTAGCAGCCTTGGCCAAAAAGCCCAGCTGCTGCGGGTGGCCGGTACCCTTGAAGAGATAAGTCCGGTGTGCATCCATCCCTGGTGGTCTGCGGTTCGTGAGTAACACTCCATGGCAGCTATTTTATATGCTTATGTATTGCCTGGTTTTTGTGTATTTGTCTCTTACCTGGTCTTTCCTGCCTTCCCTGGTGGCTAGTGGTCCGGGGCCGGTCAGCGGTTCACTTCCTGACCGGCCGCCGGTGCGGTACGCTACTGCGCATGTGCGGCGCCTCGAGAACGAGGCTTGGCTCTCGCGCCTGCGCAGTAGGAGCTCGGCGCATGCGCAGTGAGTCGGCGTCGGTGGCGATCGCTGATGACGTCACCAGGCGCCATATCTAAACCCCAGAACTGTCAGCAGTGTTGTGTTTATACACACTGCTGATACTGGGTGTTCTATACTCCGCATCCGATCAGTTTTTGGACGCCTGCTGTTCGCTGCCGCTCTGCCTGCTAACCTCTGGTTCTTGGTGAGTACTGGCCCCAGTTTGGGAGCGCCCCCCCCTCTCCCCCCCCTCTTTTGCTGGTTTTCTGACATTGCTGTCCGGCTCATTCTTGTAGGTCAGCATTAGAATGGAAGCTACTTTGCCCTCCGGTGGTCAGCCCGCCCCTAACAGGTATTGGGGGCTTCTTGGTGGGGGTGCGGGTTATAGGGGGTGGGGGTAGGAACTCAAGTGTTCCTAGCTTCCTGTTTGTTTTTTCTTGTTTCCTTTGTTTATAGCCCTCCTCGTTCAGAGACTAGACACTCTTCTCAAAGAAGTGAAAGACGTTCGAGTTCTCGCCACCGGCACTCTACAGGAAAATCCCGTTCGGGTTCCCATCATCGTAAAGCATCCACTTCAGCCAGCCACGCACGGAGACCTGACAAAGCAGGTTGCAAAGGCTGTGGCGCTAGTGTCCCAGAGAGGAAGTTTTTCTGTTACAGATGTTTCTCCCAGGCTGCGGGAGAGAGGGATACCTCTGATCAACGCATTGAGGCTTTGGTTAAGAGAGTAGTAAAGGACTCTTTGGCTGAAATGGGTGTCATTCGTTCTCAAGACACTGCAACGGCTTCCCCAAGCCCTTCCCCTATAGCACTTCAAGTACAGGAAGATTTTGAGTCGGCCCAGACAAGCCATCAGTCGGTGCTTTTGTCAGGTGGCGACTCTGAAGATGAGGATCCCTGCCTGGGTTTCGAATATGCTTTGGTGCCTTCCCTAGTTAAAGCGGTCAGGGAGACTTTAAACTGGGAAGAGTCAGCTGTTTCCCCTCCTAAGCAAAAGAAGTACTTTAAACAGCTCAACAAGGAGCGGGTTAATTTTCCCTTTCTGGGAGAGTTGGGAGAAATTATTTCGGAGGAGTGGAGAAAGGTGGAACGTAAGAATTCCTTAGTATCTAAGATGGCGAAACTTTACCCCTTCAAAGAGGATGATGTGAAACATCTTGAGTCTCCTCCGCTAGTTGACGCAGCAGTCATGAGACTGGTCAAGCATGTGACCCTTCCTTTAGAAGATACGGTCTCATTTAAAGACCCGTTGGACGGAAGGAGGGACTCCGATTTGAAGAGAATCTATCTCACAGCAGGTATGGCCTGCAAGCCAGTCCTGGCTTTAGCCGCTCTATCCAAGGCCATGGAGTCTTGGGCTGATGTGGTAGACGAATCGGTCAGATCGGTGTCGGAGGAGGTGGCCAGAAGCGCTCCAATCCAGGAGCTTAGACTGGGCTCGTCGTTCCTTGGGGAGGCTTCCATAGACCTGATCCGTCTATTGGCAAGGGTTATGCTGTCCTCGGTCACAGCTAAGAGAGCTCTTTGGCTCCGCCCTTGGGTTGCGGATCCGGCATCAAAGCAGGTTTGGTGCCGTATTCCCTTTGAGGGGTCCTCCCTTTTCGGGAATAAACTTGACGAGGCCATAACCCGGGCTACGGGCGGTAAGTCTGGGTTTCTTCCCCAGGATCGGCGCCAGTTCAACGTCAAGAAAGGACAGCCTACCAGAAAATTTGTTCCTGACCGGGCCAGGGAAGCTCGTTCTTATAGACCTGGTCGGGAGTTCAACCGGAACTGGAGATCCAGACAGTCTTCCAGGAAGACGACAAAGAATGTCTCCTCGGGGGACCGTGAGCCCACTAAGTCCTTTTGAAGGTGGGCCCGCTCAGACATGTCGGGTGGGTGCGCGTCTACGCTCCTTCCGGCATGTCTGGGCGGCTTCGATTCAGGACCCCTGGGCCGTCAGGACGGTGTCCTCAGGCCACAAGTGGGTCTTCAAGGAGAGGCCAGGCTCAAGGTTCCTACCTACCACCATACCATTCCTAGAAGAAAGGCGTCAGATTTTGTTTTCTTACGTCGAAGCTCTCATTGCTCAAGGGGCTGTCATCTCCGTTCCAGAGTCCGAGCTTGGCCAAGGAATATATTCTCTGCTTTTTCTGGTCCAAAAGAAGAACGGATCATGGAGACCAGTAATAGATTTGACCTTCTTGAACAAATTCATAAAAAAAGAAAGGTTCAAAATGGAGACCCTGCAGTCAGTCCAGCCGGCAGATTGGATGGTGTCCATCGACTTGAAAGACGCCTACTTTCATGTCCCTGTGGACGAAGATTTTCAAAGGTTTCTCCGGTTCGAAGTGGGAGGATTACATCTTCAATTTATCTGTCTCCCATTCGGGCTCTCAACATCTCCACGGACCTTTTCAAAAATCTTATTGGCCGTGGTAGCCCTACTGAGATTGAAAGGTATCCGTCTTCACCACTATTTGGACGATCTCCTCCTGTTGTCCCAAGACAGAGACCAACTATTAGTTCATCTGGAGCAGGTCGTGTCCACTCTCCAGAAGTTTGGTTGGTTACTCAACAAGGAGAAGAGTCACCTGATTCCAACTCAGTCCCTGATCTACTTGGGCGCTCTGTTCGACACAGAGAAGGCGACTATCTCTCTTCCAGAGGAAAAAATAGGGACACTTCGAGACAGGATTCGCTTTGCCCTCTCATCCTCTCATCTTCAGGCACGTCAATGCCTGAAGGTGATCGGGACTATGGTCGCAGTAGTCCCCATGGTGAAGTGGGCCCTGTGGAGGATGAGACCCTTTCAAAAGGGATTCCTTCAGCAATGGGATACGTGGCATCTGGATCAACGCATCTTCTTAACCCCTTCAATGAGAGCGAGTCTCCCCTGGTGGTTGTGCAGAGACCACCTGCTGAACTGCCACTCTCTGAAGCCAGCTCCGTGGGTAGTGGCATTTTCTCACCTGACAAAAGACCAACCTGTCATGCTGCGTCTGGACAACACCTCAGCAGTGGCATACATCAGGAAGCAAGGGGGAAAACGCAGCTGGTCCCTATTGAGGGAAGTGGAGCCGATTATGTCCTGGGCACAGAGAAATCTCTCGAATCTTTCAGCGGTTTATGTTCCAGGAGTCCAGAATGTCAAAGCAGACTTCTTGTCCAGAGTGGACCTGGACAACAACGAGTGGTCCCTTCACAAGGAAACGTTCGACTGGATCCTAACATTGGGGCTCTCTCCAGAGGTAGACCTCTTCGCCTCCCCCTGCAATCACAAACTGCCGAAGTACTATTCAAGATTCAGAGATCCACAAGCATCAGGGATAGATGCACTCTCGGATCAGTGGAGATTCCACAGGGCATACGCCTTCCCACCAATTCCGATTGTGTTACAGTTTCTTCGGAGACTCAGGTCGGAGCCAGTGGAGGTAGTGGCGGTGATTCCCTTCTGGCCGAACAGGCCATGGTTTCCCCTTCTGACGCTACTCAGTGTCCGAGACCCAATCCCGCTACCCTTCAGACCGGATCTGTTGTCCCAGGGGTCTGTACTCCATCCGTGCCCAGACCGTCTACATCTCAGGGTCTGGATGTTGAGAGGAGGAGGTTACAGGCTTTAGGCTGTCCAGAAACGGCGATTTCTACATTGCTTAGTGCTAGAAGAAGCTCAACGAACAGGGTTTATCAGAGAATCTGGGAAAAATTTTCTGCACAGTTGACTACAAGGCCTGATCCTCAATCTTCAATTAAGATCCAGGATGTATTGAGCTTTCTCCAATCAGGATTGGACTTGCCTCTATCAGTGAGTTCGCTCAGAGTCCAGGTCTCGGCTATTTCCGCTTTTACAGGGATCTCCTGGGCCACTCATGCCCTAATTCGTCAATTCTTCCAAGGAGCAGTGAGAATCAGACCTCAGAGAAAACCCAGGTTTCCCAAGTGGGATCTGCCACTAGTTTTGGATTTCCTGGCGGGTCAGATACAAGACATGTCTGATTCTTTGACCATAAGAGAGCTTACACTGATAGCAGTGTTTCTGGTAGCTGTAACCTCAGCAAAAAGAGTGTCGGAAATTGGGTCCTTTGGGACACAAGAGCCTTTCTTAACATTTTTTCCTGACAGAGTGGTGCTCATTCCCATGCTGGATGCGAGACCAAAAAGGACTTCTGTCTTCCATGAAAACATAGAAACAGTGTTACCAACCTTTAGACAGGAAGAGGAAGAATCTTCGGTTCATCCGCTGGATGTTGGAAAGTGTATTAAGAAATATTTAGATGCCACTTCCTCTTTCAGAAAATCAGAACATCTTTTTGTTACCTTCTATGGAAAAAACAAAGGTTCAAGAGCCTCGACGAGATCCATTTCCTCTTGGATCATCCAGACCATCCAGTGGGCTTATAGGGCTAAGGGCTTGACCCCTCCAGCAGTAGTTACAGCTCATTCGACCTCCTGGGCAGTATCCAGACATGTGGCTCCTGAAGTCATCTGCAGAGCAGCGTCGTGGTCCTCTATTAACACTTTTTTATCCCATTACTGTGTTGAGCCAGCGGCTCTTTCTTCTGTGAATTTTGGTTTGCAAGTCCTGTCTGTTTGACAAAATGCATTAAACTTTTCTGTTCAGCACCTGCCCACCCTGTGTGTACGGCGAGTTATTTCCCGATACGTATGCTGCCATGGAGTCTGTCAGGAAAACGGAAAATTTATATCAAATACTTACCGTAATTTTCCTTTCCTGATGGACTCCATGGCAGCAGGAGTTCCCTCCCGGATTTCTGTGGAGGATAGTTACAGAACACGTGTGCTGAACAGGAGCAAAGATTTATGGGAGTGAGGTCCTATGGGTAGGTTTGGAGGCGGGGCCAAACCCGATACGTATGCTGCCGTGGAGTCCATCAGGAAAGGAAAATTACGGTAAGTATTTGATATAAATTTTCAGTTTTTCTTTTATTTATTTTTATTTAACTGTATATTCATTGCTACTACCATAATCTACCACCAAAGAACAATCCAAAATAAATTATCTTGCTCCTAACGAATGCAGCCGTACCACATATGTGTATGTTATGTTGTTTGTACTCGTAGTACAGCCCAGAAACAATAGGGTGCATTTTGCTTTTTTTTAGTACTACCTAAAACACACTGACACTGATTTAAAAAAAGGTGTTTATTTAATTTTTTTTTTTTTCCATTTAAAATATTATTATTATTTTTTTTTCACACACTTTTTTTTCTATCTCTGCAAGAACAAAGAATAATACAATGTATCTCTCTCGTCCATTCACAGAGACAGAAAACACGGGGCAGGCTTCAAAGTGACTGACCACTGCGATAGCCAATTAGAGGCTATCACAGTGATCAGTTGACCTGGAATCCGCCGTTCAAGGTCCCGATCATTAGAACGGGGCCCGGGCTTTAGTGAGACCCCGTTCTCTGTGCTGGGAGCACACCATGCGGTGCGCTCCTAGCACGAAGGGAGATATGCAAATATGCTAACATCAAATGTAATACTGCTAGAAGAATCTTTTTTGGGTATATAGCATGTGATCCCCAGAAAGAGAGGTGGAGGGAATTGGGGAGAGGAGAAAGGAGGGAACAATAACCCACCTACACACAGCCTTGGTGGTCAGTGGCTAGCTATAAGTGCTTCATCTCTATGGTAAATGGATGGAGTCGACACTCCTCTCCCACTGATATCTGGAAGTCTCTTCTAGAGCTCAGAAATGTTAACTGTATTTACCAGCTCAGACCTAATATACTCAATGCCTCTCAGAATATGAGTTAAATGCTTTGTGTGACATGGGATGTTCTTCTTCCTTCCAGTGACCAATGTGAGGACAAGGAAATCGGACTCAGGGCGGCAATTTCACATGTTGTAAAATTTGATCTCAACCAGGAAAATCTCACAGGCCCAGTGGGGCTGCCACAAGCTGACTGCCTGCTGTTCTGGGGTATTCTGGAAACCACCAGCAAAGACCTTGAAGATTTTGTGAGAAACTTCAGGAAATTCTCAAAGCTTCTAAAACCTGGCGGGTGCTTGATGTATTATGGAGCGTTAAATTGTACATTCTATAAGGTTGGGGAAGAGATGTTCCATATTGTAAAGTATACTGAAAGCGACTTTAGAAGTATGCTTAGTGATGAGGGGTATGTTATCACCCATTTGGAGGTTTCCCAAAGAAAGGCGGAGAGTGATCTGGTAGATTTTGATTCAGTTATGTTCTGCACAGCTTATAAAAAACAGAAGATTTAGGCCTCAATCACACCATTGTGTTATAAAGTGCACATGTATTTTAATGAAAGAATATAGTGTGTTTTTAGTGCAATTCTAATGTGTAACGTTAAAATGTAATGCAAGGCAAAATGTGAGTGTGAGCTTTGCGTGTGTTTTCCATGCATTTCTTCCTGGGAAATGTACTGTGTGATTTAAAAAATGCATTCATTAAAAACGTTTAGTGAATTTTTTGTGCATTTCCATATATTGCTATTGACTATAAGGCAATACACATTTTTACCAAAAACTCACAAATGACGCAGAAAGTAGGATTTGTGGAAAACAAAATGCACTGCCCTCTTACACAACACATTGATGTGAACAGCTTCATAGAATATATTAGCAACCAGTTTTTATGAGCTTTTAAAATGCTGTGATCTTTGGTTGTAGGGCTTTATAAAAAATAATGGTATTAATGGGCCCCGAGGCTGGGTTCACATACACTATGTTACCAAAAATATTGGGATGCCTGCCTTTACACGTACATGAACTTTATTGGCAACCCAGTCTTAGTCCATAGGGTTCAATATTAAGTTGGCTAGGAATGGGCTTGGGCGTGTTTGGGATCCCACTTGTCCGATCCTGCTAGGATTGTCGGGAGCTATTAGCCGTCTGCAGTGTCGGCTTCCTGGCAGGATCAGGCAGGTAGGATCCTGAACACTCTTGAACCCATGACTAGAGTTGGCCCACCCTTTGCAGCTATAACAGCTTCAACTCTTCTGGGAAGGATGTCCACAAGGTTTAGGAGTGTGTCTATGGGAATGTTTGACGATTCTTGCAGAAGTGCATTTGTGAGGTCAGGTACTGATGTTGGACAAGAAGGCCTGGCTCACAGTCTCCGCTCGAATTCATCCCAAAAGTGTTCTATTGGGTTGAGGTCAGGACTCTGTGCAGGCCAGCCAAGTTTCTCCACTCAAACTCGCTCAGCAATGTCTTGATGGACCTTATTTCTGTACTGGTGCGCAGTCAGATTGGAACAGGAAGGGACCATCCCCAAACTTTTCCCACAAAGTTGGGAGCATGAAATTGTCCAAAATGTCTTGGTATGCTGGCACCCTAATTGGCCATACACACTATAAGATTTTCTGAAGACTTTTTCCTTGAGACTTACCCAGGGCCGGACTGGCCTACCGGGATACCGGGAAATTTCCCGGTGGGCCGCCGGCCCTGGGGCCGCTTTAAGATCGTGGCCGCTTTAAGACGCGGCCGCTATTGGTTACCGCGCCGCGGCCGCTATTGGTTGCCGCGCCGCGGCCGCTATAGGTTGCCGCGCCGCGGCCGCTATTGGTTGCCGCGCCGCGGCCGCTATAGGTTGCCGCGCCGCGGCCGCTATTGGTTGCCGCGCCGCGGCCGCGCTGTGATAGCCGCTGCAGCCCTGTCTTTCCTACGTCAGCCGCTATGAGCGGCATGATGTCACACATGGCGCCGGCGGGAGCGGCTGCGCGGAGCTGGCGGTGGATTATGGACGGTCACTGCTCCGAGAGTACCCAACACACAGTACACAGTCAGTGTACTACACAGAAGCCAGCAGCATGATTTCACCCGGGGAATCGAGTCCGACTGACCACCAAGTTAGTAAGAAAAACCAGCAGTGCAATTAGTGATCCCATCCTCCAACCTCCACCAGTCCAGACAACCACCCACCACTGCCCCCTGCTGATCTCACCACCCCCACAGATCTTATTCCTGATAGGATGGGGGGGGGGAGCAGTGGCGGTGGGGAGGATGGCACCCCCCCCATCACCACTGCCACTAATCTCCCCTCACCACTATAGCTTCCACTGATCTCACCACCACTACTGATTCCCCCCACCACCCCTGCCACTGATCCCACCACCCCTGCCACTGATCCCATCCCCCTCACCACCACCACTGCCACCGATCCCACCCCCCTCACCACCACCACCGCTGCCACCAACCCCACCCCCCTCACCACCACCACCGCTGCCACCGATCCCACCCCCCTTATCAACACCACCGCTGCCACCAACCCCACCCCCCTCATCACCACCACCGCTGCCACCAACCCCACCCCCCTCATCACCACCACCGCTGCCACCGACCCCACCTCCCTCATCACCGCCACCGACCCCACCCCCTCATCACCACCACCGCTGCCACCGATCGCACCCCCTCATCACCACCACCGCTGCCACCAATCGCACCCCCCTCATCACCACCGCCGCTGCCACCGACCCCACCCCCTCATCACTGCCATCGATCCCACCCCCCTCATCACCACCACCACTGCCACCGATCCCAACCCCCTCATCACCACCACCGATGCAATCGATCGCACCCCCTCATCACCACCACCGCTGCCACCGATCCCATCCCCCTCATCACCACCACCGCTGCCACCGATCCCACCCCCCTCATCACCACCACCCCTGCTGCCACCGATCCCGACCGCCCCCTCACCATCACCGCTGCCACTGATCCCACCCCCCTCACCACCACCACTGCCACGATCCCACCCCCCTCACTATCACCACTGCTTCCACTGATTCCACAACCCTCACCATCACCCCTGCTGCCACTCATCCCACCCCCCTCATCATGTCTGCAACCTCTGACATCTCCTGTACTATGTCTGCAACCTCTGACATCTCCTGTACTATGTCTGCAGCCTCTGACATCTCCTGTACCATGTCCGCCCAGCCTCTGACATCTCCTGTACCATGTCCGCCCAGCCTCTGACATCTCCTGTACCATGTCCACACAGCCTCTGACATCTCCTGTACCATGTCCACACAGCCTCTGACATCTCCTGTACCATGTCCACACAGCCTCTGACATCTCCTGTACCATGTCCGCACAGCCTCTGACATCTCCTGTACCATGTCCGCACAGCCCCTGACATCTCCTGTACCATGTCCGCACAGCCTCTGACATCTCCTGTACCATGTCCGCACAGCCTCTGACCTCTCCTGTACCATGTCCGCACAGCCTAAGACATCTCCTGTACCATGTCCGCACAGCCTAAGACATCTCCTGTACCATGTCCACACAGCCCCTGACATCTCCTGTACCATGTCCACACAGCCTCTGACATCTCCTGTACCATGTCTGCAACCTCTGACATCTCCTGTACCATGTCCACACAGCCTCTGACATCTGTACCATGTCCACACAGCCTCTGACATCTCCTGTACCATGTCCGCACAGCCTCTGACATCTCCTGTACCATGTCCGCACAGCCTCTGACATCTCCTGTACCATGTCCGCACAGCCTATGACATCTCCTGTACCATGTCCGCACAGCCCCTGACATCTCCTGTACCATGTCTGCACAGCCTCTGACATCTCCTGTACCATATCTGCAACCTCTGACATCTCCTGTACCATGTCTGCAACCTCTGACATCTACTGTACCATGTCCGCACAGCCTATGACCATCTCTTGTCTTTTATCATGTCTGCAGTCTCTGAGGGGGGGTCTGGAGAGGAGTCGGGAGTGGGAGTGCCACCGGGATGGGGGTCACGGGAGAAGTCAAATGTCTGTGGACTGTGGAGAGAAGACTATAGGATAAACCCAGAGCCAACAAGCTGGAGCCAACTGACTGAGCCCTGCACGGTCCCCCTGAGAGGAGGTCAGTGACACTTCCGCCAGACCAGGCTGAGTGGGGGTCAGTGATGTAAGGGGGAAATTAATACAGTAATGTAAGGGGGGGCATTGATATAAAGCCCCGACCTTTTATCAGTAACCCCCCCTTCTATCTGCAGAAGGTGGTCTATGGTCACATTTCCAGAGTTCCTGGGGTTCCCCTTTACATCAGTGTCTGCAGAATTCCTCATTACAGTGCAAGGGGGAACTCTGCGGACCCTCATGTAAAGGCAAACTTTGATTATTTTTTATTCTGGTAATATATCACCATCGCAATAAGTGGACTGTTCTTGATAATTGCTCCACTTTTAACTGGAATTTGCTCGTATGTATGTATGTATATATATGTATATGTGTATATATATATATATATATATATATATATATATAAACCCTATGTGATTTCATATCTGTCTTATCTACATATAATACACACTTCACATGTGCTTTAAAATGCATGGTTTTCCCTTTTATAATCAAAAAAATGACGCTGTGCTGTTGGGCCGGTATTAAAATGCTATGGGGCTGGTATGAAATTATTTCCAGGGCTGGTTTTTATTCCCAGTCCGGCCCTGGACTTACCAAAACCATATAATGAGGTCAAACCTAAACACTTTCAATTTGTATGCAATCTAGCAGGCCCTTGCACTACATAGAAAAGGTAAATTTGAAGTAAAAAGTCTTCAGAAAATCTTATAGTGTGTATGGCCCTTTAGAGTTACCTTCACTGGAACTAAGGGGGCAAGCCCAACCCCTGAAAAACAACCCCACACCATAATCCAACCTCCACCAAATGATTTGGACCAGTGCTCAAAGCAAAGTCCATAAAGACATGGGTGAGTGAGTTTGGGGTGGATGAACTTAACTGGCCTGCATAGAGTCCTGACCTCAACCCGATAGAACACCATTTGAATGAATTAGAGCGGAGACTGCATGACAGGCCTTCTCATACACATCAGTGCCTGACCTCACAAATGCAGTTCTGCAAGAAAGGTCAAACATTCCCATAGATACACTCCTAAATCTTGTGGACAGCCTTCCCAGAATAGCTGAAGCTGAAGGGTGTGCCAACTCAATTTTGAACCATATGGATTAAGACTGGGATGACCTTAAAGTCCATGTGTGTGTAAAGGCAGGCGTCCCAATACTTTTGGTAACGTAGTGTAAATGTGAATTGGATGCGTTTTTAACTGCATCCAATTCCCATAGCATGTGAGTGTGACCATCTTTCAATGGAGCTGGTTCACACATGTCCAGGGCAGCTGCGGTGCGGTTTTTAAAAGGGTCCTGTGCATTTTTGGGTCTGATTCAGGTGTGAATTTAGGGAAAAAATTTGCACCTGAGTTGCACCTGAACTGATGAACAGAAACGCACAGGACACCGAACTGCAAATCACACCACAGATATGAAAACCCAGCCTTAGGTAGCTAACAAGAATGTATTTCAGCAAATCATCTATTTATTGGTAGAGCACCTCAAATGTTAAGGCAGTTCTCTGAACATTGAGATCGCCATCGCCAAACACAAACCTGCTTCCAAACCCTGAACACCAACTTTTCACACTGACACAAACAGGCTGTGGCCATTGATAGCTAGGCAGGCTGCCAAAGATACAGAAGCCCTGAAGAAGACTTTAGAAGCATGTTAGCGTCTTTGATTGATTTTTTAGCTAATAAAAGAATAAAAATATTCTGATTCTAGAACTTTTATTTATGGTGTTTCTACACACCTAACACTCAGTAACCCTGATTCATTTTCATTAACTCTTTCTTCCCTCTTTCTTCCCTTATTTGCTTCTTTGTTTTTTTAAATTATTTTCTTTTTTCTGTTCATACATACAGGGCCGGCCTTATGTGTTCATCCTTACCTCTCGCCCCCCTAAACATGGCTGTATATATTGAAAAACTATTTAAGAGTATAATTGCTGCTAATTGACTGCAAGTGGGTGCAGCAGCAAGATAAAAACAGGGAAAAAGGGGGCGTGGCTAAGCCATGGCGGAGTAGAGACACGCATCTACTGAGCTCCCGGCTCTCTCTCCGACCCTAACCTAACCGGCATGTTTGGAACATTACAGCGGACATGACTCTGACTAAGAAGCGTAAAACTAAAGGCTCAGTGCAGAGAACGAGATCAAGCAGAACAGAAGGGGAGATCTCACAGTTTTTCCCTGCGGCAGTCCCTGGTTCATCTGGCTCTAAGATGGCGTCGCAGCGTGGTCGGCAGACTACAGTGGCGGACCCGGCTTGTATTGCGAGTTCTCATGCAGGATCCCTGGCCATGTCGGAGATACTTGAAACACACCCGGACCACCCGGCCGACCCCAGGATGGGGGAAGGGGTCCTGTCATTGAGGGCGGATGCTGAATTACGTGCCCTTTTGCAAGCTTTGCCTACTAAGGCAGATATTGAGGCATTGGTGATCCGGATGGAGGAAAAACAACAGGCCGCCATAGCAGAGGTGAGAGAGGAGATGCAGGCAGTAACACAGAGGGTGACGGCGGGTGAGTCGACTCTTACCTCTTTGGAAAGGCGAGTGGGGGATCTGGAAACCCATACCAAGACACATTTGGAAGCAGAGATGTCCTTGCAGCTCCGCATGGAGGAGCTAGAGGACAGAAGCCGACGTAATAATGTGCGTTTGAGAGGTCTACCGGAGGCTATAGTGTCGGAAAACCTAGCAGAAGTCGCAAAAGACATATTTAAGATAATTCTGGGCGATCGGTATCCGACTAGACTCCAGTTCGACAGGGTCCATCGAGCCCCAGGTCCCCGACCTACCGACTCTGACGGATCAAGGGACGTGGTCTGCCGGATCCATCACTTTACGGACAAAGAACTGATACTACGGGGCGCATGGGACAAAGGTACTGTAGACTATGAGGGGGTACCCATTAAAATCCTCCCGGACCTATCCAAAGCCACACTGCAGAGGAGGGCGATTTTAAGGCCCATTCTTGAGAAGGCCAGACAGTTAGGCCTGACTTATCATTGGGGGTTCCCTTTTTCAGTTACTTTTCGTAATAAGCAAGGCTATTTTATTTTACGATCGCCAAGCGATCTGCCAACGTTTTTCTCATTTTCGGGAATAGATCCCTTCCAGGTTCCAAATTGGTTAACTTTCTTTCCGGGACAGAGGAGTGGAGGTATAGGATTTCCTGGAAAGAGGCGCCTTGCACAACAGGAAAAAAAGGGTTCCCCTAAGGAAGTGCAAAAGGCTGGATTAACATGAAGAGAAACAGAGAATTAAGCCTTGATGTAGATATTACAAGCTGCCTTTATGTATTAGTTATGGAATTTTTTTTTTTTGTATTCTCTTTTTTTTTTTTTCTTTGCTTGGTTCCCCTTTTTTTTTTTTTATCCCCCTTAAAGAAGGGAGGGGAAAAAGGGAAAGGGAGGAGGTTTTCTTCTTTTTTTTTTCTTTTCCCCTTTTTTTTTTTCTCCCCCTGGCCTACTCTAGTATGATAAAGGGGGTTGTAGGGGACAGATTGTGATGGGGAGGTCTCCTCTCATGTCCAAGGGGGGGTCGGGGGCCAGGGGAATTGCTCAGCATAATAACTAACACTAATACTCAATAGCTTATGGGGGTTTTCCCCCCTCTTTCTTCTTTTTTTTTTTTTTTTTTAATGTGAGCGTGATGTTTTTTCTTTGAGAGACAAGAACTCTCCTTAAGCACAGGTAATAAATATGAGGTCATAGTGTCAGAGGCCTCTCGTTTTTTTTTTTTTTTTTTTTTTTTGTGTCACGTTAAGAAATTTTTTTTTTTTTTTGGGAGGCACAGGTTATATAAGTAGCACAACAAATTTCCTAATACACATTCACTTGGAATGCTGAGTGTTGCCAGGTGCCCGGGCCCGGGGCGTGGGAGGGGCCCACATATGGGAAACAGTACTCGACCACCCCTAGTAGTAAGGGACCCAGTTGTGTATGAACTCTCCCCTACTTATTTTAGAAGTGGTATTAATAACTGTATACGGAGAAACTTTTTGATGACCTTAATTAGGGGGTACTTACAGATAAAGAGAAGGGGGAAGATATCTTTAAAAGAAGAAGGGGAGAGAGGTGTATCACCTCTACTTCTTTTGAGTGGGTGAGGGTTTTTTTTTTTTTTTTTTTTGGGGGGAGGTAAATAGTGCCCTGTATTAGGGACAAGATGATTGACACCCTCCCTTCTCGCTTTCCCTTACCTATGAGGGCTTGGGATCGGGGGAGGTGGGGGAGAGATTTATTTATTTATTTATTTAATTTTTTTTTTTTTTTTTTCATCAGGAAGAATAGCTAGAAGAGTTCGGCTAAGGGCCTTTGACTCTCAATTCTAAAAACAGTCAGGATTCAGAGTGGGGTCCCTGTCTTTTGTTTTTTCTTGTTGTTGGTTGGGGGGGTTGGAGAGGGTCCGGGAGAGCGGTGCTCTTATTTTTTATTCCTTTTATTTCTTTTTAGGTGCTCTGCCCGTACATGCTTTGGATCACTGCCCCATTTAGGCCAGTACACTGAGGGGTGACTTCGGTCACATAGTGTACATGGGAGTTTGTCCCTGTTAGTGATAGGGGGAATTGAACCGGGGAACAGGTGGTAAGAGACTTAAGCCCCGTACACACGTACCGATGGTCGGCTTACAAATGTTCCTCTTTTCTCCCCGGGATGTCGGTGTCTGCTGAAAAGTGCAAAGACAGCACAAGGACAGCACAAGAATTTTGTCCGCCGACTGCAGAAGTGATGTCATGTAATGGTTAACTTTCCCTGTGTTTTCTATTTTCTGAGCATGCCCAGTCTTGCAAATCTGCGGTCTGTCGGCCGAATTGTGTACTGACAGGCGAACAATCGTCCGTTCTGGTGTCGGCATACAAATATTTTCATGTTTGCACGAAAGACTTTTGTCCGCGGATTGTGCGCAGACATCTGTCGGAGGCACCATACTAACACGCGTACAATCGGCAGATCCTTCGTCCACCGACGTTTGTATGCCGACGATCGGTACGTGTGTACGGGCCTTAAGAGACTACCCTGCTTTGCCCGGGTGTGGGGAGGTAATTGTGTGAGATTGTGTTTTTGTTTGTGGTTTTTTTTTTTTTTCCTTCTTTTTTTTTTCCCTCTTCTTATCCCCTTCCCTCTCCTCCTTCCCCTCTTTTAGCCTACCCCGATGATGGAGGACCTTGTCATCTTCTCCTTGAACGCTAGGGGTCTTAATATACCAGAAAAGAGGAAGATGTTGTTAAATGACCTCAAGCGTTCGAGAGTGGATGTAGCTTTCATCCAAGAGACCCACTTTAGGGGGGATAGAGTGCCCAAACTCACGAATAGATGCTATAATACAGCCTATCACGCCACCAATGCGGAGGCTAAGTCCCGAGGAGTGACTATCTTGTTATCCTCCAAACTTCCATGGAAATTGAGTGAGATATTGTCTGATCCCGAGGGACGATATTTGTTTGTGAGAGGGAAGATTGGAGACATACAGTTTACTTTTGCAACAATATATGCTCCAAATGATCGCCAAGCAGGGTTTCTCAAAAGAGTGACTAAATCGCTGTTGGAGTTCGTGGAAGGACAGCTTATTCTAGGCGGAGATTTCAATGTCCCATTGATAGCCCGTTTGGATGCGTCTACAGGCAGATCGGCTATTTTGCCGTCGGCTTGTAAAAGTATCGCACAAACGTTTTATAATGCTCAATGGGTAGATGTATGGCGTCTGTGGCATCCATCGGAGAGAGATTATACATTTTATTCATCTTCCCATAAATGTTACTCACGGATTGACTATTTTTTAATTCCACACAGACAGCTACATGCGATTAAGGCATCGTCAATAGGTGACATAATATGGTCAGACCATGCGCCAGTGATGATCACTTACTCTCTGTCAGACCAAGCCGTGGCCTGTCAACGCTTTTGGAGGTTGAATGAGACCCTCCTACAGACCCCTGAGGTTCTGACAGAGATCTCGTCGGAATTACAGGATTATTTTCAGAGGAATGACCTGGAGGAAAGTGGGATAGGGAACATCTGGGAGGCCCATAAATCGGTCCTAAGGGGGCTCTTTATTAAACACGGGTCGAGACTTAAAAAGGAACGAGACAAACATTTAATGCAGCTTCTAGATACACTCCGTCAGCTAGAATCGCAATATAGACATGCTGCGACGTCTGTATTGGAGACAGAGTTGATAAGAACACGTCAACAAATAACAGACCTGCACCTGTATAGGGCCAAAGCAGCCCTACAGAGGAGCCGAGCCCGGGGATATGAATATGGGGATAAATGTGGGAAACTTTTGGCAAATTCGGTGAGAGAATCGAAACTCTCAACCTATGTCCCTAATATTGTCTCAACACAAGGCCATACGTTGACCCCACCTAAACAGATTGTGGAAGAGTTTAGCCGATTCTATTCCTCGCTGTATTCATTGAAGGAGACTGTTTCTTCTAATTTGGAGATAGAGGAATATCTGGAAAGGTCTCGGCTCCCTACATTACCTAGTGAAACTAGAGAGCAGTTAGATAAACCGATTTCACTGTTAGAGGTCCAACAGACTATAGGTGCTATGAAGTTAAAGAAGGCTCCCGGGCCAGATGGATTTACATTACTATATTTCCAAGTTTTCCTTTCTATTCTGGGCCCGTACCTGGTCAGGCTGTACAATTCGGTAAGGGAGGGCACCAATATGCTTAGAGATACACTAATGGCACATATTACCATCCTACTGAAAGAAGGGAAGGATCCTACATTATGTGGAAGTTATAGGCCTATTTCTTTACTTAACATTGATTTGAAAATTTTTACGAAAATCTTGGCCAATCGTTTAGCCCCGCATCTTATGGACCTTCTTCACCTTGACCAAGTGGGGTTTGTCCCAGGCCGGGAGGCTAGAGACAACACCACCAAAGTGTTAAACCTGATCCATGTGGCTAACACTTCTCGAATACCGAGTGTTTTTATTAATACCAACGCGGAAAAGGCCTTTGATAGGGTGAACTGGCGTTTTATGTTTGCGGTTCTTAAATACATTGGCCTGGGAAGCAATATGATGCGATGGATCACTAATGTATATTCAATCCCTACAGCACAGGTTAAGGTGAATGGTCTGTTATCCGAACCCTTTTTTATTAATAATGGTACGAGACAGGGTTGTCCCTTGTCTCCTCTTTTATTTGTTCTCTCATTGGAGCCTTTCCTTTGTACTGTGCGCCAAAATCCAGACATACAGGGAGTGGGGATAGGTGGAAGCCAACATAAGATATCAGCCTATGCTGATGATCTTATGTTCTCGGTGACGAATCCTTCCCTCTCTCTTCCGAATTTGCTGCGGGAACTGACCAGGTACGGATCCCTTTCAAATTTTAAAATTAATTTTAACAAATCAGAGGCAATGGGAGTGGGAGCACGTTCGTATCATTTACGCACCCTCCAAACGAGTTTTGGTTTCCGATGGACAGATAGGGCCTTAAGATATTTAGGTACTTTAATTCCATCTTGTTTATCTAAGGTTTATGACATGAATTTTCCCCCATTGATTGGGGAGACACGTTCTCTTTTGAATAAGTGGCATTTGGGTATACACTCATGGTTTGGCAGGTGTAACCTGCTAAAAATGAGTATACTACCCAAGCATCTGTATCTGTTAAGGACCCTTCCGATACGGCCGCCCGCCAGGTACTTTCATCTGATTCATTCCCTTTTCATTAAATTTGTGTGGGCACAGAAAAGACCTCGTCTGGCACGGACGCAAATGATCCGACCAAGAGCATTTGGCGGTTTAGCTTTACCGGATATACAGAAGTATTTTCAAGCAGTTCATCTTAGCAGAGTGGTTGACTGGTGTCGACACCAGGCATCTAAGCTGTGGATTAACATAGAGCAAGCACAGACGAATATTCCCTTGAAGGGTGCACTGTGGTGTTACTCAGACCTGCCTTCGCAGCTACGTTTGCATCCTCTTATGGGTACAACACTGCGAATATGCAATCAGGTCATGACACGGCATTCTCTTTCCCCGCCATGTTCTCCATTAATGCCAGTGATTGGAAACCCACGGTTTACACCGGGCCTAGTCTCACCAGATCTAGTTGCATTGGGAGCTTCTGGACACACCCGGGCGGCCCAGTTTCTGGTGTCGGATAGATGGCCGACACTGGAGAATTTAACAAACATGGATGGACATTTTAGACTGACTTTTTGGTCAGCCTTACAACTTCATCATTTTTTACATACACTGCCGAATCCAGTAGATTTCGCAAGAAGTTTGACTAAATTTGAAGAGTACTGTCTGAAAGAGGGGGTCCTGTCACATACGCTTTCTTTACTTTATAGTTTATTAACGACTCCGATGGATGACTCTCCCCCGACGTGTTTGACCAAATGGGCATCTGATTTACATCGTACTTTTACACCACGGCAAATACAAAATATTATCTTGCTTTCCTTTAAATCGTCTATTTGCACCAAAATTCAAGAGACTAATTTTAAGTTAATGTGCAGGTGGTACTACACACCCCATAGACTTCATAGGATCTTTCCAAATACATCGGCGAATTGTTGGCGCTGTGGGGGGGAAGATGCAACGCTGCTTCACATTTTTTGGTCATGCCCCAAACTCTCAGTATATTGGTCTGAAATTAGAGCTATTGTTCAAAAATTCACGGAATACTCTATTCAAGAGGATCCAGCTTTTTTTTTGCTCCACCTTTCAGACATACCCGTGCAGAGATACGTGAAATCGGATAGTAAGACATTTAGTGAATGCAGCAAAGGCTTGCATTCCGGTATTGTGGAAAAGTCCTTGCCCCCCGACGGTAAAAGAGTGGATACGGAGGGTAGAGGCCATTAATAAGATGGAGGATTTGGTGTTAACATCACAAGGCAAGCGAGAATTATATTGT
Organism: Pelophylax lessonae; assembly: GCF_965119305.1. NCBI lineage: Eukaryota > Metazoa > Chordata > Amphibia > Anura > Ranidae > Pelophylax > Pelophylax lessonae. The sequence continues at coordinate 57,325,348 of NC_138779.1, read as the reverse complement.
GAGACCTGGGAATCCTGGAATACTTATATTCTGTCTGATGAGGGTACATCTTGGCTGCGTACTTAGATGGTGAAGTAGCCTACTATGTCGGAGATGGGGGGAGGGGGGGGGGAGGAGAGAGAAAATTTCCCTTTTTTTTTTTTTTTTTCTCTTGTGTGAGTGTGTTTGTTGGTGTTCGTTATTTGGTTCGTCTTTAGTTAACAAAAAGGGCAATCTGGAAGGGAAGGGTAATGTGAGAATTTATTTAATTATAAGTCGAGACAGATGATGTTTTAGGAAGGTATTTAATTTTATGGGACCCTCCGGTAGAGGTACAAGAGGGTGCCGGGATGACCTGTATTCCCTTTTGCCTTTCGTTATCTGTTGATCAATGGAATGTTGTTGGTATCCTGATAATTTGTTTTGGCATGTATGTAACTGCTGTTCCAAAGTATGCCTTTCTGTGTTTTTGGTTTCTGTTTATTTTTAAAAAAGGTAAATAAAAAATTATATTTGAAAAAAAAACAGGGAAAAAATAGTATTTACCCTAAGGACTCTTTCACACTATCCGTCCATCGGACGGACTCCGTTTATCTCAGCGGGGGATCGATCCTGCAATCCCCTGCTGAGCAGGTGGATGACAGCTATTCTCCGCGCTGTGTGCGGAGACACAGCTGTCAGTTCCCCATACGTCTCTATGGGGGAATCGGATAGGAACGGACCGCCAGTCCGTTCTCATCCGATCCGCTGGATGGATGGAAAATAGGGTTTCCATCCGTCCAGATTTATCGGATCGGATATCAGCGGACATGTCTCTGCTGACATCCGATGCCCCATAGGGATGCATGGTGGGACCGGTCAGATCCGCCAATAAAACGGACAGGCGGATCTGAACGGTCCGCCTGTGTGAAAGGGGCCTTAAATGATATATAAATATGTCATCCAAATCTGTTTCTGTTGTATAAAGTGCACAGTGCAAAATTAATAATTAAATCTGCATGGCTACTACAGTATACATATCATATACCACTACTAGATAAATAACAATTAAATATTCATAACCTCTACAATGTGCAAAAATGTAATCAACATAGCGTGATTCCATAAAATACATAGGCTTTTATTTAAGTCTGGTGAGTCATTTAGGGGTGATTGGTGGAAGCAGCACATAGGGTGCTCTTTTGGCGCACACCTTCCATTGAAGATTTGTCACCATAAATATTTATTTGCACTTTTTTTGCACATTTTCTTGCACTTTTTTGGCACTTCTTTGGACTTTTCTTGGAACTTTTTTCTGCTCACTAATAACTTAGCCCCCCTAACATTAGAGACCCCCCCCACGGAGCCCCCCTTACATCAGAGACCCCCCATGGAGCCCCCCTTACATCAGAGACCCCCCCACGGAGCCCCCCCCTTACATCAGAGACCCTCACAGAGCCCCCTTACATCAAAGACTCCCCACAGATCCCCCTTACATCAGAGACCCCCCACAGAGCCCTCCCTTACATCAGAGACCACCACAGAGCCCCCCTTACATCAGAGGCCCTCACAGAGACCCCCCACAGAGCCCCCTCTTACATCAAAGACCCCCCACAGAGACCCCTTATATCAGAGAACCCCCCACAGAGCCCCCCTTACATGAGAGACCCTCACAGAGCCCCCCTTACATCAGAGACCCCCCACAGAGCCCTCCCTTACATCAGAGACCCCCCACAGAGCCCTCCTTACATCAGAGACCCCCCACAGAGCCCCCTTACATCAGAGACCCTCCCAGAGACCCCCCACAGAGCCCCCTCTTACATCAGAGATCCCCCTAACATTAGAGACCCACCACGGAGCCCCTCCTTACATCAGAGACCCCCCCACGGAGCCCCCCTTACATCAGAGACCCCCCCACAGAGCCCCCCTTACATCAGAGACCCCCCACAGAGCCCTCCTTACATCAGAGACCCTCACAGAGCCCCTCTTACATCAGAGACCCTCACAGAGCCCCCTTTACATCAGAGACTCCCTACAGAGCCCCCCTTACATCAGAGACCCCTCACAGAGTCCTCCCTTACATCAGAGACCCCCCACAGAGCCCTCCTTACATCAGAGACCCCCCAAAGAGCCCCTTCTTCCATCAGAGACCCCCCACAGACCCCCCTTACATCAGAGAACCCCCCACAGAGCCCCCCTTACATCAGAGACCCTCACAGAGCCCCTCTTACATCAGAGACCCTCTTACATCAGAGACTCTCACAGAGCCCCCCTTACATCAGAGACCCCCCCAGAGTCCCCCTTACATCAGAGACCCTCAGAGCCCCCCTTACATCAGAGACCCCCCACAGAGTCCCCCTTACATCAGAGACCCTCAGAGACCCCCTTACATCAGAGACCCCCCCCCCACAGAGCTCTCCTCACATCAGAGACCTCCACAGAGTCCCCCTTACATCAGAGACTGTCAGAGCCCCCCTTACATTAGAGCCCCCCACAGAGCCCCCCTTACATCAGAGACCCCCCCACAGAGCTCCCTTTACATCAGAGACCCCCCACAGACCCCCCTTACATCAGAAACCCTCCCCCTGCAGAGCCCCCCTTACATCAGAGACCCCCCACAGAGCTCCCCTTACATCAGAAACCCCCCCACAGACTACCCTTACATCAGAGACCCTTCACAGAGCCCCCCTTACATCAGAGACCCTCCCAGACCCCCCTTACATCAGAGAACCCCCAGCCCCCCTTACATCAGAGCCCCCCACAGAACCCCCTTACATCAGAGACCCCCCAGACCCCCCCTTACATCAGAGCCCCCCACAGACCTCCCTTACATCAGAGCCCCCCCCAGACCCCCCTTACATCAGAGCCACCCAAAGATACCCCTTACATCAGAGACCCCCCAGACCCCGCTTACATCAGAGCCCCCCAAAGACACCCCTTACATCAGAGACCCCCCTTACATCAGAGCCCCCCCACAGACCCCCTTACATCAGAGCCCCCCACAGACCCCCCTTACATCAGAGACCCCCCTCAGACCCCCCTTACATCAGAGCCCCCCACAGACCCCCCTTACATCAGAGCCCCCCACAGACCGCCCTTACATCAGAGACCCCCCCAGACCCCCCTTACATCAGAGCCCCCCACAGACCCCTCTTACATCAGAGCCCCCCTTACATTTGTTACATACTGGGGCAGGAGAGAGGGTAAGCTTACTTACCCCAGGATGAAGGCTGGCTCACGCTGTCTGCAGCTTTTCTTCTGTGTTAAAATTCCCGCCCACACATCCCCGGAGAGTGTGGGTGGGGCAGACCCAGGAGGAGAGGGGAGGGAGGAGGAGGAGAAGGGGAGGGAGGATGATCTCTCTCTCTCTCTTCTCGCGTCCCTGAGGCTGAGCTGTGTGTGAGATACACAGCTCAGCCCTGCAGACAGGAATGGAGACAGGTACAGCCGCACAGCGGAAGGTAAGCGGTTAACCCTGTCCAGGCCGCGATCGCCGCTTATCTCCTCCCATGGCACCCTGTGCGGCCGCACAGCTCGCACACCCCAAAGGCCGGCCCTGCATACATAACCTTTTTTATTTTTGTTTGTTTGGGTTATTCATTTTTGTAGCTTCACCTCACATAAATACCTAAAATACATGCATTTCTTTGTTACCACTCAGTGTCATGTGCAGACAATAATGTTTACATACAGCGGTATTGTGTTCTACCTATCTGGAAATTAGTTGGTGACTATAAGCTTGATGTATTAACCACTTTTGGACCAGAAGATTTTCCCCCTTAATGACAAGGCTATTTTTTGTGATTCGGCACTGCGTTATTTTAACGGACAATTGCACAGTCCTGCGACGCTGTACCTAAACAAAATTGATTTCCTTTTTTCCCCACAAATGGAGCTTTCTTTTAGTGGTATTTGATCACCTTTGCAACTTTGCTATAAACAAAAAAAGAGCGACAATTCTGATAAAAAAAACAATATTTTTCACTTTCTGCTACATAGCATTCACTATCAATTCAATTTTCTTCTTTATTTTAGGCCAATTTGTATTTCGCTACATATTATTGGTAAAAAAAAATCCCAATAAGGGTACTTTGATTTATGTCGTTTTTACTTTTTTTTTTTATATTAGTATTGGCAGCCATCAGCGATTTTTAGCAGGACTGCAACATTGAGGCAGACAGATCGGACCCCTAATTGACATTTTTGACACTTTTGGAGGGACCAGTGACATTACTATAGTAATCAGTGCTATAAATATGCACTGTTACTGCAGTAATTACACTGGCAGGGAAGGGGTTAACCCAGGGGCGATCAAAGGGTTAAATGTGAGCCTAGGGGGTGTTTTCTAACTGTGAGGGGGATGGGATTGTGACATCAACACAGAGACCTGTGTTCATAAATAGGAGGTACGGCAATTTGCGGGAACCTGCCGACCTGCCGCTGTACAGTGATGGCGGCTGGTCGGCAAGTGGTTAACAATCAGCATGTTCCTTCTGTGCCTTCTTTGACTTCCATAAGGCAGGTTCATTGTTGGCTGGGGGAGGTAAATTCAATTCCATTTAAAAACACATTGATATAACAGGTTCTGATATACTAACTGTCCAGACATTCTGAATATTTAGTTCAGTTTCCTTTCAGGTGTCCAGACTTCGGCACTTAAAATGCATATTTAGTCATAACAAAAACTCCAGATGTATGTAAGTTGCACAGAGATTCTCCTCACCTTAACCTTTCCTATAATTATGCTGCAAATTTCAATAGTGATAGGCTAGTACTGCGAGTAATGGCCACTCATTCATAAAGACTTCCCTGATTGGTTATTTAAAGGGTGCAGAGATGCAAAAAGCAGGTACCATGGAATGAGGGAGAGGTGTAAGAAAAGTAGTGATCGGCTCATTTTGATCAGGGGGAAATGATGAAAGGTCTTTAACCACTTGCCTACAGTGCACTTTCACCCCCTTCCTGCCCAGACCGATTTTCATCTTTCAGCGCTCTCACACTTTGACTGAGAATTACTCAGTCATGCAACACTGTACCCATACAAAAATTGTGTCCTTTTTTCACACAAATAGAGCTTTCTTTTGATGGTATTTGATCAATACTGGGTTTTTTATTTTTTGTGCTATAAATAAAAAAAGACTGAAAATATCGTGAAAAAACACATTTTTCTTTGTTTCTGTCATAAAATTTTGCAAATTAGTCATTTTTCTTCACAAATTTTGGCCAAAATTTATACTGCTACTTATCTTTGGTAAAAAAAAACCCAAATAAGTGTATATTATTTGGTCTTTGTGAAAGTTATAGAGTCCACAAGTTATGGTGCTATTCATTGAAAATTGATCACACTTGATCACACCTGATGTACTGAAGGCCTATCTCATTTCTTGAGACACTAAAAGGTCAGGAAAGTACAAATACCCCCCAAATGACCCCTTTTTGGAAAGTAGACATTCCAAGGTATTTAATAAGGGGCATGATGAGTTTTTTGAAGTTGTAATTTTTTCCCACAATGCTTTGCAAAATGACGATTTTTTTTTTTTTTTTACAAATTGCCGTATTAACAGGTTATTTCTCTCACACAGCACATGTATACTTGCAACTACACCCCAAAACACATTCTACTACTCCGCCTGAGTATGGCGATACCACATGTGTGAGACTTTTTCACAGCCTGGCCACATACAGAGGCCTCACATCCGAGTAGCAGCGTCCGGCATTCTAGGAGCACAAATTACACATATCATTTCCTGACAACCTATCGCACTTTTGAAGGCCCTGGAGCACCAGGACAATGGAAACCCCCATAAAATGACCCCATTTTGGAAAGCAAACAGCCCAACGTATAATTTTTGAGGCATAATGAGTCTTTTGAATATGTCATTTATTTCCACAAGTTTTTGGAAAATGTGGAAAGAAAATGAAAACACATTTTTTTTACACAAAGCTGTCCATTTATGCAATATTTCTAACACATCGCATGTACATAGCAAAACTTGCACCCCAAAATACATTCTGCTATTCCTCCTGAGTATGGCGATACCACATGTGTAACACTTTTTCACAGCCTGGCCACATACATAGGCCTCACATCCAAGTAGCGCTTTACACAAAGTTGTCCATTTATCCACTTTAAGACTGGGCCTATTTTTGACACTTGGTGTTTACAAGCTAAAATCATTTTTTTTTGCTAGAAAACTACTTTGAACCCCCAAACATTATATATATTTTTTTAGCAGAGACCCTAGAGAATAAAATGGAGTTCGTTGCAATATTTTTTATCACACCATATTTGCGCAGCAGTCTTCCAAATGCGATTTTTTTGAAAAAAATTCACTTTTTTGAACTAAAAAATAAGAAAACAGTAAATTTAGCCCAATTTTTTTCCATAATGTGAAAGATAATGTTACGCCGAGTAATTAGATACCCAACATGTCATGCTTCAAAATTGCGCATGCTCACAGAATGGCGCCAAACATTGGTACTTAAAAATCCCCATAGGCAACATTTTAAAAACTTCTGCAGGTTACTAGCTTAGAGTTACAGAGGAGGTCTAGGGCTCAAATTATTGCACTCGCTCTAACGATCGCGGCGATACCTCACATGTATGGTTTGAACACCGTTTACATATGTGGGCGGGACTTGCGTATGCGTTTGCTTCTGCGCGCGAGCTAACGGGGACAGGGCGCTTTAATTTTTTTTTTTCCTATTTATTTTATTTATTATTTTTTTATTTTTACAAAGTTTAAAAAAAAAAAATGTTTTGATCATTTTTATTCCTATTACAAGGAATGTAAACATCCCTTGTAATAGAAATAGGCATGACAGGTCCTCCTTATTGTGAGATCTGGGGTCAAAAAGACCTCACACCTCACAACTACACTAAAAAAGAAAAAAAAAAAAAAAATTGTTGAAAGAGGAAAAAAAAAAAGCAAAAAAAAAAAAGCGGCCCTTTAAACCGGTTGCTAGGCAACGTCTTTTGACGTAGCTCCGGTCCTCCAAGACCATAGAGTTGAGTGAGGGCCATCTTGCCCTCACTCGACTTCCTGTCTCTGAAGATCCGGGACCGGATAGTTTTCCCCGCTGCCGGCGGGTCCGGTAAGCTGGGAAAACGTCTGGGACGCGGCAGGAGGGGGGGGGCACCTCTTCCCCTGCACCGTAAGGGTAATTCCGCGGCGAATCCGCCACTGAGACCACCCTTATCTGAAAGCCGACCACCCGCCGTTTCAAAAAATACCAGGGTTATGGGGGCTATCTGCTGCCATAACCCCAGTATTTAGCTTTTAATGGCCGACGCATACAGTCGTTAGGCGGTCAGCAAGTGATTGCATGTATATGGCAAACAGGTGACGATGACTGACGGGGTGACAGGTGACGATGACTGATGGGGTGACAGGTGACGATGACTGATGGGGTGACAGGTGACGATGATTGATGAGGTGACAGGTGATGATGATTGATGAGGTGACAGGTGACGATGATTGATGGGGTGACAGGTGACGATGATTGATGAGGTGACAGGTGATGATGATTGATGGGGTGACAGATGACGATGATTGATGGGGTGACAGATGACAGTCACTGACGGGGTGACATGTGACGATGATTGATGGGGTGACAAGTGACGATGACTGATGGGGTGTCAAGTGACGATGACTGATGGGGTGACAGGTGACGATGACTGATGGGGTGACAGGTGACGATGACTGATGGGGTGACAGGTGACGGTGATTGATGGGGTGACAGGTGACGGGCGATGGTCACTGATGGGTGACAGGTGACGGGCGATGGTGCACGGCGGTACTGATGGCAGTCTCTGGTGACCGGTGAACTTTAGGCTACGTTCACATGTGAGCGTAGCGATCACGGGCAGAATCACTGCGATTCTGCCCATGATCCAGAAATCATTGCAAATTGCGGGACGCCTGTGCGTTGCCTGTGATTTGCAATAGCACCCCAAATGCTGTGCGATGTTGCTGCGATTTCCGCCTGCCGAATCGCGGTAACATCGCGCAAACAACGCATGACGCTCCAAAGAAACTCTTGTACCTTTTTTGGGCGTCATGCGATGTTTGCGCGATGTTACCGCGATTCGGCAGGCGGAAATCGCAGCAACATCGCACAGCATTTGGGGTGCTATTGCAAATCAGGGGCAACGCACAGGCGTCCCGCGATTTGCAATGATTTCCGGATCGCGGACAGAATCGCAGTGATTCTGCCTGCGATCGCTGCGCTCACATGTGAACGTTATGGGTGTCAATTTCTGGGCACTGATGAGGTGACTGTTGGGTGACAGGTGACATTGGGGGGGGCTGAGGACTGTGTGGGGACCTTTATTAGTGTGATTTTTACTTTGTGACATGTGTACAGAGCAGTAACTCACTATTTCTAGCTCTTCTCCCCTCATACTGGAAACTGTATGAGGAGAGAAGAGCTAGTAACACTGAGTTACTGCTCTTTGTTTACATTTTGTGATCGACTGTGAATGGATTCACAGCCGATCACATAGTAAACAGTCACTGTCAGTGACTGTTTACTACCGCCAGTGACAGCTGTGTTCCTACGGAACACAGTGCCACCGACACGACCGCGCTGCGCGCTCCCGATCGCGCATGCGTGGTCATCTGGTGGGCGCCTTCATTGTGATCGGCTGTGTCATTGGAACGCAGCCGATCACGTGGGAAACAGCCACGCCCATTGGCTGTTTCCCCCCTGCCGGTGACGGGGGGTGTCCCGGGGACACCCCGACACCGGCAGTGCAGGGCGGCGCGCACGCGATCGCGCGCCTGCCCTGCTTAAAGTGCTGCCGTCATATGACGGCGGCCCAGGATAATGGTCGCTCCGCCGTCATATGACGGCGGGCGGGCAGCAAGCGGTTAACCACCTCAATACCGTTCACTTTCACCCCCTTCCTACCAGACCAGTTTTCAGGTTTTAGTGCTCTTACATTTTGAATGACAAATACTCAGTCATGCTATATTGTACCCAAATTAAATTTCTATCAATTTTTTCACACAAAAAAAAACGTTCTGTTGGTGGTATTTATTCACCACTGGGTTTTTTCTTTTTTGTTATATAAAAGAAAAAAGAGCGATTATTTTGAAAAAAAACAATATTTTCTACTTTCTGTTTTAAAGAAAATCAAATTGATGAGTACAGCGATACCACATAGACTGTGAGACTTTTCCACAGCCTGGCCACATACAGAGGCCCAACATCCAAGTAGCACCGTCAGGCGTTCTAAAGACATAAATTACACATTTCATTTTCTGACTACCTATCACATTTTTGAAGGCCCGGGAGCACCAGGACAATGGAAACACCAACAAAATTACCACATTTTGGAAAGAAAACACCATAATGTATATTCTATGAGGCATAATGAGTCTTTCTTGTCATTTTTTTCCACAAGTTTTTGGAAAAGTTGGTGGGAAAAAATGAAAACTTATTTTTTACACAAAGTTGTCAATTTTTAAAATATTTCTGACACATAGCATGTGCATACCAAGAATGACACACTAAAATACATTCTGCTACTCCTCCTGAGTATGGAGATACCACCTGTGTGAGATTTTTCCACAGTCTGTCCACATACATAGGCCCAACATCCATCTTCAGGCTTCTAACACATAGCATGTACATACCAAGAATTACACCACAAAATACATTCTGCTGAGCAAATGGTAAAAAAAAAAAAAGATTGTGATAAAAGATATAGTGCGCTCAACCAACACAGTCATAAATTGTAAACATGTAACATCTGGGTTTTCCCAAATACTTTAGTGATCATCATACAGTGTTAAAAACCATATGTGAAAGTTCTTTATGAAAAAATAACATATAGTCTTTAACAGTTGTGAAAGAATATAAAGTCCTCCAATTGATCCAGATAATCTCAAATAGCCAAAGGCCAAGCTTCCATCAATAGTGGATCTTCAATCTTGCTAATCTTAGACCGATATTTGAGGGTGAAATAGAAGAAATAGTCTCTTACCAGATAACACTAAAAAGTGAGCCTTATTGGTGAATAGGCACTTTCCACACGTGAACAAATAAAATCAAGTGAGGTGACACCTCGGTGGTATTGAGTCTAACTTATCCACATTATCCCAACTCCATCCTGATTCCGTATCGGTTCCAAGTGTAGTGATAATTTGCCCGATACTCTTTGTGCTGGAGTAGCTGACAAAACTCACGTAGAGCCTCCGTCAAAAACTTCTCAACAGCACATTCGCAGCTATGGCTTAAATCAGACAGAATTCAGTACACCCCTAACACTTCATCTCTCCCCCCACTTGCTTTCACCTTCTCTGGGTCACTGCCATTAAGCTAGCCAGAAAGATGGTGCATCTTGAGGAGATCAAGAGTACAAAAAATTTGAACATTTCATTCTAACAGCACAATAAGCAATCTAATAAAAGCTCAATAACCAAAACATGCATATCACTGTTAACAGGTTGAAGGGAGTATTCCTACCACTATTTAACATTTTCTAGGCTAATAATCTGTCTGTGAGCTACCTCAGCTCAAACAGGTGCTCCCACGGCACTAGGGTTCTTTGAGATGTGCCCGCAATCAGGTGTCATAAGACAAGAAGTCTCACTTACCTCTGATGGCGAAGTCACATTCGCACTTCTGATCACCAGTTCTGAAAGGTAATACCCCTTGGTAGGTACACTTCTGCTGGCCAGCCTCCCTTCAACCTGTAAATAATTTACAAGCACTTGGAAATAAGACATCCAGACAGGTATGGTCTTTTAGTCTGTATTCAAAGGCATCCTGGTCAGGACAGCTTATATACAGTTCATAAAGAAGTGTAACAAGTTTCCAAGACCAACTAAAAATATACATATAATATTTAAGCACAATGGACATAACATATACATAGTAGGAAACAGATGTATACATAACAGGAAAGAAAACTCAGGAAAGAAATATCTCAGAATAGCAAAATACTGTGCGACCCAAAAATATTCTCACAACGCAGAAACAATGGGAGGAAATTTACATCCTTGACAACAAAAATGTCTGTTACAAAGCCAGAGATTTTCAGTAAAATTAAAAAGTTTAAAGCATAACTCAAATAATTGAATTAAACATGACTATATAACATTTAAATAAAACATAATTCCAACAATGACTGACCTCCAGAACATTCTTTCTTTTTCCCCTCTCTTGCTCCTGGCTCAAGGTTCTAAGTTCCAAAATCTGAACATATCGATATGTAGGTGTGAATAATAAATACATACTTACATTTGACTATGGATGCTTTAAGGATGCAGCAGGTGGCTCCATGTTTTCATACTGTTGAAAATAACAAAATACAATGCTTAGAAGGAGCAGGAAAACCATCTAAAGTATATTTACGAACAAGAGAAAAAACATTTTCCAATGGCTGAATTGAAATATATATTGACGGTAAATAGAACAAAAAACAAATGTAAGACATAAGCATGTATAGTATATATGTACCTCTGCTGTTGAAATGTCTGCCTCAAAGTTGAATGCTTGGAGCTGTAAATAAATAAAAAATCTTGGTAAGATTACATGTAGTTTATGCTTATCTATTTTTCCTATTCTAAACAATATTAAACAAATGCACAGTCAACATGTTGGGGTATACTTCACAAGTCCAAACAAATGGGGAAGAAAGGCTGAACATTTACACTGGGCATTTTTGGGCAAACAAGCATGAAACGTGTTCGGTAAGCAGTAAGGGACACAGCAGTAGTGTACCGCTAGAAACAGGTCTAAACATACCAAAATGAGTCATAGATGTCCTAGAATACTATACAAACAAACATATGTCACAAGCTAAGCATGAACCAGAAATTATGCTATGTGTTCCAGAAGTAAAGATAACCATGTGCTACAAACAAAACATGAAAGAGCATAACTGCTAAGAAAAATGAGGCAGTTGAAAGGTGCATTACCATGTGCTCCACCATATCCAGGATGTTCGGCTTCTCTTCTGACTCTGAGCTCTTCTCTGCCATTACACCATTACGGAGTGACAGTATATCTCTAAACACTGTAGATTTGATCTGGCTACTTCTGTCTTCTGTCACATCATCGATAAACACCAATTACCCAGTGCCACTCGAAGCCATGCATGCCCGTGCCATCACACTGCAGCCACCATGTTTTACAGATAGTAACGGAAAAAAAAAGGTGTACCTCTGCGCTGTGGTGGGGCGGCAGCTGACACAGATAAGTAATGTACCAAACTTATAAATAATCCTAAGAAAAAATGTGTAGCGCCAAAAGTAAATGAACAACAATAAAATGTGAATACTGTCCTACTGGATAAAAAGCATCAGTGAGGAGACGTGCTGACATCAGGCCACTGTCCAATACGGGGTCAGTAGTGGCACCCATTGTCATATGGTTTTATGATTCATTTTATTTTGGCTTTTAACATACACATCCAATAAATATTACACTATGGAGACTTCACCTGGCTCCCGGTGAGCTATATTTACCACAGCTACATCTGAATGGTGCGAGTTGCTGAACAGCCTTCCCCACAACAGATGGTGAATCTACACTAAGTGCGTGTTTGCTGCTGTAACAGCAGCCTGCTTTCCAGTGAGTGTCCATTTCACAGGGGTGTGGTAGATGATTCTGGAACACTGTACTGGATCACTTCTTCACTTTTCAAGTCACCATCAATTTTTTGTGCACATCCGCACTGAACTTTCACCAATAAGTTAATATTGCTGATCCTATCGTGGAACTGTGCATTTAAATTTATATTTTTCACTATAATGGTTTTTTATTGTTGATTTTCATTCAAGATTGGACATATATATATATATACATTTTTTTTTTTCACTTTAGCACTTTTTTGGACTTTATTTCAATGTGTTGTCCATTTATAACACAGTATTCACATTTCATTGTTGTTCATTTACTTTTGGTGCTATACAATTTTTCTTATACTTTACAGAGGACTTTGTGTGCTTTGGATCATGAGCTGTTCCAAGCCTTCTCCATACTTTTTGTTCCCATCATTCTTGTACAGATTAATCTTAGTTTCATCTGTCCGAAGAATGCTTTTCAAGAACTGGTCTGACTTTTTAGATGTTTTTGGCAAAGTCTAATCTTCAGGCTTATGAATGGTTTGCACTTTGTGGTGAACCCTCTTTATTTGCTCTCGTGAAATCTTCTCTTCATTGTAGACTTTGACAATAATACACCCACCTCCTGGAGAGTGTCCTACACTTGTCTGGATGTTGTGAATGGGTTTTTCTTCACCATAGAGAGGATCCTTCGATCATCCACCACTGTTGTAATTCCTAAACCCTTCCTCCGATTTGGATCTACATACCCTCAAATTAAAACTAAGAGTGTGCACTTTCAGCCCATATCCATTATATAACTATAGCTTGAGTATGTTTTAAGAAATACCTGAAAAAAAATCTAAGGATGTGCCTGTGTCCAACTATATATGGACCCAACTGCACATAAGGAGGTTGAACATTAGCACATCATACACCCAAATGTTATTATTATTATTATTATTATTATTATTATACAGGATTTATATAGCGCCAACATTTTGCGCAGCGCTTTACAATGTGAGGGAAGACAATACAATTACAATACAATTCAAAACAGGAGGAACTAGAGGGCCCTGCTCGTTAGAGCTTACATTCTAGAAGGGAGAGTCAAGTGAAACAAAAGGCAATAACCGTGGGGGATGGGCTGATGGAGAAAATGGAGGTATATTTGTTAGGTGTGGGTAGGATAAGCTTCTCTGAAAAGGAGGGTTTTCAGAGATCGCCTAAAAGCTAATAGAGTAGGAGATAATCAGACAGATAAGGGTAAGGAGTTCCATAGGATTGGAGCGGCTCTGGAAAAGTCCTGGAGGCGGACATGGGAGGAGGTGACGAGGGGGCTAGAGAGCAGGAGGTTTTGAGAGGAACGAAGAGAGCGATTGGGTTGGTATTTTGAGACTAGGCTAGTGATGTAGCTCGGGACTAAGTTGTGGATTGCTTTTTAAGATGTTGTAAGTAGGGTTGAGCGGACACCTAGATGTCCGTGTTCGACGGGTTCGGCCGAACTTTAAAAAAAAGTCCGGGTCCGTGTCCCGGACTTTTACCGAACTTTTCCCGGACACCGAACCCCATTGAAGTCAATGGGGACCCGAACTTTAAGGCACTAAAATGGCTCTAAAACACCAAAGGAAAGGGCTAGAGTGCTGCAAATGGCAGCAAAACGTAATTAAGAGCATGGCAAGTGCTCTGCAAACAAATGTGGATAGGGAAATAACTTAAAACAACAAAAAAAAACAGAAAAATAAAACAATGTTCTTCTTCATCTCTGAAGGACGAGGCCCATATGGAGTAGGAGGGAGGTTGAGGTGGTGGTGGATGTGGCGGTGACATAGGCGTGCGCACAGGGTGTGCTGGGTGTGCCTGGGCACACCCTAATCACCTAGGGCACATAGCATTGCCAGTGAGGAGATGGGAAAGATCTCCCTGGGACCTGCTCTGCTCTATTTCTCCTTGCCTACAGGTACATGGCCCCGATACATTACTCTCCCTGCTGGCAAACACATGCATGTGTATTTCAACTTTGGGGTGCACACCTTAATGCAATAGGCTGCGCACACCTATGGGCGGTGTAGGTGGAAGCGGCGGTGGAGGAGGACCAGGGCCGGATTAACAGCATCATGGGCTTGGTGCTGAGGATTTTGAAGGGCCTTAAGGGCCGTGCCTTGCCATGCACCCAGAGGAGGAAGCGTGCAGCCATGCATGCATAATTCAACATGGGATGCTGTCTCTGAAGCCCATAAACACATCCATGCATCGCCAACTGTCCCTCCTTGTCCGGCCTTCACGCTGTGTGGGGAGGTTCTGAGGGTGCTGCCTGGGGAAGCGAGCATAGAAGCCAGACTTCTGTGTTTACAAGTGACAGAAGAGCGGTAACAGTGAATATGGCCAACCCGGGGCCTATATAAAAGGTAGGGGCCTGGAGCTGCAGCTCCAATAGCCCCTACATTAATCTGGCCCTGAGGAGGAGGACGAGGTAGCCAACACTGCTTCTTTTCAAAAATTTTAAATGAGGGTACACCCCAAAAGAGTGAGAAAGAGCAAAAATGGAACAATGGGTGGGTAAGGTCGGTATCCATTGCTATTCTGCATAAGGTACGGAAAAGTCCCGTGGGATCCATGCCTGGTTCATTTTAATGAACGTGAGCTTGTCCACATTGTCTCTGGACAGGCGGCTGCGCTTGTCTGTTATAACGCCCCCAGCCGTGCTAAATACCCGTTCAGATAATACACTGGCTGCAGGGCACGCCAGCACCTCCAAGGCGTAAAGGGCAAGCTCAGGCCATGTGCCCAATTTGGAGACCCAGAAGTTGAAGGGGGCAGACCCGTCATTCACTACATGTAGGCGTGTGCACACATACTGCTCCACCATGTTGGTAAAATGCTGCCTCCTGCTAAGACGTTCCATCTGAGCTGCTGGTGCTGCTGTTTGTTGTGGCGTGCTGACAAAGCTTTTCCACATTTCGGCCATGCTAACCCTGCCTTCTGAGGTGCTGGCGGTGCCCTGGTTGCGTTGGCGACCTCCTCCTCCTCCTCCTCTGCCTTGTGCTTCCACTGTGGCCCCGCTGTCAGATGGGAATGCCAGCAGCATGGCGTCTACCAGCGTGCGCTTGTACTCGCGCATCTTGCGATCGCGCTCCAGTGAGTGAATTAAGGACGGTACGTTGTCCTTGTAACGGGGATCCAGCAGCGTGGCCACCCAGTAATCAGCACAAGTTAGAATGTGGGCAACTCGGCGGTCGTTGTGGAGACACTGCAGCATGTATTCGCTCATGTGTGCCAGGCTGCCCAGAGGCAACGAAAGGCTGTCCTCTGTGGGAGGTGTATCGTCCGTGTCCTCTGTATCCCCCCAGCCACGCACCAGTGATGGCCATGAGCTGGCCTGGGTGCCACCCTGCTGTGAACATGGTTCCATCTCCTCCTCCAGCTCCTCCTCCTCCTCATCCTCCAGAACTGTGCCCCTGCTGGACAATTGCGTCCCTGGCGTTTGCGTGTGCAGGAACCCACCCTCGGAGCCCCTTGCGAATGACTGCCCTGAAAGCCTTGGAAATGTTACCTCTTCATCCTCCTCCTCCTCCTCATCCTGTGCCACATCCTCTTCCATCATCGCCCGAATTGTTTTTTCAAGGAGGCATAGAAGTGGGATAGTTAAGCTGAGAACGGCGTCATTGCCACTGGCCATGTTGGTGGAGTACTCAAAACAGCGCAACAAGGCACACAGGTCTCGCATGGAGGCCCAGTTAAATTAAATAGCGGAATAGAAAATATGATCCAAAAAAAGTGTATGTATATCACACGTACACAACCACACTGGGCCCCAATTACTATTGTTTGTACCCCTAAAAGGCTAGATGAGGAGTAGGGGGAGTATGGAACAGGCAGCACCCTCAAACCTTCAGAAGTATGAGATGAACCCCAACAACTTGGAAAGGTGGATCTCTCTCACACGTACCAACACAGACTATCCCCCAATTTAACTGATCCCCAAAGGTTTTTGATTAAATAGCGGAATAGAAAATATGATCCAAAAAAAGTGTATGTATATCACACGTACACAACCACACTAGGCCCCAATTACTATTGTTTGTACCCCTAAAAGGCTAGATGAGGAGTAGGGGGGGTATGGAACAGGCAGCACCCTCAAACCTTCAGAAGTATGAGATGAACCCCAACAACTTGGAAAGGTGGATCTCTCTCACACGTACCAACACAGACTATCCCCCAATTTAACTGATCCCCAAAGGTTTTTGATTAAATAGCGGAATAGAAAATATGATCCAAAAAAAGTGTATGTATATCACACGTACACAACCACACTAGGCCCCAATTACTATTGTTTGTACCCCTAAAAGGCTAGGAGTAGGGGGAGTATGGAACAGGCAGCACCCTCAAACCTTCAGAAGTATGAGATGAACCCCAACAACTTGGAAAGGTGGATCTCTCTCACACGTACCAACACAGACTATCCCCCAATTTAACTGATCCCCAAAGGTTTTTGATTAAATAGCGGAATAGAAAATATGATCCAAAAAAAGTGTATGTATATCACACGTACACAACCACACTAGGCCCCAATTACTATTGTTTGTACCCCTAAAAGGCTAGATGAGGAGTAGGGGGAGTATGGAACAGGCAGCACCCTCAAACCTTCAGAAGTATGAGATGAACCCCAACAACTTGGAAAGGTGGATCTCTCTCACACGTACCAACACAGACTATCCCCCAATTTAACTGATCCCCAAAGGTTTTTGATTAAATAGCGGAATAGAAAATATGATCCAAAAAAAGTGTATGTATATCACACGTACACAACCACACTAGGCCCCAATTACTATTGTTTGTACCCCTAAAAGGCTAGATGAGGAGTAGGGGGGGTATGGAACAGGCAGCACCCTCAAACCTTCAGAAGTATGAGATGAACCCCAACAACTTGGAAAGGTGGATCTCTCTCACACGTACCAACACAGACTATCCCCCAATTTAACTGATCCCCAAAGGTTTTTGATTAAATAGCGGAATAGAAAATATGATCCAAAAAAAGTGTATGTATATCACACGTACACAACCACACTGGGCCCCAATTACTATTGTTTGTACCCCTAAAAGGCTAGATGAGGAGTAGGGGGAGTATGGAACAGGCAGCACCCTCAAACCTTCAGAAGTATGAGATGAACCCCAACAACTTGGAAAGGTGGATCTCTCTCACACGTACCAACACAGACTATCCCCCAATTTAACTGATCCCCAAAGGTTTTTGATTAAATAGCGGA
The DNA here is from genome assembly GCF_965119305.1 of Pelophylax lessonae. Lineage (NCBI taxonomy): Eukaryota > Metazoa > Chordata > Amphibia > Anura > Ranidae > Pelophylax > Pelophylax lessonae. Next base: position 57,307,566 of record NC_138779.1, on the reverse strand, counting down.
ATAGAAAATATGATCCAAAAAAAGTGTATGTATATCACACGTACACAACCACACTGGGCCCCAATTACTATTGTTTGTACCCCTAAAAGGCTAGATGAGGAGTAGGGGGAGTATGGAACAGGCAGCACCCTCAAACCTTCAGAAGTATGAGATGAACCCCAACAACTTGGAAAGGTGGATCTCTCTCACACGTACCAACACAGACTATCCCCCAATTTAACTGATCCCCAAAGGTTTTTGATTAAATAGCGGAATAGAAAATATGATCCAAAAAAAGTGTATGTATATCACACGTACACAACCACACTAGGCCCCAATTACTATTGTTTGTACCCCTAAAAGGCTAGATGAGGAGTAGGGGGGGTATGGAACAGGCAGCACCCTCAAACCTTCAGAAGTATGAGATGAACCCCAACAACTTGGAAAGGTGGATCTCTCTCACACGTACCAACACAGACTATCCCCCAATTTAACTGATCCCCAAAGGTTTTTGATTAAATAGCGGAATAGAAAATATGATCCAAAAAAAGTGTATGTATATCACACGTACACAACCACACTAGGCCCCAATTACTATTGTTTGTACCCCTAAAAGGCTAGGAGTAGGGGGAGTATGGAACAGGCAGCACCCTCAAACCTTCAGAAGTATGAGATGAACCCCAACAACTTGGAAAGGTGGATCTCTCTCACACGTACCAACACAGACTATCCCCCAATTTAACTGATCCCCAAAGGTTTTTGATTAAATAGCGGAATAGAAAATATGATCCAAAAAAAGTGTATGTATATCACACGTACACAACCACACTGGGCCCCAATTACTATTGTTTGTACCCCTAAAAGGCTAGATGAGGAGTAGGGGGAGTATGGAACAGGCAGCACCCTCAAACCTTCAGAAGTATGAGATGAACCCCAACAACTTGGAAAGGTGGATCTCTCTCACACGTACCAACACAGACTATCCCCCAATTTAACTGATCCCCAAAGGTTTTTGATTAAATAGCGGAATAGAAAATATGATCCAAAAAAAGTGTATGTATATCACACGTACACAACCACACTAGGCCCCAATTACTATTGTTTGTACCCCTAAAAGGCTAGATGAGGAGTAGGGGGAGTATGGAACAGGCAGCACCCTCAAACCTTCAGAAGTATGAGATGAACCCCAACAACTTGGAAAGGTGGATCTCTCTCACACGTACCAACACAGACTATCCCCCAATTTAACTGATCCCCAAAGGTTTTTGATTAAATAGCGGAATAGAAAATATGATCCAAAAAAAGTGTATGTATATCACACGTACACAACCACACTAGGCCCCAATTACTATTGTTTGTACCCCTAAAAGGCTAGATGAGGAGTAGGGGGGGTATGGAACAGGCAGCACCCTCAAACCTTCAGAAGTATGAGATGAACCCCAACAACTTGGAAAGGTGGATCTCTCTCACACGTACCAACACAGACTATCCCCCAATTTAACTGATCCCCAAAGGTTTTTGATTAAATAGCGGAATAGAAAATATGATCCAAAAAAAGTGTATGTATATCACACGTACACAACCACACTAGGCCCCAATTACTATTGTTTGTACCCCTAAAAGGCTAGATGAGGAGTAGGGGGAGTATGGAACAGGCAGCACCCTCAAACCTTCAGAAGTATGAGATGAACCCCAACAACTTGGAAAGGTGGATCTCTCTCACACATACCAACACAGACTATCCCCCAATTTAACTGATCCCCAAAGGTTTTTGATTAAATAGCGGAATAGAAAATATGATCCAAAAAAAGTGTATGTATATCACACGTACACAACCACACTAGGCCCCAATTACTATTGTTTGTACCCCTAAAAGGCTAGATGAGGAGTAGGGGGGGTATGGAACAGGCAGCACCCTCAAACCTTCAGAAGTATGAGATGAACCCCAACAACTTGGAAAGGTGGATCTCTCTCACACGTACCAACACAGACTATCCCCCAATTTAACTGATCCCCAAAGGTTTTTGATTAAATAGCGGAATAGAAAATATGATCCAAAAAAAGTGTATGTATATCACACGTACACAACCACACTGGGCCCCAATTACTATTGTTTGTACCCCTAAAAGGCTAGGAGTAGGGGGAGTATGGAACAGGCAGCACCCTCAAACCTTCAGAAGTATGAGATGAACCCCAACAACTTGGAAAGGTGGATCTCTCTCACACGTACCAACACAGACTATCCCCCAATTTAACTGATCCCCAAAGGTTTTTGATTAAATAGCGGAATAGAAAATATGATCCAAAAAAAGTGTATGTATATCACACGTACACAACCACACTAGGCCCCAATTACTATTGTTTGTACCCCTAAAAGGCTAGATGAGGAGTAGGGGGAGTATGGAACAGGCAGCACCCTCAAACCTTCAGAAGTATGAGATGAACCCCAACAACTTGGAAAGGTGGATCTCTCTCACACGTACCAACACAGACTATCCCCCAATTTAACTGATCCCCAAAGGTTTTTGATTAAATAGCGGAATAGAAAATATGATCCAAAAAAAGTGTATGTATATCACACGTACACAACCACACTAGGCCCCAATTACTATTGTTTGTACCCCTAAAAGGCTAGGAGTAGGGGGAGTATGGAACAGGCAGCACCCTCAAACCTTCAGAAGTATGAGATGAACCCCAACAACTTGGAAAGGTGGATCTCTCTCACACGTACCAACACAGACTATCCCCCAATTTAACTGATCCCCAAAGGTTTTTGATTAAATAGCGGAATAGAAAATATGATCCAAAAAAAGTGTATGTATATCACACGTACACAACCACACTAGGCCCCAATTACTATTGTTTGTACCCCTAAAAGGCTAGATGAGGAGTAGGGGGAGTATGGAACAGGCAGCACCCTCAAATCTTCAGAAGTATGAGATTGTGTTCACTGTACCCCACAAAGATTGAGTTCACTGCACCCCACAATGATTGTGTTCACTGCACCCCACAAAGATTGTGTTCACTGCACCTCACAAAGATTGTGTTCACTGTACCCCCCAAAGATTGTGTTCACTGCACCCCACAAAGATTCTGTTCACTGTACCCCACAAAGATTGTGTTCACTGCACCCTAAAAGGATGTTGTTCACTGCACCCCACAAAGATTGTGTTCACTGCACCCTAAAAGGATGTTGTTCACTGCACCCCAAAAAGATTGTGTTCACTGTACCCCCCCAAAGATTGTGTTCACTGCACCCCACAAAGATTGTGTTCACTGCACCCCAAAAAGATTGTGTTCACTGTACCCCCCAAAGATTGTGTTCACTGCACCCCAAAAAGATTGTGTTCACTGTACCCCCCAAAGATTGTGTTCACTGCACCCCACAAAGATTCTGTTCACTGTACCCCACAAAGATTGTGTTCACTGCACCCCAAAAAGATTGTGTTCACTGTACCCCCCCAAAGATTGTGTTCACTGCACCCCACAAAGATTCTGTTCACTGCACCCCACAAAGGATTTTGTTCACTGCACCCCAAAAAGATTGTGTTCACTGCACCCCAAAAAGGATTTTGATCACTGCACCCCAAAAAGGATGTTGTTCACTGCACCCCAAAAATGATTTTGTTCACTCCACCCCAAAAAGATTGTGTTCACTGCACCCCACAAAGATTGTGTTCACTGCACCCCAAAAAGATTGTGTTCACTGTACCCCCCAAAGATTGTGTTCACTGCACCCCACAAAGATTCTGTTCACTGTACCCCACAAAGATTGTGTTCACTGCACCCCAAAAAGATTGTGTTCACTGCACCCCAAAAAGGATGTTGTTCACTGCACCCCAAAAAGGATGTTGTTCACTCCACCCCAAAAAGATTGTGTTCACTGCACCCCACAAAGATTGTGTTCACTGCACCCCAAAAAGATTGTGTTCACTGCACCCCAAAAATGATTTTGTTCACTGCACCCCAAAAAGGATTTTGTTCACTGCACCCCAAAAAGGATGTTGTTCACTCCACCCCAAAAAGATTGTGTTCACTGCACCCCAAAAAGATTGTGTTCACTGCACCCCACAAAGGATTTTGTTCACTGCACCCCAAAAAGATTGTGTTCACTGCACCCCAAAAAGGATGTTGTTCACTGCACCCCAAAAAGGATTTTGTTCACTGCACCCCAAAAAGATTGTGTTCACTGCACCCCACAAAGGATTTTGTTCACTGCACCCCACAAAGATTGTGTTCACTGCACACCAAAAAGGATTGTGTTCACTGCACCCCAAAAAGATTTTGTTCACTGCACCCCAAAAAGATTGTGTTCACTGCAGCCCAAAAAGATTGTGTTCACTGCAGCCCAAAAAGATTGTGTTCACTGCAGCCCAAAAAGATTGTGTTCACTGCATCTCACACACAGAAAAATGGATGTGGATCACTGACACCTGCCTATCTCCAATCCCACACCACACAGCAATATCGATTGTAGTTTGTAGAACACAGTTTCCCTAAAATTCAGCAGACTCTGTCCCTAACAGGATTGAGAAGAGATCGTAGATCAGGATTGAGTGCAGATTCACCCCACCCCCCACACAGCAATATCGATTGTAGTTTGTAGAAGACACTGACCCTATAATTCAGCAGACTCTATCCCTAAAATGCCTACAACTCGCCCTGCCTAAACACTCCGACCTGTCCCTCAATTCTATCCGGACACAAATGTTTTTTTCCTGCCTATCTTTCCCTAATCAGCAGCCAGCACATTGATGTGTGCTCTGTCCCTTAGCTAAGCAGCAGAATGACGCTGCTGCGGCGGCTGCCTCGAACTTATAAAGACTTGGTCACATGCTTCAGACGGCCAATCACAGCTACTAAGACATTTGCAGGCATGGCTGGGATGGCTTAAGGCACACCAGTTAAACGATTGTTGATTGGCTGTTGAAAGCCCGCCATGAAAAGAGCGCCAAAGCATGCAAAACCCGGAAATAAAACGACCGAACACGGATTTTTACCCGAACATACAGTAAAGTGTCCGTGTCCGTGTTCGGGTAAAAAAAATCCAATTATTCGGTACGAACACGAATAATACAGTCCGTGTTCGCTCAACACTAGTTGTAAGTATTTTGAATTTAATTTGATGGGTGAGTGGAAGCCAGTGGAGGGCTTGACAGAGAGGAGCAGTGGACACTGAGCGATTGGTAAGGTGGATGAGTCTGGCGGCAGCATTCATGATGGATTGAAGGGGGGATAGCCTGTGTAGAGGTAAGCCAACGAGAAGGGAATTGCAGTAGTCGAGGCGCGAGATGACCAGGGAGTGAACTAAGAGCTTTGTTGTGTCTTTGGTTAGAAAGGGGCGTATTTTGGAGATGTTGCGGAGGCTGAGGCAGCAAGATTTGGACAGCGATTGGATGTGGGGTTTGAAGGAGAGTTCAGAGTCCAGGACAACACCTAAGACCTTGGCATGCGGGGATGGGCTGATAGTAATGCCATCGATATTGACAGAAAAATCAGGGGAAGGGGCACGTGGTGGAGGAAAAATTATAAGCTCGGTTTTGGATGGATTGAGTTTGAGGAAGTGGTTAGACATGCAGACCGATATATCTGATAGTAAATTAGTGATACGTGAGGAGACTGAGGGAGAGAGCTGAGGGGTGGATAGATAGATTTGGGTATCGTCAGCATAGAGATGGTATTGGAAGCCGTGGGAGGCTATCAACTGACCCAGAGAGGAGGTGTAGATTGAAAATAGGAGGGGTCCAAGAACAGAGCCTTGGGGGACCCCAACAGAGAAGGGAAGAGGAGAGGAGGAAGTAGAATAATGCTAAAGGTGCGGTTGGATAAGTAGGAAGATAACCAGTGAAGAGTACAGTCACGGAGACCAAAGGCATGGAGTTTTTTGAGGAGGAGGGGATGGTCAACCGTGTCAAAGGCAGCAGAAAGGTCCAGAAGTAGGAGTACAGAATAGTGTCCATTGGTTTTGGCCATTAGTAGATCGTTTGTCAGTTTTAGGAGAGCAGTTTCAGTGGAGTGTTAAGACCGAAATCCAGACTGAAGGGGATTAAGGAGGCTATTATAGGCAAGGTGGTCGCACAGTCGGTTGTAGACTAGACGTTCGAGGAGTTTGGATGAAAAGGGGAGCAAGGAAATAGGGCGTAGGTTGTTCAGATCGGTTGGGTCCAGTGAGGGCTTTTTAAGTATGGGGCTGACTAGTGCATGTTTTAGAGAGTTGGGGAAGATGCCAGAAGAGAGGGAGAGATTGAAGATGTGGATTAGAGAGCGTGGAATAGGGCCAGAAGGTCAACGTAGCATTTGCGAGGGAACAGGATCCAGAGGGCAGGTCGTTAAGTGGACGTTAGCAAGTAGTTTAGCAACCTCATGTGTTAAAAAAAACCACCATCTCCGCTATAGGGAGCCCTGGTTGTCTGACTCCGCCCCTGGCCGAGTCCCTGGCTATATGTGTAGAAAATTCCAACAAAAAGATATCTGCCATAACTCTCAGTCTGTTTATGTACTCCTGGAAGTTTTAGCACCTCTGGTTTACAGCATCTCTATTCAGCCCAGGAATATTTGAGAGATATCATCCTTCTCAAGCCTACTGAGAACTGTATTATAGAAGTGAAAAAAATAGATGGACAGCCGAACCAGAGAAATCGATTGGTCATACACCGCTACACTTGCTACAGAATTGGCAGGAAAGAGGTGATGTATCTGCCAGTTTTTTATCCGAGTAAGGCTGACTGTCTGGTGTGATGAAATTGTAATTTTTTAATTAGTCTTTTGAGCTTGTGAAAAGTTTTGTAAATCAGGTGATAATATTACGAGGTAAAATTTTATATTAACCTCTCTGTGCCTAAGGGTAAAACAAATCTAAATGCCTAAGCCCAATTTTGCAATATTGTGTTCGAAAACTCATACATACATCATCACTACTTTGTGCATCCACGTGGATTATACCTGTTTTTTTTTTTCAGGACAAATTGAGTTTTTTTTTTTTTTATTGTCAAAGAAAGAATGGGCCAAAATAGTAAAAAAAAAAAATAAAAAAAATAATCTTTTTTTTTTTATATTTAACTGTATATTTCTTGCTACTACCATAACCTACCACCAAAGAATGACCCGAAATAAATTCTCCTGCTCCTGATGATCGCAGCAATGCCACATATGTGTATGTTAGTTGCTGTTTGTACTCGTAGTACAGCCCAGAAACAATAGTGCTCATTTTGCTTTTTTTAATCCTACCTAAAACACACTGACACTGATACTAATTTTAAAAAAAAAATCCTGTCCAAAAAAATACTGACCCTGACTTTGACTCAAACCCTAACCCTGACACTGACTTAGATCAAAACTTGATCTAGGTATTTTTTTAAATTCATTTAATTTTATTTTTTAATTCTTTATTTATTTATTTATTTATTCTTCCCACACTTTAGTTTTTCTATCTATGCAAGGACAGAGAATGATACAATGTATCTTTCTCATCCATTCACGGAGACAGAAAACACGGGGAGGGGGGGGGGGCAGGCTTCACAGTGACTAATCACAGCAATCAGGTAACCCAGAATCAGCCATTCCAAGAGCTGATTATTAGAATGGGGCCCAGGGCTCTCGTTGAGACCCCGGTCTCTCTGCTGCTACATGAGACACCACGGAAAAAAGCCCAGTCCATTGGGCCTCATATTTATATACGGTCTGCGTGATGGGGGTTAATAATACATTAATACTTTACTAACATAAAATGTAGTAATGCTAGAAGAATGTTCTTTTGGGTATGCAGCATGTGATCCCCAGCAAAAGAGGTGGAGGGAATTGGGGAGAGGAGAGAGGAGGGAACAATAACCCACCTACACACAGCCTTGGTGGTTAGTGGCTAACTGTAAGTGCTTCATCTCTATGGTAAATGGATGGAGTCGACACTCCTCTCCCACTGATATCTGGAAGTCTCTTCTACAGCTCAGAAATGTTAACGGTATTCACCAGCTCAGACCTAATATACTCAATGCCTCTCAGAATATCAGTTAAATGCTTTGTTTGACATGGGATGTTCTTCTTCCTTCCAGTGCCCAATGTGAGGACAAGGAAATTGGACTCAGGGCGGCAATTTCACATGTTGTAAAATTTGATCTCAACCAGGAAAATCTCACAGGCCCAATTGGACTGCCACAAGCTGACTGCCTGGTGTTCTGGACTATTCTGGAAGCCACCAACAAAGACCTTGAATTGTGCTCTCATTATGACCCACATGAGAAGTATGGCCAAAAGAGCTTTGGCTATATTTCTGTTTTAGAATTATTTTTTACCAGATTTTCAGTAAATTTCATAGAAATTTTCCTCAATTTTGAGGAAATTAACATTTTTTATATCAAATATCTTGGTGAGTGTAGAACGCAATTTAAAGAGACATTGTTATACTTCCTAACACAACTGTTCTATCCAGTAATGTGACCCCAACCATGACTAAACTGCTCTACCAAATTACTTTTTGGGCCCATTTACACTTCCGTGTGCAACAATGCACATGTGTTGTGGAGCCTTTCCTTATGAATGGCACCCCAATGAACTAAGGCTGGCCATACATTATACAATTCTCTTGAAAAATTTTCCTCTAGATTTACCAAAACCATATAATATGGAGGTCAAACCTAAACACTTACAATTTGTATGCAATCAGGAAGGCCCTTGCACTACATAGTTGAAGGTAAATCTAAAGGAAATTAAATAGGAAAATTGTATAATGTATGGCCAGCCTAAGGCAAAGCACCTGTGTTACAGCTCGCTACAACAGACAGCAATGCAGTGACTTGTGGTATATTCCATTGCATAAGAAGTATCTTGTTATTTCAACAGGCTACCTTCAAGTAACGCACATTAAAGGGTGGCATAATGCACATGCGTTAATGTGGAACAAAATGGAAATAGGCCCTTAGAGTGAGAATATTTTTTTTTATTTATTAAAGTACAGAAAATTCACCTAAATTGGACCTTTCAGTAATTTTACAAGTCTCCATAAATAATTTCCTGACATGTCACAATAATAAAATGGTGCCATACTTCTGGTAAGAAAAGCAGATGAAGGCATTGTCAGGGGGAGCACTGATCTCTATGAGAAGTAATAAATACCTGGAAGCATCACACTGACACATTATGAGGCATGCATGAAAACAATATGTCTGATAACCGGTCCACTTTATGGTACCTCTTATTTTAGGAAAACTGTCCAGTGGCAGTTCTCCCCTCTTACCCATGTTAATTGGCTAGCCTTAGTAATACATTAATAAGACCAGGAATCATAGTCACATAAGGTACAACAAGTCAGCGGTGGAAAGCTTGGAAGAAACAGTTTCCCTTCTCTCTGTCAGTGCACTTTCCTTGCAGGTAGGTGCTTGGTGTATGGAGCCAGAGTGGTTGAACTGTAAGTACACAGCTACATCAAAAAACATACAGACACTGTTTCAGGCATTGAGGACCTGTCAGAATTGCGCTGGCAGGAAGGATGGCCCTTGCTGTCCTTGGCCATGGCTCTTGTTGGTTTTGCAGAAAATCAACTATAGCCCCACTCTCAGAGCGCATGACCAATCAAACAGGTTTTAAATCCATGTCTGGTTTCTATTGCTCATCCTATGATAAGTGACATCAGCAGCCATCTTACTAATTCATAATTTCTTCCCTTCCTCTATTCAGCATACATGTTCAGGGGGCCACAAGCTGAAGGACATAATTCAGTCAGGTGGACAGATTATGTCTGTGCAATTTATTGCCCTTGTATTTTTCTAGCAACCTTTAGGATCCACTCATACCTATGCATTTTAGTGATGCACGGCTAATCCTGTCAACACCACATCCCAAATAAATAGTCAAAAATTGGAAAAAGGGAAAGCGGTAGGTGTTGAACTCCCCTCTCAGATGCTATTAAGATAATACATAGGTTTTTAACAAATTCACACTTTATTTGTACTAAATTTTAAAAAACTCCAGTTATTAGAGACATCACATAGAGTATAAAAACAATGTATAACACAGTATAACCCTGAAAAAGATATGATCCATAACATGGGATACCCAAACAACAATCTTGAGGGAACAGTCCCTATATACATCAATCAAAGCAGCCAAGTAGCCGATGATGCAAAGGACGGGACTCCTCCCCAATGCGTTTCGCTTTACGGCTTCTTCAGGGGTGTTTGCATGGGGGGAGAGGTTCAGATAGGTTAAGGTAAATAGATAGTATTGCAAACTGCTGGAAGAAATCAGAGACGCTCACAAGAATCGAACAGGGTAAACACTTGCAGCCAGAGGAACATCACAGGAGTGAGGCTACCCCCAACCTATGGGTGAAGGAGGAAAGGGGGGCCCATCTTCCCGACATCCACAATGAGATAGGGGGCAAAGAGGAAGCCACAAACTTTTCCTTTAAGGTGAGTATCACACAACCTTGGGTCACTAATCTCCAAAGTGAAACCGATAAAGAGAGAAGCCCATTCATAAATGAACCTCAATTAATGAGACTAAAGGTGTAGAAATCCGTATTGATACTTCTTAGTGTAATACTGCCGATCCAGCCCAAGAGACAAAAGAGTCTGGCGCCATGCCAACATGGATCCTCCAGGGGGGGTTTGTTGTTTGGGGATCCCATGTTATGGATCATATCTCTTTCAGGGTTATACTATGTTTTTTTTTAAATTCTTTTTTATTTCAATATGTGCATAAAAACGAACATTCCAAACGTCCTTTCAACAAAGGGACAAAACAATATAAAATAAAAAAAATTATACAATATCCAAATAATTATCTGTTTACTTAGTATTCATAATCTCTTTATGCCAAGGTATATCCATTTAGCTTAATTGATCACCGTTGTCCTGGTGTGCCCCAACCCCTTGCTCCATTGCATTCATAGATTTATTTCCTCATCATACTATGTGCATCCCTTTATATCCTCTTGGTTACCTCCTTATACTCAACCATTGGTTAATGTTGATTGACACCAATTATCCCAAATTTTATTATATTTCGTTGAGCATCCTCTATGCATATACAATACTTTTTCAAATGGTAAAATCTGATTTACCGCTCTTATCCAGTTCTTAACAGCAGGGGGCTTCACTTGAATCCACTTAACTGTGATTGTTTTCCTTGCCATAAACAGCGTTTCTCTAAGCATTATCTTGTGATATCTAGACCATGGAAAAAGATATATAATAGATAGATACTCAACAATATCCCTATATATATATATATATAGTAGCGCAAACTTGTCAAGAAGCAAGTGCCAAAAAATACTGTGCCCACTGCACAAAAGTCCGAAATGCAATAAATGTCACATAGGCAGCAGGAAAAGTTCAGAAATGACTCAAACAGTCCATATTCCTTCACTCTATCTCCTGGGATGATAATGTACAAAGACGTGTTTCTTAAAAGGATCACCACCACCACCGTGCTCCAAGGGGGGAGGAGAATTGCCCACTCACCAGATGCTGTGGCCCAACCCACTTTCGTGTTTGAGCATTCAGGCTTATAATGATGGTCACTGGTCCAGAGTATCCACAACGGGAATCACACCAGCACAGTCAGAAAAAGCTCAGTAGCATATGGGGAGGAGAGAACATAATCCCAATAGCGTGATACAGTTTAAAAGGGTTTTATTAGATAAAAAATAAAACATAAGGTAACACACTCACATGTCTTGTATGTCATCAAACGCAAAAAAACAGTCACAAATAGGAGAGGGATGCCCTTCGGGAGATGATGTCCAGGCTCCACGCCGTGGACGCTGCACCTTCTGGGTAATCCGAACTCCTCTTACACAGCCTGGTTACACCGCCTGGTCACGCCCCGACGCGTTTCGTGATTTCCACTTCTTCCCCGGGAGCGTGTAGACCATGTTATTTCATCTAATATACACAGCAAACAGGTTTCTGGGGTCAAAGGTACAGGCATATTCAGGACAGAGGATAATATTTGAATTATTTCCTGCCAGAATCTTGATATCACTGGACAAAACCACATAATATGTATAAAGTCTGCCCGCTTAGCACTGCATCTCAAACATTTAGGAGATGCAATGCTTTGCATTGCATAAAGTCTACTTGGAGAGAGATATGATTGATGTAGCATATATAATTGTATTAACCTATTGTTTGCTGCTGGCGATACATATAAATGGGATGAACAGGCTTCTTTCCAATCTTCGTCAGCTAAATTGGGAATTATTTCCTGCCATTTTGTTCTTATTGCCAAGGGATTCATTCCTGAATTAACCCTGGTTAAATGTGCATATATTTTAGAGATTAATCCTTTTCTAGCCCTGGGACCTAAGGATACCAATCATTGGATATCTAGAGATCCCAGGTCCCAAAGCTCTAAATTGCGCTTGTAACGCATGTTGCAACTGTAGGTAGCTATATAATGAGGTATGTGGTATATCATATTTCATTTGTATATCTGAAAAAGAGTACATATGTGTTATGTCATATACGTCTGCAAGGACTGATATCCCTTTTTGTTCCCAGAACTGATACTCTACCAATTGTTTCAGTTGATTAAACATTGGGTTTCACCATAGTGGGAGATCCATGTTTATTTGTGTGTTTCCCTCTATACGTTTTGCCTCTCTCCATATTGTACGAGCTAATGTTAACATTGGTATTTGCTTATATTTTAATTTATTCAAAGGTGCTTCTAGGGCTATAGGTAAATTATCGATTTGTAAAACATGAGCCAGGTGTGATTCTACCATCTGTAGTATTACTGGTACTATCCATCCTGTGAGATGTTTTAGTTGTCCAGCGAGATAGTATCTGTATATATTAGGAAGTGCCATACCTGCTTCTGTTTTAGCTCTCTGAAGTGTGGTTAACTTTATTCTATTTCTACCCTTTCCCCAAATAAATGTGGTAAATAGGGCATCTATTTTTTTAAAAATATTTTTAGGGACTATAACCGACATATGTGAAAAAATGTATAAACATTTCGGTAATAGGACCATCTTGATTAAATGTATTCTCCCTGCAACTGAAAGTGGTAATTTAGCCCAAGTAGCTAATTTAGTTTTAATTGTTGTCATGAGTGGATTAAGGTTAGCCTGTAAAGCTGCTTGTGGTAATCTTGTAATATTTATTCCCAGGTATTTGAAAGAGGACACTACCTTAAATAAACTTGAATCCTTGCTTAGTGTGAGTAGTTGTGGTTGCAATGGCATAAGGGAGGATTTTTGCCAATTAATTTTAAGGCCTGAATAAGAACCAAATAGTTCTATTATATGCATAGCTGCTTCCAATGATCCATGTGCATCATTTAAATATAAAAAAAGATCATCAGCATATAATCCCACTATATCTATCCTTTCTGCCAATGTAATGCCCCGTACAAAAGGGGTTTGCCGAAGTCAAAGTGCCAAAGATTCAATAGCTACTGAAAATAAGAGTGGTGATAGAGGGCATACTTTGGGTTATACTATGTTATACATTGTTTTTATACTCTATGCGATGTCTCCAATGACTGGAGTTTTTTAAATTTTATTACAAATAAAGTGTGAATTTTTTACAAACCTATGTATTATCTTAATATCATCGGGGGGAGGGGGAGTGGGAGTTCAACACCTACAAAGTCCCGCTTTCCCTTTTTCCAATTTTTGACTACATGATAGTACCATTGAATTTGAATAGAACCTCTTTGCATTAAAACACTGTACCCCTACGACATGTGCATTAAGGTGCACTGCATCAAAAAAATGCTGCTGCCCGTCCATTTTTGCCTGCGTTGGGGTGTGTTGGCAGCCCATTTAAATTAATCAGATTCCTTAGCATAATGTATGTTAACGTGTGAAATAACGTTCATTAATTCAAAGCAGGGCAAAGATGTGAATGGGTCAGAAGGCAAACCAGGAATATGGGGTCTAAGCATAAAATGACTGCATTGTACTGTACGTTACAATTTTAAATATTAATATTTTCATTCTCTTAAAGGGCATCAGTGACATGACTCCGGATGAGTAGGGACTATAATAAACAAAAATTACTTGTTTATAATTATATTACCTCAAGTATGGCTTTGTGTGACGTTAATATCAACTTTTTCCTTGCCAAAGGATTAAACAGCATAGATAATTGTTAATTGAGTTAGGTAGCAGAAACATTGTTATATTTCCAAACACAACTGCTCTATCCAACAACGTGACCTAGATGAGTGAAATTGTGAGCTTTCATTTCACAAAAAATTGGGCAAAATTGGGAACATTTCTGAGAAATGTTGCCTGTGGGTGGAATGCACCACAGCCAGTAGAGAAGAAGAAATTATGTTTTTTTTTTTTTTTGGGTGATTTTTAAGGATGTAATGGCTGTTAACTCTTTCACTGCAGGAGCCATTTTTTAATTTTGCTCACCCATACTCAAGTGCACATTATTTATAAAACAAAGCATTTAAAACTACTATATACACTACTTTAAAAAATTAAAAGAACACTTTTTAATCAGAGTATAGCATCAATTCAATCAACTCATGGGATATTGATCTGGTAAGTTAAGTAGCAGAGGGGGGTGTTAATCAGTTTCAGCTGCTTTGGTATTAATGCAATTAACAACAGGTGCAGTAGATGGGCACAAATGAGACGATCTCCAAAACAGGAATGGTTTTACAGGTGGAGGCCACAGACATTTTTTTTCCCTACTCATCTTTTCTGACTGTTTTTTACTAGTTTAGCATTTGGCAAGGGTCAGTGTCACTACTGGTAGCATGAGGCGATACCTGGACCCTATAGAGGTTGCACAGGCAGTCCAACTCCTCTAGGATGGCACATCAATACGTGCCATTGCCAGAAGGCTTTCTGTGTCTCCCAGAACAGTCTCAAGAGCTTGGAGGAGATTCAAGAAGACAGGCAGTTACTCTAGGAGAGCTGGACAGGGCCGTAGAAGGTCCTTAACCTATCAGCAGGACCGGTATCTGCTTCTATGTGCAAGAAGAAACAGGATGAGCATTGCCAGAACCCTACAAAATGACCTCCAGCAGGTCACTGGTGTAAATGTCTCTGCCCAAACAATCAGAAACAGACTTTATAAGGGTGGCCTGAGGGCCCGACGTCCTCTAGTGGACCCTGTGCTCACTGCCTGGCACCGTGGAGCTCGATTGGCGTTTGCCATTGAACACCAGAATTGGCAAGTCCGTCACTGGCGCCCTGTGCTTTTCACAGATGGGAGCAGGTTCACCCTGAGCACATGTGACAGACGTGAAAGGGTCTGGAGCAGCTGTGGAGATAGTTATGTTACATGTAACATCGTTCAGCATGACCGGTATGGTGGTGGGTCAGTGATGGTCTGGGGAGTCATATCCATGGAGGGACACACAGACCTCTACAGGTTAGACAATGGCACCCTGACTGTCATTAGATATCGGGATGAACTACTTGGACCCATTGTCAAACAATACACTGGTGCAGTGGGTCCTGGGTTCCTCCAGGTGCACGACAATGCCCGACCTGGAGGGAGTATGCAGTCAGTTCCTGGAGGATAAAGGAATTGATACAATTGAATGGCCCCACAGTCGCCTGACCTAAATCCAATAGAACACCTCTGGGACATTATGTGTCAGGTTATCCAGCTCCGCTAGGTTGCACCTAAATCTCTTTAGGAGCACAGTGATGCCCTGGTCCAGATATGGGAGGAAATACCCCAGGACACCATCCGTCGTCTCATTAGGAGCATGCCCCTACGTTGTCAGGCATGCATACAAGCATGTGGGGGCCATACAAACGACTGAGTACCATTTTAAGTTGCTGCAATGAAACTTCAGCAAAATGGACTAGCCTACTGCATCATTTTTTCACTTTGATTTTCGGGGCGTCTTTGGATTTAGGCCTCTGTAAGTTGATAATTTTCATTTCCCTCAAACAATGTGCCATCCTTTCGTTCCTAACACATTACCCAGTCCAAATCACCACCAAACCAGACCAAACCAAAGTCGTGCTGAATGATGTTACAGGCAGCATAACATTCTCCACAGCTTCTCCAGACCCTTTCACATCTGTCACATGTGCTCAGGGTGAACCTGCTCTCATCTGCAAAAAGCACAGGGTGCCAGTTGAGGACCTGCCAATTCTGGTGTTTAATGGCTTGATGCCAATCAAGCTCCCCAGTGCAAGGCAGTGAGCACATGGCCCACTAGAGGACGTCAGGCCCTCAGGTCACCCTCATGAAGTCTGTTTCTGATTGTTTGGTCAGAGACATTCACACCAGTGGCCTGCTGGAGGCCATTTTGCAGGACTCTGGCAGTGCTCATGTTCCTCCATGCAGAAAAGAACAGATACCAGTCCTGCTGATGGGTTAAGGACCTTCTATGGCCCCGTCCAGCTCTTCTAGAGTAACTGCCTGTCCCCTGTAATCTCCTCCATGCTCTTGAAACTGTGCTAAAAGACACAGCAAACCTTCTGGCAATGGCAAGAAGTTGGACTGCCTGTGCAACCTCTATAGGGTCCAGGTAGCACCTCATGCTATTAGTAGTGACACTGACCCTAGCCAAATGAAAAGGAGCTGAAACTGATTAACAACCTCCTCCGCTACTTAACTGACCAGATCAATATCCCAGGGGTTTAATTGACTTGATGCTGTAATTAAGTGTTCCTTTAAATTTTTGAGCAGTGTAGGATTATACCATATTTCAAAGCAGTAATGGTCATACACAACCAGTAAGCTGTCCATAAGACCACTATACCAGTTCAGATTTATTCATTGTTACACTACCAAAACTGACCAGAAAAAAATAATAATTCTTCCCTTTTTGTATAGAATAGATTATCAAAAAGTGTTTTAAATGTTGATTTGTTCATGCCTTTATTTGGCACCCATTGCTTCTTCCTTGTTTTTTCTGGACTTTACCTGTGCAATGTTTTTGTACATTGTCTGGATGTTGGGGAGCTGCCAGTGTTATCCAATCAGCTGTATTATCCATTGTCAGACATCACCCCCCATCCACCTCCATAAATACTCTAAGTCTGCGCTGATAAGAAAACATTTTTATCAAGACAGCACCATGGAGAGTAAGAGCACAGAGCAGCTGAATATGGACCTCCCTGTGAGTTTTATTTTTTCCTGCCTAACACATGTGTTTTACTAATATAATATATATATAAAATAGACTGTATAAAAATGTTTGCTATAGCTGGGTAGCTGCTGCGCTCGTATTGGCTCAACGCTTTACTAACAATGGACATAGGGAGGTTGATTTACTAAAGGCAAATATATTGTGCACTACAAGGGCACTTGCAAGTGCAATTGCTCTAGATCTGAGGGGAAGATCTAAAATGAGGGGAAGCTCAAAAATGCTGTTTTTTATTTTCCTTGCATGTCCCCCTCAGATCTACAACAACACTTGCAGTGCACTTGTAGTGCACAGTGGATTTGTAAAGTGGATAGTAAAGATAGATACAGTGGATAGTAAATAAACCCCATAGTATTATAAGGGAAGTTTTAGTAATGTGTCTGTAATGTAATATAAAGCTAATAGAGACAAAGTTTGGATCAAATTTCAATAATTTAGGCAATTTTATACTTTAATAATAGTTTTAACAAACACATTTATTTGTCCTGTTTACATTCTTTCTCCTCCACCTCAGATAGACTTGGTTTGTCCTCCTTTGCCTGCAAAATTATCCATTGTCAGTTGGGGTGTCTCATAATGATTTCAAATTTAAAGTAGATGTAAATCCTACCTGGATCACTTTTAGTTTGCGAGAGCACTGCATATCAGAAATGATTACTATTAATTGTAAATAACATACTGATTTTTTATTTTTTTTTCAACCTTTCTTATCTGATCTCCATTGAATGCTTGTGTGACAGGCTAACATTGCAGGGGCCCAATTAGGAGATAGGGACAGATCATTGTCAACCAATTAGGAAGTGCCTGAACAAGGACCTTCATGGCAGATTCACCAGGTGTTGTTTTAAAGAAAGCTTCAGATTGGGCTCAATTCAGAAAAGAATGCAGTATTGGGTCATGTACCACATTTTTCCCAAATATCTCATGCGATACTGCAATGATCAATTTAGTAACCTTTTATGCCATATTTATCTCAAAAAGCAAAAAATGCTTGATAAATACTGTAAAACAAACAGCGTTAAAGACAATTCACTGAAGTAAAGAAATAAATGCATGCATTAAATAAGTAGTGGTCCAGTCATGCAATATTCAAGTAATGTTTGAAATTTCTGTTGGTTGTTAAGGAGCCAGCACCCACCATGTCCTTAACAACCAATGAATTATCTGCTGTCAGCGGGATTACCGCTGACAGCAGAATGTAAACAAAAGAAGAGTCAGCATTAAAAAAAAACCATTTGGGTCTAGTATGGATTTTGAGGGGGACCCCAGGTCAAAAATAAAAATATAAAAAATCAATACCAGACCCTTATCAGAGCATGCAGCCCCCTCCTGAACCATACCAGGCAACATGAGGGGGGTGCTTTGGCGGGGACAAGGGCCTCTTTCATACAACCCTGGCTCGGTGGTTGTGGGGGTGCTGGGGGTGAGTTATTGCAATCTTGAACCCCCTAGAACCCGCCCCCCTCATGTGCATGAGCGTGGGGTACATATTATCCCTATTCATTCACCAAAAAAATGGGCAAAGTTAATAAAAAATTGGAACCAGTTTTTGGCAAGTTTTTTTATTAAAAAATGCAAAAACAATAAATAAATAAATATCACTGAAAGTATCGTAAATCCAGTGTCAATCATGATAAACACTGCCTGCCAACCCGCACAAAAAAAAATAAAAACAGTGTGCACCCAACACGTAACCCCAGCCAACTGACAGTTCTGCGTCTCACCTGCTACTAAATAAACAAAGGAGTGCGGGTCACCCTGTGATATTAGTGGGTGACCCTGCCCCCATGACATTTTAACCAAGCATAGTGCATGTGGCATTTTTTTGAAAAATGCTATGATCTATTTTACCACTAATCTTTAAGTGGTAGATAATGTTTCATGAATTGAGTCCACTGACAACTGATAAAACATAAGACGATTTGTGGAAAAAAAACTCAGAGGTATTTATGATATCATATTTCTATTGTGTGTTATGTTACTTAAGACATTAATGGTCAGAGCCATGTCCTTATCTAGTTATGCCGCTGATACAATAAAGTGATACAGAAATAATACATAAATAACACATTTTTTTAGCTATATAATTATTTATACCATCAGCCATACAGCGTCGTTCCCAAATTGGCGGACACCAGGAAGAAGTGGATTGTGGGATTCTCTGTTACCATTCTCCTAACTCTGATCATTATTGCTGGAACTTTAGTCGGAACTTACCTGACCCAGAAACACACTGAACAGGTCAGTACTTCAGTTAGTAAGTAAATATACATCTGACTATCATACAGTGGAGGCCCGTCCATTAGGAGCGCAGGGGCGCTGCCCCCCCTATACATGCGTCCGGCCCCCTAATCTACATGCAGGGCGCCGGACGCATGGATTCCAATGGGTTTTTTTTTTTTTTAAGGACGTGATTACAGCCAGAGGCTCTAATAGGCTTCAAAAAAGAGTGGGCTCGGGGCGCAGAGCACTGCACCCTGAGCCCACCCAGTTGTGTGACAATAGTGAATAAATATTCGCTCTTGTCACACGGATCCTCCTCCTGGCCAATCAGGAAGCGGGTCTGAGCTGAGATAGAGACCTGTTTCCCGATTGGCCGAAAGGAGAAGACATGCCATTGGCCAAGGAGTAGGAGGAGGAGGGAGGAGACACAGGAGACTGAGGAGAAGCCGCCGCCACTGCCTGCCTGCCCTCCACATGTTCACGGTGAGTGAGCTGGCAAACTGGGGGGGGGGGGTATGGTATGCGGGCAGGTGTAGCATGGGGGGCTATGGTGTGGTCCGTCTGCTGCCCCCCCCCCCCCCCTGGCCCATGGAGCACCAGCCGCCACTGCTATCATATATGTAGTTGCTGATACCTGCTAAATTTTACAGCTAAGATCCTGGGCTGTGCTTTTAGCAGCAAATTCAGCTTTGTTCGGAAGTAAAAAGTGTCTCCCAGTATTGTCTGCTACAATGTAAACAAAGACTGATACAATGTATCGATTTTCAGCTGTCAGAGAAATGCAGTTTATCCTAAAAGAGTTGTATAGGATTTTTTTTTTTTTAAAGAATCATATTTACTGTACCTAGGTGGATGCAGTCCAATACTGCATTTGTCCCCCGGCGCCTCTAACACTGAGAACCTAGTAATGGAGCACTGCCGAATGCTCGGTTCTCAGGCATATGGGTGGATCCCAACTTCATTGTCCCAATCTTGCCCCAGCCTGGACCTGCTCTGTTACGTCAGCTGACAGTGGGCTTCAGCCCCCTGTCAGTTTAAAATGGGTCACAGGAGTGCAGAATGAACTGCACTCCTGTGATCCACAGGAGAAGTACAGCCAAACAAGCTTTAGCTGTACTTCTCCTTTAATTAGTCCTCACTAAATTACAACTGAAGGCAAAACTTTTTGTCTAATTTTGTATAGAGTGGGGAGGAATGAGAACACGAGTCAGTTTTATTTTTTATTATTTCTGTGTCCCCATTAGAGAGATTTGTCCTCCATATATATATCCTGGTGACTGTTATCACCAAGAGTGAAAGAAAATCCCAAATTTTGTGTGGAAAATCTTCCAGTGTAGACACTAGTTCTGGTGACTACCAGGGATTTCCTCTCACTTCCTGTTTTGGCTATGGGACTGAAAGTAAAGGAAAATCTCTCCAATGGAACACAAATGGCAAAAAAAATAACCCTCCCTCTAAAGTTCATTCATTTTGTTCTGGATTTTCTTTACATTTTTATTCTTTAGTTTTATAGCAAAAAAATGATGTATATGCAAAATGTTCTAATGTGGTTATTAGGTTTGGTGAACCTGGTGACTACAAGGGATTTTCCTCAGTTTGGAGAAATTCTTTTCCCTTTCTGTTTTGTCTATGAGTACCAGAAAAAACATGCACCAATGGAAGGAGTGCCAGACCAAATGATAAAAGAGTCTAATTTAATTAAGTGCTTTACACAAAAAAATGTATATATATTTATTTGGTCTCTTAACATTTGGCCTGGTGCTCCTTTTGTTGGTACATGTTATTTTCTCGGGGGACCTGCTGGGTACCCAAAGGAGGGTAGCCCTGTCTGTTGTGAGAAGCCTAACCTAGGCCAATGAGCTCTCCAAATACCTTTCTCCTCTCACTACTTTGCATAAACTCCAGTCGACTCTTGGATGCTTTATTTGTTTTGTCTAAGGGACAGGATATGAAGATAAAAAACAGAAAGTTTGCCATCAGTCCTAGCTCCTCCCTCTGCCTGTACCCCTTAGCTTTTTGCCTTTTTTTTATTTATTTTTTATTTTGCAGTCTATACATTTATTTGTGTTTTCCCTAATTTAGTTTCTTTCTTTTTGTAGTGTAATTAGTAAAAAAAAAAAAAAAAAAGTAATGCATACAAAAACTGTAAAGAAAATCCTAATTTAAACTGGAAATTACTTTGCCTTTGTTTTTACTAAAAAACATTATTTTGGCATCAAAAGTACAGAACGAAATTAGCACTTTATAAATATTGAAACACTTTTTAAAACAGTCACCAAACTGACTAAACATGTATTATTTCTAATGTTTAACTTTAACTGTATTATTTCTAATGTTTAGCTTTTTGCCTTTTTTTTATTTATTTTTTATTTTGCAGTCTATACATTTATTTGTGTTTTCCCTAATTTAGTTTCTTTCTTTTTGTAGTGTAATTAGTAAAAAAAAAAAAAAAAAAAAAAAGTAATGCATACAAAAACTGTAAAGAAAATCCTAATTTAAACTGGAAATTACTTTGCCTTTGTTTTTACTAAAAAACATTATTTTGGCATCAAAAGTACAGAACGAAATTAGCACTTTATAAATATAGAAACACTTTTTAAAACAGTCACCAAACTGACTAAACATGTATTATTTCTAATGTTTAACTTCTTTTTAATAAATAAATTATATAGAAAATAAAATAAATCTTTGAAGGCAATGCCACCAGAAAGAAAGTCCCTTTTGTCCCAAAAAGCAATATATGCTTCACTTCTGCATCATACATAAATTACAAAGTAATTTCTTAATTATTAGACTTATAGCTAAAAAGTAAAAATGGACCTGGAGTTGAACTGGTTCAAGAGCAGTGGCGGCTGGTGCTCCATGAGCTGGGGGGGGGGGGGCGGCAGACGGACCACACCATACATACAACCCCCCCGGACCACACCAGCTCCAGCCCACACACCTACCCCCCCCCCCCCCGGTCGCCGGCTCACTCACCCTGGGCAGGCAGCAGCGGTGGTGGCTTCCCCTGCATCACCTCCTTAGCTAATAGCGTGGCTTTTCCTTTCTGCCAATCGGGAAACGATTCCTGATTTTCCTGATTGGCCAGGAGGAAAATTAGTGTGGCAATAGCGAATATTCATTCGCTATTGTCACACAACTGGGTGGGCTCAGGGCGCAGTGCTCTGCGCCCCAAGCCCACCCTTTTTTGAAGCCTATTAGAGCCTCTGGCTCTAATCATGTGCTTAAAAAAAAAAACCCCATTGGAATCCATGTGTCTGGTGGCCTGCATGTAGATTAGGGGGCCGGATGTATAGATGGGGGGGCGGCGCCCCTGCGCCCCCAATGGACGGGCTGCCACTGTTAAAGAGAAAAGGCAAACTTATACTCAGTTAGCGGATTTATTGAAAAGCAACACTATAAACTCTTTACCTTAATAATTTTTAGTAAAAAAAAGATTTCATTATTCTCTGAAAGCTCAAAACAAATAGAAGTCACTACAGACACAAAAAATATTGAGCTCTCTTAACTGTGTTACCTTAGCTAAGGAACTGGGAGGCTGTTGCAGAATAATTGAGGCAGGTGCAGAGGGCAACCCTCCAAGAACCAAAAATGAACAGGTCCCAGAAGGCTTTGCCAGACACCAGCTAAAACACACTTGCGCTTGTAGTAGCTTTCTTGGATCTTTTTTAGCGAGAGCGTTAAAGAAAAAAACAACTTTTTGATTTTTTTTTTTGCTAAAGGACATTGCTATGTTTGTTTTGCTGTCGTTCTGGTGTCTCTTAGATGGTGACGGTTGCATTTGCCAGTGTGGAAGGAGAGAAAATTGTGCAGACCATTTCTGTCAGTGAGCGGGATGAAGTAGCTGTCATTTATGTACGCAGTGATAAGTATCCCGGAACTTTCCTCTTTGATTATAAGAAGGTGAGCTATAAAGTAAATTGCATGCTCAGAATTCAATAATGTAATTTTCAATACTTCTAGGAGTTGCATTTGTTTTTTCTAGCTTTGAAAATATATTTATTTATTTATTTATTTATTGATAGAAACTGCTCGCCTTCAGGAAACCAAACAGCACAAAGTGCTTCGTTCTGAGAATGGAAGAGGCCAAAATGCCAACCCCAAGTGCTCTGCTGAAGGGGATGGAATACTTCCACACACATGTAGGTCTAACCTCTAAGGTCATACTAGGCATTTGATAAAATATATTTCCTATATTTCAAGAAAAATAGACATCTCCTCATTGCTACCAATCTGTAGTCAACAATTATGGGGGTGCGCATTATAGCTAACTTGTAAGTAAGTGAGAGTGTAAGTACTCTATTTGGTTCCTATCAGCATCATCCCACATATACAGATGCATCTCATAAAATTAGAATATTATCAAAAAGTTTATTTATTTCAGTAATTCAATTAAAAAAGTGAAACCCGTATATTTTATATACTGTAGATGCGTTACACACAGTGTGATACATTTCAAGCATTTCTTTCTTTTAATTCTGATGATTATGGCTTACAGCTAGTAAAAACGCAAAATTCAGTATCTCAGAAAATTTGAATATTATATAGGATAGGACTCAGGGGCGTAACTACAGGGGTTGCAGGGGTTGCGGTTGCAACCGGGCCCCATGCTCCAGGGGGCCCTGTGCGGCTCCCCTGTACACCTGGATAGGAGGGGCAGCAGGGGCCGCATGTAGAGAAATCACTGCCCTCCTTTTTCCTCCTGTAGCTGCAGGGGGAAAATGGAGGAGATTGGTTCCTCTGTATGCTGCCCTCGCCCCTCCTCCTATCCATCCAGTTCACTTGTGTTCTGCTGTCTCTGGGCCCCTGTGTGCTCCCCTGGTCCCCCCCCCCTACTGTGCTTCCCCCCCTACAGAGCTTCCCCCCCCCCCACTGTGCTGCCCCCCCCTACTGTGCTCCCTACCCTCTCCTGCCGGCTGCTGCAGGGGATGTGTCACAATAGAGAACCAGGAAGGGGTCGGTAAATAGGTAATTTACCAGCCAGCTCCTTCCTTTTCTCAATGGACAGAGTCATAGTCAGTGACATTGTAAAACAATAAAATAAAATGATAAAAAATAATACAATTAAAATACCAAAAAAATAAAAACAACGGACACCAGTGGGTGAACTTCCAGGATCGTAAAGGTCACACTTGCAACCGGGCCCTGGCATTCCGCCACTGTGGGGAGGCCCCAACATCGCAGGAAGGTGACCCACTGCAGAACTTGTGAAAGGGTCCTGCAACGAGAGTAAAGGGCCCCAGGATCAGTGGGAAGAGTCCCAGGCTTGAAGGGAAGGGCCCCGGCCAGGGGTCCAGGGGGCCCTTCATGGTTTCCTGCACCGGGGCCCTGAAGGTTCTAGTTACGCCTCTGATAGGACTAATAAAAAAAAGCCAACAGAAATGTTGGCTTAGTGAAAAGTATGTCCATGTACAGTATAGTATGCACTCAATACTTGGTCGGGCTCCTTTTGCATGAATTACGGCATCAATGCGGCCTGCCATGAAAGCATTCAGCCTGTGGCAATGCTGAGGTTTTATGAAAGCCCAGGTTGCTTTAATAGCGGCCTTCAGCTCTTTAGCTTTGTTGGCTTTGGTGTCTCTCATGTTCCTCTTGACAATACCCCACAGATTCTCTATGGTGTTTAGGTCAGATGAGTTTGCTGGCCAATCAAACACAGTGACACCATGATCAGTAAACCAGTTATTGGTACTTTTGGCAGTGTGGGAAGGTGCCAAGTCCTGCTGTAAAATGAAATCTGCATCTCCATAAAGCTGGTCAGCAGAGGGAAGCATGAAGTGCTGTAGAATTTCTTGGTAGAGGGCTGGTTGAACAACACCAGCAGATGACATGGCTCCCCAAATCATCATGGACTGTGGAAAATGTAGCATTTCATTTTGAAATCAAGGTCCCAGAGTCTGGAGGAAGAGTGGAGAGGCACAGAATCCAAGTTGCATGAGGTCCAGTGTAAAGTTTCCACAGTATGTGTTGATTTTAGGGAGCCCTGACCTCATGGAACTTGGATTCTGTGCCTCTCCACTCTTCCTGCGGACTCTGGGGACCTTGATTTAAAACTAAAATACAAAATTTTCCACAGTCCATGATGATTTGGGGAGCCATGTCATCTGCTGGTGTTGGTCCGCTGTGTTTTTAAGTCCAAAGCCAGCGCAGCCCTCTGCCAGAAAATTCTACAGCACTTCATGCTTCCCTCTGCTGACCAGCTTTATGGAGATGCTGATTTCATTTTCTAGCAGGACTTGGCACCTGCCCACCCTGCCAAAAGTACCAATACCTGGTTTACTGATCATGGTATGGTGTTTGGTATGGTGTTTGATTGGCCAGAAAACTCATCTGACCTAAACCCCATAGAGAATCCGTGGGGTATTGTCAAAAGGAAGAAGAGAGACACCAGACTCAACAATGCAGACGAGCTGAAGGCCGCTATCAAAGCAACCTGGGCTTCCATAACACCTCAGCAGTGCCACAGGCTGATCGCCACCATGCCACGCCGCATTGATACAGTAATTCATGCAAAAGGAGCCCCGAGCAAGTACTGAGTGCATACTATACTGTACATGGACATGCTTTTCAGTAAGCCAACATTTCTGTATTAAAAATCCTTTTTTTTTATTGGTGTTATGTAAAGAAAAAATGCTTAAATGATATCACTATGTGTGACGCATCTATATACTAAATATATGAGTTTTACTTTTTGAATTGAATTACTGAAATAAATAAACTTTTTGATGATATTCAAATTTTCTGAGATGCACCTGTATATAAAAACAATACTTGGAAAAGGAGAAGAGACTTTATGTACATCTTTGAGAACCACTCTCATACAATATTATATAAAACATCACATTTTATTGTATCAAATGGTAAAAACAACAGTTAAAATATTTTACGGAGGTATAAAAAAAGACCTCCAGGAGTTACGGAGCTTGTTGATACAGTGCATCTGGAAAGTATTCACAGCGCTTCACTTTTTTCCCACATTTTGTTATGTTACAGCGTTATTCCAAATTTTATTAAATTAATTATTTTTCTCGAAATATTTTACAAACAATACCCTATAATGAATATATAAAATTGCAGCACTGAAAAGAAAAACTGAGCAGGGCAATAACTCACCCTTCTTAATATAAAAGTTCATAAAATTTCAAAAAGTTCAAAAGAATTCCAATATCTCACAAATGTCCAATAGAGGATTCTCAGATGCACCAATCCGATGTAACGTGTAAATAAATTAGAAAGTGTGATACTGTAATAGACAGGTCAATGAAGAGGGGGCGGGTCACACCAGTGATGGAAATTCAAACAAGCATATAGTGCTCTCTTCCTTCTTCCCCATATGCAGAGATGTATAGTAACTAAGTAGAACTACTTCACTACTGTACTTAAGTATCGAAAGGCGGTATCTGTACTTTCCTAGAGTAGAATTTTTTTCTCCTACTTCTACTTTTACTTCACTACATTTTTTCGATGATTTCAATACTTCTACTCCGATATTTTTTTTTTGTGCTGCATAGTTATTCGTTACAATTATAAAAATGACCACTGCCAGAACAGTAGATGGCAGGTTTCATGAAGCTCAAAAAATGTGTATAATGTCATGTGTACTTTTGACTTTTGACTTCTTTTTGACTTCTTTCTTTAATAACTACATAACACAGTACTTGTACTTTTACTTTCAGTACTTGAGCAGCAATTTTTTTTTAAAAACTACTGGTACTTTTACTTTCAGTACTTGAGTAGCAAAATTTTTTAAAAAAAACTACTTGCAACACTTAAGTACAAAAAATGTTGAATACTTTAGTACTTCTACTCAAGTCACTTTTTGATCGAGCACTTCCACTTCTACTCAAGTCACTTTTTGATCGAGCACTTGTACTTTTACTCAAGTATGGGTTTACTTTATACAACTCTGCCCATATGTAATTCAAACTCACCAGACCAATAACTCATAGGCATTTTAGGTAGTTTGTATCCCCCGTCATCACACCTTCACCTCCAGCAGTCAAGACCTCCAAAGTTCAGCTCTCATACTAAACAATGAGAGAGACACGGGAGGTTAAAAAGTGGAATCCCATTTATTGACATTAGTAATAAAAAGTAAAAACACGGTTACTCACACCTGTCACGCCACTGTATAAACAACAGCGGTGCAACCAGGGGTTGCAACCATGCCCAACGCGTTTCCAACTAAAGTTGATCATCAAGGGGCCTTAATACCCTATAATGAAAACGTGAAAGAAGTTTGTTTGAAATCTTTGTAAATTTATTAAAAAAAAAAAAAAATCATAAGTACATAAGTATTCACAGTCTTTGCTAAATACTTTGTTGAAACACCTTTTCAAGTCTTTATGATTATGATGCTACGAGCTTGGCACACATATTTTTGGGCAGTTTCTCTCATTCTTCTATGCAGGACCTCTCAAGCTCCATCAGGTTGGATGGAGACGTCAGTGCACAGACATTTTCAGATCTCTCTAGAGATAGTAGGGAAGGGCTGCAGCTCCCTACCTGTTTCTTGGATTAAGGCTAATTTCATTGGCAGGTGTTTCTGCAAAAAGTGTATTGATATAAATAACTAGATATCCAGTATACATGTCTGGGACAGTTCAATGATTTCCTTTTCATCAAAAGTATAGTTACTTACTAACATATACATGACCCAGAAAAGTTCAAAAAGAAAGATTGCATAGTTGATGGATCTTGTTTTTTTTCTGCTGTCATTCTTCTTTGTTTCTATGTTCAAAGTCAAGTTTGCTGTTCATTTAGGATGCTACTGCAAATGACAAGGTAACTTACAACTTTGAGGGGATAGAAGAAGCCAACCCAGCTGATGTTGGGTACAGCGTCTACCTTATGTGCTGCAATGCTGACATCTATTGGGCAAAGAATGTAAGTTACAATTCCATTATAATAACCTACACTTGCAATTCAGACAGGGCTTAGATCAGGGGTCTTCAAACTATGGCCCTCCAGTTGTTCAGGAACTACAATTCCCATCATGCCAAGTCATGTCTGTGAATGTTAGAGTTTTACAATGCCTCATTGGATGTGTAGCTCCACAACAGCTGGAGGGCCGTAGTTTGAGGATCCCTGGCCTAGATCAACTTTCCACAAATCTGTAGTGCTACCCATGTAGGGGCCGCTGATTTCCACAGACTTTTTCCAAAACAGTGCACAGGCCGCCATTCACCCAAGCAAGTGAAGCAACAGTCCATTCACACCAGAACCAGTAATCAGTCTAGGGGCTGTCTTTTGAGGTTTTATTGCTTGAAGAGCAAGTTACAGGAGAGGGGCTAGGTGGCATTGGATACTCTAAAACATGCAACCCATAACAGTTGGAGGACAATCCTCTCCTTAGGTATGTGCTAGCATTGAACAGTCTGGAACCTTTCACAGCCGAACACTATGAGGTGCCTTTCTAAATAGGCTGACGCTTCACAGCTAAAGAGCATTGAGCAAAGTTCTTTAGGATAAAATAGTGAATAGTGGACAGTCTGAGTCCTTATAACTAAAAACCATGAAGTAATTCTTTAACAGGTGAGGACCTCACAGATGGGGACAATAAGGCAAATCTCCTTGGCATAGATGCTTTCTCCTTAGTACTGGTAAAATACTGCACAGTCTGAGGCCAGCCATAGATGATGCGATATTTTTTTCCTGCAATCACTACTCACAAGTCCCCAGGACAGGTTCCAGCTGCCAGCTTCCTTTGGACCATACTCAGAGTGGGATGGCACCTCCATTAAGTCCATTTACTTCTGAAGCATCTGAGATTTTGTAGAGCAGCTACACGGTCCATGGGCTTCTGGACAGCAGCAGCACTGCACCTATGGAACCTTCCATGGAAGAAGGAACCCTTTTCTTCAGCGTCTCCAACTATTTAGCTCCATTGCAGCTATCTACTGGGCGTTCCTTTTCAGTGATTCGCTGGAAACCGATAAATATTCAGGCTGGTTGATTTGAATCTCCCACCCTAAACTCTAGAAGCTTCTTCTAGAGGCAGGCGGACGCAATAAAACTCCTAGCCTGTGAAACCCTGAAAAGGCCAGAATGAACAATTGTCACTCCCTTGATTACAGAAGGAGCCATAAACTAAATGTACCTAGCATCCTACACTAGAAGGGTGCTACAAACCTAAATCTGAGTAGCGCACACACATACTGTACACTTATGGCACTTTTGCACTGCAAGTACCGGCTCGGCTCTACTCGGCCCTGCTTGGCCCGGTTTGCTTTTCCACTGCTGGTACCACATGGTACGGTGTTGAAACAGTTCGGTACGGTTTGGTATGGTTTGCTTTTCCACTAAAGTAGTACTAAAGTTAAGTGGGTGGGATAACAACGATTCTCTGACCAATCAGTGGCTAGTAGTGACTGCATGCAAAGGATTGTGGGATATGGTACCGGTATGGTACCTCTTAGAACCACAATCGAGGTGGTACTGTTTTAGAGAGCTGTACCGTTCGGTTCCATGCAGTGGAAAAGCGCCGCCGTACCGTACCGAACCGTTCCTACACCATACCATGCGGTACCAGCAGTGGAAAAGCACAAAAGCGAGCCGAACCGTTCGGTTCCATGCAGTGGAAGAGCGCCATTACATAACCAAATTCTTTCCATAGCCATTCTCTCCAATATGGCAGGTTCACCCCTATACTGTACTATTGCCTCCAGTTCATGAATTCTTTGGATTTTTTAGAAAAAAACGAATAATACTTTTGTGAAACAATATGACAGGTTTCCTGATAACATGATGCTTTCTTTACTGACAGGGAAGTATCTTTGAGATAAGAAGCAAACATTTTAAAATCTCACTTGTTACCCTAATCTAAAATCATTATCGGGCAGCCCAATCCACAACTGAATCATCTTTTCTCTTCTAGGTGAATGTCAGACAACGGGGACTTGGTATCTTTATTGGAGGCAGTATAATTATTGAAGGACTTCTTCATCTTGAAGGAGGCATTGAAATTTTCCTTAATTTAAAGTGATTGTGGCGAGGTCGGTGTATACAGATCTTCAGCTTCTACACTACCATTTTTGTTTAATGATAAATAGTTATGAGAATTTATCAAAACTAAAGCAAACAGAATCTGGAGGCAACCAATCATCTTCTATCTTTTGCTTGTTCAGTTAAAGTGTTACTAAACCCACAACAGTAAAATCAGTCTGTATATTCAGTAAAGCATGCTTCTTATACTCGCTGTGGAACCTAAGGGGTTAATCCTGCGTATTATGTAAAAAGGCTGTTTGATCCTGTCTTCTCTGATTCCCCTCCCCTTCTTCAACAGTCCCCAATCCTTCTCCTGATAGTACAGAGCTTTGGGAACACTCTGCACATGCTCAATTTGGAGTGTATTGCTAGAGAGGTTTTTTGGAGGGTGGATGTGACCAGCACAGGGCCAATCAGTACTATCCAGACAGAGAGTCAGGGGCCAAGCAGCCTCAAAGGACAGTCAGAGGAGAATGAAAACATCCTACAAGATTTAACCAGTGCTCAGCCAGACACTGATAGAAGTCAAAAGGCTGATATATACTGCTGAAGAGAAAAGGTATTTAGCAGTTTATATTTCTAAAATAATTGCATTTCCATGTTCTGTGTACTGTGGGAAACAAGATATAGTGAATGCAGGATCCTGGGCTTAGTAACACTTTAAGCTTTGAAAATGAAAAGCTGCTCCAGTTTTGATACATTCCCTACTGTGTTATTACTGTGTCATCCCTGCCATGTATCTCCATTCCTCATAATAAAAATGTTAAGAATAATAATCAAAAATACCTACATAATATATTTGTTTCTGTGGAACATTTGGAAATATACAATGTCTTATTCTCATCTGTATCACCTTTAGAAAAACTGTAAACTTAAAGAGTAACTTTACTCCCTCTTTATGTTTTTTTCCTTATTTTCTTTCCTGTACCACTTGTGTCGTAAAAAAATATACTCACACAGAAAATGTAGGTTTGTCTGCTGCAACATTCCCCCTTGCTGCAGCACTGTAGGTCCCACACCACCATCTTCCATATACTGACATCATCAGGGGCCAGCCTCTCTTCTGGGTTCATATCCCCTGATGAAGCAGGGCTGCAAATGCACCGTGTAAACAAGATTGTTCGGAGTAAGCACAGTGGGACAGAGATTTCCCCAAAGCCTACTGGGATGGAGGACGTGTGTATCCCAGAAGGCTTTGTAGAGGGAGGATAAGTCATTCTCATAGAGGCATGAAAACAAGGAAGAGATAAACTGGGTCCCCCAAAAGAGGAATGGGGGGGGGGGAGGATTTTTGTTTGTTTTTTTAACAGTGAGTGGAGGAGGAGGAGGAGGAAGAAGAATATCTTAAGTGTGTGTGAAGAGGGTGAAGGTCTACTTTAACTAGTTGCAGACTTTGAACACACTACACATGCCCAGAATAGCGTCATCCAGAGGTGGGGGACTTGAGTCACATGACTTGACTTGAGTCAGACTTAAGTCACCAGTTTGAGGACTTGAAACTTGCTTGACTAAAATTAATAAAAGACTCGACTTGACTTTGACTTGGTATTCATGACTTGAGACTTGACTTTGACTTGAGACATATGACTCGAAATGACTTTACTTTTTAAGTTATTAAATATTTGCATTTTGTTAAAGCAAAATGAATGTGCCTATTATGTTTCTGACACCACAGTCACTTAAACGCCTCAGTGTGTTCTGATTTTTAGGACACTGGTTGTTTAACAATGGAAATACTTAACATGTTTTTAGTGACTGTGGTGTTGAAACATGACTGAATGAAGGATTTTGAGCTGTTTGGGCATTCAAAGTGTTTCTTTAATATGCCAAGAAAAAAGCACTAAGCAGTTTTGTCAATGTTGAAAATAAAACAAAACCTTTCCTGACCACTGACTTTTAACTGATTTAAAGGTGAAAATTGGGGTAGATCAGTATTTTGACTTGATTTGTGACTTGACCAAAATAAATGACTTGACTTGACTTGCTTGACTTCTAGCAGGGACTCGACTTGACTTGCTTGCTTTTCGCCACAGTAACTTGGGACTTGCTTGAGACTTGAAGGTTAAGACTTGAGACTTGTTTGTGACTTTCACATGTGTGACTTACTCCCATGTCTGGCATCATCATTGTACACAGGATGTGTGTAGTCTCTATGCCCTGCTTCTGGGACCCCTCACAGGGATTATAAAGCCAGTGTTCTGTCGAATATTGCAGATCGTCAGATAATGCCTCCGATGATCTGCGCATGCGCAGTAAGTAATGTTACTCTATCGGATCTGCCGATGAGCCGTGGAGTGACGTCACTACTGCACAAACGCAGATCGTTGGAGAAATTATCTGACGATCTGCAATATTCTACAGAACACGGGCTCCGCTCCAATACAAATAACAGTGAAAAACTATCAGCGCAAAAATGGTGCAAAGTATATATAATCACAAAAAAATGTGTAAAAGAAAATATACATAGTGAAAACTGTTGTGTAACTAATAATTAAATATCCGGCAGCATACACCAACTGTGTTCAAACCTCACAATACAGTATTAAATATAATCAAACAGCGTTGCGCCAGAAACAAAACGTGCATAAATCCCCATAGAAAAATACTCAAACAGTAAGATATATAATGTGCACAAATAGTGAGAGAAATGAGTCCATCAAAAACAGTCCAATAAAAATAATCTCCAGTGGTTGCCACCTTAGTGATCGTGTTAGCAGACTGTTAGCTCAAATCTCGTCAGGAGGCAATTTACAAGATGATATACGGCCCTTCAGTCCTCACCCCCCCTAGATAGTGAATTCTCTCCTCTCTGGCCAGGAGACATAACGACACACAGCACTCAAGCTTAGCATAGAAACATCTGCCTTTATTGCAAGTTTAGCTCATATTTAAGGCAAGTTTGAGCGGGAAAAACTGCTTTAAACTGGTTACAATTTATCGGTCAATTTAACAATAGAACATCTCTCACAGAAACAAGACATGAAAGGCTTTTGTTTTCCCTATGCATCTGTGTCAATATGAGGTATCTTGTATCGGAATCTGTGTTTTGTTGGAGAGTCGATCCGTCTGTGTTCAGCTTGTCTGATGTGTTAATGTAAGCAATTGTCAATTGTTTATGGGTGGAGTCAGTAATCTCTATGCAAAATATCCAACTGTCAAGTGTTCAAATGAATGAATGGAAAGGTGTTTAACATGTCAACGTCTTGCCATCTATATGCAAAATACAGCTGTCTGCTGTCCAGGGTGTATGAATGAGTGTTAGTCTGGCTCGTTACTATGTAATTGCAAGGGACCACATTCCATTGATAAGTGGGCATAAGCTGAAATATATATGAAATATAATAAGGCATGCTAATACAATCTTTCACAGACCCTCCACCAAATAAAGTGGCTTTTCACCTCACTCTTAGACCCCAGAATCACCAAGGGTCTAAAAGAGCTATCCCTTCACTGGGGTAGAAAGATGATGATCACACCAGGGAAAACGGTGAAGATGCACGCTCCAATCCAGCTGTCAGGGGCACATATTAGGGAGATAAGGAACACAATCTAATGCTCTCCGTTTAATCATAAAAAGGGCATTTATTCAGAGAAACACTTACAAGATCCAGCACTCAATAGTGCATTGCAAAGCGTTATAGGGTCCTACCCCTACCGAGGAAGTCAATGCTTAACGAACTGACGTAACGCGTATAGGGAGCGGAGCCTGCATGTCGGACGTCACATCCCCTTGAGACTAGTGTACGGAACTGCGCTTTGTGCACATTATATATCTCACTGTTTGAGTATTTTTCTATGGTGATTTATGAACGTTTTGTTTCTGGCGCAACACTGTTGGATTATATTTAATCCTCTCAGATACAGTGCTTGAGTGCTTCTGTCAGTTTACCGCTTCCTCCAGTCTGAACTTAGATATCAAATATTATAGTCGCATATTGCAGCCAAGAACTAGACAGGACTAGTTTAGCTGCAAGACTGGAACTGTTTATTGAACAAGAATACAGGCTTTTTATACACTACAGACTCAGGTGAGACTGATCACATTATCATATGCAATTGCAACTGTATAAAGAAATATAATTGTAGCGGACCCCCAGAACCCCCTAGGGCCTAGTGATGACCTTTAGAGGCAGAGAGGGGCTACATACCTCCTGTGGGTGTGGATTGTCAGGCATGGTGGGTAGTGATGCAGGTAAAATAAATGTTGGGCGCCAGTCACTTTTATGCTGAAGTAAAAGAATAGTTTATTTCTTCTCAACAGGACAAAAATAAACCGGGGGAGAGAGGGGTAGGGTCCAGGACACCCTTTAAGAACAGTCTATTTGGCAGACTCCTATTGCAAAAGACAGGTTATTCAGACAGCGGTACAGGATAGCAGACCTTGAGAATTTTTTAGGTATCCATGAGCTTCAGATTGATCTGGGAGACATCTTCTCTCCACTAGACACAATCCCTTTTTTGGTGGTCTGTACTGTCTGGACAGCTGTCCTCCATAAGATACAAGCAGGTTACTCACACAGGTTACTGGATGTCTGTGGATGATCTTTCCCTTGTGGGTCGCTGGCTCTCCTCAGCAGAATCCCAGGTATCTGACCAGGCCTCAGGCTTCAGGCCTAGTCAGCAGCAACAGCAGCACACACCCTTCCCCAAGGGGGGTCCGGGCGGGAAGAGACCGATCATTGGACCTCCCTCCTCTTAAATAAGATCTCCCACAATGCCGTAGTGACACTGTAATTGGCTGAGAGATACAGGGACATTAACAGTTTGTTTAACTGTAATTCTCACACTAGTGTCAGAGGCTACAGTGCCACCTGCTGACGGAAGGGAGAAACGCAGTCAAACCAGATTAAGAAGGGAAGTCCAATTAACCACTGAATAATTACAGCCAAGCTAGTTAAGGCTCAGCAACTAAATTTAACAGCAACCTTGCATTAAGACAAGGGTGCTACATAATTAACACTATAAACATTAGGTTGATTAAACAACTAACCACCTGGACAATCAGAGATCTCATTCCAGGTCAGACTTGCTGGCATCGAGCTCACAAAGTACAATACACATTATTACAAGTGTAAACACATCCCCTAATAGTTTGCTAGCAGACAATAAGTGAGTTAATTAACAATACAAACAGTGATCTTGGACTAGTAGGCAACAGACTATACCAGGAGACGTACTTACAATAAGCACATTATGGGACCCCAGTGGTTTGAGCAGATTGCATTACCATCTACAGTCATTGCTGCTTTGAGGCATACAGGCCCCAAATATGGATATGGAACCTTCAACTACCAGAGTCTGTGTGTTTTGGGGAGACATGAACTTGAATCAGAAACAAGACCACTCCACGAATCCCCTAGGCATACAACTTCCAAAGAGTAGTGTTCCCTTCAATGCCAGGACCCATAGTCAGTGGGTAAGCGGCTTGCTCCCAGTTCTCTCCAAAAGCCCCTGTCCCGGCTAGGTCTGTCACAATTATCATTTACGATGTGTTGTACAGGCGATTATGTTGCGTCAGGCAACACTTCTCAAACACCCTGAGTGTTGTTTTTTTTTTTTTTTGTTTTTGTTTTTAAACAAGGCTAAAATGGGAAATAATCACTTTTTACAATTTGCAACCATACCGTAAACGCACTGTAAAGGCCAAAGCGGCATTTACAGTGTGTTTAAGGTGCAGTTGTGGTGCGTTTCAAAATAGAAGTGAATTGAGGCAGTTTCAAAGCATTAAAACTTGCAGACAGAGTTATTTTTGCCTGACTACAACACGAAGTAACGCTAACGCTGCAGTGTTACACTGAGTACACCTCCATCCGCTCCCCATTGTAACAATTTTGTGTGGTATTGATAGGCGTTCAGGAAGCATTAAGATCACGATCCAACCACCTATTTTCAACGCCCGTGTAAAAGAGCCTTATATGTATGACCTGGTTATCTTTAGCCACTTTAAGACCGGAAGGATTTGCCTCCTTCCTGACCAGGCCCTATTTTGCGATTCAGCACTGCGTTATTTTAACGGACAATTGCGCGGTCGTGCGACGCTGTACCCAAACTAAATTTACGTCCTTTTTTTTCCACAAATAGACCTTTCTTTTGGTGGTATTTGATCACTAATGGGTTTTTTTATTCTTTGCAATATAAATAAAAAATGATCAAAACTTTTGAAAAAAAAAAGTGTTGTGAATTAGATCCAGTATTGGGGTTCCAATTGCTAAGGAAGGAGCCTAAGCACACAAGCTATCTCGATACTAGGGCTCTCTGTCACCTATACATATAGAAGTGCAGCACTCAAGGTGCATAGCATTAGTACTTCTAAACATAAAATGTGACAATCACATTAACACAGTTGTAAAGTCAGAAGGTTTTTTTTTTTATCCTAATGCATTCAATGCATTAAGATAAAAAGCCTTCTGTGTGTAGCAGCCACCCCAGCTCCCCCTAATTTTTACCTGAGCACATCTCTATCCAGCGATATCCACAAGTGCTTTGGCCATCGGGGACTCTCCCTCCTGATTGGCTAAGACACAGCAGTGGCACCATTGGCTCCTGCGGCTGTCAAAGTCAGTTAGCCAATCAGGAAAGAGAGGGGGGGGGCAAATGGCAGCTTTGTGTCTGAATGGACACACAAAGCTGCAGGTTGGCTCGAGCGCCCCTGTAGTATGGTAAGCAACGGGTTAAGTTGCTGTCTGCAAAATGTTACAATTATGTATATGTCTGGGAGCTGGGTGTGGCTGAAGTTAGTTGCATGCTGATGTGCAGTGAATAAAGAAGCAACCTGTACAGCTTGTCTGGGTTAGTACACTACATTTTGGCGACGAGGATGGCTAGCTTTCTGGATTTACCGGCTATCGGACCGTTTGATGGGTCTGGAGACCACACTAGTCTCTCACAGCGCTGGGACAAGTGGAAGAAGGGATTTCAGCTCTATGTTATAGCCACAGGAGTGACTGCACCTGCTCAGAAGAGAGCCATGTTGCTGCATCTAGCTGGACCTCAAGTTCAGGACATTTTTGAAACCCTGGGAGCAACAGGGGAAGATTCAGACTATGAGACAGCCATGAATAGACTGAGTGAGTACTTTGAGCCAAAGAAAAATATTCCCTATGAAAGATATAAGTTTAGACAGGCTGTGCAAGAACTGGGAGAAACCACAGACAGTTATGTGACTAGGCTGAAATATCTGGCAAAGTCTTGTGATTTTGGGACTGTAACTGAGGAGATAATCAGAGATCAGGTCATAGAGAAATGCACATCTGTGCACCTCAGGAGGAGATTATTGAGAGAACCTAGTCTCACACTTACTAGTCTGCAGGAGATTGCAAGAGCCATTGAACTGTCTGAGCTCCAGGCTCTGCATATTGAAACCAAGAACACTGCATCTGTCAATACAGTCTCCAAACCTACCTATAATAATAGGAATATCTGGAGTAGGAAAGAGAGTTTTCCAAAGAGGACTTTACATATCACCTGCAATAAATGTGGCAGGGCGGGACACACAAGTCAGGACTGCACTGTGGTACAGAATAAAATGTGCTATGCTTGTGGAAAGACAGGTCATTTTGCAGCTGTGTGTAGAAGTACAACCAGAGATAACAAAACCAAAGGACAATCTGCACAAGTAAATGTTATAGCTGAGGATAAAGAGAGTGCTCCTGATTGTGAATTTATATTCTCCCTGTGTTCTCTGCAAGCCGGGACATTAACCATTAAGATTGGAAATACAGATGTGTCAGTGTTGATTGACTCTGGAGCTACATGCAATGTTATGGACTTGGCTTCTTGGCACAGTCTTAATGGCAGAGAAAATCACCTTAAATTGTGTAACACCACTAAAAAGATTTATACTTATGGCTCCAGTACACCACTGCAACTTAAAGGCAAATTTTATACCTCTGTTCAAACACATGAGACTGGTCCTCCATTGCAGACCGAATTCTATGTTGTAGATGGCACAGGGTCGCCTCTGCTTGGTCGTCAAACCGCAATGGCACTAGGGGTGTTACAGATTGGCCGTGATGTAGGCAGCGCAAGAGTGAATATGGTGTCTCCTGCTATTTCTGCATTGAAAGAGGAATTTAAAGATTGCTTCTCTGGGTTTGGAAAATTAAAGGATTTTCAGTTGGAGCTTCACATTGATCCACATGTAAAGCCTATTGCACAGCCAGTACGCAGACTTCCTTATAGCCTGAGATCACCTGTTGAGCACAAACTGGCAGAGCTGCTAGACCTTGACATTATTGAACCTGTGGAAGGGCCCACTCCGTGGGTATCGCCGTTAGTTGTTGTACCAAAGGGCACAGATATTCGGATTTGTGTGGACATGAGATGTGCTAACCAAGCTGTGCAGAGAGAGAGACATCCAATTCCCACTATTGAAGATGTTCTACATGCACTGAATGGGGCAAGTGTCTTCAGTAAACTGGATTTGAAATGGGGTTATCATCAGATTGAATTGACCCCAGCATCTAGAGTCATCACTACATTTGCAAGCCATAAAGGTCTTTTTAGATACAAGAGGTTGATGTTTGGCGTATCGTCCGCACCAGAGGCCTATCAACATGTGATTCAGCAAGTGCTACATGGTTGTGAAGGCACGCATAATATTTCTGATGATATAATTGTGTGGGGAACAAACACACAGGAGCACGATGAACGTCTCCGTGCAGTGCTAAATCGCTTGAAGGAGGAAGGGTTAACATTAAATGAGAAGAAGTGCACATTTCAAATGAATAAAATGACTTTTATGGGCCATGTGCTGTCTGACAGGGGCATTGGTCCGGAGGACTGTAAAATTAAAGCTGTGTCTGATGCCAGAAATCCTGAAAACCCTGCAGAAGTACGCAGTTTTCTTGGGCTAGTGAATTACTGTGCCAAGTTTATTCCAGATATGGCGACTGTCAGTGAACCTTTGAGAGTGTTGACTCGCAAAGCAGTCCCTTGGAAGTGGGGCTTTTTGGAACAAGGTGCATTTGATGAACTTAAGAGACGGCTGACTTGCGCCACAACTTTGGCTTATTTCAATCCTACTGCACACACCCAAATTATTGTCGATGCTAGCCCTGTGGGGTTAGGCGCCATCTTGGTTCAGAGACAATGCACAGGCGATTACAGGCCTATTCAGTATGCAAGCAGATCCCTCACTAATGTAGAGAGACGTTATTCTCAGACCGAGAAAGAAGCTTTGGCTGTTGTTTGGGGATGTGAAAGGTTTCACACCTATCTCTACGGCCTTGATTTTGAAATCATCACAGACCACAAGCCTCTGGAAGTGATATATTCGCCACGCTCAAAACCATCCGCCAGAATTGAGAGATGGGTTCTCAGATTGTTACCATATCGCTTTACAGTGCGGTACAGACCTGGACCGACTAATGCGGCAGATGCACTTTCCAGATTGCCTCAGTCTTCTGCACCTGTTCATAACCTGGCAGAAGAGTACATTCGTTTTGTGGCTACTAACGCCATGCCTCAGGCATTGACACCGCGGGAGGTTGAAGAATTGTCATCTGTGGATCCGGAAATTGCTCGGTTGAGAAAATGTGTAAGACAAGGGGTTTGGGTGGATTGTGACCCAAGCTATCACAGAATCAAACAAGAGCTGAGTATTGCAGGACAACTAGTTCTACGTGGCAATCGTATTGTGATGCCTAAAGACTTACGGAAACGTACATTACATTTAGCCCATGAGGGCCATCAAGGCATTGTACGCACCAAACAAAGATTACGTGAGAAAGTCTGGTGGCCAGGAATTGACAAGGATGTGGAACGTTTGGTTTCTTCATGTCGAGCATGTCAGTTGGTGGGCAGCAAACCTAAACCAGAACCAGTAACTCACACTGTTCTACCTGAGGGACCATGGGAAGATTTAGCCATTGATCTGTGCGACATTCCATCTGGACACCATCTTTTAGTTGTTGTGGACTATTATTCAAGGTGGCAAGAGGTGGTAGTTCTCACTAAAGCTACATCATCAACTGTAATTGAGGGGTTGGAGAGCATTTTTGCATCTCATGGGTTGCCTAAACGGATTGTGAGTGATAATGGTGCCCAATTTACTTCTCAGGAATTTCAGGATTATCTGAAATCAAATGCTATTGAACATCATCGTACAACTCTATACTGGCCACAGGCTAACGGGGAAGTGGAACGCCAGAATCGAACCTTGCTGAAAGCTTTGCGGATTGCTCATTTAGAGAGAAGAGACTGGAAAAAGGAACTGTGGCGTTTTCTTTTGGCTTATCGCACAACTCCACATACTGTCACTGGCGTTAGTCCTGCGGAACTTCTTTGTGGTCGCAAATTCAGGACAAAATTGCCAGACATTGGGGGTCCTCCTACAAGTCATAAACCTTTTCGGCATATTGATGAGGAAAGGAAGATCCGGGCTGAACAGTATGCAAACCACCGCCGCCATTGTCAACCTAGTGGCCTTCAACAGGGTGATAAGGTGTTGCTTCAAAGTGATCGGTTTAACAAACTGGCTCCGTCCTTTGAACCTGAGCCTTATGTTGTAAAGGAGAAAAGAGGTACTCAAGTGGTTTTAGAGGATTTAGATGGACACACAAAAGTGCGTAATTCCTCATTTGTGAAGAAATTTATTGAGTCAGAAGGTCAAGTATCGGAAGATGGCGAACAGGCAAAGAGTAGTGATGATACTGCCAGTGATCCAGACTTCAATCCACAACCATCCACATCGGAATGGCCAAGAGAAAAACGAGCAACAAATCCACCGGCCTACCTTAAGGACTATGTGTATAGTCAGGAGTTTATAGTTTAAATTTTTAGTTGTTCATCCATGCATTTTGTTAATCTTATTAATACGTTGTGCATGTTATGTTTTATTCAAAGAGAGGAGGGAATGTAGTATGGTAAGCAACGGGTTAAGTTGCTGTCTGCAAAATGTTACAATTATGTATATGTCTGGGAGCTGGGTGTGGCTGAAGTTAGTTGCATGCTGATGTGCAGTGAATAAAGAAGCAACCTGTACAGCTTGTCTGGGTTAGTACACTACAGCCCCATAGCAGGGTGCCCCGGCTTGCTGTGGGGGCACTTGATAGGAGGGAGAGGCCAGAAGCCGGGAAGAGGGACCCAAGAAGAGGAGGATCTAGGCTGCCCTGTGCAAATCCAACTGCACAGAGCAGGTAAGAATAACGTTTGTTATTAAAAAAAATTAGACTTTACAATCACTTTAATAAGTCCTTAATAAAAATTCCCAAGTGTTAAAAGGGTGTAAACACCTCCAGAGTGTCAAAGT
Organism: Pelophylax lessonae; assembly: GCF_965119305.1. Taxonomy (NCBI): domain Eukaryota; kingdom Metazoa; phylum Chordata; class Amphibia; order Anura; family Ranidae; genus Pelophylax; species Pelophylax lessonae. The sequence continues at coordinate 57,266,048 of NC_138779.1, read as the reverse complement.
AACAGCTTAAATGCAATGTTCTCACATCATCCCGCAATAGTGAGCACTCCAGGCTTCCTACCAGAATATATTGACTCTCTATTGACTGAGTGGTCAAGAGATTGAATGGAATCTCCCAGACCTCAATCGCACTCTGGGTATAGTAGAGCTAACTTCTCACATGTCAGGATATCACTCTCCACCAGTGGTCCAGGGGAATTGAACTTCCTTATGTGCCCCACTCATATAAAAGCTTAAAAATAGAACAGCCTCATAATGCAGCATAAAAACCAGATGTTTTGTTATATTAAAAAAATTCACTCACATTGTAGTAGATACAATAAGCATATCACAAACTCTAAACACAAATTCTGAAAGGCAAACCATGGTCCTTAGCATGATGACGTCAAACATCATGTAGAATCTTCCCTAAGCATTTCGTCAGGTAGTGACAGTTCAACAAAGATGTCTTCAACACGCATTCCTGTACAAGATCTTCTAAGTGCCCCTTAGTTAGTCCACTGGTTCCTCCGATTACCCCATGAAGGTAGTCATACTGTAATTAGGTGAGAAAGTGCATAGGTGTCAAGCATGAATCTATACCCCTGGATCCCCACCACCCGTTGTTGATGGCAGTTGTCAATTTTCGATCTTCTGGGAAGTCATTATCTGTGTTCGTGATTGGTGTTCCTCTCCCCCATACTGCCTCAAATCTTCATCCTGCCATTGTATCCAGGGCTCTGCTGAACTTCCTCCACACATAATATACTGCACTTTTCATATATTCCTATGAAGTATCCACTAGGGGGCGAGGACATCAACATGGTTTTCCCAGCAATAGCTTCACTGGCCCTTTACTGGACTCTCTATATGAATATATAGACTAGAGGGTGAACGCTAGAGTGGGGACACAGATGACTGTGGTGGTTAGGGGATATCTGTGGGGTGGTAACCAAGAGCAATAATGACACGTCTATCCACAAGAAGGGCAGCAAGGTAAAAGTAGGCCAGTGAGTTTAATATCAATTGTAGTCAAGTTAATGGAATCACCCCTGAAAAGAAGGATCGTTGATTACTTAAAGTGGTTGTAAAGTCAAATTTTTTTTATCTTAATGCATTCTATGCATTAAGATAAATATCCTTCTGCATACAGCAGGCCCCTCAGCCCCCCCCCCCCCCTAATGCTTACCTGAGCCCCCTCTTGATCCAGCGAAGTCCACGACTGTCTCAGCTGTCCGGGACTCCTCTCCTCATTGGCTAAGAGACAGCAGCGGCGCCATTGGCTCCTGCTGCTGTCAAAGTCAGTTAGGCAATGAGGAGTGAGGGGGAGGGGCCAAACCGCAGCTCGGAATAGATACATGTTGCTGTGGCTTGGGTGCCCCCATAGCAGGCTGCTTGCTGTGGGTGCACCCACAGGGAGGGGCAAGGAGAGCTGAAGAAGGACCTGAGAATAGCAGGATTCAGGCTGCTCTGTGCAAAAACAAATGCACAGAGCAGGTAAGAATGACGTTCGTTATTTTTATTGAAAAAAAAAACCCCTTTAGACTTAGCGGTAACGGTATTTCCATGAATCTTCTTAGGACAACTACTTGAGAGATGATTGGCTCCGCCCTCTACAGGAAACACAAATCAGACATAATTTAAAAGTCCCTCCCTTTCTTCTGACCCTCAGTCGTTATGAAGATCAAGAAAACCTCTACCAATGTGTACCAGGCAGAGGAATAATAGAACCACTCTCGAAACACCACCACCAAGGTAAATAAGGAGACCAGTGTACAAAAAGAATAGGGTGGGAATCTAGACGCTGTCCTGGAAGATTCATGGAAATACCGTTACCAGTAAGTCTAAAGGGGGTTTTCTCCCTTCATCTTCCAGGACAGCTACTTGAGAGGATAAGCAAGATTCTATACCTTAGGGAGGTAGGACAGCCTGCAAAACATTCCTTCCAAAGGAGAGGTCCTGGCTGGACTCGGTAATGCTTGATAAATGCATGAGAAGAGGACCAGACAATAGCCTTGGATATTTCTTCCCACAATGCTCCTGCTCTTTTTGCCCATGATGTGGCCAAAGATCTCGTAGAATGAGCCCAAACCCTAGTTGATGACTGACTTGTAAGCTGTGAAAATAGCTTCTCTGATCCATCTGGAAATTGAGCCCCTAGAGGCCTTGGTCACTTGTAGGGCCACTAAAGGAAATCAACAGCTGAGATGACTTCCTAAAACTACTAGAAACCTGTAAATAATGCAGAAAACATCTCCTTACATCCAAAAGGCTAAACCTTTCCTCCTCCGAATTCTTGGGGGAGGAACAAAAACTAGGGAGGATAACCTCCTGAGATCTATGAAACCTGGAAGAGACCTTGAGCAAATACAAAGGATCAGGTTTAATCACTACCCTATCTTCTAGAACTCTTAAGAAGGGGTCTCAGAGATTCTCCTCCCCGAAGTGATGGCTAAAAGAAAGGTATTCTTAAGGGTAACCAAACTTAAGGAAGCCTCAACCAAAGGTTCAAAGGGAGCTCTAGTAAGAGTGTTCAAAACCAAAGACAAATCCCAAGGAGGGACCTGCTTAAAGCGGAGTTCCGGGCACAGATGTCATTTTTTACTAAACATACCCCCGGAACAGTCAGGGCTAGCACATTCCACAATGGCTAGCCTCTGATCTGTCCCGGTTCGCACTTACCTTTTAGAAGAAATACTTACTTATAAAATTTCTTCCACAGCGTTTCCATCTCTCTTGTGGGCAGCTGAAGCCGGCGCGGTCCTCTTCTGTGTCTTCTTCCGCGTCTTCTTGTCCCAGAATGCGCCGCACCGGCCCCTCTCGTCACTTCCGGTGCGGCGCTGCATTCCTCCACAGCTTCTGGGCATGCCCAGAAGCTGTTTAGCAGGGGAATGCGGCGTCGCCCGGAAATGACGAGCGGGGCCGGTGCCGTCGCATTGATTCCTGGGAGCTATGACGTTCAGCTCCCAGGAATCATAGCGAGACAGGAAGTGACGGGGTGAGCCGCGGCTCCGAGGGAGGAAGTACTCTGAGGTGAGTATCTTTGATCTTCAATTACAAGGTGAGTAAATAAATAAAAAAAAAAAATAACTATCCAATTCCTTTTCCGGTGAGGTCTACCTAGCGGAGGGGCACAAAAAAAATATATAGTTTTTGTGCCTGGAACTCCGCTTTAAGTAATATGGGAGCTCACCTAGCTCTAGCTAAGAGGAATATTTTTATCAACGGATCCTCAGCTAGCCTGACTTCCCAGAAAAGCAACAGGGCGGCAACCTGATTTTTAAGCGTACTAACAGAAAGACCTTTTTCCACTCTCTCCTGTAAAAAATCCAGCACACAAGGAATAGAAAAGTAATCAGTCCTAATTTTCTTTTGCCAGGAAACAAAAGTTTTCCAAACTTTAGTGTAAATCTTTCTCGTAACCAACTGTAAAAGGCGCCGCTCAGCCTCCAGGCTGTCAAACGTTAAATCCGAGGGATTGGATGGAATACTGGCCCCTGTCGGAGCAGGTCCCTTTGCTCCGGCATGGACCAGGGGAGAGCTGTTGAGAGTCTCCAGAGAGCGGAAAACCAACTCCTCCTAGGCCACCAAAGAGCAATTAGGATTACCTCCGATTGATCCTGGACAATTTTCTGGACCACTAGAGGTAACAGAGGGAAGGGAGGGAATGCATAAGCTAGACTGAACTTCCACGGGGTGCCCAAACTTTCGATCACCACTGTATAACTAAAGGATTGTTGGGCAAGGTATGTCTTTTTACTGATGACACAAAGGTGTATAATAGGGTTGATATCCCTGGAGGTGTTTGTAACATGGAACATGATTTGGCATTGCTGGAAGATTGATGAAAGCAGTGGAAACTGCAATTCAATGTTTTTAAATGTAAAGTAAGGCACCTGGGGGGGGGGGGGTATCCACTAAGAGAGAGTACAACATTGGGGGTACAGTGTTGACCAGCACTATAGAAGAAAAAGATTTGGGAGTATGTATTATATATGGTTGCAAAATGAGCAGACTTGTATAAAGTACTCGAAATTTCTACTTGAGTAAAAGTACAAGTGCTCGATCAAAAAGTGACTTGAGTAGAAGTGGAAGTGCTCGCAGAAAAAGTTACTTAACCGGTTGCCGACCGCCGCACAACTATATACTGCGGCGGTCAGCCCCGGCCAGGCAGAGTGACGTATCGGTACGTCACTCGCCTGTCACTGACTTGCGAGCCGCGGCTCGTTCACAGACAAGTCAGTGCGTGTGACCGGCGGACTCGATGTCCGCCAGTCACACTGCGATCGCTCCTGTGAAGGGAGAAAGACAGAGCAGCTTGTGTAAACAAGCTGCCTGTCAGTTCTCCCCGTGTAAAAGTGAAGATCTGTCCGTTCTACTATGTAGAACGGTTGATCTTTGCTTTTACACCAATAGGAATGTCCCTACACAGTTAGAATCACGCCCCTAGGACACACTTAACCCCTCCCTGTCCAAAAAAGTTAACCCCTTCCCTGCCAGTGTCATTTTTGCAGTAACAGTGCATATGTATAGCACTGATTACTGCAGTAATGTCACTGGTACCCCCAAAAGTGTCAAAAATGTCAGTCAAGGGTCCGATCTGTCCGCCGCAATGTCGCAGTACCGAAAAAAAATCGCAGATCGCCGCCATTACGCGTTAAAAAAAAAAACACCAAAAATGACAAAAATCTTTCCCTTTGTTAGTAAACGCGATAACTTTTGCGCAAACCAATCAAAATACGCTTTTTGCGATTTTTTTTACCAAATATAGGTAGCATAAAACAAATTGGCCGAAAAATGTTAAAAAATTTTGATTTTTACTTTTTTTTTTGGGGAATTTCATATAAAAAAATGTGAAAAATATTGTTATTTTTGCAAAATTTACGCTCTTTTTTTGTTTATAGCGCGTGATCAAAAAATCGCACAGGTGATCAAATACCACCAAAAGAAAGCTCTGTTTGTGGGAAAAAAAGGACGTCAAATTCGTTTAGGTACAGCGTCGCACGACCGCGCAATTGTCAGTTAAAGTCACGCAGTAAAAAATCGCAAAAAAACCCCTGGTCCTTTAGCAGCCAAATCCTCCGGGGCTTAAGTGGTTAAGTAGAAGTACTAAAGTATTCAACATTTTTTTTACTAAGTATTGCAAGTAGTTTTTTCAAAAAATTTGCTACTTAAGTACTAAAAGTAAAAAGTACCAGTAGTTTTGAAAAAAAAATTCTACTCAAGTACTGAAAGTAGAAGTACAAGTACTGGGTTATGTAGTTATTAAAGAAAGAAGTCAAAAGTTTGAACATCATATTGTTTTTTATTATTTCAAATGATTTATTCAAATGATTAACCTGTGTTAGTTAGTAGTTTCTTGATGCACTTTAAGCGCTGTAGCACCATTTATTTGTTTGTTTCATATTTTCTTTTTATTGGAAAGATTTGGTATAGCAGCTTTTATTATACACAGCCTTTATTTTCGTATGCGCTGATTTACAAATGACATTATACACATTTTTTTGAGCATTATGCAACCTGCCATCTACTGTTCTGGCAGTGGTAATTTTTTTAAAAGTAACGAGTAACTATGCAGCACAAAAAAAAATACTTGAGTAGAAGTATCGAAATCATCGAAAAAATGTAGTGAAGTAAAAGTAGAAGTAGGAGAAAAAAATTCTACTCTAGGAAAGTACAGATACCGCATTTCGGTACTTAAGTACAGTACTTAAGTAGTTCTACTTCGTTACTATACATCTCTGAAAATGAGCAAACAGTGTGATCAGGCAGTGGGGAAAGTGAATAGAATTCTAGGATGGATCACCAACAGGAGGAAGGTCCCGTTTCCTCTATATACAGTAGATCTTTAGTGAGACCTCATTTAGAATACTCTTTCCAGTTCTGGAGACCTCACTTACAGAAATATATTGATAAGATAGAATTAGTCCAGAGACGGGTAACAAAACTGGTAAAAAGGTCTGGGGGGTTAAAAAAACATATTGAGAGTGACTTCAGGAACATGATATTTTTATTGTATTTATTTCAGGTACTTATATAGCGCTGTCAGTTTACGCAGCGCTTTACATATACATTGTACATTCACATCAGTCCCTGCCCTCAAGGAGCTTACAATCTAAGGTCCCTATAACTCACATACATACACAGTAGGGCCATTTTTTTTTATACAGGATTCAATTAATCTACCAGCATGTCTTTGGAGTGTGGGAGGAAACCGGAGTACCCAGAGGAAACCCACGCAGGCATAGGGAGAACATGCAAACTCCAGGCAGGTAGTGTCGTGGTTGGGATTCAAACCAGTGACCCTCTTGCTGCTAGGTGAAAGCCACTACACCACTGTGCCGCCCAGTACAGTCTGGAGGAAAAAGGGAAAGGGGAGACATGTTTGAAACCTTTAATCTTTAAATTCATCAGGGGAGTGAATAAGGTTCAGGAGGGTAGTATTAATATGAATATGGGGACATGACCTCAAATTAACAGATGGAAAGTTCAAAACTAATGTAGCACTACTTTCATGGGAGCTGCTTAAAGCGGATTCCCCTGGGTTACCCATAGCAACAACTTGTGAATTCTTAGTACTTTAGATCCTTGGCTCAGTCAGTAAACAGTCCAGGGAATTTGGTTTTTGTTGTTTTTATTTTATGATGGGATGGAAGAAGGGATCAGTGGGATACTCCAACTTTAGCAATCTTATGCACAAACTTGAGGACTTCTATCTAGGTTGAATGCGACAAGGCCGCTGCTTCACTCTGCCACTGAAGTGAAGAACTTGAAAGGAAAACTACTTGGTGAATTACTCTTCAGGGTTCTACTTGGCACCCCCTTTCTCACTGACTGTGTGCGCTGACCTTCTGTCCACTGACCTCACTGGAGTGGTCCCCTTTCTGGGCAGAACCCTTGGCAAGCCCCCTGCTACTCACAAACACTGTTTTTCCCAGGTATCTCTGCCTTCAGCTCCACTGTCAGCTTCTCCAGGACCTCAATGGCTCAGCCCCACACCTGGCTCACTAGGCCGACTGCCTGTGACCACTTTCCTCAGCATACAGGAGGAGAGACAGCCGTCACCCTCCTCCTGGGACTCTGCTTCCCGCCAAAGACACCCTGCCTCATGTGCTCTCGGCTTTTATGGTCAATCCCAGAATGCACTGCGGTGGTGCTCTCCCACTTAAACTCCCACACAAAAGCCTGTGCATCATTGGCCAGGTTTCCTCCACTGTCCAACAGGCCTCCCTATTGGATGCAGTGGGGACAGATGAATGCACACTGAGCACAGAGAGCAGACCTAACTAAAAGATCCGGCTCCCCTAATAAGCAGACGGAGCAAAACAAATGCTTTACCTAGCACCTGTCTAGGAGGGTGCTACACTAATTTTAGAAAGTATTAATTTTACTGAAAGGGTAGTTGATGCGTGGAATAAACTATTATACATATAAGTCGCGCTAAATATATTAGATGGAGATGTAAAGTCCATAAAAGTCCAAAATAATATTATTGATAGATTCCAGGACCAAGCTCCCTTAAGGGTATGTGCTTACCAGATGAAGGTAAGGAAAAGGCAGTCTCGCTGCGTGGAAACTTGTCACCTTGACAGTAGATCCAAGCTTCTATGATCGATCAACTCAGTGGACATGGGATCATAAAAAGCAAAAAAAAAAGTACCGCAATAGCGTAAAACCCAACAAACAAATTGATTGTGACTATCACCATAGGTGTGGGTAAATGAATATTGTGATGTGATATGACCTCCACCACAATAAATGAAATAAATAAATCATGCAAAAATATAGGGAACTTAGGGTGAATAACCCCTACCAGAGAGGTTAAGGTTGACGCCTTAAGTGATTAATGTGTATCGGTTGGAGTGGCCTCTTACCAAACAGAAAAAATAATGACACAGTGAAGAAAACGTTGAAAAAAAGGTAATCGTGCTGAACCACCACCAGCTGAATTCGCCTCTTACCCTGGATGGATATAGATTAGCCAAAGTGCACTAAACAAATCCAGTGTACCACTCAGGAGCCAGCAATTTCACACCTGTGAGAGTTGCCTCTTACCACATATGAAGTTGTATCAAGCCTGTAGGGTAAACCAAGTAGCCAAAGACCGACCCCAAATTGAATCCAAGCCTGTGTGTTTACGAATAACCAGGGGATCCGACCAGAGGTGTAGGTAACTGGGTCTCAGAAGTTTCAGCAATATAGGATATCACCACCATAAGAAGAAAGAAAGGGCTCCCATAGCGTAAAACCATAAAAGCATTTTATTCCATAAAAGCAAAAAAACTTACAAAGACCAGGAATGGGTGAGCAATGGAGGTTGCCGCCGGCCGGACGGCTCCGCTCGTCCGCACTCGTGGGTCGCAGTCAGATGACGTCAGTACGCCGTTGCCCTGACGACGTTTCGTCACAGATGACGTTAATAAACTACCAGCAGAGGTAGTGACATGGTCAAAAGTAAATGGCTTCAAACATGTGTAGCGCTACCCCCGCAGGAGCCGCTTAAGTATAACGGGTCCCACACTCTTTCAACCCCAGTAGCAAGCCCCACCCCACTGGCACACCTGGTAATTTTAGAGTGTATGCACTTTTAAGGAACACATTGACACAAATGAAAATATGAATTTTGTTGTTTTACTTGGAAAGACAAATCAATAAAACTTATGGATAACAAATATGATTCAGTAATAACAAATGTAGCAGTGTCAATCAGTTAAATCCCACAAATCACAATAAGGCTCAAGAGACCGACACTGTGGAGATAAATGCTCAACAAACAGAGTGTTATATTCAATGAATAATGTTAACTGACTGTATTATCAGCTCTAACTGTCAAAGCTATTGTAATATATATACAGTATATTAACCTTGAACACTGGCTGAACCTCTTCTCAGTCAGAGCTAACAATATCTCAACTGCACTTAATCAGGATCTAACAGTGTACTAGCAGGTCCCCTTTAAGACAGTATGTACTAAAGTTCCTGGCCTAGCAAGGCCTTGCAGAATCTTTGCCGGCAGTTGGAGCGTGATATTTGTAATCCCAAAGTAATGATGTACATGAAATCCTATCTGCAGTCAGTGTATAATGGATGTTTATACTTGCTATTTAGGATGTCACCAGGCACTTTCTCACACAACAGTGGCCACTTGTGATCCTGCGGCCGCCCAGGCGATGTATTTCCCCATGCTCTTGCGTCACTGGGGATGTTCAGCTCTCGCTGTTCCGGTCAGTCAGTTCAGCTTCACCTGCTCTGCACTCAGCTCCACTGGATGTATCACCATTCTGTGACTACCAGTATCTGCACCGCTGAGGACGGGCTCCGCTCTCCTTAGGTCGCACACTCTGGCCTCCAACACCAACAGTGTCCTCCGGCACCTCTGACCGATCTGTCCTCCACGAGTCCCGAAATCAAGAGAGCGCGCGCTCGGCCCAGCAGGGAGGTATATCAGCTCTCTCATGATCCTCTTTCTCTCTCCTGTGGCTCCCTGGGAATTTAGTCCCTCCCGCCATCCACGTAACAGTCTGCCTTACAGTACAGAACTACATCTCCCACAATCCAGTTCCTTCACTTCCTGTGAGAGGCTGATCCCCTTCTGAAAGCAGCCTTAAAGGGGAACACTAGCAGTTTCAACAAGAATGATAAACATGCATATATACAGTAAACCCCCGCTCCATCGCGGTTCAGTTTTTGCGGTCCCGGTATATTGTGTTTTTTTCTGTAATGTTATTTTACTATATAAATCATTGAAAATTAAATATTTTTGTGTTTTCCATAGCTCTTGCTCTGTCTCTCAGTATCTTTTATATGTTTAAATGAGTTTCTTTTGTTTTAAAAGTGTGTTTAAAGACCTTACAATGCTTTTAAAAGTACAGTGACAGTAAAAAAAACATGCCTACAGTGTATTTTAATAGGGTTTTTTATTAAGCGGATTTTCACTTTTCGCGGGTGGGTCCGGAACGTAACCCCCCGCAATAGAGGGGGGTTTACTGTACATATTGTGGTAGTCCACCACACATGCTTGGGACACACATAGATCTATAGTGAGACAAAGTTAATGAAAAATAAATACTACAAAAAAAACCCTGCCCCCCCCCCCCCCAAAAAAAAAAACAGAAAAGAAAAAACACGGGCAGACTTAGGCTGGCCATACACTATACAATTTTCTTATTCAATTTCCTTTAGATTTACCTTTAACTATGTAGTGCAAGGGCCTGCCTGATTGCATACAAATTGAAAGTGTTTAGGTTTGACCCTATATTACATGGTTTTGGTAAATCTAAAAGAAAGTTGAACAAGAAAATTGTATAGTGTATGGCCAGCCTTAACCACTTAAGCTCCGGAGGATTTGGCTGCTCAAAGACCAGGGGCTATTTTGCGATTCGGCACTGCGTGACTTTAACGGACAATTGCGTGGTTGTGCGACGCTGTACCCAAATTAATTTGACGTCCTTTTTTTCCCACAAACAGAGCTTTCTTTTGGTGGTATTTGATCACCTGTGCGATTTTTACTTTTTGCGCTATAAACAAAAAAAGAGCGACAATTTTGAAAAAATAACAATATTTTTCCCATTTTTTTATATGAAATCCCCCCAAATAAATGTAAAAATCAATTTTTTTTAACATTTTAGGCCAATTTGTTTTCTGCTACCTATGTTTTTACCTATGTAAAAAAAATCGCAATAAGCGTATTTTGATTGGTTTGCGCAAAAGTTATTGCGTTTACTAACTAAGGGAAAGATTTCTGTCATTTTTGGTGTTTTTTTTTTTAATGAGTAATGGCGGCGATCTGCGATTTTTTTTTTTTTGCGGGACTGCAACATTGCGGTGAACAGATCGGACCCTTGACTGACATTTTTGACACTTTTGGGGGTACCAGTGACATTACTACAGTAATCAGCGCTATACATATGCACTGTTACTGTAAAAATGACACTGGCAGGGAAGGGGTTAATTTTATTAGTGATCAAGGGGTTAAGTGTGTCCCTAGGGGCATGTTTCTAACTGTAAAGGGGTGTGGCTTTTGATGTAACCACAGAGACATATGATCCTACATAGCAGGATCGTATGATCTCTGCTGTTACATCAGGGAAGAATGACAGACGGCTTTGTTTACATCAGCCGCTTGCCTTTCTCCCTCTCCAGCTGGAGATCGCGAGTGACCGGCGGACATCGGGTCCGTCGGTCACACGCGCGGGAATGTGCAGGAACGAGCGGGGGCAGGAGCACGCCTCCGGCGGCGTGCGCTCACCCCCTGCAGGCTCCTGGGCGAGCGACGTAGTCCTACGTCACTTTGCCCAGGAGGGGCTGACTGCCGCAGTAAATATACTGAGGGCGGTCGGCAAGTGGTTAATGGACTACTTGGTCTTTTTCTGCCATCATTTTTCTAGGTTTCTTTTTTTTCCAAAAATTTTAAAATAAATAAAGTGCTGCAATTCTATCTAAAGGCTCGTACACACTATAAGAAAATCGGGCGAACATTTTCATCCCAAAAAATTTTCGTACGATTTTCATATAGCGTGAACACAACTTTCTTCAGCCGATTCCGAATGTTCGTATGAAAATTCTTGAAGGGACAAACTCCAAAATGTTTCTCGATTTTAGTTTAATATGTGCCGTTTTTGTACGATTTATGTACAAGAAAAATCAGAAAAGAAAGTCTGCGCATGATCAGAAACAATAAACACCAAAAAAAAGACTTTGTCGTACGAGATTTTTCTTACGAATTTTCCTCTATCAGTTCCAGTTTGCTATAAAACGAGGAAAATCGGATGATTGTTCCCCTGATTTTCTTATAGTGTGTACCCCACTTAAATTTAGTCACACAGATAATATATATATATATATATATATATATATATATATATATATATATATATATATATGTGTGTGTGTAGATAGACATAAACAACTTTAGGCAGTCAGAACTGAACTTCAGGAGCTTTCTGAAGATAGCCGAAGCCTCTGCGAACACCTCCGAACCCCCTTCCCCTATGCTTCCGATTCAAAGAGCTCTCCCGAAGCCAGTCCGGAACTTCGGCCGAATGTTTCCGATTTCATTCCGAGGGTCGCGAAGATTGCCGAGCGCGTTTCCGGATGTTTCCGAAACCAACCCTCCGAAGGCTTTTCCCGAAGGTTTCCGATCCTCCCCGAGCGTCAGCACTACCGGTTCCGGAGTTTGACGAGCGTTTCCGAAGCTGCGCAGTAGCGGCGGAGTGGCTGGGGCGCCCGCAGAGAGCCGAGTGTTTCCGCTGCCGGGCTGAGTCGCCGCCGCCGCCACGCACAGAGGGATCGGGGGAGCGCCGGCTGTACGCGTAGGAGCCGGGAGGACAGGGACGGAGGGAGGCCGGGAGGAGAAGGAGCTGCCCCCTCTGTACAGGGAGAGAGCCGGAGAGACCCGCGGGGGGAATCCAGCACGATGATCAAACTGTTCTCCTTGAAGCAGCAGAAGAAGGAGGAGGAATCCGCCGGCGGCACCAAAGGCACCAGCAAGAAGGCCTCCGCCGCCCAGCTCCGGATCCAGAAAGGTGAGCAGCCGGGCCTGGTGCAGTACACAGGGCGGACACTGGGGGGCGCTCCTGAGGACACATCCCCCAACCCTGAACCCCTAATATGGGGAGATCTCCCCACCCCTTCTCCTACATCACAGGGGCACTGCAAACCCCAGCATGTCTCAGTAGGGGGAGCTGCTGGGACTTACAGTTCCTCACAGCTGGCTGACCACAATGAGATTAAATTGGTGTCTTTCTACTTCTGGGGGGCACCTCATGGTATGGTCAGCTGGGGCTTGTAGTTCCACACAGCTACCCGCATTGGGATTGCATTGATGGCGCTCCTATTGCTGGGGGTGACGCTTTGCGGCATGGTCAGCTGGGACTTGTAGTTCCCAAGGGGAGCCAAGATCTGAAGGCAAGTATTAGTGGCTGCCATACTAAAGAATGTTGCATGTGGGGCAGCCATATGCTATATAGGTAGGGTTAGAGATCATCCCTGCACCCCACGCCTTTCTGTGACTCAGAGCCAGCCTGTCTGTCCAGATGTAGATGCCCTGGTAGGTTGCCGTTAGAACTTGTAATTCCGCAGCAATTGGTAGATGATTGGATGTGCAGCATTTTGAACAATAGGGGGGGGATCAATGTGGTGGTAAGCACCCTACAACATTTAATACAATGGTCGTGCTGCAGTACAGAGCATGGCCCCCAGGGGGAGTGCTGTGTTAGCCACACCTTCTGCATTACACTGGATTGTCACCATGGGGCGCTGTGGTGTTCATATCCTTGTGAAGCATAAAGGATGGCCACTAGGGACTGTGGAATCCCCACCTTGCTGCACTACAGAGGATGGCTGCTAGGGGATGTTGTGTAAAGCACACCCGGCTTCAATATCTAGAATGGCCGCTAGGGGGGCACTGCAGTTGTCCCACCCTGCTGCAGTCCAGAGGGTAATCACTAAGGGGTGTGTGGTACCGCACCAAGTTGCAGTAGAGGGTGGTCACTAGGAGTGCCATAGTAGCCACACCTCACTGTAATACTGAGGGTGGTCACTAGGCATGCCATAGTAGCCACACCTCACTGTAATACTGAGGGTGGTCACTAGGAGTGCCATAGTAGCCACACCTCACTGTAATACTGAGGGTGGTCACTAGGCGTGCCGTAGTAGCCACACCTCACTGTAATGCTGAGGGTGGTCACTAGGCGTGCCGTAGTAGCCACGCCTCACTGTAATACTGAGGGTGGTCACTAGGAGTGCAGTAGGAGCCTCACCTCACTGTAATACTGAGGGTGGTCACTAGGAGTGCCGTAGTAGCCACACCTCACTGTAATGCTGAGGGTGGTCACTAGGCGTGCCGTAGTAGCCACGCCTCACTGTAATACTGAGGGTGGTCACTAGGAGTGCGGTAGGAGCCTCACCTCACTGTAATACTGAGGGTGGTCACTAGGAGTGCCGTAGTAGCCTCACCTCACTGTAATACTGAGGGTGGTCACTAGGAGTGCCGCAGTAGCCTCACCTCACTGTAATACTGAGGGTGGTCACTAGGAGTGCCGTAGTAGCCTCACCTCACTGTAATACTGAGGGTGGTCACTAGGAGTGCCGTAGTAGCCTCACCTCACTGTAATACTGAGGGTGGTCACTAGGAGTGCCGTAGTAGCCTCACCTCACTGTAATACTGAGGGTGGTCACTAGGAGTGCCGTAGTAGCCTCACCTCACTGTAATACTGAGGGTGGTCACTAGGAGTGCCGTAGTAGCCTCACCTCACTGTAATACTGAGGGTGGTGACTAGGAGTGCCGTAGTAGCCACACCACACTGTAATACTGAGGGTGGTCACTAGGAGTGCCGTAGTAGCCACACCACACTGTAATACTGAGGGTGGTCACTAGGAGTGCCGTAGTAGCCTCACCTCACTGTAATACTGAGGGTGGTCACTAGGAGTGCCGTAGTAGCCTCACCTCACTGTAATACTGAGGGTGGTCACTAGGAGTGCCGTAGTAGCCTCACCTCACTGTAATACAGGGGGTGGTCACTAGGAGTGCCGTAGTAGCCACACCTCACTGTAAGACTGAGGGTGGTCACTAGGAGTGCCGCAGTAGCCACACCTCACTGTAATACAGAGGGTGGTCACTAGGAGTGCCGTAGTAGCCTCACCTCACTTTAATACTGAGGGTGGTCACTAGGAGTGCCGTAGTAGCCACACCACACTGTAATACTGAGGGTGGTCACTAGGAGTGCTATAGTAGCCTCACCTCACTGTAATACTGAGGGTGGTCACTAGGCGTGCCATAGTAGCCACACCTCACTGTAATGCTGAGGGTGGTCACTAGGCGTGCCGTAGTAGCCACGCCTCACTGTAATACTGAGGGTGGTCACTAGGAGTGCGGTAGGAGCCTCACCTCACTGTAATACTGAGGGTGGTCACTAGGAGTGCCGTAGTAGCCTCACCTCACTGTAATACTGAGGGTGGTCACTAGGAGTGCCGTAGTAGCCTCACCTCACTGTAATACTGAGGGTGGTCACTAGGAGTGCCGCAGTAGCCTCACCTCACTGTAATACTGAGGGTGGTCACTAGGAGTGCCGTAGTAGCCTCACCTCACTGTAATACTGAGGGTGGTCACTAGGAGTGCCGTAGTAGCCTCACCTCACTGTAATACTGAGGGTGGTCACTAGGAGTGCCGTAGTAGCCTCACCTCACTGTAATACTGAGGGTGGTCACTAGGAGTGCCGTAGTAGCCTCACCTCACTGTAATACTGAGGGTGGTCACTAGGAGTGCCGTAGTAGCCTCACCTCACTGTAATACTGAGGGTGGTCACTAGGAGTGCCGTAGTAGCCTCACCTCACTGTAATACTGAGGGTGGTGACTAGGAGTGCCGTAGTAGCCACACCACACTGTAATACTGAGGGTGGTCACTAGGAGTGCCGTAGTAGCCTCACCTCACTGTAATACTGAGGGTGGTCACTAGGAGTGCCGTAGTAGCCTCACCTCACTGTAATACTGAGGGTGGTCACTAGGAGTGCCGTAGTAGCCTCACCTCACTGTAATACAGGGGGTGGTCACTAGGAGTGCCGTAGTAGCCACACCTCACTGTAAGACTGAGGGTGGTCACTAGGAGTGCCGCAGTAGCCACACCTCACTGTAATACAGAGGGTGGTCACTAGGAGTGCCGTAGTAGCCTCACCTCACTTTAATACTGAGGGTGGTCACTAGGAGTGCCGTAGTAGCCACACCACACTGTAATACTGAGGGTGGTCACTAGGAGTGCTATAGTAGCCTCACCTCACTGTAATACTGAGGGTGGTCACTAGGAGTGCCGTAGTAGCCACACCTCACTGTAATACTGAGGGTGGTCACTAGGAGTGCCGTAGTAGCCTCACCTCACTGTAATACAGGGGGTGGTCACTAGGATTGCTATAGTAGCCTCACCCTGTTGCACTGCAAAGGGTGGTCACTAGGAGTGCTGTAGTAACCACACCCCACTGCAATAGAGAGGGTAGTCACTAGGAGTGCTGTATTAGTCTCACACTTAACGAGCGCTGTGGTAACACCCTACTGCAATACCAAGGGTGACCACAAGGGGTACTGTGATAGTCTCACTGCAGAGTATAGGGGGCGCTGTGGAAGCCATCCCCCACTGCAGTACAGAGATTGGCCAATAGTGGAAGGACCATGGTAGCCACACTTTGCTGCAGTACACAGGATGACCATTAGGGATGCTGTGGTAGCCATCTCCCCCTGCAGTACAGCGGGTGACCACTGGGGGGGGGGGGGGTGCTGCGATAGCTACACATTTCTGCAGGGGGGAGGTGAGGCTCATTCTCCAGCTGGTGTGATGAGGAATTCCCAGCATGCCTTGCTGCCAGGGGTAAGTGTAGTCTAGTTGTAGGCATGTGGTGGTCCTCCAGCTCTCAGGGGACTACAGTTTGCAGCATGTCCGACTTTCCAGTTCCCCGTTGGTTGCACAGAGTTCCTAGGCCAAGCTAGAAATCGGTTGCCAAAAAAGCTGGCAACTTGATGATTATCAGGGTGCCACACAGCATTGCGCCCAGAACCGTGAGTGTGGGACCTGCCGCGTTATAGTGGGTGTCAGTCTGTGGTCCTCCAGCGGGATTGGTAACCCGTTCTATCCGTATAGTGGGGGTCATTCTCCAAAACAGAAAGGGGCGGTGGCATTTCCTAGCTGTGGTGAAGGTAAGATTCCCAGCATGCCTTGGTAGTTTCCTTTGCTGGGACTTGTAGCTCTCCAGTAGTTGGATTGATATAGGGGCCGAGGACCGCCTCCTCCGGGCAGAACATGTGTATGCAGTAGGTAGAACTCCCTGGTAGTCCCCTCTGCTGGAACTTGTAGTTCTCCAGTAGCTGGATGGAAATAGAGGCCGAGGACTGTCTTCTCCAGGCAGAACATGTGTATGCAGGAGGCAGAATTCCCTGGTGATTCCCTCTGCTGGGACTTGTAGTTCTCCAGTAGCTGGATGGAAATAGAGGCTGAGGACTGCCTCCTCCGGGCAGAACATGTGTATGCAGGAGGAAGAATTCCCTGGTAGTTCCCTCTGCTGGGACTTGTAGTTCTTGAGAGGCGTTGTTCAGATCCGGCCGATGGGCTTCAGACTAGCAGAGTCTCAGTTGGGATGGACTATCCCAACTCGCTCAGCATTGGAGTTCCTTGAAAGCCAGGCAATGGCTGCCAAGTGGGCCAGGGGGCTGGCTGTGACCCAATCCCCTAAATAGGACTGGAACTAGGAATCGTGTCCTATCATTCATTGCGGACTTCCCCCACCAGTATACTGACCTGTATGACTCGTCAGAATGGCGCACTGCAGAGCCCCGCCCCCTTTTGTATGGGGTGCGGTATGTGGTCCCACCAAACTTCCACATCCAGGGTCTCAGGAGAATATGGCTTAAAGTGGAAGTAAAGTCCCGGTGTCAGGCAGTGAACAGGCGGCTCCTTGTTGTAGAGGAGACCTGCACTGTCTTCTTTTGCCATAAGATGCACCTACTTGTCACGGTCTTCACCGGCATGTGTACTGAGTAGCTCCGCCTACATCACCGACCTGGGCTCTGTATGTCAGGATGAGTGATGTCATCCGGCACCAGCCAATGAAGACGGCTGAAGACTGGCACACAGCAGAAGATGCTGGCGGGGGGCGGACCCGTGTGGGTGGGGCCTAAATGCAGAAAAACGCACACTGTATCATTCCATACATTTCTGTGTGTTTAGAAATCACATGTATGTGAAGGAGGTGTCGCCCCGCCCTGGAGAGCTCCTGAGTTTGGTCCATTCACAATCAAAGCCTTCATCAGGAGGTCTGCAGCGCCCCCACCACCCGGCATTCCTGAGCAGCCAGCACTGAATGTCAGAACTTGTGTCCACCATGGGAGGGGGGGGGTCACACTGGCCACATATTCATTTCATATACAGTGCATTTTTAGGCATCAGTGTGCAAGAGGCCTAAACTTCTAACTAAAAGCAGAACTTATTTCATTGTTGGATAAAGTGGAGAGAGATTAGAAATCCTGTCAGTTTTTATTGCTATCTGTGCCCCCCTTAGAGAGATTCCTCTTCTCTATTTGTCCTGTTTACCATCATCATTGAAAGCGAAAGTAAAAGAAAGTCACACATTTTGGGTTGTACCCAGAAAAGTAATAGAGGGGAAATCTTCCAATGAGGACACTAGTTCTGGTGACCTGGGGATCCTTAAAGCGGAGTTCCGGGCACAAAAACGATATTTTTTTTTTGTGCCCGTCCGCTAGTTCAGCCTAACCTGAAAAGGAATTGGATAGTTAGATTTTTTTTTTTTAAAACTCACCTTGTAATTGACGATCGTAAATACTCACCTATGACAGCTTCCTCCTCCAGCGCCGAGGCTCTCCCCGTCACTTCCTGCCTCGCAATGATTCCTGGGAGCTAAACGTCATAGCTCCCAGGAATCAATGCGCCGCACCGGCCCCGCTCGTCATTTCCGGGCGACGCCGCATTCCCCTGCTAAACAGCTTCTGGGCATGCCCAGAAGCTGTTTAGGAATGCGGCGCCGCACCGGAAGTGACGAGAGGGGCCGGTGCAGTGCATTCTGGGACACGAAGACGCGGAAGAAGACAGAGAAGAGGACCGCGCCGGCTTCAGCTGCCCACAACCGAGATGGAAACGCTGTGGAAGAAAATTTCTAAGTAAGTATTTCTTCTAAAAGGTAAGTGCGAACCGGGACAGATCAGAGGCTATCCATTGTGGAATGTGCTAGCCCTGACTGTCCCGGGGGTATGTTAAAAAAAAAAACGTTTCTCTGCCCGGAATTCCGCTTTAAGGAAATCCCCTTCATTTGCAGGGATTTCCTTTCACTTCCTGTTTGGCTATGGGACAGGAAGTGAAGGGAAATCTCCACAGTGGGACACAGATGGCAAAACAAAAATCTGACGGGTTATTTATAGCCCTCCCTTGCTCTATCCAAAATGGGGGGGAAAAAAGTTTTGCTCACAGTTCTACTTTAATGTATGACTAAAGGAAAAACTTTTTTTATTGTTGGAAAGGGTGGAGAGAGATAGAACCGTCAGGTTTTTATTGGTGTCTGTGCCCCATTAGGGAGATTCCTCCTCTCTTTTTGTACTGTTTACCATTATCATTGAAAGTAAGATAATCCCACATTTATGGTTGTCCCCAGAAAAGTAATAGAGGGGAAATCTTCCATTGGGGACACTAATTCTGGTGATCTGGGGGTCCTCAAGGAATTACCTTAATTTGTAGGATTTTCCTCTCACTTCCTGTTTGGCTCTGGGACAGGAAGTGAAGGGAAATTTCCGCAATGGGGCAAAGATGGCGAAACAAAAATCTGACAGAAGTTAAAACCCTCCCTTGCTCTATCTAACATGGGGAAAAAAAGTTTTACCCACAGTTCTACTTTAATGTATAACTAATGGCAGAACCTTTTTATTGTTGGAAAGAGTGGAGAGAGATTAGAACCCCTGTCATGTTTTTATTGTTCTCTGTGCCCCTGTTAGGGAGATTCATCCTCTCTATTTGACCTACCGTATTTATCGGCGTATAACATGCACTTTTTCCTCCTAAAAATGGAGGAAAAAGCAATAGTGCGTGTTATACACCGATATTAAAAAACCCAAAAGGCCGAGAAGCAGCGCCGAGAGCAGAAGGGGGCGTGCCGGGCCGAGGAGAAGGGAGAACGAGCGCTCGCTGTCATCGACCCGCCTCCTCTGCCGAGACGTGTGACGTATATCATAGATGGGACTTCCAATGACAGCGAGCGCTGGAAAAAGTGCTATACGCCGATCAATACGGTATTTACCATCCTCATTAAAAGTGAGAGTAAGAAAATCCCACATTTTGGGTTGTCCCCAGAAAAGTAATAGAGGGGAAATCTTCCAATGAGGACACTAGTTCTGGTGATCTGGGGGTCCTCAAGGAATTGCCTTAATTTGTAGGATTTTCCTCTCACTTCCTGTTTGGCTCTGGGACAGGAAGTGAAGGGAAATCTCCGCAATGGGGCAAAGATGGCGAAACAGAAATCTGACAGAAGTTATAACCCTCCCTTGCTCTATCCAAAATGGGGAAAAAAGTTTTGCCCACAGTTCTACTTTAATGTATGACTGAAGGCAGAACTTTTTTCAGTTTTGGATAGAGTGGAGAGGGATTAGAACCCCTGTCAGGGTTTTATTGCTGTCTGTGCCCCCTGTCGGGGAGTTTCACCCTATTTGTCATATTTATCATTATCAGCGAAAGTGAAAAAATCTGAAAAATTTGGGTTGTCACAAGAACCAGGATTCCCGCCTTTTGCAGGGATTTCCTCTCACTTCCTGTTTGGCTATGGGACAGGAAGTGAAGGGAAATCTCGCTAATGGGATGCAAATGGAAAAGCTGACAGAGGTTATAACCTTCCCTTACTCCCTCCGAAATAGTAAAAAAAAAAAAAAAAAAGTATTGCTTTAAGTTCTACGGTAACAGTCCTATCGGTCTACTTTCCTACGATTGAATTTTCTGTTAATGGTCAGAATAATTTTGAAGAAATTGATTGGTTGAGCTCAGAATTGATCAGTGACACAGTGTGTGTCTTTCCCATAAATAATAGATTGGCTCATATTATCTGATTCTGTGAAGGATCGTTCTATCAGATCAGTAAAGCGGTAGTAAAGTCGTGTCAGCGATTATTTTTTTTATCTACAGGTAATCTTATAATAAAGCCTATCTGTATGTAAAATTAATCTCTTAAATGTTTAGGAGATACTCCACAGAGCAGCAGCCGGGGACATGACCGGCACATGCACTCTGAAGGAAAGGCATACCGTGCCGTTTCTTCAGAGGTCTGTGCCGTAAACAGCGACTCCGCGGGAGTGACATCATCACAGCTCGGCCAGTCAGGTGGCCGGAGTCCCCGAACCAGGAAGGAAGACCGGGTGAAGATGGAAGCCCTGTCAGCAGTGACAGCGGGCTACTAGAGGTCTCCTTTCTAAGGTAAATGTTTCATGATGTGCTAGTATACGATGGATACAAGCACATTATCACATTGCCTTGCAGACTGAACTTTTTTTTGTAGTTTACTGCCACTTTATCTTTTTTGGCCACCATAAGGCCTTGACTGTGCTAGCAGTGCTTTCTGAAGAGTGATCCACATTCAGATCACTCTTCAAAGTTTTTTAACCTTACCATGGTGCCTACGCTGCCGTGTGTACGCCTCCATCAGCTCACTGTTGGGGGTGGTGTTTGTAGGCGGTCGGGAAGGGGTAAAAACAAGATGCAACCGCCTGTTTTCAACACCTGCTTGTAACCGAGGTCTGAGGCTAAGTTCACACAGTCGTTGAATTTAAAGCAGCCTTTAACATGTCTGTAGCATTAACCCCTTTATGCCCCAGTAACCTATATGTGTGGCAGCAAAAAGAACGCCCACATGCAGCACATATGCGTCGCTGGGCAGGAAATGTTTGTGCTAGGAGTGGCCTCCCAGAATGAAGACAGAGCTGCTGGAAACGGGTCTCAGACCCGAATAAACTTTAGAAGGCGGTCCCATGTGACCACTGTGACAGCCAATCACTGTGGTCATATGATTGCCGGCCCTTTCCGGCCCCTGGGCGTTAAGAACTTTTAAAGTGTTATACTTGCTCTGTGCAGTTGGTTTTGCACAGAGCAGCTCAGGGGTCTCGCCGGCGCTCCTGCTGGGTACCCCCACAGCAAGCAGCGTGCAATGTGGGCACCCAAGAAGGCGCCCTTCAGATCAGCGGCCGTGTGTCCATTCACATACGGAACCATGGCCCCCCTCCGTCTCCTAATTGGTTTTTCTGGCTATGATTGACAGCAATGGCTCCCGCTTCTGCCAAAAGCCAATCAGGAGTGCAAGCCCCAGGAGAAGTAAGGCTCTCGTGGACATCGCTGGATGGGGAGGGAGCTCAGGTAAGTATTGGGGGGGGGGGGTCTGGGGGCTGCTGCACACAGGTTTTTTACCTTCATGCATAGAATGCATGAGGGTAAAAAGCCTTGTCTCTTTACAATCACTTTAAAGGGGATGCCAGCCCATATAACACCTCCAGTGTTACAACTTTTAAAAAGGACTTGCACTGGTAGGTATGGCTAGAGTGAAAAATAAAAAGTTGCTTCCAGAAGTAGACTTGGCTCATCAGCAGGTTCTCACTTCTTTCTTTCAGCTTCTGACCCTTCCAGATGTGTTGCATGCCCGCATTCTCCACCACTCACTGTGGTTCTGTCTTCTACCTGTACAGCAATACAGGACACAGGAGTGCTGGAGGGTGGGGGACCAGGCACCCACCATTTCTGGTAAGCTCCTAAAGGTTTTAGCAAGGTGAGAAAGCAAAGTAAGGATTCCCAGCCTGCTTGAGAGGTCGGTATTAAAGGATAAGTACACTTCAAAACAGAGTGCATTCATCCTTTTTTCCCCCTGTCCACCTCCACAGATTCATAATTGCCTCAATCCGACATTACAGCCCCCTAGACTTCTATGTAGCTGTGTCCTGAGGCCAGAGGCAAGGGTGGGGTGGACTGCTTATAGATGAGGAGGGTCAGTGCTAGGAGCCCATCAGTCTTTACTGCAGTGCACATGTGCTTACAGAGAGCAGAAGGATGACTCATCAGTATGCTGCTGCTCCTTCACTGGTTGAGGGTGTATTCTAGATCAAGCCATGCTGCCGCTGTGGAGGTCACAGCCCTGGTAGAGGTAGCCAGATCACAAAACAGGCTGAACGGAATCACAAATGTTGGTCAGGTTGTGCAATTCACATGTGTTTTAGTCGGATTTTAGGTTTAGTGAGAATATTTACCCTTCAGATTGATATTAAATCAGAATAATTTTTGCTCATGTCTCTACCTGATAAAAAAAAAAAAAAAAAAAACAGCAGGTCTGTCTAAGTGCCTGAAAGAAGACCTGTCCTTGTTGGCCATCCTGGCCAATCAGCTTCTCCATTTTCCTTTGATGCAGCAGGAAGGAGAATGGAAGGTGGTCTGGTTGTCGAGGGCAGCAAGCAGGGATCTATCTTCAGACACTTTGAATAGATGGCCGCTGTGTCTTGAGAAACTGAATGGATTTTGCTGCACTGACACGGCTGCTGATTTGTGTTGCAGATATCAACGAGCTGAACTTGCCGAAGACGTGCGAAATAGAGTTCTCTGACCATGACGACCTTCTTAATTTCAAGCTAGTCATCTGTCCTGATGAGGTAGGTGTCTGAGGATCAAGATATCACACAGGATGGCCGCTGACAATAAAGTAGAACTCCACTAAGCATGAAATGACTGAACTGATTCAGGGATTCAACTGCGGTACAATCAGGAAAACAACAACCTTGTCTGTGAAAGTAATTTCATCTCTTAGTGACACCCAGGTCATTGCTGCCAGCTGAATTTTACATTCATTGCATTCTTTGTAAAGCTGGCTATAGATGGATCAAATTCGGATGGTTCAGCAGGGACTGTCAGAAATGTTTCATTTAATCAGTGTATTCTGATAGTGGAGTCGCGCTGTTAGAATACAATAGCACAGCATGGAGGATTCCTCTATCCACCTCAAATGTGTGGATAGGGGAATCTGTTCATTTTTTATAAGGACTTTTTAAATTTAAGGACCTTCACCAGCCTTTAGTAGATTCTCTACAGCAGTAGTCTTCAAATTTTGACCTTTTGCTTGCCTTTATCCAGCCCTTGAGGCGCTGTCCCTGCCACTGAGGCCGACACGGGGGCGCTGTCCCTGCCACTGAGGCCGACACGGGGGCGCTGTCCCTGCCACTGAGGCCGACACGGGGGCGCTGTCCCTGCCACTGAGGCCGACACGGGGGCGCTGTCCCTGCCACTGAGGCCGACACGGGGGCGCTGTCCCTGCCACTGAGGCCGACACGGGGGCGCTGTCCCTGCCACTGAGGCCGACACGGGGGCGCTGTCCCTGCCACTGAGGCCGACACTGGGGGCGCTGTCCCTGCCACTGAGGCCGACACTGGGGGCGCTGTCCCTGCCACTGAGGCCGACACTGGGGGCGCTGTCCCTGCCACTGAGGCCGACACTGGGGGCGCTGTCCCTGCCACTGAGGCCGACACTGGGGGCGCTGTCCCTGCCACTGAGGCCGACACTGGGGGCGCTGTCCCTGCCACTGAGGCCGACACTGGGGGCGCTGTCCCTGCCACTGAGGCCGACACTGGGGGCGCTGTCCCTGCCACTGAGGCCGACACTGGGGGCGCTGTCCCTGCCACTGAGGCCGACACTGGGGGCGCTGTCCCTGCCACTGAGGCCGACACTGGGGGCGCTGTCCCTGCCACTGAGGCCGACACTGGGGGCGCTGTCCCTGCCACTGGGCATAGTCTGGCTCCCCTAAAGTCTGAAGGACAGTTAACTGGCCTTTTGTTTAGAAAGTTTGGAGACCCCTGCTTTGCAAGAATATATGCTGGATACTGAAAATAGGCAGTACAGCTCACAGCAGTCTCACACCAGGAGCAGACTCAAGCCTTGTGGTAGTGGACTCTACATGGTGTGCTGTTGCTTGACCTAGCTTGTATCTGCTCTCTTTACAATGGTTTATGACCTGGCCTACTCTGACCCTGCTCTCTCCTCACTGTGATTGTGTACCGTTTGGACTCTGATCTACACGTGTTTGTGTCCCTGCTTGTCTAGACAATGCTTCTCCCTGACCCTCCTGTATCATCAAACTATCTGTTACTACTTGGCACTGGTCTGACCTGCTCCTACTACATACCAGTCTCAGCACTGCTCTACTTAACATCTGCAAGGGTGCACCAGAAAGCCTACCCTTTGTACAGTCCTGCTTGTGGTGTGAGACTTCTGGGGAAGTAGAAATAAAGAAAAGGAGAAACAGCTTTCTGTGGGCCCTGGATATCCATACACAGCCATGGCCAAAGGTTTTGAGAATGACACAAATATACATTTTCACAAAGTCTGCTGCTTCAGTGTTTTTAGATCTTTTAGTCAGATGTTACTATGGTATACTGAAGTATAATTACAAGCCATTCATAAGTGTCAAAGGCTTTTATTGAAAATGACATGAAGTGTATTGAAAGAGTCAATATTTGTGCCCTTCTTTTTCAAGACCTCTGCAATTCGCCCTGACATGCTGTCAATCATCTTCTGGGCCATGTCCTGACTGATGGCTGCCCATTCTTATATAATCAATGCTTTGAGTTTGTCAGAATTTGGGTTTTTGTTCACCCACCTCTAGAGGATTGACCAAGTTCTCAATGGGATTAAGGTCTGGGGAGTTTCCTGGCCATGGACCTAAAATTTAGATGTTTTGTTCCCCACACCACTTAGTTATCACTTTTGCCTTATGGCACGGTGCTCCATCCTGCTGGAAAAGGCATTGTTCCTCGCCAAACTGTTCTTGGATGGTTGGGAGAAGTTGCGCTCGGTGGATGTTTTTGTACCATTCTTCATGGCTGTGTTCTTGGGCAAAATCGTGAGTGATCTCACTCCCTTGGCTAAGAAGCAACCCCACACATGAATGGTCTCAGGATGTTTAACTGTTCTGATGGTAGCACTCACCTATTCTTCTCCCAACAGTTTTTTCCCGGATCCCCCAAACAATCAGAAAGGGGATTTATCAAAGAAAATGACTTTACCCCAGTCCTCAGCTGTCCAATCCCTGTGCTTATTGCAGAATATCAGTGTTTTTTCTGATGTTTTTCCTGGAGAGAAGCGGCGTCTTTGCTGCCCTTCTTGACACCAGGCCACCCTCCAAAATTCTTCTCCTCACTATGTGTGCAAATGTACTCACACCTGTCTGCTGCCATTCCTGAGAAAGCTCTGCACTGGTGGTGCCCCGATGCCGAAGCTGAATCACCTGTAGGAGACGGTCCTGGCCCTTGCTGGACTTTCTTGGGTGCCCTGAAGCCTTCTTCACAAATGCAGTGGATATCTTTTTTATAGGATTAAGGTAATTTTCATGGCAAAGAGGGACTTTGCAATTATTTGCAATTCATGTGATCACTCTTCATAAACTTCTGGAGTGTATGCAAATTGGCATCATAAAAACTGAGGCAGCAGACGTGTGAAAATTAATATTTGTGTCATTCTCAAAACTTTTGGCCATGGCTGTACAGCCAGGTGGTGCTGTGAATGCTGGGTACCCCCACGAGGGGAGAGCTTTCTGGTGAGTGGGGTAAAAACAGGGAGATCACGTGTGGAGACACCTGGCACACCGCGTGGTTTTCTGTGAAATTCTTTTTGTAACATCAGATTAAGAGATTTACAGCAGCACTATACCAAGGACTTATTATATATTTTGGCATGTTTTTGGAGCACCATATTAAGGGTATAAAAATGTAGAGCACTTTCATTTTAAATCGCCAAAGGACTTATAATTCGTAGCCCTGGTAATTTGAAATGCCATTTGCACTAACTTATGAATTTATACATCTATTTGAAGGCACTGTTTGTCTGTTATACTAACTGCAGGCATTGCATTTATTTTTTTGTATTGGTTTAATCCAGTTTTTTTCTTCTTTTGCACAATTCTCCATAACACACATATTGTTATAAGCAGTGCCACATCCACTTCATAACACCCTATCCATTTCTGACCCTACCTCGGTAGTAGTCACAGTGGAGGCAGCAGCTGCTTACACAAGTTAATTCCTGTTCATAGCACAGAATCGCCCACTATTCTACCATTAAAGCGATTCTTTCACTGTAAAGCCTACCCATGGACCACATTGGACTCACCTTTACAGTGCTTCCCCATGTTAGCTGTCACAAAGTACCCAATGTCCGCTGTTGCTGGAGCTTACATTGTCATGTGGCGCGGTTATGTTCTGGTGATTTGGCCGCCAGACTTGAACACTAAAATACCAGGGTTGCTGGCATGTCCTCTCTTACCCAGAAGCATCAGGAGTGCTACGAAGTAGGTTGGCACCACCGATGCCAACCAGTTAGGACCTTGTCACTTGCCCTAAATC
The DNA here is from genome assembly GCF_965119305.1 of Pelophylax lessonae. Classification (NCBI taxonomy): domain Eukaryota; kingdom Metazoa; phylum Chordata; class Amphibia; order Anura; family Ranidae; genus Pelophylax; species Pelophylax lessonae. Next base: position 57,239,176 of record NC_138779.1, on the reverse strand, counting down.
TGAAAGGTTCAACAGTGGACATGGTGGGTGAGCACTGAACCTAAAATAGGGGAAATTGGAACTGAATGTCAACTATTGAAGTTCGCTTAGATTTAGTGGCACTCCTATCTTATGGATATTCTCCAGACTGAATTCCAAATGGTGGGTAATATCAAGGAAACTGAAAACCTTCCATTGAAATGGTGCAGCCTATGAACGAAAAGGGTTAAATGCTCATTTTTGTCTAGGGCAGGGGCCTCCAAACTTTCTAAAGAAAGAGTCAATTTACCATCCTTCAGACTTTGTGGGCCAGCCTGTGCCGGGTGGGAGTAAACAATGCCTGATCTTTGGTATTAGGGGGAGCAATAGTGCCCCTTTTTGTTGTTAGTGGGAGGAATTCGGCTCCACTGTTGGTGTCAGTGGCAGGAATAATGCCTCTATTGCCAGGTAAAGGCTTGCAAAGGGCTTCATCTGGCCCTAGGGCCACAGTTTGAAAACCACTGTTTAAGGAGATCGATAAAAGCACTTTTAGGGCTCTTTTAACACCTGTGGTCGGGGGGAGGGGTGCTAAAAAAAGGCAGTTGAGCCATGTCTCTACTGCCCCCCTTGCATTCGGGCAGCACCACTGTTGAACACAAACCATTCAAATGAATGGGGCCACACTGCAAATGTGTGCAATGGGTTTTATGGGCTATTAAAGAGGCGGCATATTGTCAAACCCCTCTGTAAAGAGGTCCACTGCGGATTGCTTTTCAGAGGGGCAGCAAGGGCTGCTGCATGTTTAAACTTAGCCTTAACTACCTGATCCACTGCTTTTGCAGGCTCCTTGCACTACCAAGACTGGTTCCTGCAGCTGCTTCTCCCCTATGCTCCAGCAGCCTGGTGACATCTGAAATCAGGACTGATGCAGGGTCTATAGCCCTACATTGGACATGAAAACTCCAACAAACAGTCCACTGTTGGAATGTAGGGGGAATGCGGTCTGCTAAGGGAGCAGAGAATCAGGTAAGTAAAACCGCTTTTTTCAGTCTTCTGGATGTAAATGAGCTTTTAAGCTTTGTAGTGCAGGGAAGGAGGATTTTTACTTTTTTTTTCTGGATTAGAGCTTTAAACCAGACTTTATGGGTCCTGAGCTTTTGTACACGAGTGTACACGATGAGGATCTGAGCCTTATCAGGATTGCTGCTTTTTATATTCATGCTTTAATTTTGAATCCTCCAGCAGCGTCACAGCCTGTTATTGCAGCGGCCGTGCGCTAATCCTTTAAGAGAAGCTGATTGTCTCTTTCTTGAACAGCAGAGGTAGAGCGAAGTGTTCCTTGTGTTACTATGGTGACCTGATGAGGAACTCGATGTTTTCTCTCCGGTACCCATCCAGAAAATAGGTGGATGGCTGCGGAATTGCTTCTATTGTTGTGCAGATTTTAGTTTGTGTTCAGCGGCGGCGGTTAGCCACGTACAGCCCGCCAGCTCGCCTTATCTGCAGAAACATTAGGCTGCGCTAGGAGAAATGAGCTTTCATTCGGTTGCAAAGGATGAAGCATTCACAACATGAAATTGGCGTCTCCCCGCCTGCAGCGTTCCGTTTCTCAGCCAGAAACGTTTTCCTATCAGTGGAGACGGATGTGTGGGGGGGAAATCCACCCAAACCCGAAAGTGAATTAACTGGGGGCAGGACTCCTAGAGCTGACAGAGTAGATGTCATAATGAAGGAGGAAATGGTTACTACAGGGTTATCAAAAATATACAAAGTTAAAATTACTTTTAAAATATTCTAGCAAAAATATAACTTAACCACTTGAGTACCAGCCTGCAATGCCCCTTTATTACCAGGACACTTTGTAGTTTCAGTGCTGTGATTGTTTGACAATTACTGTGGCATGCGGCACCGTACCCAAATTATTTTATTTAATATTTTTGAAACGGATGGTTTTCATTCGGTGATATTTAATAACCACCTTGTTGCTTTTTATTACTATATTAAAGAAAAAGAACAAACTTTCTCTTTCTGTTACAATGAAGAAAAAAAAAAGCTTCCCAAAATTATTTTTTGGAAAGTGGGCGTCCCAAGGGGAATCTTTTTTTTTTTTTTTTTTTTTTTTTCTTCCTACAATTTATTGGTTAAATACTGCTTAAAATATGGAGCTTAAAGGGTGCATTAGATACAGGTCATAAATAATGTACAACTGTGGAGGATAAGGGAGGTAAAGGGTTAATATGAGGGTCACATTGTAGGTGTTGTAGGAAAGGAGGAGGGGGTAAAAAGGTTGAAGCTCATCTCCCGGGGGAAAACAAATGCTCCTTTGCAGTGGCGCTGCTCTGCACTGTAAGGGTTAATCCCTCATTAAAAGAGCTGTATCGTTTTTTTTTTGGTTCGTACTTACCTAGGTGGACACTACATCTGTTCCCTGCTGGCTCTAACACTGAGAAGTGAGATCAGTCAGCTGTCTGCTCTCTCCCCCCCCCCCCCCCCCCCTACGCCCACTGGAGCGCTAAGCTGTGGTGGGGCGGGAGCGGCCAGCTCAGGCTCTCAGTGGTTTGCTGACAGGCTGAGCCGGATGCCAGTCCAGGCATGTGGATGGATCTTAACTCTATTGTCACAATCTTGCCCAAGCCTGGACCGGCTCTGTGATAGTGTGCTGAAAATGGGTCACAGGAGTGCAGAACGAACTGCACTCCTGTGATCCATAGGAGAAGTATAGCCAAACGAGCTTTGGCTGTACTTCTCCTTTTTAAGATGTAGGTGGATGCAATCCTCCATTCCCCCAGCAGCTGGCACTGTCCTCCCCTACGCTGTGGCAGTGAACTGTCTCTCGGCACCCTCACATCTAGTACAGGGCTATGGGTTCTGCATTGGACTTGAAGTCTGAGGACCTGCGACCCTCAAGAGTATAGGGGAGAAGAGACTGCGGGGGCTGACCACAGGGAGCTTGTTAGAGGAGAGGATTGGGTAAGAGTGCTTTTTGTGGCTCCTGGACCTAAGCAGGCAAGAGAGCAGTCGTCTTTCCCCAGAGCTCAGCTTTAAGCTAGCCATAGATGGATCGAAATTCGGTTCAGTGGGGAAAAGCTGAATATTGATCAATCTATTGCCATTCCTGCTAGAGAGAAGTTGGTCCAGTGATTGGCTTCTCTCAAACAGGAATGTTGGGAATTTTTCACTCTTATCAGCTGATGCCGCCAATTGACCAAAGTATTGTGACAGCAGAGGAGTCTCACTGTTACAATAGCACAGCGGAAAGGATCCTTCTATCCACCTCCAATGTTGTGTTTTTTTTGTTTTTTTTTTTTCATCAGACTGCTGGCTGATGTAGGGGGAAAAAATCTATCTATGATCATCTTTATTTGCAGCTGCTGTCAGGACACTAAGGAATGAATGATTCATTCATTGAAGGGGAGGGCTCACAGCTGTAAATGCTCACTGGCTACATTCAAATCTCCTCTGAAGCCCGATCCGCATTCAGATCCTGCCTCAGAGGAAGTCAGTGAGAAGGCGGTGTGATGTTGCCTGGCCACCTGTTTTAGCCCCATTTTGGCCGACCGATGCTCTTCTATGTCAGGTAGATTTTGCCATGTTTGTGAAGCATTGCAACCGTGGCATGAAAGCACCATCTGCTGCCTGTTGCAGCGTGGGGGGATGACGACAACATAGGTTCAACTGCACCTTTTTTCCACCCACCTGCACATCTAAACTTAGGCTTAAGATGATTATAAAGTCTCCCTTTTTTAAAAAAAATAACAAACATGTTATACTTACCTCCTCTGTGAAGTGGTTTTGCACAGAGCAGCCAAGATCCTCCTCTTCTCGGGTCCCTCTTCGGTACTCCTGGCCCCTCCCTCCTGTTGGGTGCCCCCACAGCAAGCAGCTTGCTGTGGGGGCAACTGAGCAGAGTCACAGCTCCATGTGTCCATTCAGACACGGAGCTGCGACCCGGTCCCGCCCCCTATCTCTCCTGATTGGGTGGCTGACTTTAATTGACAGCAGCGGGAGCCAGTCGCCCCATGCTGCTGTTTTAGTCAATGAGGAGGGGAGTCCCAGGCAGCTGAGAAACTCCTGCAAAATCTCTGGATAAAGATGGGTTTAGGTGAGTATTAGGGGGGGATGAGGGAGGCTGCTGCACTCAGGGTTTTTTTTTTTTATCTTAAAGCATCCAATGCACTAAGATAAAAAAAAACGTTCTGTCTTTACAATCCCTTTAAGCTTGCCATAGTTGTGTTGTTTTTTTTTTTTCTTTAATCGGCCAGAAAGTTGATTTATAAACAAACAAATGGATTCTCCTATCCAAACATGTAAGGTGGATGAAGAAATCCTCCTCACGGTGTTATTGCATCCTGACAGTAAGGACTCCTGCTGTCAGAATACACTGATCAGTGCTGTTTGAGAGAAGCCGATTTATTTGAGTGACTCATTCATAAATGAATTGTAATTCGGCCTGTCCTTGCTGAACTCACAATTCTAGATCCATCTGTGGCCAACTTCAAAGCGGACCTTCACTTTCTTTCCCCAGATCCACTTTAGCCCCTTGGACTCCCTCCCCCTCCTCATTGTTAATCACTTCTAGATTTTTGTTAAGGTGTGTTTTACTTTTTATTTTTGTCCGGCTCCGCCATTCTTGCTTGGGAGAAAATATTTCCCAGCTCCCTCTGCTGGCTGGGATATTCCCATCACACATCCCAGCAAAGGAGGATGGATGATACAGCTGCCAGTGGGCGGAGCCAGCACGTGTCATCAGGAGTCGGCTGTCTGAACCTGGAAGAGGCAGGGGGCTTCCAACATGGAGAACCAAGATGGCAGCGCTGGACCTAGACCTAGACTGTGACATCGGAGCAGCGGATCGCACTAAGACAATGATGGATTTTGCTTGGGAGGTGAGTAAACCCAGAAAAACAGGTGGGGGGGGGGGGGGGGAACGAGGGGCCGACTAACCATGGTAGCTTATGGTTAGCACTTCTGCCTTTCTGCACTAGAATCATCCATTTAAAGCCCAACCACAAGACTGCCTGCATGTTCTCCCTGTGCTTGTGTGGGCTTCCTCTGGTTACTCCAGTATCTTCCTTCTGTCTTGTGTATACTGAATATAAATGTGAGATGGAAACCTTAGATTGGAAGCTCCTTGAGGGCAGGGAGTAATGTGAATGTACAATGCATATGTAAAGTGCTGTATAAATTGTAAAATAAAGTTACATTTCCTATGCTACTTAGATTTGCAGTTTTCTTCTGTGCATATTCCCTGTACATGTGCTGTGTTCTCACATTGCTCATTGTTAGTTCATGCTGCTGACATTCATTTTTTTTATTTGTTAAAAGGGCTTTTACAAGGGTGGCAAATTTGTCTTCAGTTTTAAGGTGAGTTCTTACACATAATTACAGAAATACTATTCCGTGGTATCAGAATAATGCGCTTGCAGTTTTTGTCTTGGCACATACAACGGTGAAAATGGTTCTCTTTTTTTATTGCACCACACTGTCCTAAAATTAGTCTGCGAAGCATCGCCCCCCCATCAGGTGCTGTAGACCCAATGGTCCCAATACAGCACTGCCCTAAAGCAGGTACCTGCTATGATTCTGCGCATTTCTTAGAAGTAATCCATTCGACTGCGTTCTCACTAGTGAAATTCCAAAGTCGCACAAATTTGAAGTGACTTTCATGCAACTTTACACCCTGGCACTCAGTTCTCAAAAAATAGTGTAAGAACTTTTTCCAAGACTTTATGTAGCATGGATTGGACTGGGTGCCGTTGAAATCAATGGGCTGCGATTTGTCATGCCACTTTGTGTCTAAAGTGGCATGACAAGTCACACTAGTGGGAACAGAGTCTTAAGCCGGCCATAGATGGATAGAAATTTTGATTCATATATGGGCAGGTTGGTTGTACTGAGGCCCATCCATCTCATAATTCTATGCAATGTATTAATCTGTTGCGCAATGCTTTTAAACTAAATATCCACCCTTAATCTGTTTTCTTTTTATTCTTATGGTTGATATAAATAAAGCCCACTTTAAACCTAGTGATACTATGTTTGGGTTACCTTGTAAGCAGGGGTAACGTTTGGATGTAAGGATGAAGTCAATACATTGATTGACTTCAGTACAGCCAATCTGTCTTTTTTTTTTTTTCGCTTGATCACTGCCGGCAGCTCTAGCCTCCAGCAATGATCATTGTATTCTGCCGTTAGGGAAGGCTGCCCACTGGCAGAACACAATAGTGCTGCAGGAGGCATTCCTTCATCAACACTGACTGTGTTGATGGGGGAATTGAGCAAGGTTGCTGGAAAGAAAAATTGCATAATGTACGGCCTGCCTTAGAGATTGTGGACACCAGATGCAAAATCACTCGTCCAGCAAAAGTGTATGTACATTTCATTCTGTGAGAATTGGGCAAAAACCAATGTAAATTGGGTATATTGGGTGCTGGTGCTATTCAAATGTAAATCATTGATTTAAACCAGAAAATACCACATTTGGCCACTAGATGGAACCAAGTTCCACAGGAATTTCCTATAATGCGTAACGCCATCTAGTGGCCAGATGTAATGATTTACATTCAACCAGCACAAGAGATCGCCTATTTACATTTGTTTGTTTTTTGCACAGAACGAAGGCACTTGCACAAATTGGATGAATCCACCACTAAGTGCTTGGATAGTATTTGTAATCCAATAATACATTTTTGTCTCTCATTGCCTGTTACTTTATAAGTGAGCAAAATGCAACTTTGGCTTTCATACAGTCACACTTTTGTTTGTCTCTCCCCTGCAGGTGGGACAGGGCTACCCTCACGATCCACCGAAAGTGAAGTGTGAGACAATGGTATATCATCCAAATATAGATCTAGAGGGTAACGTCTGCCTAAATATTCTAAGGTAAGTGGATGAACCTTAACTGCATTCAGGCTAATTCTGAAACCTGACATCATGAAGACACATCTACATCTGAGGATAAAAATGTAATCTGTTGCAGTTTACCAGTCCTTGGATATGGTGGCTGCATTCGTTTTCTTCTCTTCAGGACTTTTCACCTGGGAATCCTGCCAGTAACCCACTGCCTGTCCTTGGGTGACAATGCTCGCTCATAGTAATGTTTAGGAGCAGTGCTGTCACCCTAGGACAGGGCTACAGAATGCCCCCTCTCCTCTTTTCCACAACACAGCATGAGGAAGGTGCTCTGTAGTCCAGAGAGCTGGGAATTAGGGATTGACCGATTATCGGCAAAGCCGATAGATCGAGGGCCGATATGCACTTTCCCCGATATATCGGAATCGGCCCCGGAGGTTACCGATATTGCCGATATTTCGGGAAAGTGCTTGTACCGGAGTGGTGCCTGCAGCTAGAGGCATCACCCCAGTACCGGTGTCCAATACCTGACGGTCGGCTGTCTTGTAATGACAACTGATGCGGCTGAGAAGCCCGCTCGGCTGTCATTACAAGGAGCGCTAGGGCCAACTCAATATTGAACCCTACAGACTAAGACTGGGATGCCATTAAAGTTCATGTGTCTGTAAAGGCAGGGGTCCCAATACTTTTGGTAATATAGTGTTTATCTGGGGACTTTAAGTGGATAAAGCAAGCTCTACAGCAGTGAGCCTGGTATTGTTTTTTTTTTAGCATCTGGGCGGTAGCTACACTCAGGATGGAGAGTTGGAGAAGATCGGGGGAACATCTGTTCCCTACGATGGTTGTACCTGGAAGCAGCAAGGATTTTGTCCTTTCGAGTTTTAGTTCATTCATTTCTCGGCTGCTGTGATCAGGTACACGGCTAATCAAGCATGATCTGTGTTTGATTAGCTGCTGTGGAGGGCAGGAGAGACATTGGGGGAGGATCTAATATATACCTCCATAAAGAGGACCTGTCGCCTGTGTCTAAAAAAATTATGCAAAAATAGAAATAAAGTAAAAGCAACCTGGCTTCCCTGCACGCACACATAAGGCATGCATGTATGTAAATGGTGATTGGCCAACACATGAGGTATCGCCTCAAACATGAGCGTGATGGCAGTAATTCTAGGGCCAGTTTTAATGTTAAAGTAGAAATCCACCCTAATACTAAAATCTCTAAATCTACAGGCATCAACAATCTAACACTTAACCTATCTAGCCCTGTAAAGAAGAAATTGCTATACATACCTTTTCTAAAGCCGCTCCGGCCTAGTCCTATGCTGAGCTGTCAGCCGGGGCTTCGCTGTGGAGGCGGGTGTAGAGGACACAGCCGACAACGGAAACCCCATAGTAAGTCTATGGGTGAGGTCACTTCCCATTCATTTCACAGCCGTTGTCAGCCGTGTCCTCTGCGGAGCTTCCGCCGCTGGAGACCGGGTCGGATCGGCTCCACCGCTGCAGACCGGGTCGGATCGGCTTCAACTTTTGTTTTTACTTTTTTGTGTGTATACTGATTTCTTCTTTACAGGGCTAGATAGGTTAGTGTTAGATTGCTGTTGCAAGTAGATTTAGCGATTTTTAATATTAGGGTAAACTTTCACTTTAACTCTTAATTTATAACCTGTAAAGGCTTTAACTCTTTCGCTGGCTGAGCCATTTTTGCACACATGCTTAATCATTTTAGATCTGAAGATTACCTAAAACCCCAAAAACATTTACATATTTTCTAAAAGCTGACACCCTAGAGAATAAAATAGTGGTAGTTCCATGTTTTTTATGGCACACTTACCGCAAAGGCCTAGGAAAAGCAAAATTTCATTAAAAAAGTTAATTTTAGGGCACAAAAACACTATAAATTACCCAATTTTTGGTAAAATAAAAAAGATGAGGTTGCATCAAGTGAATGGATACCTAACATGTCAAACTTTAAATTTGCTTGCGCTCATAAAATGGCGACAAACTTCAGTACGCTATAATTTTCCATATGCAACACTTTAAAGCCCCCCTATAGGTCATCGGTTAGGAAGGAATCCTGGTGCTAGAAATATTGCTCTCTCGCTGGCATGCGTGGCGATATGTAACATGTATTTTAATTGGCGTTTTCATGGGTAGGTACCTCCGACACGTGCGTTTTGTGTGGGGGTGGGAGCGGCTTCAAAACATTTTTTTTTGGGTGGGGGGGATTTTGTGTGCTTGAGTGTAACTTTACTTTTTTACAATTTTTAAAGGTGGTTTTTTTTTTTTTTTTTTTTTTTTTTCGTCATGTAAGTGACAAAAAGACTTCTATGTGATGATTTTTTTGGCGACGTTCTCTTTATTGAGACATCCAGGGTCTAAAAGACCTGCATGTCTCCCCTGTGCTCCACTGAATGTATTGCAATGCAGATCGCACTGCATTCCATTTTTTGCGGCCATGCTAGCGGGGGACACTGATGGGCATACCCGGAAGTGTAACCTTAAACATGTCACTTTCTGGGTCAGCTATAAGGAGGAGAACGGACGTGTGTCCACTCTGCTCACTCCCCTCTACCCGGCAGCACAAGCTGTGTCAGTCCCAGGCCCGCAGATGGGCAAGCGGAACCCCGGGATTCATGGCGGGGGCAGGTGCCATTACCAGGGTTGTGTGGAGGCAATCGGGTGTCAGTGCAGCCACCTGAATGCTTCCATCTGACAGGCAGAGTATGCTTGTCAGATTTACACACACTCCTGTCAGCTGCAGCCACTAGGAATGTGTGTAAAACCCCCTGCTGTCAGATCCATATGAAATGCGGACCTTGCAGCGAAAGGGTTCTCGAGTCACCCGAGGACAATTTTAGGTACCGGAGTTTTTTGCCTTTTTGGCGGCTGCGCACATTTTTGTTGATTGACATGTTGGTATCTATTTACTTGATGCAACCTCGCCTTTTTTATTTTTCCACAAAACTTGGGTATTCTATTGTGTTTGTGTGCACTAAAATTATTTTTTTTTTCTGAAACCATGCTTTTAGAAAATATACATTGCCCTCTTCCCAAGTCCAACCTCATTTATACTACCACAGGAACAATCAGTGCACTCCTAGGACATACACTGTATATGGGGCGGGTAGGTGGAGGCAGAGAGCCTGTGTTTCTATTGTTCTTAGATGATGTGCCCATCCAGCTGCTGGAATTGTCCAGGCTGAGTGCTTTGTGTGTAATTTTCATATTGTATATTTACAGGGAGGACTGGAAGCCTGTACTCACAATAAATTCAATAATATATGGCCTGCAGTATCTCTTCTTGGTAAGTATTGAGTAATACACAGCAGTGGTTGACTAGCATGCAGGAAATTTCCACTTTTATTAACCCTTTCCCAGCCCCTCTTTTAGCTGGATTTTATTGCTGGGAAGTGGGACAGATTGTGTTTGACTGTCACAGTGGTATCATGATCAAAAGTCCATTCCACTAGAGCAGGGCTTGACAAATTTGCCTGAAATCTAGGAGCCAGCTAAAAAAGTTAGGAGCCAGTTTTTTTGTTTTTTTTTTAAACTAACAACCAAGCTTTATTTAATAAAACGGATACTAAATTTACACATAAATACGACTAGAACCCCACTCTCCTCTATAGCGCAATTGGATGGAAACAGACTGTCTCTCTTTTTCCATCCGATGCCATCTGATCCGAACCTCCGATTACCGCTCCATAGAGGAGAATGAGGGGTCCGATCAGGTCTGTCTGAAAAACTGTCAGGCGGACCCAATCAGACAGCCCGTGTGAAAGGGGCCTTCGGCTGTGGCACGGCGATGAGAAAAAAAAAAAAAAAAGATATAAATATATATATTTTATATATCATTTTTTTTATTTTTAATAAGAATTGAAAAAAAAAAAAAGAATGTTTATATTATATATATATATATAATATAAACACTCTTTTTTTTTTTTTTTTCAATTCTTATTAAAAAAAAAAATGATATATATATATATATATATATATATATATCTATCTATCTATCTATCTATCTTTTTTTTTCTATTCTTATAAAAAAAATGAAAAAATTTATTATTTCTTTTTTTTTTAATTTAAAAAATAAATTAATAATAATAAAAACACTCCCTGTCCACTTACCTTTAAGCAAAGGTAACTGGACAGAGAGATGAAGCCTGCAAAAACTTCCCATCTCCTTCCAAAGAGCAGATGAGAAGGAAGGCATTGAGAACATGCATTACTCCCGGCCACCACAAGAGGGCGCCAGTTCCCCTAGCCTCTCATCTAACAGAAGAAGGCCGAAAAGCCGGGGCCTCAATTTATGGATGGCGTGGAAGTCCGTGCACTCGGGAAAGAAGGTGGGGGCGCAAAAGGGACAGGACACCTCCTGCAGGGCCCCCCAGGCGCCAGGTCGCTAATTCTAGTCGCAAATGCGACCTGGCGCCCGGGGTTTGTCGAGGCCTGCACTAGAGAGACCTGGAGATGTGTGTAACGTCTCAGTCACACTGTGCTTGGGAGGTGGGAAACCGTTGGCGTGCTCATGTGCAGCATGGTCCGCACGAGGTTACTTTATAGCTGTCTGAACAATGAAATCTGTTTTGCAATTGCTTGGTAGGGTTTGCACACAGACGGATAGAGACTTCAGATGTGGTGTGGAAAATTAGATACGCTGCACTCCTGCACGTCTCCTCTCCATTGAAGTGTGAACAAGGCACATAGAAAGCAATTGTTTTTTATATGCCGTTGTGGGGACTGTTGTTTTTCACATGCACAAGTGTCAACGACCTCTCAAACATTGTTCTGTGCCTTAAAGCTGAAGTTTAATCTAATATTTTACTTTAAAGGGGGAAGGGGAGGCGCCACCTGAGTGTAGTATTAGAGCATAAACATTTATTCCACAAGATTAAAAACACAAGAGGTAAGGCATATTAAAGCGGTTGTAAACCCTATAAAAAAAAAAATAAAATAAAAAAAACCTGCAAGACGAAGGCATAATGAGCTAGTATGCATCGCATACTAGCCCATTATGTGTAACTTACCTTAAAACGAAGCCCCGCCACGGACCCCCGGACATTGCTGCGGGCGCTGCCATGATCCCTCGCAGTCTTTTCCGGGTTCGGCGGGAAAATGCGCGCGGGAGTGATTTTTCCAGCAAGCTCCGGCAAACTAATTGAAGGTCCCCCCCGGACCTTCAGAGCGCATGCGCCGCTCGCGCGAGCGGCTGCATGCACTGTAAATATCTCCAAAACCGTGCCGGTTTAGGAGATATTAATTATACCTACAGGTAAGCCTTATTATAGGCTTACCTGTAGGTAAAAGTGTCAAAAAGCGGGATACTACCGCTTTAACACTTTTCAAACAGTCATCAGCCCCTTGTCTGCAGGTTCCTGGATGGAAGATGTCAGGAGACTAGGATGACTAGATGTTCCAGGAAGTTCATGCTGACCAGCGTGGACCGCACGGGTGGAAGTGACATCACCGGAGGAAGCGGGGATTGTGATGACAAATGTGCAGGCTATGCACTTGGAGCTCACTGGCCTCTCAGGTGACGTCGCTTCTGCCTTTGCAGTCCCTGCTGGTCAGCATGGACTTCCTGGAACATCTAGGCGTCCTATCGCCCTGACATCTTCCATCCAGCCACTCGGACCCCCGGCAGAACCTGCAGGGCAGTGGTAGCCACCGGGCTGATGACTGAGGGCTGATTTGAAAATCATGATTATGCCTTACGTCTTGTAAGTTTTTTAGCGTGATTGTAAAGTCTTGTGTTTTTTTTTTTTGTTTAAAAATAACAAACACGTTATACTTACCTGCTGTGTGCAGTTGGTTTTGCACAGGACAGCCTGGATCCTCTTTTGAGGTCCCTGGCAGGCGCTTACGAAGCCTTCCTACTTTTATAGTGCCCCCCACAGCAAGCAGCTTACTATGGGGGCACCCAACCCGTAGCTCTGTGTGTCCATTCAGACATGGAGTTGCGATTCGGCCCCACCCCCTCTTGCTCCTCATTGGCTAACTGGCTTTGATTGCAGCGGGACACAACGGCGCCGCTGCTGTGTCTCAGCCAATCAGAAGAGAGAGTCCCGGATTGCTGAGGCATTCATGGGCATCGCTGGATCAAGAGCGGGCACAGTTAAAGCGGTTGTAAACCCAAAAAAATTGGAAAAAAAAAAAACCTGCAAGACAAAGGCATAATGAGGTAGTATGCATCCCATACTAGCTCATTATGCATTACTTACGTTAGAACGAAGCCCCGACACTGACCCCCGGACATTGCTGCGGGCGCTGCCATGATCCCTCTGTGTCTCTTCCGGGTTCGGCGGCTCCGGCGCTGTGATTGGCCGGAGCCGTGCCAATGTGATTTTCCGGCAAGCTCCCGGCAAGGAAAACTGAAGGTCCCCCCGGACCTTAAGAGTGCATGCGCCGCTCGCGTGAGCAGCTGCATGCACTGCAAATATCTCCTAAACCGTGCCGGTTTAGGAGATATTAATTGTACCTACAGGTAAGCCTTATTATAGGCTTACCTGTAGGTAAAAGTGTCAAAAAGCGGGATACTACCGCTTTAAGTATTGGGGGGGGGGTGCTGCACACAGAAGGTTCTTTATCCTAATGCATAAAATGCTAAGATAAAAAAAAAAACTTCTGCCACGGGGCTGATGACTGTTTGAAAAGTGTGATTTGCCTTACATCTTGTAAGTGTTTTTTATCTTGTGGAATACATTTTTATGCTCTAATACTACACTCAGGTGGCGCCTCCCCTCCCCTTTTCTGTCTATCTTACAGAGTTTGTGGACACACTCTCAGGATGGCTGCCTCCTATATTTTTTAAATGTTTATGCATCTGGACTGATGGACTTGATATACAACTTCTGAGTATCTACCTTTGCTTAGGATATACACCTGTTTGTGTGCCAGAATTTCACTTCATGACTAATATTTTACTATCTGCCTTGTCAACCCCCCATCAACATAATTCCTTTTTTAAAATAAAGCTTCTCTGTGCAGTGCAGGCACATTGCATAGTTTGGCATAGATAGGGAATAGTTAGAATCGCAATAGTTTTTTGTTTTCCTGTCCCATATGGGGATATTTATACCAACATCCTGCTGCGTCTTTGGGACAGGAAGTCAGGGGAATACTTCAAAAATAGACAGTTGTCACCACAATTGTCTTTTCCTATTTTGCATGCACTCCCAGATGCTACTGATTACTAGATTACAAGCTGTCTGTTTGTTTTCAGGCATAAGCAACCTGGCTGCTTTCACCGATTTTCCCCCCACGCTCCCCCCTTGACATGTTTTCCAGGCTCTGCTATCCCACCTGTGGTCCTAGGCCTGGCATGCTGGGTTGGGTTTTCCCTGACTAATGTGGCCGGGGAAGAAGCTTCGTTATCTTTAGTGGAGCACAGAGGTCTAATAGTGTCCTGATGTTTCATTAAAGAAAACCTGTGATGGCAATATAGCTGGGTGGAAGAAAATATAAAAATTAATTACATTTGAGCACTTTATTATTTTGAGCCCCACCCCCACATACACTTAAATGAATGCTTCAGGGGCATCCACATATGAAAGCAGTGAATGCATTACCAATGTTGCATATCACCAAATATGCCAAAGTGAGAGCAGTAGTTCTAGGGCCATCATTTACAGATAAAGTGCGAGTTCACCTATTTAGAGAAAATTAAAAGGTAAAATAACACCCTCTTCGACAAAACCACCCCCCCCCCCCCCCCCCCCGGTTTACTACAGTGAGTGATGAGCTGTCAGTGCCCATGCAGCCAGTGTAGTGCTCCAGGGAGCTGAAATCCCTGCTCTTTCCCCCTTCTTGTATTCTTGTAGGGCTTTCACAACAGATCAAAGTGATTCTGATTGGTTAGCACTGACCACTTAGAATTGCTCTGATCCATCCCAAGGAGCCTGCAGATAGATCAGAGCAAAGTAGAGCGGTACACTGGCTGCGTCTGCGTGGACACTGACACCTATGGAGGTATATACAGTGGGAAGGGTGTCTGGCATTAACTTTTTTTTATATATATCTAAGAGGTGAACATACACTTTAAGGCCCCTTTCACACGTAGGGACCGTTCGTCTGTTTTTCATCCATCTGTTGACAGATAAAAAACAGACATCCATGCATTCCTATGGAAAAACGGATGTAAATGGATGATTGTCCATTTACATCCGCTTTCATCCGCTACTGTCATCATCCGTTTTTTTGAACGTTAAAAATCATCCATTCAATCAGCGTTAAAAATCATCCGTTAAAAAAGCAGATTGGACGACAAACGGATGTGAAACTGATATTGACTGAGAAAAAAAACTGATGACAAAAAAATGTCACTGAAATGAACCGTATGTGTGAAAGGGGCCTTACTCCAGTGCTGTATCTTGGCCCAGGCCTAGGGCAGCACTTTGTAGGGGGGGCAGCAAAACATTTGGACTTGTGCTTGCTGCCACTGATTATTTCACTTATTTGTATAAGGACTATGGACTTTCTATTTATTATACAAATAAGTGATATAATCCTAGGATTACAATCAGTGGAAGCAAACGCAAAAGTCCAAATATCTTAAAAACTGATGGGGCTGCATTGATATGCTGCACTGATGGTCGCTAATATGCTGCACTGATGGGAACTAATATGCTGCTCTGATGGCCACTAATGAGTTGCCAATGGTGGGTACTGATAAACTGCACTGTGATGGGCACGAATGAGGCTGCATTGATAAGGCAGCACTGATATGCTGCACTGATGGATACGAGGTGGCACTGATAAGCTTCACTGATGGGGCTGCACTCATATGGTGCCCTGATGGGCACTGATATGTTGCACTGATGGGCACTAATAGGCTGCAGTGATTGCAACTGATGAGGCGGCACTGATAAGCTATACTGATGGGCACTGATATGATGCACTGATGGGGCTGCACTGGTGGCCACTGATGGGGCTGCACTGATGGCCACTGATGAGGCTGTGCTGATATGCTGCACTGATGGGCTCTAAAAAACTGTGGTCTACAGATGACAGGGCGGGTCATAAACAGGAAGGGGTGTGACCTTTACAGGAAGGGGTGGGTCATATTTCAATTAGGGGGGCACAAGTATAGTTAGGCCTAGGGCAGCACAAAACCTAAATACACCACTGCCTTACTCTAAACTGATGACCTGTGAATATTTGTTTGCATCTTCGCATATAGGGATGGAGGCACATTTATTTATGAGCCTCATTCAAGGTCCCAAAAATCCCCCCTTCTTTTCTGATGACCTGTGAATATATTTAACCTTTTGCTGACCAGTGACTTACCTGTACATCACTGGACTTTTAAGTGGTTATACCGAGATACTGAGGCATCATTCCAGTACTGTTTTTTTAGAGCCGGCGGTCAGCTCTCTTGTAAAAGCAATCCTGGAGGCTAACTAGCCAATGGCTAGCTTTTGCAAGCAGCGGGAAGGGACATCCTCAACCAAAACCCCCACCCCCAATGCCTTCCATGGCCATCTCCCCATCCCACCACGAGTTCCAATTAACCAGCCGGCACTTCTACCGGCTGATCACAGAGCCAAACAAAGACCAGATCAGCTTTGTTGGCCTCTGATATAGTAACCTGGAAGAGATAACCTGACATCTCTTGGATGTAAATGGCACCATTTTTTAAAAATGAAAAAGCATTTGAACACTGATCTTGGCATGTTCAAATCCTTTTAAGGGCAGAGGAGGAATCTGGGGTCTTGTAGACCCCAGATCTCTCCAAAAAGAATACCTGTCATAATGCCTATTGCTGTCACAAGGATGTTTACATTCCAGAAATAAAAGTGATAAAAAAATTAAATTAGGGGGCAATGTTAAAATAAAAAAATATTAAAGTGGTCCCCCCCCCCCCCCCCCCATGCTCGCGCGCAAAGGCAACGCACGCGACGGTCATACACGCAAACAGCAGTCGTCCCACATGTATAGTTTCACTGAGAAAGTCCAATCGGGGGCAGTAAATTTAGCACTAGACCACCTGTGTGAATCTAAAATGGTAACCTGTAAAGACTTTTAAAGCGTCACCTATTGATAGTAAAATTACGTGTTTGTACGCAATTTTAAAGCTTGACATGTTGGGTATCTATTTACTCGGCGTAACATCATCTATAATGTTTGGGGGTTCTAAGAAATCTTCAACAAAAAATACTGATTGTTGCATGTAAACAAAAAGTGCCAGAAAAGGCCCTGTCTTCATTATTGTGTACAGACGTTTGTCACAGTTTCACAGGTATGTGCCGTTTCTAGCTTTACATGTTGGGCATCTTGTTTGGCAAGATCTCAACCTTTTATATTTTACCAAACTCCCACCATTTTATTTTCCAGGGTTTCTGCTTTCAGAAAATATAGTTTGGTATTTTACCTAATCTTGGAACACATGCATTTAAATGCATGCAAACTATGCAAAAACTGCTGTGACCCCGAAAGGGTTAAAGGGCCATAGTCTGGGATGAATCTGTACATTTTACACTGATGTTGGTTTCCTGATTTCTGTAATGTCTGTTTTTCTATCTATTAGGAGCCAAACCCTGAAGACCCATTAAACAAAGAAGCCGCTGAAGTTCTTCAGAACAACAGACGCCTGTTCGAACAGAATGTCCAGCGGTCCATGCGGGGGGGCTACATAGGATCCACCTACTTTGAGCGCTGCCTGAAATAAAACTGCAGCTTCCGAGTGCAAAACCCGCCACCCATCTGACCTACTTCTCTCCTCCTCCTGTCCCAAAGCCCCACCCCCCCCTCTATTCCCGTCGCTCATCCTTACAGCGCCTCCCCCTTTCTTACAGCCAGGCCCACCAAGTCCGGGCCGAGCTCCCGATGTGGATAGACCTATGCAAGGTCCCATGTCCTGCTGCTATCCCTTTGTATTGGGAGGGAGCACTGCGTGCACATAATACAGTACTCGACAGCGCCACCACCTGGTTCTCAATACCTCACATCCTTCTCCCCAACGGAGCTTCTATTTATTGATGGGTTCATAATTTATCCATGACCTTTTCCCAAGATTTTCTTTTGCCATCATAGAAATTTCTGAACGTCAGTGACTGAATTAGTTTATAAGAAGTTTTATTTTATTTTTTTCATAATTACTTTAGCCCATGTGAAGTCATTTCAGAATTTCGGTGGCCTTAAAAAGTTTTGTTAATATTTCTGTTTTTGATCAGCATTTTCCACCCATTGTCTCTTCTAGTATTTTATTAAAAGACAGAAAGAATCAATTGAGTCGGCTGGCAGGCTTTTCTTTTGAGTTTAATTAAAAATCCCCCCCCCCCCCCCCCCCCAGCCCCAACTTCTGTTGCTGATCCTTCCAGCTAGCAAACAGGATTAGGATTCTTCTTCCCAGCCTCCCTCTTGTCATCTGCTGACCCAAGTCAGACACAAGGGCCATGGGTACCCATTGCATTTAAATGGCTGTGGCTGTCATACCCAGTTTTACAAGCAGGTGGCAAATTTACTAGAACTGCTCCCGGTCTGATTAGGAAATTTTGGATTATTATGGGAAAAAACTTTCCATGATACTCCACGAGCAACACGGTGGAATTTATTTTAAGGTGGAAATAGTGATACATTTTAGGGATTTCAAACCTTTTGGAGATGCATAACTGCAAATAGAACCCAATGCTGCTTATTTCTAAAGGCCTTTTTTGTTTGAGAGGGTCTGGTGGCATGCTGTTTCACCATCATCGTTACTGGGACAGAAAGTCGCAAAGTCCTTAAGACAGTTGGCCTTCTGTTCCCGCACTTCTGTATCTTTCATTGTTTCACGTAACGGGCCTCCTTTCCCTTCGTCTTTGGGTCAAGGAATCTGTAAGTACGCATATTTATTAACAAGCAGCTTTGCTGTGGTTTACCCCATGGGCTGAAGGCTGTCCGCGCTGGACGTCAGTGGATGGTCCCTATGGGTGGATGGGCACTGTACTCTTCAGGGTTACACGACGGAATCTACAACTTAAAGGAAGTTCTAGAGCCAAGCTGCTCTCTCCTTTGTGACAGCCATGCCTTCGTGCCCTTTTATGCTTCAGGGCGGAGGCGACCCTTTCAGTTTTAGAGCCTCATTCACAAAGCTTGGTGACGTCTGTTTTTTTTTTTTTTTTTGTTTCATTTTTTTTTTTTTCTTTTTTATTAAAGAAGAATGACAGTTTACTGTGCAGTAAAAGGGTGCCGCGGTCTTGTGAATGAGACCCTTTAGAGTCCACTTCTTGACGTGTATGGTTTTAAATAATAAAACAAAAAGACAAAAAATAAATAAAAGGTAATAAACCGGATCGTTATTGGCCTCTGGTGTTTAATGTGCTGCGTGGTGGTTGCTGGGCTTGTGTTTTGAAATTAAAGAGGAACTCTACACAGTTGTAAAAAAAAAAAAACACCCATTGGTCTACATACTTATTGATGAATAACATAAATGTCATTTGCAAAGTTAACACACTAAAAGGATCCTCCCTTTCTCCAAAAAAAGGACGTTTTTTTTTTTAAATAAAATAGTCACACGACTGAAAAAAAACAAAAAAAAAAATACTTGGAGCTGAGGTTTATTCTGCTTACATTTTGCTTCTCCTGGTTCTGCCCCCCCCCCCTCCCCCCAATCAATGTGCTAATTACATTTTTAACCCCTTCGTGCCTAGAAAATGTTAATGTCAAAGCACAATTTTGCAACCTTTATATGTTCGTAAATCCAAACATATCATCGCAACTACTTTGTGCATCCAGGTAGATTTTTATTTTTTTTTTTTTCAGGAAAATTGGGCTTTCATTTGGGTGGTAAAAGGTAGCCGATGTCGCTTGATTTTATTTATTTTTTTTTATTATTATTCTCAAAGGAGAACTGGTCCAAAATTGTAAAAACAAAAAAAAAAAGTTCAGCTGCATAATTCTTGCTATTACTATAACCTACCACCAAAGAACAACCCAAAATAAATTCTCCTGCTCCAGATGATCGCAGCGATTCCACGTATGTGTGTTGTATGTACCCGTAGTACATCCCAATACAAACAGTGCACTATATATATATATATATTTATATATATATATCCTACCTAAAACATACTGATACTCATTTAAAAAAATGATTTTTTTTAAAAATAGACCTGCCCAAAATATACTGACCATGACCTTTGACCCAAACACTGAGCTAGCTCAAACCTTGATTTAGCAATTTTTTTTTTTTTTTTATCACACAGTTTTGTTCATTATTTTTTTTCTCCCTGCAAGGAAAGGGAGAGATACAATGTACACTATATTACCAAAAATATTGGGACTCCTGCCTTTACACACATGAACCCTAATTGCATCCCAGTCTTAGTCCGTAGGGTTCAATATTGAGTTGGCCCACTCTTTGCAGCTATAACACCTTCAACTCTTCTGGCAAGGTTTAGGAGTGTGTTTAAGGTCCATAAAGACATGGATGAGTGAGTTTAGGGTGGAGAAACTTGACTTGAGTCCTGACCTCAACCCGATGGAACACCTTTGGGATGAATTAGAGTGGAGACTGAGAGCCAGGCCTTCTCTCCAACACCTCACAAACGCACTTCTGGAAGAATGGTCAAACATTACCATAGACACTCTTAAACCTTGTGGACAGCCTTCCCAGAAGAGTTGAAGCTGTTATAGCTGCAAAGGGTGAGCCAACTCCACATTGAACCCTACAGACTAAAGCCTAGTACCCATGCAACGATTATCGGCCAACGATCGTCCGTCTTTTGTCCAGAGTGGTGTTTTGTTGGTTGGAATGTGCCTAGACTGCACACGAATTTTCCCGTACGACAGAATCCTACTTTAGAAGTGATGTCATGTGTTGGTTTGCTTTCTTTGTGTTCTTTCTTCTCTGAGCATGCCCAGACTTGCTCATAAGATTTTTCCCTGTCTAAATCTGTACTGACTCCACGAAAATCGGCCGTGTTTTGACGGCGGACAAAAATTTTATAGCCTGCACACTAGATTTTTTTCGGCCGAAAAGTCGGAGTCGGTTGTCGGAAGCATCATACTAACAAGCCGAAAATCGGCAGATCGGTCGTTGGACGAAAATTCCCTGCCAATTTTCGACGAGTGTGTACGGGGCTTTAGACTGGGATTCCGTTAAAGTTCATGTGCAGGTGTCTCAATACTTTAGGTCATATAGTGTTTCTCTCCCCTCCATTCAGAGAGAAAGAAAACATGGGTTGGCTTCTCAGTGACTGGTCCCTGTGATAGCCAATCAGAGAGTCAATCCCGATTGTTGGTACAGGACCTGGGACTCCCAGTCAGACCTCAGTCTCTGTGTTGGAAATGCACTGTGCGGTGTGCTTCCAGCACAAAGGCCCATGGGCATATATGTGGTCCCGCAGAAGAAAGCTCAGTCCACTGAGGTCACATATAGGCATACTGTCGGCAGGAAGGGGTTTTAAAAAAACGTTTACATTTTAGATCCATCATATTATCACTGCTCTGAGCTTCTCTTTGCAGTGAAGGCAGACCATGTAGTTTTGTATAGATAAGTAATGGTTAAAATCACATTTGTTCTGTTCGGTCTAGGAGTCTCAGTGCTTCTCTATGCAATGCAGGTAGATCATGGTTGGTGGGAGGAAGCCGCTTACTGAAAACATCCCAGTGCCCTCTCTAGAGCTCTCAGCACTGATGCAAGCAGTGGGCTGGCTCTTGGGAGAAGTTTTGCAAGTAAAAGTACTTTGATGGGTGAGTGTCTGCCTGGAGGAGTGGATATTTCTAGGCAGGTTGTATTTGCATGCAGACCAACGTAGATAACACCCATATGCGAGGCTGAGCCTTCATGCCTAAATGTGCTAAAAATCCAATGAATAAAAGTTGTGGGCCAGAGGCAGGCTGGAGAGGAAAGAGCTAGATGTTGCTAGACATCCTCCCACCAGAAAATAAGGCGGCCTCCATCTGACTTGCTGCAGCTTCTAATGCACATTGTGAGCTGGAGGCTCTGCACAGTGAGCCAATTAGGTTCTATTGCAATGCCTGTTGTTTAGGCAGCGTGCAGAAGGAAGGGGCACAAGGAGGAACTTGGCAGTGGAAAGATGCCCTTCTAGAGTGTATAGTGCATGGAGCAGACAAATGGCATAGCAAACTGCTATAGAAAATAGAGCTGTCACTAGGCTTTGTATTGGGGTTGATTTATAAAGCATTGACTTGGCCATTCGCCCAGTGACAGTGCATATACATTTATTCATTGCAAATGGTGCAAAAAATTAATGAAATCTGGCTATATTCTGTGCTGATTGTAAATTGATTTTAAATAGAAAATACTTAATTTGGCCTCTAGATGGAGCTAAGTCTTACAGGAAATTCTTATACTTGTCTCCTTCTAGTGGTCAATTGTGGTATCTTCTATTTAAAATCAATTATTTAAAGTCGGATGTTAATTTTTTGCCCCATTCATTGTATATGCACTTTCACTGGGTGAATGGCTATGTCAATTCTTAATAAATCAACCCCCTCATTGGCTGAGCCACTAGTGAGGCGCCATTGGCTAATGCTACTGTTAGTCAGCCAATGAGAATAGAAAGAAGGTGGGACCAGGCTCTGTGTTTGAATTAACACATGGAGCTGTGACTTGGCTCAGGTGCCCCCATAGCAAGCTGCTTGCTGTGGGGGCATACAACAGGAGGGAGGGCCCAGGAGAGCCGAAGAGGGACCTGAGAAGAGGAGGAGGGGGGCTGCTCTGTGCAAATCGACTGCAACAGACTAGGTAGGTATAATATGTTTGTTATTTTTAATTTAAAAAAACGAGAGTTTACAATGACCTTAAGAGAGGTAATTTTAGATTTGGAGACCCTGCTACATCCCAAAATGTATTCAAGGCCCATGCCTAAAAGGGATATGGTACAGACATTCTTAACAAACCACCAAAGAGCTTTAAAACAAGCCCTCCCTTACCTCTGTAGCTGCAGGTACTTTAGAGCATTTCGTTCTCAGCAGAAGCAGTAAATTCATTCAGCAACTCCCCCCCCCCCCCCCCCCTCTCCTGGCAGTGACATATCAGCTCTCCTTTCAGAGTTTAATAAAGTGCTCTATGTTTACATTCAGGGCCGCTTATAAGGCGGTACACCCAGCCCTCCTGTACCAGGTCCCATCAGTTCAAAGGGGGGGGGGGCTGGCTGTACTGCCTTGGCCTCTCTCTGCAGTGCCGGCTTTCTCCCTTTTTTTTTTTTTCCTTTGGGGGGGGGGGACCTTGTCAAGTAGACTGTATGGGGCCCTGTGATTTCTAACAGCTGCTCTGTTTACATTAGTAGGCTGGAGGGCTACTGAGCCACTGCAGGGAGGGGGAGCTGAACTACAAAGTCGCTGCTGGGTAAGGGAACAGGGGAAGCTGAGTCTGCTGATAGGGGAGAGCAAGGCGAGCTAATGAGTTATTCATCCCTAAAATCCATAACAGACCCTTTAAATCTGATGTGGATTTTAGGTGGGCGCCTCACGTTAAAAAAAAAAAAAAAAAAAGGACCCTTAATCTGAGCATGCAGCCTGGCTGGCCAGGAAAGGGGGGGGGGGGCAGATGAGTGTGTGCTTCCCCCTCCTGAAACATGTTCAACCATATGCCCTCAACATGGGGGCTCCCCCTGACATGGAGCCTTGTCCCTGTGTTGATGAGGGCATCATCCTCGCAACCCTTGCCAGGGGGTTGTAGGGGAGCTTAATGGGGGCTGGAAGCCACCTTAAAGTAGAACTTTACCCATAACAACTTGATAAAAATAATGTTCTTTAGCAATACCTGCCACATTAATAAATACACTACAAAAATGAGTGTGTGCTGTAAATTTCCTCCAGCATTGCTCCTAGTTCTTCTTGCTGGAGGCTGCCATTTTGCTGAAGACCAGAGCCCCTGAGGAGGAGTAAATCATAAAATGGAACTAAACCCATCGATTAAATAGTTACAAAAAACAGTTACATTCCTAGAAAGCCAGGATTGCTAACTGTGTCCTCAACCAAACTGTCAAACCATCAAATGGCTGGTATCATAACTGATCACATGTACAAAACCATGGCCACTGCAGATCAAACAGAAGCAGCTTCATTGGGTGGCTTTAAAAAAAGAAGTTCAGCATGTTTATTTTTTTTCAAGAATCATACTTACCTAGGTTGATGCTGCATCTGTCCTTGCCGGCTCTCACACTGAGAACCGAGTGATCGTACCCTGACAATCACTCGGTTCTCAGGGCTCCCTGAGTAGAGAGCTGGTGACTGTCAGTCTTCTCGCCCCCCCCCCCCCCCCACACTCATTGGAGCGCCGGGCTGTGCAGGGGCGGCTGGCTCAGGCTCTCATCGGCCAGTCCAGGGTTGTGAGAGGCTCCTGACCATAATGCTGTGATCTTGCCCCAGCCTGGACCAGCTCTGTGTTACATCCCATTCAAAGTTTAACCATTGGGTATCCAAGTCTGGAGCTTAAAGTGGAGTTCCACCCTTAAAAGACACTTTGCCCCTGCTTGATCTGTGTCATCTGAAAAATAAATGGATAATCATGATTTTTTTTTCTTTACTTACCTTGTTTTAGAAGAAAATATACTCACCTTACTTCCTCTTCCTCCCTCTTCGGCCGTGGCCCGTGCCGTCACTTCCTGCTTGCATTGATTCCTGGGAGCTGAGCGTCATCGCTCCCAGGAGTCAATGCGCCTGCACCGGCCCCGCTCGTCATGTCCGGTGCAGGCACATCATTCACTGCTAAAAAGCTTCTGAGCATGCCCAGAAGCTGTGCAGGAATGACGTGCCTGCATCGGACATGACGAGCGGGGCCGGTGCAGGGCATTCTGGGACGAAGAGGACACAGAAGAGGACACAGAAGAGGACGCACTGGCTTCAGCTGCCCACACCTGAGATGGCAGCGCTGGACAAGACATTTTCAAGGTAAGTATTTCTTCTAAAAGGTAAGTGCGACCTGGGACAGTTCAGAGGCTATCCATTGTGGAATGTACTAGCCCTGACTGTCCCGGGGGTATTTTTAGTGAAAAAAACTTTCCGAGGGTGGATCTCCGCTTTAAAGATCCAGAACACCTCTCTTTTAGAGAGGAGACAATATACATATCCTCCCCTCTGTGGTGTTTTTATTTTTTTCTATGATGTGAACTTGAACCAGGGACAGATCTCCATTGTATATGGATGGAGTTAAAATGACGGGCGACATTGGTGGATTTGTTATTCTTTATATCGCTGAGATGTTCCCTAAATCTGTCCCTAAGTCTACGTTTCCACTATTGCGGCTACAAAGTCGCGCTACTTCTAGCGCGACTTTGTAGAGCGACTTGTTTGTGGCAACTTCTGGGGACTTCAGTGCGACTTCCTTCTATGAGGGACAGGGACAAGTCGCACTGAAGTCGCCCAAAAAAGTAGTGCAAAACCCTTTTTTCAAGTCGCAGCAGTTAGAACGGAGCTCATTGTAAACAATGGGTTTTGACTTGTCATGCGACTTGACATGTGTCAAGTCGCACAACAAGTCGCAATAGTGGAAACGGAGCTTTAGTCTAGGAACCGTTCTTCCTACGTATTGCTTTGAACAGGCACCACATGTAATAATGTACATCAAGTATGATGCGTTGCAGTTGAAAAACGTATCAATCCTAAAGACCAAAACTGGAACACAGGTCCTGTCCCAGCAGCACGTGGGAACAACATAGACAGTCAGAAGAGCCACATCTAAAATGTCCTTTGAAATGAAGCCACGTTAATGATTGGGTGTATGATTTATTAGACTGAAACCAACTAGGAGCCAGGTAACTGCCCAGAGATCTGGCTTTCTTGGCTACATTAATAATACCATGATTCAAGATCCTTGCACATGCAGAGTCATTGGATAAGAATGGTAAGCATTTGAGTACAATATGTTCAAATTGTTTAAATTCCAGACTGTATGCAAGTACCAGTGATGGATTTCTATTCCTACTCCGGACATCGACTTTTCTCCATTCATCTCTATTGTACAGCAGATCATGTCTAATCTTATTGGAGGCTATTGTATAGGCCCTGTGAAGGGACCATCTAGGATAGGCCCTTGCCAGAAATCTGCTGTACAACAAAAAGGACTCTTTAGGCCCCTACACACGTAGCGATTGTCGGCCGTAAATATTCGGCCACCGGCCGATTGTCGGCTTGTTAGTATGATGCTTCCGACAACCGACTGCGACTTTTCGGCCGAACAGAATCTGGCGTGCAGCCTTTAAAATTTTTGTTGGCCAACACCAGAACGGCCGATTGTTTGCCAGTCAGTACAGAATTCGGCCGACAAACAGCAGATGAGCAAGACTGGGCATGCTCAGAGAAGAAAAAACACACGGAAAGTTAACCATCACATGACATCACTTCTGCAGTCGGCTGTTGTTGGCCGACAAAATTCGTGTGCAGTCTTTATCACTTTTCAACCGACAGGACAGCACCGGACAAAAGATGGCCGATCGTTCGGCCGACAATCGGTACGTGTGTACGGGGCTTTTCTCAAAATCTGATTGTGTACTACAAATTCTACGCCATCCTAGAAATTGTCCCACCGAATACACTTTATAGTATGTTGTGGGTGACTGGATTTTGATAATACCAGACTATTACCTGCCATGGGTTTCCTGTAAAGCTGCGTAGAAACTCTATCCATATTATGGGCCAATAATACATCCAAAAAAAATCTTGTCTGGGTCACTAACTCCCGTAAACTGCAAGTTGCATCGGTTGTCATTCTGAGAAGACAAAAAAGATGTAAAATCAATATTCTTTTTGCAAACAAAGAGAAGGTCATCTATGTACCTAAAATTTAGAACAATGAGGTTCCTAAAGGGGTTTCCATCTCCAAAGATGTGGAACCGCTCCCACCAACCCATAAAAAAGTTGACAAGTGAGGGTGAAAATTTTGCCCCCATCGCAGCTGGAGATAATAAACCCCCATCAAAAACAAAATAGTTATGGGTTAATAAATAATCTAGAATCTCCAAAATGTAGGGGCATAGTTTAGATGACAGCTTGGTGCAGTTATTTAAAAAAAAAAAAACGAAACTGCAGTAGGTGCCAGAAAGTGGGGTACAGAGATGTATAAACTAGACACATCATATGTCATCCAGATATATTCCTCACACCATATGAATGAATCCATAATTGTCAATAGGTGATTGGTGTCCCTAAGATAACTAGGTAGAGTCTGTACTTATGGTTGAAGTTGACCATCTAACCCAGTGGTTTTCAACTCCTGTCCTCAGGACCCACTAACAGGCCAGATTTTAGGTATTACCTTGGGGATATGCAGACTAGAATACTGCAATCGTTAAGCAGCAAATGATATCACATAGTTACATAGTGAGTTTGAAAAAAGACACCAGTCCATCCAGTTCAACCTATGATGTGTGTGTGTTTGCTACTAACCGTACATTGTATACCCCTGTATGTTGTGGTCTTTAAGGTGCCCATCTAATAGTTTTTTGAAACTATCAATGCTCCCTGCTGATACCACTGCTTGTGGAAGAGAATTCCACATCCTTACTGCTCTTACAGTGAAGAACCCCCTGCATATTTTAAGGTTAAACCGCCTTTCCTCTAGTCTTAGTGAGTGGCCACGTGTCTTATTGTATTTCCTTTCTCTGAATAGGTTTTTCCATATGCTAGGGTCGCCAGTACAATATTTGTACATTGATATCATATCCCCCCTCAATCGTCTCTTCTCCAGAGAGAATAAGTTCAATGCTTGTAGTCTTTCCTTATAACTGAAGTCCTCCATTCCCCTAATTATTTTTGTTGCCCTTCTCTGGACTTTCTCCAGTTCCAGCACATCCTTCCTGAGGACCGGTGCCCAGAACTGGACAGCATACTCCAGATGTGGCCGGACCAGAGTCTTGTAGACATCACCCTTGATGTATTTCAGTTATCTTGCAAACCTGGCCTGTTGGTGGGTCCTGAGGACCGGAGTTGAGAACCACTTGTCTAACCATTGTCTCAATTGTTCATTGAGTGACCCAATGCCAGAGACAATGGGTCACCCATGTAGAGGGTTCAATTCCTTATGCACTTTTGGGAGATGGTGAAAGATGGGCACTACTGGAAATTTCCGAGACCAACATCTGTCCTTCCTTCGGAGTGAATGCTCCCAAACCAACTCCCTCATTCAAAGACATCATTTATATTTTCTGGTGGGATCACATCTAAGTACAGCATAGGTGTTTGTGTCCCCATGTTGTCTAATGGCACTTTTCCACTGCAAGTACCGGCTCGGCTCTACTCGGCCCTGCTTGCTTTTCCACTGCTGGTACCGCATGGTATGGTGTTGGAACGATTCGGTACGGTATGGTTTGCTTTAGTTAAGTGGGTGGGATAACAACGGGGTGGGTGGGATTCTCTGACCAATCAGTGGCTAGTAGTGACTGCATGCAAAGGATTGTGGGATATGGTACCGGGTATGGTACCTCTTGGAACCACAATCGAGGTGGTACTGTTTTTGAGAGCCGTACCGTTCAGTTCCATGCAGTGGAAAAGCGCCACCGTACCGTACCGAACCGTTCCTACACCATACCACGCGGTACCAGCAGTGGAAAAGCACAAAAGCGAGCCGAACCATTCGGTTCCATGCAGTGGAAAAGCGCCATAAGGGCCTCATCCCTGTAAGCATCAGTTTTCAGGACTACCACTGACCCTCCCTTGTCAGCATTACGAATCGTGATAGACTCATCCTCCATCATGTAAAGCAGATCTCTCCAAACGGGAAGGATTATCTCTCTCAATGTGCGGCTGAGAGGAAATGCAGGCAGCTAAATCTAAAAGATCTCTTTCCACCAATTTCTGGAATTTGTCCATGTCTGAGCGTCGGGACTGAACAGGATAAACATCTGATGGCACCCGAAAAGAAACTTTCTGAGTGCCATCACCATCAGTGCCATGATCAGACAGAGACCATTGTTCAGATTCTAAGTCCTCCATTTCAATAATTTCTCAATGTTCCCTAAACGCCAGAGTGACCAAGTCAGCTGAATGTTCTATTGTATCACTCTCACTCACAGTACAGTGCCATCCTCATTATAATAATGTCTACCAACAGTTCAATTACCCATGAATCTGCTAATGTCCAAAACAATAGTAAAATAATAAAACTGGTCTACCCATTGAGCGATGCGCTAATTCCACTGATACGGGTCTATTTCTATCTCTATTTCCATTTCTTTTTCTTTCATTCTTTTATGTGTGATTGATCATTATCTCTTATCCCATGGTGTCGGAATACATGCAGGTACGATGTTAATTCTCTAATCGAAGTCATGTTTATCTGTGATTATTGTATTTTTTATTACACCTTCGGGATCTGAAGATAGATACAAGAACTGCTTGTTTGTATATATTTTTTGATATTGCTGTTTTTGGTAAGAAAAATGATTAAAAAATGTTTTTGTATGTAACAAGTATTTATCTTAACCACTTGCCGACCAGTCACGTTGACCGTACTGCGGCAAAGTGGCTCGATATCGTCCAGCGACGTAGGTTTACGTCGCTGGACTCCTCCCCTTGTGGGTGGCGCGCGCGCACCGCAGGAGGCTCGCTCCCGCTGTTTTCAGTCACAGCGGGAGTCGGGGATCGAGTGTGGAAATCCACCCGCTTGTGTAAACAAAGCGGGCGGATCTCCTAAGTGACAGATTGCAGGATTCAGCATAGCTGAACCTGTGATCTGTGCCTGTGTCACTCAGTCCCCTCCCCCCCCACACACGTCAGTAAGCACCAGGCATACATTAACCCCTTGATCACCAATAAAAATTAACCCCTTCCCTGCCAGTGTCATTTTTACAGTAACAGTGCATATTTTTAGCACTGATTACTGTAGCAATGTCACTGGTACCCCCAAAAGTGTCAAAAATGACAGTCAAGGGTCCGATCTGTCCACCGCAATGTCGCAGTCCTGCAAAAAAAAATCGCAGATCGCCGCCATTACTAGTTAAAAAAAAAAACAATAAAAATGACAGAAATTTCGTTAGTTTATTATAGTTTAGTTTAATTTAAAATTTAAGTTAGTAGCTGCGATAACTTTTGCACAAACCAATCAAAATACGCTTATTGCGATTTTTTTTTTTACCAAACATATGTAACAGAAAACAAATTGGCCTAAAATGTTAAATTTTGATTTTTACATTTTTTTTTGGGGGGGGAATTTCATATAAAAAAATGTGAAAAATATTGTTATTTTTTCAAAATTGTCGCTCTTTTTTTGTTTATAGCGCAAAAAGTAAAAATCGCACAGGTGATCAAATACCACCAAAAGAAAGCTCCATTTGTGGGGGAAAAAAGGACATCAATTTAATTTGAATACAGCGTCGTGCGACCGCGCAATTGTCCGTTAAATGAATGCAGTGCCGAATCGCAAAATATGGCCTGGTCAGGAATGGGGTAAAATCTTCCGGTCTTAAAGCGGTTAAAAATACGCTCATTGAGAATTTTTTTGTCAAAGACGTGTAGCTAAATACATTTTGGCCTAAATATATGACAAAAATGTAATATATTGGATATTTTTTTACTGTCAAAGTAGAAAAATATTGTTATTTTTTCAAAATTTTTGCATTTTTTTATTAATATCGCAAAAAATAAAAAGCGCAGAGGTGATTAAATACCACCAAAAGAAAGCTCTGTTTGTGGGGAAAAAAGGGCGTAAATTTCGTTTGGGTACGGCATTGCATGACCGCGCAATTGTCAGTTAAAGTCGCACAGTGCCGAATCGCAAAAAGTGGCCCAGACGTAAGACAGTAAAATCCTCCAGTGGTAAAGTGGTTAAATCAGGAATTTCCAAACTACGCCCCTCCAGCTGTTGTGGAACTACACATCCCATGAGGCATTGTAAAACTCTGACATTCACAGACATTACAAGGCATGATGGGAATTGTAGTTCCTAAACAAATGGAGTGTCATATTTTGGAGACCCCTGGTCTTAAATGAACTAATCAGCACTTTAACATTGTTCAGCTGCATTTCTTCTATTTAACTAATTGCCGACCGCTTACGTTACATTCACAGCGGCAATCTGACTCATACAGGCAAAGCGACGTAGGGATACGTCGCTTGCCTGGGGGGAGCTAGGGGCGAGTACACGCCAACCGAGC
Source organism: Pelophylax lessonae (assembly GCF_965119305.1). Lineage (NCBI taxonomy): Eukaryota > Metazoa > Chordata > Amphibia > Anura > Ranidae > Pelophylax > Pelophylax lessonae. The sequence continues at coordinate 57,208,328 of NC_138779.1, read as the reverse complement.
GATCCCGCCCCCCGATCGTCAACGGGAAAGCCGATGGGGTTGTCAGGCGATTCAGATTGCCGCCTGACACCCGTGATCGCACCCCGCTGAGAGAAGAGAATGGTCAGCTGATGTAAACACAGCTGACGGTCCTTCTCCCTGCAATGATCACAGAGCTCCTGTGATCCTTCTATATAGGATCACATGTCTCTATGGTCATTTCACAAGTCCAATCCCCCACAGTTAGAATCACTCCCCTAGGCTCACATTTAACCCCTTCATCACCTATACTGTTAACCCCTTCCCTGCCAGTGTCATTATAACAGTAACAGTTCATATTTTTAGCACTGATTGCTGTAGTAATGTCACTGGTCCCCCCAAAAGTGTCAAAAATGTCAGTTCGGGGTCCGATCTGTCTGCCGCGATGTCGCAGTCCCGCAAAAAATCGCAGATTGCCGCCATTACTAGTTTAAAAAAACCATTAAAAATGAAAAAATCTTTCCCGTAGTTAATACGCTTATTGCAATTTTTTTTTTACCAAAAATATGTAGCAGAAAACAAATTGGCCTAAAATGTTAAAAAATTTGATTTTTAAATTATTTTTTTTTGAGAATGTTATATAGCAGAATGTGAAAAATATTGTTTTTTTTTTTCAACATTGTCGCTATTTTTTTGTTTATAGCGCAAAAAATAAAAATCACACAGGTGATCAAATACCACCAAAAGAAAGCTCTGTTTGTGGGAAAAAAAAAAAACATCAATTTTATTTGGGTACAGCGTCGCACGACCAATTTTTCGTTAAAGTAACGCAGTGCCGAATCGCAAAATATGGCCTGGTCATTAAGGGGGAAAATCTTCCGGTCCAGAAGTGGATAAGAGTTAATGTTATTAGTGCTGATGGGTTATACATTTGTGAAACGCGTTAACCAAAGCTTTCCTCCATGCATGTCACGATGCTACTGGGAATTTTCTGTGTGGATGTTGGATGGTTTTATTTGGAAAAAAAGTGCTTTTCCTTGCATCCTAGAGTGCGGTCACCTTTTTCACTTCTCTGGAACTGAGTTACCTTTGGGGGGGGGGGGGGGGGAGCAGAAGTCACTGCTGGTTGCTGGAAGGGGAACTGAGCCACCTCTGGGGGAGAATCACTGCTGGAAGGGGAACTGAGTCACCTCTGGGGGGGGGGGGGGAGAAGTCACTGCTGGAAGGGGGAACTGAGCCACCTCTGGGGGGGGGGGAAGGAGAAGTCATTGCTGGAAGGGGGAACTGAGCCACCTCTGGGGGGGGGGGGAGTCACTGCTGGAAGGGGGAACTGAGCCACCTCTGGGGGGGAGTCACTGCTGGAAGGGGAGACTGAGTCACCTCTGGGGGGGGGGGGGTAGTCACTGCTGGAAGGGGGAATTGAGCCACCTCTGGGGGGGGGGAGTCACTGCTGGAAGAGGGAACTGAGTCACTTATGGAGGGGAGTCACTGCTGGAAGAGGGAACTGAGTCACCTCTGTGAGGGGGGGGGGTCATTGCTAAGCTGAGCTGGGCTGCTAAGGATGGCGAGGGCGACCCCCCGCCGTCTCCAAGCTGAGCTTCAGAGTCACAGCTGTAACCCATCCCATATGCTTTCCTCTTCTCACCTCCCTACATAAGCGGTTTTGCAGAGGAGCTGGGCCAGCACAGACAGTAAGATGCCAGTGCTTTGATATAAAGGAAGGAGAGGTCAGGGCTGACATGTTCTATGAGGCTCAGAGACACAATGGCTCTCTCTCTTACATTACTGACACTGAAACTCACTCAGCAACAAACACTGCTCCGTCACTGTCGCTAGAGCGACATCTACCCTCTGAGACTCCCCAGCGCTGTCGGCCATCTTCCCGGAGACCGCTCTCCTTTCTCGTCAATGCATTCAAGGTGCTGCCCCGCCCCCTACATCGCGGACAGGAAATCTCCGCTCAGCCCACTCACCTCGGCAACCATCTCAGCGGCGGTGACGTAACGGCGCTCCCGGTATACTCGTGACGCTGACGTCACGGACAGACCAAACAGGAAGAGAGAGGAGAGAGAGAGAGACTGATCCTGGGAAAGGTGAGAGCTGACTGGGGGCGAGCTTTGGGGTGCAAGTACTAGACAGACACCCCTATGACTTAATTTATAGTGATACTACAAGTCCCAGCAACCCCTCACAGACCCTTGGTATAGTGCCTGAGCTGGAGGCAGGCTACAGAGCTGTGGGGGGACTACAAGTCCCAGCATTTCCTGATGGCCCTCAGTAACATTTAGACCTACGGGGGTACTACAAGTGCCAGCATTCCCTGATAGTCCCTTGGTAACATATAGACCTATGGGGGTACTACAAGTCCCAGCATTCCCTGATAGTCCCTGGGTAACATATAACATAGAAACATAGAATGTGTCGGCAGATAAGAACCATTTGGCCCATCTAGTCTGCCCAATATATCTGAATCCTATGAATAGTCCCTGGCCCTATCTTATATGAAGGATAGCCTTATGCCTATCCCATGCATGCTTAAACTCCTTCACTGTATTTGCAGCTACCACTTCTGCAGGAAGGTTATTCCATGCATCCACTACTCTCTCAGTAAAGTAATACTTCCTCATATTACTTTTAAACCTTTGCCCCTCTAATTTAAAACTGTGTCCTGTTGTGGTAGTTTTTCTTCTTTTAAATATGCTCTCCTCCTTTACCGAGTTGATTCCCTTTATGTATTTAAAAGTTTCTATCATATCCCCTCTGTCTCTACTTTCTTCCAAGCTATACGTGTTAAGGTCCTTTAACCTTTCCTGGTAAGTTTTTTCCTGCAATCCATGTACTAGTTTAGTAGCTCTTCTCTGAACTCTCTCTAGAGTATCTATATCCTTCTGGAGATATGGCCTCCAGTACTGCGCACAATACTCCAAGTGAGGTCTCACCAGTGTTCTGTACAGCGGCATAAGCACTTCTCTCTTTCTACTGCTTATACCTCTCCCTATACATCCAAGCATTCTGCTGGCATTTCGTGCTGCTCTATTACATTGTCTTCCCACCTTTAAGTCTTCTGAAATAATTACTCCTAAATCCCTTTCCTCAGATACTGAGGTCAGGACTGTGTCAAATATTCTATATTCTGCCCTTGGGTTTTTACGCCCCAGGTGCATTATCTTGCACTTATCCACATTAAATTTCAGTTGCCAGAGTTCTGACCATTCTTCTAGTTTTCCTAAATCCTTTTCCATTTGGCGTTTCCCTCCAGGAACATCAACCCTGTTACATATCTTTGTGTCATCAGCAAAAAGACAAACCTTACCATCGAGGCCTTTTGCAATATCACTTATGAAGATATTAAACAAAATTGGTCCCAGTACAGATCCCTGAGGTACCCCACTGGTAACCTGAGCTTGTTCTGAATGTTCTCCATTGACTACAACCCTCTGTTGTCTGTCACTCAGCCACTGCCTAATCCACTCAACAATATGGGAGTCCATGCTCAATGACTGCAGTTTATTGATAAGTCTTCTATGTGGGACAGTGTCAAAAGCCTTACTAAAATCTAGATATGCAATGTCTACTGCACCTCCACCGTCTATTATTTTAGTCACCCAGTCAAAAAAATCTATAAGATTTGTTTGACATGATCTCCCTGAAGTAAACCCATGTTCTTTTTCATCTTGCAATCCATGGGATTTAAGATTTTCCACAATCCTATCCTTTAATAGGGTTTCCATTAATTTGCCTACTATTGATGTCAGACTGGTCTATAGTTGCTCGATTCCTCCCTACTACCTTTCTTGTGAATGGGCACGACATTTGCCAATTTCCAATCTTCCGGGACGACTCCTGTTACTAATGTTTGGTTAAATAAATCTGTTAATGGTTTTGCCAGCTCACCACGAAGCTTTTAATAATTTTGGGTGTATCTCATCAGGACCCTGTGACTTATTTGTCTTCACTTTAGACAGCAATCTTAGAACCTCTTCCTCTGTAAAGACACATGCATCAAATGATTCATTAGTCATCCTTTCGAGTGGACCTATGGGGGTACTACAAGTCCCAGCATTCCCTAATAGGCCCTGGATAACATAAAGACCTGTGGGGGTACTACAAGTCCCAGCATTCCCTGATAGACCCTGGGTAACATATAGAGCTGTGGGGGTACTACAAGTCCCAGCATTCCCTGATAGACCCTGGGTAACATATAGACCTGTGGGGGTACTACAAGTCCCAGCATTCCCTGATAGACCCTGGGTAACATATAGACCTGTGGGGGTACTACAAGTCCCAGCATTCCCTGATAGGCCATGGGTAATATACAGACCTGTGGGGGCACTACAGATCATAGCATTCCCTGATAGGTCCTGGGTAACTTCTAGACCTTTAGGGGTACTACAAGTCCCAGCATTCCCTGATAGTCCCTGGGTAACATATCGACATGTGGGGGTACTACAAGTCCCAGCATTCCCTGATATTCCCAGGGTAACATTTAGACCTGTGGGGGTACTACAAGTCCCAGCATTCCCTGATAGGCCCCGGATAACATATAGACCTGCGGGGGTACTACAAGTCCCAGCATTCCCTGATAGACCCTGGGTAACATATAGACCTGTGGGGGTACTACAAGTCCCAGCATTCCCTGATATTCCCGGGATAACATATAGACCTGTGGGGGTACTACAAGTCCAAGCATTCCCTGATAGACCCTGGGTAACATATAGACCTGTGGGGGTACTACAAGTCCCAGTATTCCCTGATAGACCCTGGGTAACATATAGACCTGTGGGGGTACTACAAGTCCCCTCCCATCTGTTCAGTTGCATTGGCCACCCAGGGATCAGAATTCAGTCGGTCTTTGCTGAACTGATCAAATCTGATCCATCGGCGAATCTGATCCATCTCTGCCTATCATTGACCGTCACATGCAGAGGTCAGATTGGGCTCCATAAATGTTCCTCCTGCAGCCCCCTGTGACTCCTGAGCTGACTACATCTTAGTGGGGACTTTATACATGGAACATTTGTCTTGCAGCGCTGGGTCCTGGACTCGCTTCTCTCCAAGTTATATTGTGTGTGACCTACTTTTGTTGGGTGTGTATACTGGTATCGGTATCGGTATCTGGGTTGGTGTACCATTGCCCTCATGTCTGTAGAATTGTGATGGGGTCCCCCAAACACGAGGAGGATAAACTCCATGTACAGTGACATTTGGAGGGACTGAACCCAGGATCCAGTGCTGCAAGGTAAGTATTCCCCTGGTATATACAGTTTAGCTACGCAAGAGTAAGGGAACACTCACTGAGACAGCTAAGGGTCACCATACGGGTTCCAATCTGACCATACAATCAACTTTATATTTACCAAACCTTTGTAATCTGAGCACCTACGTGATCTATCCAATCAGGCAGGTCATAATTGTCCACAGTTATAAAGGTTGGACAACCAGAATCTGTGTGGTGAGCTTAATGGGCGATACACACTATACAATTGTCTTTAGACTTTTTCCTTTAGATTTACTAAAACCATACAATATGAGGTCAAACCTAAACCCTTTCAATTTGTATGCAGTCAGACAGGCCCTGGCACTACATAGTTGAAGGCAAATTTAAAGGAAATCTAACCACAAAAGTTGTATAGTGTGTATCCAGCCTTATGCCCCGTACACGCGTTCCGATAATCGTACGATAAAACTCGCTTTTGACCTGATCGCACGATAATCTGATCGTTAGTACACAGCTTTCGACAGCCGATCACGACAGTTGGTCCAACAAAGTCCGAAGGGACAAACGGGAAAACCTGTCGTACGATAGCCTAGCGAACGACAATCATTTCATCAGTACACTATGCGTCCGCTAAAAATCGATCGACAGAGACGGCGCATGCTCAGAAACACTAAAATAGCACGGAAAAAGCCTGACTGCCATTGTTTTTGTTTTGCACCATCTGATAACGTAGCTAAAAACCAGGAAGCTTTTCCCAAATCGTACGACAAAAATCATACGGTTTGTACGCATTGTTGAATTCGATGTTAGTTTCATGCAACAAAATGCGAAGGATAAGTCGTCCGATTAACTGAACGTGTGTACGGGGCATAAAGCTGGATACACACTATCCAACTTTTGTGGTTAGATTTCCTTCAGATTTACCTTTTCTATGTAGTGCAAGGGCCTGCCAGATTGCAAACAAATTGAAAGTGTTTAGGTTTGACCTCATATTATATGGTTTTGGTAAATCTAAAGGAAGAAGTCTTCAGAAAATCTTATAGTGTGTATGGCCCATAAGTCAGGTAAGTGTCATGGGGGTAGTTGGCGACCAATCAGATGTCTTGCTTCCCTCTCTCCTGTTTTATCTTGTTATTGCCATCTATCTGATCTGTTACTCTGTGTACTGGAAACATTGAATGTCTCACTCAGCCTGAGTTGCATTTTGTATGTTGTACTGCGCTACTGGTGATGGCGGTGCTATAAAATTAATGACAGTAATCAGTCACAGGTCTGGTATCTAAGCTCCGCCCTCGGAGCATTATCTCTTGTATTATTCAGCTGTTGTCGGTGATTCAGCAGGTTCTGCGATCCTCCATACTAATGTAATGAGGTATGATAATTATATTCCAGCCACAGCTCCTAAATTACAGGGAGGGTTCACAGCTGTGCCAGGGACTGAGGACTTTACCCCGTATGACCTGACTGCCATTGTCTGGAGAATGCCCAGGGTAGATGGTGTAGGGAAGGCTGTAGATCTCTGGTGCCCATCCTGTGACTCGGGCAACATGCGGTCCATTGGTACTTATTGTGCGTTCTTTACAGAAAGTCTTCTGTGTTTTTGATGCTGACTTAAGCCAGTGAAGAAAGAATATTCCTAAAGTCTGAGTTCACCTTTTCACAAAAAAATAAAAGGGTGAAATAACAATGAACCCCCAGTCCCTGATGCACTTACTTTTTTGGATGATTAGCTTTTGCTGCCTATGCACCCAGTGCAGGGGTCTGGGATGCTGGGAGGGATCACAGTGATTGTAATCAGTCAAAGTGGAGGACCAGACATTCGCTGTGGTCCTTCAGGGAGGAAGGCCGCGGCCTTCACTTATACTTCATACAATGTCTGTCTACATATTTTTTGTTTGTTCCCTCTGATCTTTTATAGTGGATCCTGCTTAGGGAAATATCAGGGTGCATGTGTGGGGATGTCGGCAGCACCAATGTTAGACACTGATTTGTAAAGGAGCTGTGATAGTAGTGATCTCCAGGAGTCTCATGTAAAGCGGAGTTCTGGCCTCAAAAACAACTTTGGCCCATCCGCTTGCTGTAAATAACTTAAACAATTGGATAATCCCAATTTTGTTTTTTTTGCTTTACTTCCCTTGTTTTTGAAGAAAATATACTCACCTTCCTTCTTCTCCCTCCCTCTGCGGCCGCGGTCCGTGCCGTCACTTCCTGCTTGCATTGACTCCTGGGAGCTGAACGTCATCACTCCCAGCAGTCAATGTGTCTGCACCGGCCCCGCTCATCACTTCCAGTGCAGGCTCGTCATTCCCTGCTAAACAGCTTCTGGGCATGCCTAGAAGCTGTGCAGGGATGACGCGCCTGCACCGGACATGACGAGCGGGGCCGGTGCAGGGCTTTCTGGGACTGAAGAGGACGCTCCGGCTTCAGCTGCCCACACCTGAGATGACAGCGTTGGACAAGACATTTTCAAGGTAAGTATTTCTTCTAAAAGGTAAGTGAAACCTGGGACAGTTCAGAGGCTATCATTGCTGAAATGCACTAGCCCTGACTGTCCTGGGCGAAAAAAATGTATTGAGCCCGGAACTGGTCTCTGGCTATCTCTTGTAGTCTGTGTGTAGTCTCTGACCGCCTCTTTGAGCGTGTGCCCAGTCTCTAACCACCTCATATTGCATATCTTTAGTTTTTTATAACATTATTTCAGTACATTTTCTGGTCAGCCCTTTGATGATGTCAGTTGACCACCACTACTGTAAATGGACATACATTTGTTACTAAAATGATAGGTGGAGAGACATCTGCTGACCCTGGATCCCCTCAATACCGACCTCCTGGGTGTCTTGCCTGGAAACACGAAATTGCTTACTTTGTCTCTCCTAATAATGGGAATGATCTGCCCTGCCAATTTGTCTTTGTCAGCACGTTTGTTGGAAGAAGTCCTTGTTGTCACCCCCTGGGACAGCCTAATAGCCTGATCCTCTCCTTGTCTGTCTAATCGAGTTGGGAATGGTCTGTGTGAGGCCTGACATTCTCTCCAGGAGCTGGGGTGGCCGTGAACCACATTGTCCAGTGAAGGATGGGAGTCCTGACCTGGAGACAAGACCTGGAGGGTTTTGCTTCCCACAAAAAAAACTCCTAGAGCAAGGATCTTCAAACTTCGCGCCCTCTAGTTGTTCAGGAACTACAATTCCCATCATGCCTAGTCCAGTCTGTGAATGTCAGAGGTTTAGAATGCCTCATGGGATGTGTAGTTTCGCAACAGCTGGAGGGCTGAAGTTTGAGGATCCCTGTCCTAGAGCTTTCCTGGGTCCTGGAGGCCTGAAATCTTCCAATAAAGATTTCACAGCTTGATATGATATACACCAGGGATCCTTAAACTATGGCCCTCCAGATGTTGCAGAACTACACATCCCATGAGGCATTGTAAAACTCTGATATTCACAGATATGACTAGGCATGATGGGAATTGTAGTTCCTAAACTACTGGAGGGCCGTAGTTTGAAGACCCCTGATATAAACTATGCCTCTCTTGTATGAAATACTGAACAGACACATGGCAAAGAGGCATATAAGGTAGGGCTGGGCGATATGGCTGAAAACTGTATCACGATATCAGTGTTTCATATCGGTCGATATCGATATATATTGATATTTTTTATTACTCATTTAAAATAAGGACCCTAGGGTGAGAATGCAGGGTACTGGCATGGTGCAGGAGAATGCAGGGTGACTGGCATGGTGCAGGAGAATGCAGGGTGACTGGCATGGTGCAGGAGAATGCAGGGTGACTGGCATGGTGCAGGAGAATGAATGCAGGGTACTGGCATGGTACAAGAGGATCCGGGGTTGTGGGCATACTACAGGAGATGCAGTGCTGTGGGCATGGTACAGGTAGACTATGCCCGCAGCACTGCATCCCTTGTAGTGTGCCCGCAGCCCTGCATAACGGCAGGTAGTGAAGCTGTTTCACTTACCTGTTTCAGAGGCGCCTTCGTTTTAAAAATGGCGCCGCCCGGCGCCGATACGTCATTGCGCACGCGCCACCTCCGCTCGTGTAATTTCGGCTATTCCCGGCCTCTCCTGAGCGGCGACGGCGCGTGCGCAATGACGTGTTGGCGCCGGGCGGCGCCATTTTTAAAAGTTTAAACCCGTCGGAGCGGACTTTTCGATTTATCGTTCAAGTTTTCCTATTGCTATCGAGCACGGGACTATCGCGATACCTATCGGTATCGATTTATCGCCCAGCCCTAATATAAGGACACATCTTTATGCAGCTGTTCAATGGTAGTTTAAGGACAAGCTCTCAAGGGTTCGATTTTAATTGTTCTATATATTTTATGTTGTAAAAGAACAAATGCCATACACACAAATATATTTATGATGTTTTATTCTACATATAGATGGCATTTTATATATCTTCATTGTTTTTGCACCATTAAAGTGACCATGACCATTTTTTGGTCATTTAGTTCTATGACGTACCAAAGGGAATGATGGTCAGAGGCTGGGGACACCACAGGTTTGGTTGAAGACTGGAGACATGCTGTAGATGGCTGTGAGGCTAATAGTGGTACCCGCCATTACCTCTTTACAAATACAGTATCTCACAAAAGTGAGTACACCCCTCACAATTTATTATATCTTTTTATGTGACAACACTGAAGAAATGATACTTTGCTACAATGTGTAAAGTAGTGAGAGTTCAGCTTGTATAACAGTGCAAATTTACTGTCCCCTCAAAATAACTCAACACACAGCCATTAATGTCTAAACCGCTGGCAACAGAAGTGAGTACACCGCTAAGTGAAAATGTCCAAATAGTGCCCAAAGTGTCAATATTTTGTGTGGCCACCATTATTTTCCAGCACTGTCTTAACCCTCCTGGGCGTGGAGTTCACCAGAGCTTCACAGGTTGCCACTGGAGTCCTCTTCCACTCCTCCATGAGGACATCACAGAGCTGGTGGATGTTGGAGACCTTGCGCTCCTCCACCTTCCATTTGAGGATGCCCCACAGATGCTTAGTAGGGTTGAAGTCTGGAGACATGCTTGGCCAGTCCATCACCTTTACCCTCAGCTTCTTTAGCACGGCAGTGGTCGTCCTGTAGGTGGGTTTGGGGTCATTATCATGTTGGAATACTTCCCTGCAGCCCAGTCTCTGAAGGGAGGGGATCATGCTCTGCTCAAGTATGTCACAGTACATGTTGGCATTCATGGTTTCCTCAATGAACTGTAGCTCCCCAGTGCCGGCAGAACTCATGCAGCTTCAGACCATGACACCCCAACCACCATGCTTGACTGTAGGCAAGACACACTTGTCTTTGTACTCCTCACCTGGTTGCTGCCACACACGCTTGACACAATCTGAACCAAATAAGTTTATCTTGGGCTCATTAGACCACAGGACATGGTTCCAGTAATCCATGTCCCTAGCCTGCTTGTCTTTAGCAAACTGTGGGCTTTCTTGTACATCATCTTTAGAAGAGGCTTCCTTCTGGGACGACAGCCATGCAGACCAATTTGGTGCAGTATGTGGTGTATGGTCTGAGCACTGACAGGCTGACCCCCCCACCCCTTCAACCTCTGCAGCAATGCTGGCAGCACTCGTACATCTACTTCCAAAAGACAACCTCTGGATATGACCCTGGGCACATGCACTCAACTTCTTTGGTCGACCATGGCAAGGCCTGTTCTAAGTGGATCCTGTCCGGTTAAACCGCTGTATGGTCTTGGCCACCGTGCTGCAGCTCAGTTTCAGGGTCTTGGCAGTCTTCTTATAGCCTAGGCCAGGCCTCGACAAATCCCGGGCGCCAGGTCGCATTTGCGACTAGAATTAGCGACCTGGCGCCTGGGGTGCCCTGCTTGAGCTGTCCTGTCCCTTTTGCGCCCCCCACCTCCTCTTCGAGTTCACGGACTTCCACGCCGTCCAGAAATTTAGTCCCCGGCTTTTCGGCCTTCTTCTGTGAGATGAGAAGCTAGGGGAACTGGCGCCCTCTTGTGGTGGCCGGGAGTAATGCATGTTCTCAATGCCTTTTCTTCTCCTTCCAAAGAGGAGAAGAGAGGGAAGTTTTTTTAAGGCTTCATCTCTCTGTCCAGTTACCTTTGCTTAAAGGTAAGTGGACAGGGAGTGTGGTTATTATTATTAATTTATTTTTAAATGTAAAAAAAATAATAATTTTTTCTTTTTTTTTTAATTATTAAAAAAAATAATAAAAAAGTTTTCTTTTTTTCTTCAATTCTTATTAAAAAAAAAAATATATATATATAAATATATATATATCTTTTTTTTTTTTTTTTCCTCATCGCCGTGCCACAGCCAAAGGCCCCTTTCACACGGGCTGTCTGATCAGGTCCGCCTGTCAGTTTTTCAGGCAGCCATGATCGGACCGTTCAGTCTCCTCTATGGAGCAGTAATCTGCCGCCATCTGACCCTGCCCGCCAAAAACAGACGGATGGTGGTTCTATTTTCTATCCATCCCGTGGATCCGATCAGATGGCATCGGATGGAAAGAGACAGACAGTCTGTTTCCATCCAATTGCGCTATATAGGAGAGTGGGGTTCTAGTCGTATTTATGTGTAAATTTAGTATCAGTTTTATTAAATAAAGCTTGGTTGTTAGTTTAAAAAAAAAAAAAACTGGCTCCTAACTTTTTTAGCTGGCTCCTAGATTTCAGGCAAATTTGTCAAGCCCTGGCCTAGGCTATCTTTATGTAGAGCGACAATTCTTTTTTTCAGATCCTCCAGAGAGTTTTGCCGTGACGTGCTATGAGGTGCCATGTTGAACTTCCAGTGACCAGTATGAGAGAGTGAGAGCGATAACACCAAATTTAACACATCTGCTCCCCATTCACACCTGAAACCTTGTAACACTAACGAGTCACATGACAACAGGGAGGGAAAATGGCTAATTGGACCCAGTTTGGACATTTTCACTTAGGGGCGTACTCACTTTTGTTGCCAGCAGTTTAGACATTAATGGCTGTGTGTTGAGTTATTTTGAGGGGGGACAGAAAATGTACACTGTTATACAAGCTGTACATTCACTACTTTACATTGCAGAAAAGTGTAATTTCTTCAGTGTTGTCACATGAAAAGATATAATAAAAGATTTACAAAAATGTGAGGGGTGTACTCACTTTTGTGAGATACTGTAAATTACCCTATTGTCCCTAGTGACCGATGAGGTCCAAGGGCCTCACAACAATTACAAGGGCTGCATTTGGCCCTCCAGCTGCAGGTTGGGCTCCAGGGTTCTAATCAAAGGCCAATGTGTCCAAAACTGATATTTCAGATATGGGTTTGGCTGAGTCACCCCTCTGCCTTATTATGCCTTTGGGGGATTTTATCAGCATGTTCATGTCCATTTTGTCCAGCTCCTATGTATTGCTTTACCCCGATGTAAAATATATGAAAAGTCCACCAGTCAAAGTGAGACAGCCAGGTCTGTGGGAGGCTCTGTACCCAAGTCCTGGAACAGATGAGAGCTTAGAGGGATTTTTAGGATTTTTATCTTGCTTGCATTTAATTAAGACTAAAACTTTGTTTTGGATTAATATAAATTTGATGCTAATAAATATTCATATCTGTCCTAAAATAGGTTTATTCCGATTAATAATTGTGGAACCTTATGCTGCTACACTAGACAGCAAGTATCTGGGACATCCATTTATGTATTTTTACTTTCTACAGGTCCTCACAATGCTGCCAATCTTTGTAAACCTTTGCACATCCTGTAATATGTTTTCTTTATCATGCAGACACTGAGAAGTAAACATGGATCTCTTGTTCGGAAAGCGGAAGACCCCAGAGGAGATGCTGCGGCAGAATCAACGGGCCCTTAACCGTGCCATCAGGGAGCTCGACCGCGAGCGACAGAAACTCGAGCAGCAAGAGAAGAAAGTTATAGCAGATATTAAGAAAATGGCTAAACAGGGACAGATGGTCAGTGATGTATATAAAAAATCCAATTTTGTTTCTGCAACCACTCGCACTTTTAGAAGTCAGTTGTTTCTTGTAACCGTTATCTCTTATGGTGGAACTCCCCTTTCTTTTCTTTTAATACAGTGACAGCCAATCACCAAAGTAGTAGGAATGGCATGGATGCTGTCACTTGCATTGTAAATGTCCAATATAAAAAGTAATGAGGTAATTGGCGCTGCCTAAAAGATGTGTAAAAGACTAGGATAAAAACAATAACTTATATACAGAAAATCATCATATATATATATATATATATATATATATATATATATATATATATATATATATATATATATATATATATATATATATATATATATATATATATATAATTGATATAGATATAAAGTGCAATAATACAATAGCAGTGCATTCACAAACCTGTGCATTCACAAACCTATATATATATATATATATATATATATATATATATATATAGTGTGTGTGTGTGTGTGTGTGTGTGTGTGTGTGTATATCTTCTATAAAAACATAAAGTGCAATACCAGTGCGCACACCAACAAATGTGTATATATCTTATATATACACACACACACACACACACACACACACACACACACACACACACACACACACACACACATACATACGTGATTATAGTGGGGGTAGCCAGCTAAAAAAAGTCTGGCCAATGAATACTTAATTAACCGAACGAAAAAAATGGCTTAATTCTAGCTGAGATAAAATGCAGTATTACCATGCACTAAAAGAAAGTGACGAAAAGGTGTTATTGATATAGTGAAATCCGAAATAAGGTGTATAAGTGCGATATGGTCCTAAAGGGACCAATAGAAGTATGTGTGATCCAAAAAGTGCTATTGGTGCAGATGGTCCAGATTAAGGGTGTCAATCATAGAACCCGTATTACTAAAAGGTGAAAAAAAATTGATTTATATATAATTAATATGTAGCAGTGATCTAAAATCAATCGATCAAATGAATAAAAAAATGTCCATAGAAAGGTGAGCTATGGCAATGATCAGCTCCGTGGGTGATTCTTGTGGTGCTCCAGTTTTTTAAGTGCCAGATGTGGAGACAGTGACCCCCCCCCCCCCCTTATTTCCAATCTCCCCCGCACTCACCAGAAGTCAGCACCCCTGCAGGGGTAATCAGCGTGTAAAACACAGATGCACTCTCCGGTCAGATGGTATTCCTATAAGCTGATCCCTCTGGTAAAATAATCCTGAAGCCGTATATGCCATGTGTATTATGTACCAAGCATACTCATAGGGAATATGTCCAGGGTGCTGTATTACTTTGTCACAGTTGCCAAATCATCCCTGTAATGACTGACATGTCCACATTCATTATAATTGCCTTTAATGTAAAAGAAGAAAATGAGCAGCTCAGTTTGTTAAATAATGGCTTCTAAAAAGAAAAGAGAGAACCATTAAAGAATCAGGGCACTTCAAAGCAAAGTGTACTTATTCTTTTTGCCCATTTAACCCTGACCTAACCAAACCCACCTCCTCCATAGGTGCATACTTATCTTGATTTGACAGGCCATGGTTCCACTGTTTGTGTACCTCCAGCGGTTCAAGTCTTACTGTCCCGACTGCAACTGCTCATTACACCCACATAGACTTTAATGGGACCATCTCTGACCAACAACACCATGCTTCTGTGCAATATAAATAAAGTCCCACTTTGTGACACTTCATTTGTGTCATCACACCATAGGGTGGTGCGATGACATGGATTGCCTTCCAGTGCAATGCAGACATCTAGCATTTTACAGCATCTTCCACTGCGTTGCAAAAAATGGATCAATTATAAGTTGGGCACAAAAGGGGAAAAAACAAACCAAAAAGCAGTTATGGCTGGCAGTCTTGCTTTTTGTCTAGCGCTTTCCATTGCAGTAATCCTTCTACATCATTAAACATGGTAGACTGAGGACATCCTGTAAATACAAGATGTCATGGACCGGCCCCTAAGGGGGCGTTACTTCAGCTCTCAGTATTCACATTGTAATGAGAGCAGTATCTAAGGAACATTTGGCCTGAAAACAGACACTGCATACTGCAGTACCATTACAGTATTTTTTTTTATTTTTTTGTTTTTAGGATGCTGTGAAGATAATGGCCAAGGACCTGGTCCGTACCCGACGCTACGTGAAGAAGTTCATTATGATGCGAGCCAACATTCAGGCTGTCTCTCTTAAGATCCAGACGTTAAAGTCTAATAACTCCATGGCCCAGGCGATGAAAGGGGTGACTAAAGCCATGGCCACCATGAACAGACAGGTGAGAATGCCTATGTTTCAGTTACCACAGGGGGGGGGACAGAGTGCCTTCTATTCATTGAGAAAATACACAGCCTTCTGTGAATGACTGAGCATCACTCAGCTCGACTGCAACAAGAAACACTTTTAATTGTCAGACATGAGCCCACCTCATTGTGCATTTTATCCAGTGGGCTTAGCCATTGGTGGAGGGGGCAGAGTCATGTCTGACCAGGGTGAGAATGTCTGTCTGACCTATTTAGGTACCTATAGCAGTTTTTCAAAAAAGGATTAAAAAAAGTTGGGATTAAAAATTGAAAGTTTAGTTTTGAGTGGAAAGGTGGGAGTTAGAGGCCATTCAGGTCATACCCCCTTTTTTTTTTTTTCCCTTGCTTTTATTTTGGATAGGGTATATAACCTGTAAGGTTTATTTTTGCCATCTGTGTCCCATTGGGGAGATTTACCTTCATCTCCTGTCCCATAGCCAAACAGCAAGTGAGATGATTTCCTGCACATTAAGGGAATGTTATGGCCCCCCCCCCACCAGAATTAGTGTCCCCATAGGAAGATTTACCCTCTATTACTTTTATGGGAACAACCCAAAGTTTGGGATTTTCTTTTACTTTAACTTTCAATGATAATGGTAAACAGGACAAATAGAGAGGGAGAATCTCCCTAATGGGGACACCGACGGGGGTTCTAGTTCCTCTCCCTTCTATTCAAAACTAAAAAAAAAGTTTTGCATTTTAGTTATACTTTAATACATCACATTTGGATAGTGGGTTTTACCAGACACTTAAAAAAAGAACCACTTGGTCTTTTTGTGCTGTCAGTTTTCAGTGGTTCTGTGTTTTTAGCTCTCATTTTACATAGTACAGTCAAGTCGGAGTCGGTTACATGGCAGATAATTTGATGGTTGGGTTCTAATCAGGAAATCTCTTCACCTGCAGCTGAAATTGCCCCAAATCCAGAAGATCATGATGGAGTTTGAGAAGCAGGCAGAGATTATGGACATGAAGGAGGAGATGATGAATGATGCTATCGATGATGCTATGGGGGATGAGGATGATGAAGAAGAAACGTATGTATACTCTGTGATCTGCTGCATGTATAGGTGTAGAGGGGGATGTAGGAGCTGGTTTAAAGTTGTAATACAGCACATTTTACCTATTTTACAGTCAACGTAGATGTGACATTCAAAAGGTTGTAAAACGCACTTTTTTTTTTTTTTTTTTTACTCTGCAAGACAATGGCATTATGAAATACTTACCTTAGAATGAAGCCCTCCAGCGGCGCGCTGTCATCTTTGACAGGACTTCCATCTTCACCCGGTCTTCATTCCGGGTTTGAGTGCTCCAACTTTGCTTGACCTATCCGTGATCACGCCCATGGAACTCTGAAGCGATGGCACGGATAGCTGTCCCCTCAACGTCACCGGCTGCATGCACTGTCAATATCTCCGAAACACTGCAGTTTTAGGAGATATTCACTGTACCCTACAGCCTTATTATAGTCAAAAGGAAGACTTTACTACCATTTTAAGTTTGCTGTGTGCACCGCGTAATATAAATAGCCATTTTTAAAAATCGAATCCTTGGTTTCACCTTTATTTCATTCTTTGATACAGCTTAGTGTGGCTGATTTTCTGCAGCCACTTATTGTTCACTTGCACTCCATCTATGGCTGCATGGCATTTATCAGGGTGGTTTCCCTGATGGTGACAACACTGGACCATGCCTGTGTAATGTGTATTAAAACAGGCAGTTGTAGTCTCCTTTTTGAAGCCTATGTGAGAGGGAAACAGGAACAGATCATTGTCAACTAATACCAGGAAGGGCGTAATAAAGGACCCTCATTGGTGGATCATCTGTGATTATTATACTGAAAGCTGTAGATTTGAAAAGATTGAAAATTACTTTTAAAATGTTGAAGATTTTTAATGGTTGGATTTTCTTCTTTGCTTTAAAGCTGATCTCCAGTCTTCCCTTCAGTCTTGCACAGTTGTACAGGCTCCTCTCCTGTACTGAAATTGCTTACTCTGATTTCACTGCACACTGTGAGCTTCTCACAATGTGCATTAGAAGCTGCAGCAAGTTATATAGAGCCTATACCTGATTTCCTGGCTGGGGGACATCCAGCATCATCTATCCCTTTCTTCCCCAGCCTGACTGTCTTACTCACCCCTTTCATTCATTGGATTTCAAATCTTTCAATCGTAGAGACCAGCATGATATTTGGGTGTTACCTAGGGTGTTTTTTTATTCATGCAAATTCAGTCTGCCTAGGAACACACACTCTTTCAGGGTGCTGTGATGTTTTCAGGAAGTTACTGTACCCTGTTGGCCCCTCCCACCAGTCATTAATGGCACTTTTCCACTGCAAGTACCGGCTCGGCTCTACTTGGCCCTGCTTGGCCCGGTTTGCTTTTCCACTGCTGGTACCGCATGGTACGGTGTTGGAACGGTTCGGTACGGTACGGTATGGTTTGCTTTTTCACTAAAGTAGTACTAAAGTTAAGTGGGTGGGATAACAACGATTCTCTGACCAATCAGTGGCTAGTAGTGACTGCATGCAAAGGATTGTGGGATATGGTACCGGGTATGGTACCTCTTGGAACCACAATCGAGGTGGTACTGTTTTTGAGAGCCGTACCGTTCGGTTCCATGCAGTACAGAACCGTTCCTACACCGTACCATGCGGTACCAGCAGTGGAAAAGCACAAAAGCGAGCCGAACCATTCGGTTCCATGCAGTGGAAAAGCGCCATAACTGTCTGTTAATAGAGAAGCACCGAGACCCAGTGAAGACCTCACTCGGTCTAAAATAAGGTAGGAAATGGAAACGTTTTTTTAATACTTCCAGTAGCATGTTGATAAGGGGAAGGAAGGAACCAGAGAAGGAAAAATATAAGCAGATTAAACTTCAGCTTTAATATGACATTGCTGCACTATGCATCAGTAATAAAGGCTGTGATCCTTTTCTTCTTCTTTTTTTTTTTTCCTTTAGTGACGCTGTGGTATCTCAAGTATTGGATGAACTGGGCCTTAATCTTACAGATGAACTCTCCAGTGAGTATTTCCCACAAAATATAAACTTTAAAAATAAGCATTGCTAATTTTACACTTTAAAATTCAAATATGGGACTGTCAGCCTTGTGATCCTGACAGCAAAGCCAACTTTGTAGTTTCCTGTGTCACCTGCCTCCTGGTTTGACTTTGAATGATCACACCTCCTATTCATTATCCAGTGAGCAGGTGATAGGAAGGTTTCCTCTGCCTGGCGGTGCAGAGAGGGCCAAACCAATGTCTGTAGAGTTCAGAAAGAATTTTAATCTTGTTAGAATGGGATAAAACAGCCAACATGTTTATTGGGGGTTCAGGTATCGCTCTTCATCAGGACTTTTCTTGCTGTTCTAACCTCCAATAGGACCAAAGAATGATTGTATTATTTGTATTTGAAAGAAATAGGCTGCACAGTGTGGCAGGGATGTGTAAATCACAGGATTGACTGCACAGGATTACGCCAAATACCTGGAGTGTAAAAACTCTATATTGGTTGACCTAAAGCAGACCTCAGGTCTTGTGCTTTTAAAAAGCATGTTTTGTTTTTTGTCACACATTCACTGTAGAAATAATATATGCAATTTGATTTGGAGCAATCACATATTTATTCAGAAACTAGGGACTATCCGTGCTAAAATATACAGGGGCATCTCATAAAATTAGAAAATCACCAAAAAGTTAATTTCAGTAGTTCAATTCAAAAAGTTAAACTCATATATATTTTATATTGCTGCATTACACACAGAGTGATATATTTCAAGCATTTCTTTCTTTTAATTTTGATGATTAGGTCTTACAGCTAGTGAAAACACAAAATTAAATATCTCAGAAAATTTGAATATTACATAGGACCAATAAAAAAGGATTTTTTAATATAGAAATGTTGGCTGACTGAAAAGTATGTCCATGTACAGTATAGTATGCACTCGATACTTGATCGGGACTCTTTTTGCATGAATTGCTGGCATGGCGGCGATCAGCCTGTGGCACTGCTGAGGTGTTATGAAATCCCAGATTGCTTTAATAGCAGCCTTCAACTCGTCTGCATTGTTGGGACTGCGGTCTCTCATCTTCCTCTTGACAATACCCTACAGATTCTCTATGGGGTTTAGCTTAGGCGAGTTTTCTGGCTGATCAAGCACAGTGATACCATGATCATTAAACCAGGTATTGGTACCTCTTGGCAGTGTGGGCAGGTACCAAGTACAGCTGGAAAGTTAAATCCGAATCTCCATAAAGCTGGTCAGCAGAGGGAAACATGAAGTGCTCTAGAATTTACTGGTAGTGAGCTGTGCTAATTTTGGACTTAATAAAACACAGTGGATCAACACCAGCAAATAACATGGCTCCCCAAATCATCATGGACTGTGGAAAACGTTGCACTTCATTTGGAAGTCAAGGTTCCAGAGTCTGGAGGAAGAGTGGAGAGACACAGAATCCAAGTTGAATGAGGTCCAGTGTGAAGTTTCCAGAGTCAGTAATGGTTTGGGGAGCCATGTCATCTGCTGGTGTTGGTCCACTGTGTTTCATCAAGCCCCAAGTCGGAGCAGCCCTCTAGCAGGAAATTCTAGAGCACTTCACGCTTCCCTCTGCTGACCAGCTTTATGGAGATGCTGATTTCATTTTCCTGCAGGACTTTGCATCTGCCCAAACTGTCTAAAATACCAATACCTGGTTTAACAACCATGGTATCACTGTGTTTGATTGGCCAGCAAACTCACCTGACCTAAACCCCATTGAAAATCTGTAGGCAATTGTCAAAAGGGAAGATGAGACACCATGCAGACTTGCCTAATATCAGTAAGGCAACATTAAAAATCTTTTTTTTTTTTTTTTATTGGTCTTATGTAATCTTCTAATTTTCTGAGATACAGAATTTTGGGTTTTCACTAGCTGTAAGCCATAATCGTCAAAATTAAAAGAAATAAATGCTTAAAATATATCACTGTGTGTAAGGCATCTATAAAATATATTTCACTTTTTCAACAAGAGTTTCACTTTTTCAGTTGAATTACTGAAATAAAATACCTTTTTGATGATCTAATTTACATTATACATCAGCAGCCAGCATCAAATTTGTTTAATACAAATGAAAACCATATAGCCAGAGAACAATGCAGCACTTGATGAAAGGTAGGAATATATAATAGTTCATAAAGTCCTTATGAAGAGCCAGCCTGAAGAAGAAATATCCCAGCACCAGCTTCAGTGTGATGCAGTCACCAACAAGTCCTATAGCATGTTTACAGTCTGACCAATCTCTTGTAGCATATCTGCAGTCTCCGAACATCTCCACTTTCTGACCACTTTCTCTATTGGTATTTTCCCTGAATATTCTATGCAGCCCTTTTAGAGATGTCAGAGGCTGCACTTAAGCCCCCTTATATCAAGAAAGTTGACCATCGCTGCTGCAACAGCTGAATTGTTAGCTGAACTTGAGTTTTAGAGCCAGTAGTGATGAACCTTTGTCCACATGAGACAGGATTTGTATCCCCATCCAAAAAAAAAAAACACTTTAATGCAGTTCAGAAGCAATTTTTCAATGATCTCAAGGGAGTCTCAAATGTCAAACTGACACCATCAACCGCCCTTTTAAAGTTGAAATCCAGGAATTCAGCAACTTTGCAAAAAGTGCAGGTACACTATAAGTTAAATTAGGTGCTTGTCCTCTTTGGGTCTTATCACTATTACTGGCTGTGAGAGGAGAGAAGCACACAGAGCAGCGTTATCCGGTGTCCTCCTCTGTTGCCCATTCACAGAAGTCTTTGTATTTTGTGAGTTCACTTAATACAAAGGCTTCTGTGAATGGGCAGAAATGGCAATTCTAGCAACTCTGCTCTTGAAGGAGCGGAGACCCCAGGGAGCAGCATCGGAGCTCTGGAATCTATCTTCTTGGAGCACAATAAACCTGTCAGATGTAAATATTCGAGATAAGTCTGGGAGGCACCAGGCACCTGGCACCTTGTTGGACTTAACTCATTGTATGCCTGCAGTTTTTACAAAGTAGCTGAATTCCTGGAGTTTAGCTTTAATGTTTCTTTTGTCTTTTACTTTAAGTCCATCTGAAACATGTCTATCTAAGACTACTCTGTCCAAGGGTTGATTACACTGTGATTTGACTTCCCATATGAGGGTGACAACCCAGTTAATTTTGAAGTGGGAAAATCCATTGGCAGGATCAACAGGTCGTAAGACAGGTTTAGCGGCACTTCAAAGATCTGAATCCAGTGGTCACCCCACCCTGGCCAGGGAGCATGCGCAGACCACAGCTCCGCGCTAGGTCAGTTGCAACAAAGCCCCATTGGATGGGGGCTGGCCAGCGAGTTAAACACCTTAAGAGGTCGCATACAACCAGATCTCAGCCTGAGTCGCAGCATTCCTCCTGGCCGACAGCCCACTATTTTGATGGCGAGGAGGTTCTGTCTGGAGCGGTGCCCGCCTGGTTCCTGGTATGGTGAGTAGCTATCCCCCTCCCCTGGAGGGTTGTGGGGTGGACGGCGGCCCCTCCCTGGGACGGTCGGACCTGTGGGTCCCCCTCAGGACCCCCCTTGGTTGTTGGTGGTCCCTGTGGGTCATCTGGTATCCATCCACAACCCCCACCATCTTTGGTAGTGTGGTGGGTTGGGATGGTGACTGGGGCTGGTGTGCTGCACTGTACCGGTCGTAGCCTATTTGCTTCAATTGGTCGGCTGCCATGTTTGTGTAGTCCAGCGGCCATTTTTCGTTGGTCCGGCGTGCTAATAGAGCTGCGGAAATGACACAGGATCCTCTGGGGGGGCGATATTGGCTATGGGAGCTCCTCCTTTCCCCTGGTGTGGACTCCTGGGTTTTTCCTTTCCTGAACTGCTTTGTGCGGGTACAAAAATTCATAATTAAGTCCATTCGCATGCTCACGGCATCCCTTCATCAGGGGGGGCTTTCTTCTATCGACATCAAGGATGCTTACCTGCACATTCCAATATGTGCCTGCACCAGCGCTTCCTCATTTTTGCTGTGGGAGAGGAGCATTGCCAGTTTGTGGCATCATTACCCTTTGGTCTCCTCCCCACTCCTCTGGTCTTCACAAAAGTGTTGGCCCCAGTTCTGGCGTTGCTGTGTCTGCGGGGGATTGCGGTACTGGGCTATCTGGACGACCTCCTCTTGCGAGTGGAGTCCTCTGCCGCCTTTTTGGACGACGTGGAGAACACTATCCAGACCCTGAAGATGTTTGGTTGGCTTCTAAATTACCAGAAGTCTGCTCTGATTTTATCCAGAAAATTGAATTATCTGGGTCTGACTCTCGATTCAGCTCTAGCCAGAGTTTTCCTTCCTCTGGACAAACTCCAGAAGTTGCATGCTGCAATTCATCTACTGCTGTTCCACAGATGGTCCTCCCTCCGGACTTGCATGCGGGTGCTGGGCCTGATTGGTTTCTACCTTCGAGGCGGTTTCGTTTGCACAGTTTCATACAAGGTCCCTTCAAAAGGGGATCCTGGTGAAATGGGTCAAGTGTCCGAGGTCTCTGGACAATCCGATTCGGCTTAGCTGGGAAACCAGGGGGGGTCCCTGTTCTGGTGGCTTTGCTTTCCAGCTCTTTGGCAGTGCAAATCCTTTTTCTCCTTGTATTGGACAGTGGTCGCTACAGATGCCAGTCTGTCCGAATAGGGAGATGTCCTGGGACTGAGCTCCGCTTAGGGTTGTTGGATGCTGAAAGAGTCCATACTACCGGTCAGTGTCTTGAAACTTGGGGTGATCAGGCTGTGCCTGGATCGCTGGATGGATTGACTCTGGGGGCTCCCAGTATGGATCCAGTCGGACAATGCCAGGCTGGTGGTCTATGTCTACCACCAGGGCAGAACAAAGAGAGTGTTGGCAATCCTAGAAGTAGCCAGCATTCTTCGAAGTGCAGAACGCTCGTTCCGGGCCCTCTCCACCGTAAACATTACAGGAGGGAAAAACTGTCAGGCCGACTATCTCA
Organism: Pelophylax lessonae; assembly: GCF_965119305.1. Lineage (NCBI taxonomy): Eukaryota > Metazoa > Chordata > Amphibia > Anura > Ranidae > Pelophylax > Pelophylax lessonae. Next base: position 57,184,919 of record NC_138779.1, on the reverse strand, counting down.
GTCGGCAGGCGTTGGACCACGGAGAGTGGTCCTTTTCACACCTTGTTTTTCATTAGATAGGTCTCCGGTGGGGCTCCCCGAGGTGGATGTTGGTGTCCCGGCTCAACAGAGAGGTACCGAGGTTTGTGGCTATTCTGGAGGGCACCACGGATGGGCTGGTGGCCTCGTGGGGTCAGTATCGTCTGATATACGCTTTTCCTTCTCTCAAGCTTCTGCCGTGGCTTTTGCGCAGGTTTGAGGCCAAGGAGATTCCGGTCAGTCTGGTGGCCCCCGGACTGGCCTCACCTGTCTTGGTACACTGACCTGGTGCGACTGGTCGCCGATGTCCCTTGGAGACTGCCTGTCAGAGAGGATCTATTGTTCCAAGGGCCAGTCTTCCAATCCTGCCTTAGTCGCTGGCTTTGGCGGCCTGGCTGTTGGATAGCTGTTTGCTTAGTTCAGAGATTCTGACACTGCTGAAGGCTAGGAGGTCTACCTCTAGGAAGATCTACCATCATACGTGATACGTGAAAAGCATACATTTCGTGGTGTTAAACAATCCGGGTTCACCCTCATTCCTTTTCTGTGGCTCGGATTTTGACTTTCCTTCAATGAGGTGTCAAGCAGAAATTGGCTTTGAGTACAATCAAAGGCCAGGTGTGGGCCTTGGGGGTCTTCTTTCAACGACCCCTGGCCATGCACTCTCTGGTGCATACTTTTTTCAAGGGGCTCGACATCTGACTCCACCTGGCCAAGTCTTTTTTTTTTTTTTTTTTTCCTGCCTAGTGCCCTTCTCCTGTAGGGGACAATATAACCTATGGTTTGAATAATGGAGTGCTGTGTTCGTCAATTAACTCAGAGAAATATATTTTACAGTAAGTACAAAAGCACAAAAATCCAGTTCTTCTGCTACTGCTATTTGTCACTATTTTAGCGCTGCTTTTTTGTTTTTTACAATTGCACAGCAGCTGGTGTGTGTGTGTGTGTGTGTGTGTGTGTGTGTGTGTGTATGTATATGTATATATATATATATATATATATATATATATATATATAAATGTGTGTGGTTTTATTATGAATGGGCTGCTAACGCCCATTTCTTCTTGCTTTTTTTTTGTTTTGTTTTTTAGTAGTGCAATGTAACTGATGGTATATTCGTTCTGGTGCAGTGCATTGGGTTCTGGCACTAGAGTGCCATTCACAATGACAGGCACCACAATACCTCGGGGGCCTGATCTGTCCTATACTCTTAGCATGGTGGGAGGAAGGTGTGGAGAGTGGGGGTTTATTGTAATTAGGGGCCCGCAGAAGCTCTAAAGTAGACTTGGCTGGGGAGGGGGGGGGCCCGAGGGGCATCGGCACAGTAAGCTCCCAAGGGGGTGCCGGGTCCCTTGGGTGCCTCACCTAGGCCTTTAGGGGCACCCTGGTTATATCATTTTGGCACGATCTTGGGGCTCCCCAAGGAATTAGCTAGAACCCTGAGGTACTCTGCGCAATTTATGTACAAGTTGTGGTATAAGCTATACTTTCTCATGATGTATCATCTTGATCTATGTACTGCTAACGGAATATGTTGTTGTATGTTGAAAATATTTAATAAAAACTTATTGAAAAGACAGGCACCACAATATGTCACCCATAGAGCAGATGCGTTGCCACAACGCACAAGTAATATTGGGCCCCAAGTGTTCATGCACTTGCACTGTAAGGGTGGTTGTTTTGCTGTCACTGCATAAGCTTTGTTTTTTGCATCCAATATCTGTTTATGGTACATGTCATCCTCTTCTTGCACTATGCAGGCCTACCGAGTACAGGAGGATCCCTCAGCGTGGCCGGAGGGAAGAGAGCGGAGCCTACGGCTGCCCTGGCCGATGCAGATGCAGACCTGGAAGAGCGACTGAACAATCTGCGACGGGACTAACGTGTTAAATAACGTATTACATGGACTCCAAGTTTTATCTATATATTTTTTTCTGTTATGAGTGAGGATAATAGGTGGATAGGGTGGAACCTGGCGGAGGTTTAAATTAATGATTTGCGCATTTAACGCTTTGGCCTAAAGCCAGTTTCACGGCACCTATAGTGGATGCCAGTTTCTGCCCTCAGCTTTTGGCTGGTTCTGATTTCTTCTGTAGCTCAGACACTCCCTTTCCACAAAGATTATTTAAGTCCGAGAAGACTGTTCTGTCTTCATCTTGTGTCCTAATTCTGCCTTCATACTGGGTGACACATTATTATATAAAATATATACAATCTGTAAAACCAAAGGCTTAAAGAGCACCCGTGAACATAATGTCATTATTAAGGAAGCTGAGGGAGGTAGTCTCCATTCATGTTTTTCCAATAATGGGAGGTAGACTCTGTACATGGTTTTTCCAATAATGGGAGGTAGATTCTGTACATGGTTCTTCCAACAACGGGAGGTAGACTTTGTACATGGTTCTTCCAATAATGGGAGGTAGACTTTGTACATGGTTCTTCCAATAATGGGAGGTAGACTGTGTACATGGTTCTTCCAATAATGAAGGTCTTGGAGTGTTTTTGAGGTGTCTGGTTTAGGGCCCACCCTAGTGCTGAGTGCCTTAATGTTGTCTTTATAGTACTGGAGCAATGTTGAAAGATTATATTTCACAGGCCCAACTGTTATTTAGCATCTCAGGATAACATGGTAGGTGTAAAAACCCAAGTTAGGATTTGCTATATGTAAATTCAAAAAATGACTTCTCCTTTTGAGGCCTGTTAACAGGTGACCCAATTGTGGTTTTTAGGCTGCAGCCTCTCCTATCGTGGACCTCTCAGTAGTTATTCTGTTTTTATGGATTATGTTTGGGTCCCTAATACAAATAGCTTGAAACTGATCTGAAAAGTTTATTGTAAAAAAAATACGCCAATGCATTTCAGGGGAAAGGCCCCCTTCAGGGCATAATCATAACGTGTGGATATGCTGTTATCTCAGCCTCAAAGCAGTCATTTTAATTGATCTTGTCTGAAGTTAATCTCACACCTTATATTTAAGCCCTGAAGTAGGGAGAGGTAGTTCCCCCCAAATGCATTGGAGGTATTTTATAACAACTTCAGGCTCTTAGACCATTTGTACTTGGGCGTTCCTAACTTTACTCATAAGATGTAATTTGCATAGTCATCCTTCATAGCTGCAATGATAGTATGTATATTTAAAGGGGTGTGGTTTATTGGTGGAGGTGGTACAAATCCATTTGTATGAAAGGCAGGATTAACCCTTTTAAAAGGCACTAAGAACTCCATTACGGAATAAAACACAAGTCCCTACCTTCTCTACCCACCTCTATAAAAAAAAAGGCTGCACATTTTGGTGCTCTAAAGTTCTGCAACTGCTGAGGGTAGCTCAGGGGGGAAAAGATTATCCATAGTTGTCCTGCTTTTTAGTGTCATGTCTGTTATTACAGGGCAATTCCTACAAGCGGGCATCAGAAGGAGGCAGCGGCAAATAAAATGTAAACTGCAGTGACCTCTGTGCCATTAATCCTGCTATTCATCTGACCAATTTCTGGCCCTTGTCCTGATCTGGGTTGCGGAAATTGTTTGAAGGCCTCTGGAATGCGACTCTAGTGGAGAGGAAGAGAACTGCAGGCTAGCGGTCACAATGGTTCCTCAGACTTTGACTTTGGAACAGAGATTTTTTTTTTCTTTTTTTATATCCGGGTCACAGAGGTGACTGTAGCTTACATTTAAGTGTCATCCCTGTTGGCTCGCTCCTGAACTGATTGCTGATTTTGGGTGGCTCTCTGTTTTGGGTCTGATTTATCTTTATGGTGGTCTATCTCTGTATGTCCTTTATAGTCCATTCCTGTAAAGATGTGTCTTTGTATAATACATTTTACTATAATTAAAAAAGAATAAAAAAAAAATAAAAGTGTATTTATCATAAGACATTTAGTTCCTCTCCTTCAGTTTCATTCACTACGTGAAAAAAATTATTCTTTTATGGTATTTCTAGGTTATAACACCAAGGGATAGTTGATCCAGGGAATATCCCTTTTTCCTCTTGGAAGATGACGAAGGAAATGTTTTTTTCCCTGCAAATTTTTTTGCCTTTCTCTTGATCTATTGTGGGTATTTGATTGTGTGTGTGTGTGTATGTATGTGTGTGTGTATGTATGTATGTATGTATGTATGTGTGTGTGTGTATATATATATATATAATTTTTTTTTTTGTCCATGTTAGTTTATCTAGATGGACTTGGTCTTCAGCCTGACTATGTAACTAGAGTCACAGATGGCACTAGAAGCCTAATGGAAAACGAGGCACTGGATACAAATTTTATGGTAGATCTGAGAGAGTCAGTGGCTCTGGTAAGACTGCTTTTCAGAAAACAGGAACAAGGGGACCCAAAATTGAGAATCCACATATATTCAGTTTAATGAGAGCGCCAAACAAAAGGTCCAACAGCCCAAAATCCAGCACAGTGACTAACCAGCATTAGGTTAGTCAGTTAGAATCCCAACCACGGCATACCTGCCTGGAATTTACATATTCTCCCTGTGCCTGCATGGGTTTCCTTCAGGTATTCCGGTTTCCTACCACATACCAAAGATATACTGGTAGGATAATTGGATCCTGTCTGAATTGGCCTTAGTATGTGTATGTATGGATGCAAGTTGGCAACCTTTAGGTTGTACAGGGACTGGTAACAGGGACTGATGTGATTGTACAATATATAAAGTGCTGCATAAATTGAGAGTAAATGGGTACAGGATAACCCAAATCGATGATGAAAGAATACCCAGAAATAATCTGTAGATGTTACTGCACAGCTAGAATAGGTGTATCAGCAAAACACATATACAGTGCCTTGTAAAAGTATCCCCCCCCCCCTTGACTTTTTACCTATTTTGTTACATTACAGCCTTAAGTTCAATGTTTTTGTTAATCTGAATTTTATGTGATGACTAGAACACCATAGTCTAAGTTGGTAAAGTGAAATGAGAAAAATATATACATAAAACTATTTTTTAGAAATAGAAAACAGAAAATTGGCATGTGCGTATGTATTCACCCCCTTTGTTATGAAGCCCATAAAAACTGATGCAACCAATTACCTTCAGAAGTCACATAATTAGTGAAATGATGTCCACCTGTGTGCAATCTAAGTGTCACATAAACTGTCATTGCATATACACACCTTTTTTTTGAAAGGCCCCAGAGGCTGCAACACCTAAGCAAGAGGCACCACTCACCAAACACTGACATGAAGACCAAGGAACTCTCCAAACAAGTAAGGGTCAATGTTGCTGAGAAGTACAAGTCAGGGTTAGGTTATAATAAAATATCCAAATCATTGAGGGTCTCCGGGAGCACCAATCGAATCTATCATAACCAAATGGAAAGAACATGGCACAACAGCAAACCTGCCAAGAGATGGCCGCCCACCAAAACTTACGGACTGGGCAAGGAAGGTATTAATCAGGAGCTGCAGAGTTCCACAGCGGAGACTGTAGTACCTGTACATAGGATGACAATAAGCTGTACGCTCCATAGAGTTGGGCTTTATGGCAGTGGCCAGAAGAAAGCTATTACTTTCAGCAAAAAACAAAATGGCACGTTTTGAGTTTGCGAAAAGGCATGTGGGAGACTCCCAAAATGTATGAAGGAAGGTGCTCTGGTCTGATGAGACAAAAAATTTAACTTATCGGCCATCAAAGAAAACGCTATGTCTGGCACAAACCCAAAGAACACCATCCCCACAGTGAAACATGGTGGTGGCAGTATCATGCTGTGGGGATGTTTTTATTTGCCGGGACTGGGAAACTGGTCAGAGTTGAGGAAAAGATGGATGGTGCTAAATACAGGGATATTCTTGAACAAAACCTGTACCACTCTGTGCATGATTTGAGGCTGGGACGGAGGTTCACCTTCCAGCAGGACAATGACCCCAAACACACTGCTAAAGCAACACTTGAGTGGTTTAAGGGGAAACATGTAAATTTGTTGGAAAGGCCTAGTGACAGTCAAAGCCCAGACCTCAATCCAATAGAAAATCTGTGGTCAGACTTAGATTGCTGTTCACAAGCGCAAATCATCCAACTTGAAGGAGCTGGAGAAGTTTTGCAAGGAGGAATGGGCAAAAATCCCAGTGGTAAGATGTGGAAAGCTCATAGAGACTTATCCAAAGCGACTTAGAGCTGTGATTGCCACAAAAGGTGGCTCTACAAAGTATTGACTTTAGGGGGGTGAATAGTTATGCACATTGACTTTTTCTGTTATGTTGTCCTATTTGTTGTTTGCTTCACAATAAAAAAAATCATCAAAGTTGTGGGCATGTTCTGTAAATTAAATGATGCAAATCCTCAAACAATCCATGTTAATTCCAGGTTGTGTGGCAACAAAACATGAAAAAATGCCAAGGGGGTGAATACTTTTGCAAGGCACTGTATGTGAGTTACAGGACATTGATTCCAGGGATCCTGTAACCTTAGTACAGTTAAGGGCCATACACACTATAAGATTTTCTGAAGACTTTTTCCTTCAGATTTACCTTTTCTATGTAGTGCAAGGGCCTGCCCGATAGCATACAAATGTAAAGTGTTTAGGTTTGACCTCATATTATATGGTTTTGGTAAGTCTAAAGGAAAAAGACTTCAGAAAGTCTTATAGTGTGTATGGCCCATTACAAATCCTTCCTAGTTAATGTGCTATCTTTGAGTTCTGCCACTTGCAACATCTGAGCCCTGAAGAAGGGTTAGTTTTTTTGGACCCCCAATACACAATGGTAATAGGAACTGGATACTGGCTTTAACCCTTTCAAATGTTTGGACAGACAATTGAAAGAGATTGTCATCTTTATCCATTTAGGGCAAAGTGATTGTGTGAATGATAGCCCTACCCACCCTGAGCCAGTGATATTCACCTTACCAATGCTGCCCCCATCACAGCTGGCACCAGAATCTCCTTTGTGCACGAATTCTGAAACTAATGCCTCGTACACACGCAACGATTATCGGCCGTCTTTTGTCCAGTGTTGTTGTGTTGGTTGAAATGTGCTCTAGACTGCGCACGAATTTTCTCGGCCAACAAAAACCAACTTCAGAAGTGATGTCATGTGTTGGTTTACTTTCCGTGTGTTTTTTCTTCTCTGAGTATGCCCAGTCTTGCTCATCAGATTTCTGTCTGCTGAAATCTGTACTAACTGACGGAAAATCGGCCGTTCTGTTGACGGCCAACAAAAATTTTATAGCCTGCACACCAGATTTTTTTCGGCCGAAAATTCAGAGTCGGTTGTCTAAAGCATCATACTAACAAGCCGAAAATCGGCCGATCGGACGTTGGCCGAAAATTCACGGCCAACTATCAATGTGTGTGTATGAGGCATGAGAGGGAGAGTGTCACGTCCTTTGTTGCGTGATGCTGCCGTGTCCTAGAGATTGGTTGCTAGACGTGGTAGGAGGTCAGATGCCCCCCCCCCCCCCATTCCCAGCTGTTCCAGATATTTTCACCCAAAAAGGCAGCAGAAGGAGCTGTGGGGGAGTAATGATAATGGGGTGCTCTATATGGGATTTTTTTATTTTTTGCAATCCCGTATTGACAGATAAGATAAATGTACTATTCCTGCATGTTTTACATTTTCATTCTACTGTCTGTAGTTCTTCTGTAAAGTCAAGGGTGGCTAGCTGGATCTGGACCCCTCTATGGAGCAAACTTTACAATTTCCTCTATTGATCGCTAATCCACCTTAATCCTCAAAGAGGCCATTGATTAAGTCACACCTCGCTGTTAGGCCTGGTAGTCTGGTTTGAGCACCTTGCTTAGTCATCACATGACGTATGAGATCACTTGCGTTGGTGATTCAGAAAGAGGTGTGGCCTTTTAGTTCTCATGTTCCATCGCATGTCGTTGAACTTCAAACTTAGTCTGCCAGCTGAGGGTGTGTGTTTGTGAATGGAGCATTCTGTCTTATGGATCAGGTCACATGAGTATCGGTGCCTCAGCGGCTTTCCTTACTAAAAGTTTAGCAGGGTAAAAAGAATACTTTCACAGACTCCTGTAAGTTTGTGCTAGATTCAATCAACCCTGTCGCTCAGTTGTGGTAAAAAGACAAAACATCTTTTCTAAACCCAATCAGATTAGTTGGATAAAATTACCTCTATACTATCCTTTAGTAAATACAGGTGCATCTAAAAAAAAATTTAATATCATCAAAAAGTTTCTTTATTTCAGTAATTCAAATAGTGAAACTCATATTATATAGATTCATTACACACAGATTGATATATTTCAAGCATTTCTTTTATTTTAATGTTGATGATTATTAAAAAAGAATAGCGCACACATGCAAAAGAAATGACTATCAAATATGGAGACAATCCATAAATAAAAATGGGGATTTAGTCCCACCATATGGCCATATCGTGCTCAAGCCCACCACTACGTCAATGTTGATGATTATAGCTTCTAGCCATTGAGAACCCAAAATTCAGTATCTCAGAAAATTAGAATATTCCATAGGACCAATAAAAAAACAGCCGTCTGTCCTTCTCCCTGGGATGATCACAGAGACCATGTGATCCTGCTATATAGGATCACATTTCTCTGTGATCATTTAACAAGGCACGCCCCCCCACAGTTAGAATCACTCCCCTAGGCTCACATTTAACCCCTTGATCACCAACAGTATTAACCCCTTCCCTGCCAATGGCATCATTACAGTAACAGTGCATATTTTTAGCACTGATTACTGTAGTAATGTGACTGGTACCCCCAAAAGTGTAAAAAAATGTCAGGGGTCCGATCTGTCCGCCGCAATGTCGCAGTCCTGCAAAAAATCGCAGATCGCCGCCATTACTAGTAAAAAAAAAAAAACAATAAAAATGACATAAAAAAAATCTTTCCCGTAGTAAGTAGACGCGATAACTTGCGCAAACCAATCAAAATACGCTCATTGCGATTTTTTTTTTTTCTTCCTAAAATTGGCCTAAAATGTTAAAAAATGTAGATTTAATAAAATTTTTTTTTAAATGTCATATAAAAGAATGTGAAAAATATTTTTTTTCCCCAAATTTTCGCAATTTTTTTGTTTTATAGCGCAAAAAATAAAAATCGCACAGGTGATCAAATACCACCAAAAGAAAGCTCTATTTGTGGGGAAAAAAGGACCTGGTCAGGAAGGGGGTAAAATCTTCCGGGGCTGAGGTGGTTAATTACTGCATCAATGCGACGTCGCATGGAGGCAATCAGCCTGAGGCACTGCTGATGTGTTATGGAAGCCCAGCTTGCTTTGATAGTGGTTTTTGGCTCATTTGCATTGACGGGTCTGGTGTCACTTATCTTCCTCTTTACAATACCCCACAGTTTCTCTATGGGGTTTAGGTCAGGCGAGTTTGCTGGCCAATCAAACACAGTGATCCCATGATTAATAAACCAGGTATTTGTACTTTTGGCAGTGTGGGCAGGTGCAAAGACCTCCTGGAAAATTAAATCAGCATCTCCATAAAGCCGGTCAGTAGAGGGAAGCGTGAAGTGCTCTAAAATTTCCTGCTAAAGGGCTGCACTGACTTTGGGCTTGATAAAACGCAGTGGACCAACATCAGCAGAAGACACGGCCCCCCAAATCTTAACTGGTTGTGGGTGCTTCACCCCAGACCTCATGCAACTTGGTTTCTATGCCTCTACCTCCAGACTCTGGGACCTTAATTTCCAAATGAAATGCAAAATTTACTTTCACCCTAAAAGAGGACTTTAGACCACTAAGCAACAGTCCAGTCCTTTTTCTCCTCAACCTAGGTAAGACGCTTATGACATTGGCTCTGTTACCGGAGTGGCTTGACATAAGGAATGCGACCGTTGTAGCCCATGTCCTGGATACGTCTGTGTGTGGTGGCTCTTGAAGCTCTGACACCAGCTGTAGTCCACTACTTGCGAATTTCCTAATTCTTGAATGGTCTTTGCTTCACAATCCTCTCAAGGCTGCAGTTTAACCCTGTTGCTTGTTCACCCTTTTCTACCAAACTTTCTTCTACTCAACTTATTATTAATATGCTTGGATACAGCACTCTGTGAACAGCCAGATTCTTTAGCAATGACCTTTTTTGACTTACCCTCCTTGTGGAGGGTGTCAATGACTGCTGACTTGGCAGTTGTCCAGAAGACCGTCTTCTCCATGATTGTGTAACCCACTGAACCAGACAGAGAGACAATGTAAAGGCTCAGGAAACCTTTACAGGTGTTTTGAGCTGATTAGAGTCTACAATATTGAACTTTTTCTCAATATTCTAATTTTCTGAGATGCTGGATTTTGGGTTTTCCCTAGCTGTAAGCCATAATCATCAAAATTAAAAGAAAAAAAAATGCTTGAAATATATTATAATTATATAAATTAACTTTGTGATGATATTCTAATTTTTTGAGATGCACCTGTATATCCATGGGTGCAGGTCAGTTGCTGTCATTTATGGTATCAGTGCAAGAAAAAGTGCCCCGTCAGTGGGAGGAATAGTGCCCCATCAATGAAAGAAGTGCATGAATAGTGTCCCATCAGTGGGAGGAATAGTGTCTCATTGTTTGCATAAGTGGGAAAGAATAGTGCTCCATAGTGGTGTCAGTGGGAGGAATAGTGCCCCATCACTGGTGTCTGTGGGAGAAATAGTGTCTCATTGTTTGCATAAGTGGGAAAGAATAGTGCTCCATCAGTGGTGTCAGTGGGCGGAATAGTGTCCCATCAGTGGTGTCACTGGAAGGAAATTTGCCCCTTCAGTGGGAGGAATAGTCTTATTGTGTAAGTAGGGAAGAATAGTGCCCCATCAGTGGTGTCAGTGGAAGCAAACGTGCCTCATCAGTGGTGTCACTGGGAGGAATAGCGTCTCATTGTGTAAGTGGGGAGGAATAGTGCCCCATCTTTGGTATCAGTGGGTGAAATAGTGCCCCATCCTTGGTGTCAGTAGAAGGAGTAGTGCCTCATCTTTATTGGTTGGAGAAATAGCATCCCTTTCTTAGCAGAAGTAATTTTGCCCAAATGATTGTGTCAGTGGGAGTAATAGTGCTCCGTCACTGGTGTCTGTGGGAGGAATAGTGTCCCATCAGTGGTGTCACTGGGAGGACTAGTGTCTCATTGGTTGTGTAAGTGGGGAGGAATAGTACCCCATCCTTGGGGTCAGTAGAAGGAGTAGGGCTTCATCTTTGTTGGTTAGAGAAATAGCATCTCTTTCTCAGCAGAGGTAATATTGCCCAAATGTTTGTCTCAGTGGGAGGAATAGTGCCCCATCAGTGGTGTCACTGGGAGGACTAGTGTCTCATTGGTTGTGTAAGTGGGGAGGAATAGTACCCCATCCTTGGGGTCAGTAGAAGGAGTAGGGCATCATCTTTGTTGGTTAGAGAAATAGCATCTCTTTCTCAGCAGAGGTAATATTGCCCAATTGTTTGTCTCAGTGGGAGGAATAGTGCCCCATCAGTGGTGTCACTGGGAGGACTAGTGTCTCATTGGTTGTGTAAGTGGGGAGGAATAGTGCCCCATCCTTGGTATCGGTAGGTGGAATAATGTCCCATCCTTGGAGTCAGTAGAAGGAGTAGTGCTTCATCCTGGTTGGTTAGAGAAATAGCATCCCTTTCTCAGCAGAGGTAATATTGCCCAAATGTTTGTGTCAGTGGAAGGAATAGTGCCCCATCAGTGGTGTCACTGGGAGGAATAGTGTCCCATCAGTGGTGTCACTTGGAGGAATAGTGCCCCATCAGTGGTGTCACTGGGAGGAATAATGTCTCATTGTTTGTGTAAATGGGGAGGAATAGTGCCCCATCCTTGGTAGCACAGTAGGTGGAACAGTTCCCCATATTTGGTATCAGTGGGTGGAATAGTGCCTCATCCATGGAATCAGTAGAAGGAGTAGTGCCTCATCCTTGGAATCAGTAGGAGTAGTAGTGCCTCACCTCATCCTTGGAATCAGTAGGAGTAGTAGTGCCTCATATTTGGAATCAGTAGGAGTAGTAGTGCCTCATCCTTGGAATCAGTAGGAGTAGTAGTGCCTCATCCTTGGAATCAGTAGGAGTAGTAGTGCCTCATCCTTGGAATCAGTAGAAGGAGTAGTGCCTCATCCTTGGAATCAGTAGAAGGAGTAGTGCCTCATCCTTGGAATCAGTGAAAGGAGTAGTGCCTCATCCTTGGAATCAGTAGGAGTAGTAGTGCCTCATCCTTGGAATCAGTAGGAGTAGTGCCTCTTCCTTGGAATCAGTAGGAGTAGTGCCTCATCTTTGTTGGTTGGAGAAATAGCATCTCTTTCTTAGCAGAGGGAATATTTCACAAATGTTTGTGTGAGTGGGAGGAATTGTGCCCCATTATTAGTTGGAAGAATAATGCCCCAAGGGCCAGTTATAGGCAAGCTAAGGGCCACATCCAAACTACTAGTTGTAGAGATTTACAGGTTAAACACATTTTAGAAACCATTTTAATGCATTTTTTCTTCAGTATCCTGTAAAATAGTTTAGCTGATTATTTACAAAAGAAGCAATGTGAACCCATCAGGTAAAACACATTTTTATTTATTGATTTCCAAATACAAGTTCCAGATCTATTTGTCTTTGTGACATAATTCAGGAGCCATTCAGGATATTGTCAGGAGCTATGCCTGAGTTTCACTGACCTTTACATATAAATATGACACCTCCTGGAACGTACAGACAACATGGAGTCACAAAAGAGGAGAGGAACATACGGATCTCAGGCGTTGATACTAGTTTGTTGTCTCAGTCCTGCATGTTCTACATCAGTACGGGAAATGTTATCAAATTTATGACTATGTTCAGGTGTTCGGCCTCCTCCTAGAGGTCTGCGTTCCTGTAAGTGTATGCAAGATAGAATAAAACAAATGATCTTCAGTTGGAACACCCATGTAGATTGGAGCACCCCCATCTGGTCATCCTAGGGTAATGGTCGGATTTAGAGTAGACAGCACGATGGGGGATATGGAGGATTTGGAACAAACAGACCTTTTCACTAATAACGGTCCCTGTGGAAGGAAATATTGAAGGAAAATATCAGTAACTTTTATTTCTATACCTTTATTATAAGAAATGTGGCCATCTTGGTATTCGTTTATCTATGTGTATGTATACTATGTGGCCTCTTTATTTGGTACCAATGCTAGGACAGGGTCCTTTAGTAATCAAGCTAAGCTGCCCCCCCCCCCCCCCACACACACACAATTAGCTGTGAACGACTTCCAACAGTACTGGTAGCACATCCTGCCTTTTTTGTGCCCCCCTCCTGCAGAAGCCCCAAAGTCAGCTGCCTCACCTGCCTACCCTTCAGCCTGGTCCTATTATGAACCTCTATATAGTAACCTTAAAGCTGAACCCTAGGTATGGATTTTATTGCATAGTTACATTGGTCCAGTGAATGCTAAGTCCTGCGCCAAGTGGCTGTTCTTCTGCATAGTAACAACAGGAGGTTGCCTACTTAACATGGCCACCATTCACAGAACGCCTTTGTTTTTGTTTTAATGAATATGAGTCATATCATATATAAGAATATGATTGGACGAGGTGGATGGGTGGGGGCAGTGATCTTGGAAAGCACCTTGTATTGAAAAACATACAAGTGTTCTGTAAATGGCGTCTGAATGACCCCCTGTGTTTAATTTGCAGAATGGCAGCCAATCGGCACATGATCATTGTAGTAGTGCCAATAACTAAAGTGATTCTCTGCTTCCACAGCGGTCCGACTGATATAAAATATGCATACTTACCTTGGCTTAAGCTGAACCAATGTAGCTATGCAGTAAAGACTGTACCTGGAGTTCAGCTTTAAAGATGACCACACGGCCAATTACAAACTCGGGCACATTGTGACATACAAATGATATTCAGTTTGTAGAAGGCCTCTTTTACACAGGTGCTGAGGCCCTATACATGAACAGGCCATTTTTTGCAGTGTGTCTAGACTCCAGGTGCTCCATGCAGGCAACCCATTGAAGTCTATTAGGAAGAAGTGGCTGCACATGCACAGCCACTTGTCCTCATATGAGAGGCATGTGGGTGAGAAACCCAAATCCATAATTGGTATTGGGAAGAAGTGGCTGCACATGCACAGCCACTCGTCCTAATATGACAGGCATGTGGGTAAGAAACCCAAATCCATAATTGGATGTCAAACATCCAATTATATTTCAGTTTACTGCAGTCCAGAGATTTTTTTTTGATTGATCATTATGGGTTACTTTGCTTTACACATCACTGTACTTTATCTTTATTGTTGAGCAGTAATCATCCTGCCAACATGAACAGCAGTGTTTGTATCACTAGGGTGCTCAAGCATCAGCTTGGAGTTTGTATACTCTCCCAATGTTAGGCTGGGTTCACACTGGTGCGAACACAGAGCTTGCATGTCATTCGCGCTAAATTGCTGTGCAGATCACATGTGCAATGCAAATTCAGCCATAAAGTTTGTATGGCTGACTTTGCATCGCATTCAGGCCAAAATGCTACAGGACTCTTTTTTTTTAGTCCACACTGGAATTGGATTGCATGGGTGTTCACCCCTATGTAATCCGATTCCTGTACCATTTCACAGTTCACACTGCGATCTGCTAACCGATCTGGGAGTGTCAATACCTTTACATTGACACCCTTAGCGATTCGCAGATCTCAGTGTGAACCACTGTGCGATTCTGGTGCGATGCTGGAACCCATGCAGGATTGGCAGGGTTTTGTGAACCCAGCATTAATGTGGGTTGTTTACAAAGTTCATTTACACATTCATAGGTAATGAGTTTTAACGTAAAATGTACCTAGATCGATTATAGAAGAGACATTAGAGTGTAAGCTTCTCTGTACAGCAATGTGGTACATGTCTGGGTTATATACAGTATCTCACAAAAGTAAATACACCCCTCACATTTTTGTAAATATTTTATTCTATCTTTTCATGTGACAACGTTGAAGAAATGACACTTTGCTACAATGTAAAGTAGTAAGTGTACAGCTTGTATAACAGTGTAAATTTGCTGTCTCCTCAAAATAACTCAACACACAGCCATTAATGTCTAAACCGCTGGCAACAAAAGTGAGTACACCCCTAAGTGAACATGTCCAAATTGGGCACAATTAGCCATTTTCCCTCCCTGGTGTCATGTGACTCGTTAGTGTTACAAGGTCTCAGGTGTGAATGGAGAGCAGGTGTGTTAAATTTGGTGTTATCGCTCTCACTCTCTCATACTGGTCACTGGAAGTTCAACATGGCACCTTGTGGAAGAGAACTCTCTGAGGATCTGAAAAAAGAATTGTTGCTCTACATAAAGATGGCCTAGGCTATAAGAAGATTGCCAAGACCCTGAAACTGAGCTGCAGCACAGTGGCCAAGACCATACAGTGGTTTAACAGGAGAGATTCCACTCCGAATAGGCCTTGCCATGGTTGATCAAAGAAGTTGATTGCACGTCCTCAGCGTCATATCCAGAGGTTGTCTTTGGGAAATAGACGTATGAGTGCTGCCAGGATTGCTGCAGAGGTTGAAGGGTGGGGGGTCAGCCTGTCAGTGCTCAGGCCATACACCGCATACTGCATCAAATTGGTCTGCATGGCTGTTGTCCCAGAAGGAAGCCTCTTCTAAAGATGATGCACAAGAAAGAACACGAACAGTTTTCTGAAGACAAGCAGACTAAGGACATGGATTACTGGAACCATGTCCTGTGGTCTGATGAGACCAAGATAAACGTATTTGGTTCAAATGGTGTCAAGCGTGTGTGGCGGCAACCAGGTGAGGAGTACAAAGACAAGTGTGTATTGCCTACAGTCAAGCATGGTGGTGGGAGTGTCATGGTCTGGGGCTGCATGAGTGCTGCCGGCACTGGGGAGCTACAGTTCATTGAGGGAACCATGAAAGCCAACATGTACTGTGACATACTGAAGCAGAGCATGATCCCCTCCCTTCGGAGACTGGGCTGCAGAGCAGTATTCCAACATGATACCGGCCCCAAACACACCTCCAAGATGACCACTGCCTTTCTAAAGAAGCTGAGGGTAAAGGTGATGGACTGGCCAAGCATGTCTCCAGACCTAAACCCTATTGGGCATTTGTGGGGCATCCTCAAACGGAATGTGGAGGAGTGCAAGGTCTCTAACATCCACCAGCTCGGTGATGTCATCATGGAGGAGTGTAAGAAAACTCCAGTGGCAACCTGTGAAGCTCTGGTGAACTCCATGCCCAAGAGGGTTAAGGCAGTGCTGGAAAATAATGGTGGCCACACAAAATGTTGACACTTTGGGCACAATATGGACATTTTTACTTAGGGGTGTACTCACTTTTGTTGCCAGCGGTTTAGACATTAATGGCTGTGTGTTGAGTTATTTTGAGGGGACAGCAAATTTACACTGTTATACAAGCTGTACACTCACTACTTTACATTGTAGCAAAGTGTCATTTCTTCAGTGTTGTCACATGAAAAGATAGAATTACATTTTTTACAAAAATGTGAGGGGTGTACTTTTGTGAGATACTGTAAATGTATAATATGATAGTGTGTGCTCATGGTGAGGAGATTAGAGTGTAAGCTCCTCTGGTGAAGAGACGCATGTGACTGGCTCAGTGTTTTCTGTACAGCTGAGAAATATGCCAGAGCTACACTACTGTGCAAAAGTTTTAGGCAGGTGTGAAAAAATGTTGGAAATGAAGAATGCTTTCAAACATTTATATTTTAATTGTTTATGTTTATTAACTTGCAAAATGCAGAGTGAGCGAACAGAAGAAAATTCTAATATATTTAGTGTGACTACCCTTTGGCTTCAAACCAGCATCAATTCTTAAGATGGCCATACATTCTATACTTTTCTTATTCAATTTCCTTTAGATTTACCTTCAATTATGTAAAAAGGGACTGTCTGACTGCATACAAATTAAAAGTGTTTAGATTTTACCTCATATTATATGGTTTTGGTAAATCTAATGGAAAATTTACAAGAAAATTGTTTAACGCATGGCCAGCATTACACTTGCACAAAGCCAGGGATTTTGTAGGATTAGACTCAGGTGTATAATTAAACAATTATACCAAGCAGGTGCCAATGATCATAAATGTCATATGTAGCAGTGGCGGCTGGTGCTCCATGGGTCGGGGGGGGGCGTTTAGACAGACCACACCATACCCCCATACCCCCCCGGACCACACCAGCCCACACACTATACCACCCCCAACCCCCCCCCCCCCCCCGGTCGCTGGCTCACTCACCCTGGACATGTGGAGGGCAGGCAGGCAGCAGCGGCTTCCCCTTCAGTCTTCTGCTTCTCCTCCCTCCTTCTCCTCCTTGGCCAATGGCATTGCTTCGCCTTTTGGCCAATCGGGAAACCGGTCTCAGGACCCGCTTCCTTATTGGCCAGGTGGAGGATCCGTGTGACAATAGCGAATATTCATTCGCTATTGTCATAAAACTAGGTGGGCTCAGGGCGCAGTGCTCTGCGCCCCAAGCCCACCCTTTTTTGAGCCTATTAGAGCCTCTGGCTCTAATCACGTGCTTAAAAAAAAAAACCCTTTGGAATCCAAGCATCCGGCGCCCTGCATGTAGATTAGGGGGCTGGATGCATGGATGGTTGGGCGGCGCCCCTGTGCCCCCAATGGACGGGCCGTCACTGATATGTAGGTTAAAACACAGCCATTAACTGAAACAGAATTAGCTGTTTTCAAGGCTTAAAACTGGGTGAGGAGCAGCCAAACTCTGCTACTAAGGTGAGGTTGTGGAAGACCGTTTAATATATCACAGGTCATACACCATGGGAAGACCGAGCACAGCAACAAGACACAAGGTAGATATACTGGATCAGCAAGGTCTCTCCCAGGCAAAGATTTCAAAGCAGACTGGGGTTTCAAGATGTGCTGTTCAAGCTCTTTTGAAAAAGCACAAATAAACAGGCAAGGTTAAGGACTGTAGACACATTGGTCGGCCAAGGAAATTTGATGCAACAGATGAAGGACACATTGTTCTTACTTCCCTTCAACATCGGCAGATGTCCAGCAGTGCCATCAGCACAGAACTGGCAGAAACCAGTGGGACCCAGATACACCCATCCACTGTCTGGAGAAGTTTGGCCAGAAGTGGTCTTTATCGAAGAATTGCAGACAAAAAGCCATATCTCCAATGTGGAAAGAAGGTGAAGTGACTCAACTATGCATGAAAACATAAGAACTGGGGTGCAGAAAAATGGCAGCAAGGTGCTCTGGACTTATGAGTCAAAATATGAAATATTTAGCTGTAGCAGGAGGCAGTTTGTTCATGAAGGGCTGGAGAGCAGTACAACAATGAGTAAATGAGTATCTGCAGGCAACAGCGAAGCATGGTGGAGGTTCCTTGCAAGTTTGGGGCTGCATTTCTGCAAATAGAGTTGGAGATTTGGTCAGGAACAATAGTGTTCTCAATGCTGAGAAATACAGGCAGATACTTATCCATCATGCCATACCATCAGGGAGGCAAGTGATTGGCCCCAAATTTATTCTGCAGCAGGACAACGACCCCAAGCATACAGCCAATGTCACTAGGAACTATCTTTAACATGAAGAGGAACAATGAATCATGGAAGTGATGGTTTGGCCCCCACAGAGCCCTGATTTTTACCATCATCAAATCTGTCTAGGATTACATGAACAGACAGAAGGATTTGAGGCAGCCGACATTCACAGAAGATCTGTGAGTCGTTCTCAAGATGTTTGGAACAACCTACCTGCCGAGTTCCTTCAAAAACTGTGTGCAAGTGTGTCTAGAAGAACTGATGCTGTTTTGAAGGCAAAGGGTGGCCATGCCAAATTTTGATTTTGATTTCTCTTCTGTTCATTTACTTTTAATTTTGTTAATTGATAAAAATAAACGATTAACACTTCTATTTCTGAAAGCATTCTTACATTTTTTTTTACACCTGCCTAAACCTTTTGCACAGTATTGTATGTAAATGTACAATAATAATAGTGTGTGACTGTGCTTGGACATTAAAGTGCAAGCTCCTCTGGTACAGAGACTGGGTCAGTGTTCTCTGTACAGGACTGTGAAATATGTCAGAGCCAGGGCAGCCATCAGAAATTCTGGGGCCCCTTACACAGCTTTAGGCCTGGGCCTCCCTAGCCTTGACCACCTGGCCACTGAATGCCTATGGGAGGGAGAGGAGGAGAAGTGAGCATTTAGTGGCTGGAGGAGGTAAATGGAGTAATTGGTTCTTCTATATGCTGTGCCCGCCCCTGGAGCATGGGACCAGGTTGCAAATGTGTCCCCTGTAGTTATGCCCCTGGATGGGATCAGTTCTGGTGGTGATGGGAGGGGAGTGGGATGATGCCGGCCTGTGGCGGCACCAACTGTGCATGCAAGGAGAATTCCTGCACACACACATTGCCTAAACAAGAGGCCGCCACTGATATGGGCATAAATCCCAAACAGAGCGGTCATACATCAAAACTAAAAGAAGAGAAGCAGCGAGCAGTAGGCGGTGCGCCCCCCCCTCACAGTGGTGGAACACCGGGTCCCGGGCCCTCGGGATGCCTCGGCTCCCTACATGTGTATGGGCTGCTCCCCCTTATGGCGGCCCTGGTCAGAGCTATAAAAAAGTATAATGATCATAATGTGTGACTGTGCAGGGACTGATGTGACTGGCTCAGTATTCTCAGTAAAGCACTTCGGAATATGTCAGAGTTATATAAAAGTATAATAAATAGTGTGTGACTGTGGATGGGACATTAGATTGTAAGCTCCTCTGTTGCAGGGACTGATGTGACTGGCTCAGTATTCTCTGTACACCACTGTGGAATATGTCAGACCTATATAAATGTATAAAAATCATAATGTGTGACTGTAATAAGACATTAGAGTGTGAGCTCCTCTGGGCCAGAGACTGATGTCAGTGACTGTGTTCTTTATGATGAGGGGAGAATAGTGCACTCACCTTGGCTTTCATCAGTTCTGCAGTCCAAGGGATTTTATACATTCTTTGTAGGCTTGGATGAGCTCCTGGCAGTTATCTTCCCCTTTCTCTGCTACGCTGCATGAAAAACAAAACACATCATGGAAGTAATTGTAACAGATCTGCACAGGGCTGCCCTATCCACAGAATGCAATGACATATAATTAAAGGGAACCTGTCATTGATAACCACTTATCAGTTCCCCAACCATCATTCTGGTCTCCAAACTTTCTGTATCTCTGACCCAGATGGGTCTGACTGACAGCCAGGCAAAAAGCATTGTCAGATGCAATGGTAGCATCCGTTAAACAGGTTCCCTTTAGAGCTTCTAAACTAATACCCACAACATGAAGGTGTATGTAAACTCTAAAATTAAATTTCTATTGATCGGTAAGATATCCCATTGAAAGCATTTTATTATATGCATTCACTGAAGGCAACAAAGTTCATCCAGCCAATAAATAATCTGTGAGTTGATATCTTCCTGTGCTCTCTACCTCTGGACCATTATCAGCAGGGCCGCTGATAGGGGGGGGGGCCCACCAGTCCTTCTGTAGGGGGCCTGGGCACACAGGGGGGGGGCCCAACAGCATGGGGAATCAGTGTGTTCGGTCGGGGGGGGGGGGGGGGGCCAAGTATAGAAGGAAGCCCTGTGTGGCTCTCTGCAGCAGCTGCAACCTGCAAGCCAGTTTCTCCCCCTCCTGCCGGCTTTCAGCTGCTGTGGGTAGAGACACGGGCACAGGACATCGTTCCTGTAATGCTTCTCCTACACCGATCCCCCTCCCTGTTCTGCCTGCTTCTGATACCCCCTCTTTCCGTATGCCCCCCTTTCACTGTGACTGCCTCCCCCCCCCCCCCCCGGCGCTGCAGGCTTCCCTGCCATTTAAAAAAAATAACAATTGCAAAAAAAGAATTATAATTAAACATTGTAATAAATAATTTAAAAAAAAGTAAAATAAAATAACTGTTAACATTTTCAACATTTAAATTTTTTTTTTTTTAAATGTAATAAAAACAAATAAAAAAAGGCAAATTCACACAGGTTCTCTGTTATGTTTGCGTCTGCTTATAATGATTCTAGTGTACATTTATTGAAATTATTTTCTTTAAATATTAGGGGGGGTGCACAAAAGAAGTGTTAAAAATAAAAGAAAGCAAATAGAGCCACCACATCAAATGACTGGTAAGCTGATATACTATCATTTTTTGTTCTTGGGTTTAGATACCCTTTAACTTATTCCCATTAGGCATTATCTTGTATCAGCAAAATGATAGTAATACAGCAGCAGCTATTCATCCATGTGCTCAGTAGTTATCCTGTGATGGAGCGCCCTCTTGTGGAACACACTCAACCAGCAAAGTACTCCGAAGAACACATGAACTTTGCTCTGTTAGCCACTCACCCACTGGGCACTTAAACCCCCTTCCTAACCAGACCAATTTTCAGCTTTCAGTGCTCTCACATTTTGAATGACAATTACTCTTAAATTTTCGTCCTTTTTTTCACACAAACAGAGCTTTCTTTTGGTGGTATTTAATCATCATTGGTTTTTTTATTTTTTGCGCTGAAAAAAGACCGAACATTTTGGAAAAAAAATGTTTTCTTTGTTTCAGTTTTAAAATATTGTAATTTTTCTTCATAAATTTTGGACAAAAGTTATACTGCTACATGTCTTTGGTAAAACTAACCCAAATAAGTGTATATTATTTGGTCTTTGTGAAGGTTATAGAGTCTACTAGCTATGGTGCCAATCATTGAAAAAAGGATCACATCTGATGTACTGATGGCCTATCTCATTTTTTGAGATACTAACAAGCCAGGAAAGTAGTAATACTCCCCAAATTACCCCTTTTTGGAAAGTAGACATTCCAACATGATTAGTAAAAGTGATGGTGAGTTTTTTAAGTTGTAAATTTGTTCCCACAATTCTTCGCAAAATTAAGATTTTCTTTCACACAATTGTCATATTACCAAGTTATTTCTCACACACAGTATATGCATACTTGCAATTACACCCCAAAATACATTCTGCTACTCCTCCTGAGTATGGCGATACCACATGTGTGAGACTTTTACAGAGGTCCAACATGCAAGGAGCACCTCCAGGTGTTCTAGGGGCATAAATTACACATATAATTTCCTGACAACAAATCAATCACATTTTTGAAGGCCCTGGAGAACCAGGACAATGGAAACGCCCACAGCATTACCCCATTTTGGAAAGCAAACACCCCAACATATAATCTAGGAGGCATAATGAGTCTTTTGAACATGTCATTTTTTTCCACAAGTTTTTGTAAAAGTTGTTGATTTATAAGATATTTCTAACACATAGCATGTACATAGCAAAAATGACACCCCAAAATAAATTCTGCTACTCCTCCTGAGTATGGTACATGTGTGAGACTTTTACACAGCCTGGCCAAATACAGAGGCCCAACATCCAAGTAGCACCTTCATTTCCTGACTACCTATTAAACTTTTTTGAGGCACTGTAGGGCACTGATAAGCACTGATGTGGCATGGATGTGGCAGGGATGAGCACTGACGTGGCATGGATGTGATAGGGATAAGCACTGACGTGGCATGGATGAGCACTGAAGTGGCATGGATGAGTACTGATGTGGCAGGGATGAGCACTGATGTGGCATGGATGTGGCAGGGATGAGCACTGACGTGGCATGGATGTGACAAGGATGAGCACTGACGTGGCATGGATGTGGCAGGGATGAGCACTGAAGTGGCATGGATGAGTACTGATGTGGCAGGGATGAGCACTGATGTGGCATGGATTTGGCATGGATGAGCACTGACGTGGCATGGATGTTGCAGGGATGAGTACTGACATGGCACTGATGTGGCATGGATGAGCCACGGGTGAGCCCTGAGGTGGCATGGGTAGGCACAGATGAGGCATGGATGTGGCACGGATGGGCATGAATGAGGCATGATTGAGGCACAAGTTGGCATGATTGAGGCACGAATGGATATGATTGAGGCATGACTGAGGCACAATTGAGGCATGGAGGAGGCAGGTGTGAGCAGTGCTGTGGTCTTCCTCCACTCCTCGCACGCTGTACTGATCACTGTGTACAGTGTGCGAGAAGAGAACTGAACCGGACATGCGCTGGTATGTTGACAACCGATCGCTCCATCATTGGACAGTGTGATCATGTGGTAAAGAGCTGCTGTCATTGGCCCATTACCATGATCCGTGATGCAAGGACACCCAGGGGTCGCGCGAGAAGCGTAATTCTGGGAGGACATCATTGTACGCCCTCCCAGGTCAGCAAGTGGTTAAAAAAACGTCCTATGAAGGTGAAGACAATATACTAAATACAGGAGCAGAGATAACTGCCAGGATACGGCTAAATCGCGGAGCAGGGAACAGCACCAGGAATATTATACATTACTCATTATACAATGAGGTGCTTGTGACTGGACAGTGAATGGAGAAGCAGTGCAGTGATGAGCTCCTCTATCTGTCATTCTGCTCTCACCTTCTATCAACATGCTTCTTATCAGCACATGAAATGATTGGCTTCTGGTGCTGCTTCTTTCTCTCACACACCAGCTCTGCTGTACAGGGGCTGCAGGAGACTAATACCAGGTCACATTCAGATACAGTGGCGGCTGGTGCTCCATGGGCCGGGGGGGGGAGGGGTGTCTCGTCAGACGGACCACACCATACCCCCCCCCCCCCGGACCACACCAGCCCACACACCATATATCCCCCCCCCCCCCCCCCCGGTCGCCGGCTCACTTACCCTGGACATGTGGAGGGCAGGCAGCAGCGGTGGTGGCTTCCCCCTCAGTCTTCTGCATCTCCTCCCTCCTCCTCCTCCTTAGCCAATGGCATGGCTTCTCCTTTCGGCCAATCGGGAAACGGGTCTCAGGACCAGCTTCCTGATTGGCCAGGAGGAGGATCCGTGTGACAATAGCGAATATTCATTCCCTATTGTCACACAACTGGGTGGGCTCAGTGCACAGTGCTCTGCTCCCCGAGCCCACCCTTTTTTGAAGCCTATTAGAGCCTCTGGCTCTAATGACGTGCTTCAAAAAGAAATAAAAACCCATTGGAATCCATGCATCCGGTGCCCTACATGTAGATTAGGGGGCCAGAGGCATGGATACGGGGGGCGGCGCCCCTGCGCCCTTAATGGACGGGCTGCCACTGTTCAGATACATGCACTGCTTATATGCATTCATTTGTGACTTTCATATCTTCCTGGAATTCATCTTTGAATTTAAAAGTGGAACTATACTCCCCTTCTATCCAGCGACGCCGTCTTCTGGAGCTTCCTACCGTCATCTTTGGCTGGATCCTTAATACAAGAGAGATATAGTGTGTCTCTTCTGAATTAAAAATCCTGCCTTTTTGCCTTTTTTTTCTAGTCTAAAGTTCCATTTCAAAGTTCCACGCATGCGCAGTACAATACCCCTTTGCATAGGTACATTTACTGAAGTTTTTTTTATTATTCTTAATGATCGCCGTTTATTCTTAATGCAGTATTCCTATATGGTATGTACATTAAAAATACTAAGAACACTTTGGTTGACTCAAAAACATTTAGGGCCCATTCACACTTAAAGCTGAACTCTGCTATTGAAACATAAAATACCCTTGCAATGGGCCAACCCCACACTTTCTGGATTGCAAGGGTTAAATGCTCATTAAATGGAGGAGAAGAATAGGATGTAATAAATTCCTTATTCCTTAATCCTCAAGCTGCCAGTGCTCCCTGGCCTGTGGGTATAGGTCCTCACTGTCCTTACTAGCCCATAGGTCCTGCATTGTATGTGGTGATGTCAGAATGCCACTGCTGGCTGAAGCACATTTAAAAAATGCTTTGAGGGACGGGTTGCACCATGTAGAGGAAGGCTGCTGTAGTGGGAAATATGGTAAGAGTTATCCCTCTACCCATAAATTTAATGAGCATTTACCCTTGAAATGCAAGGAGGCCCCACTGCACGGGTGTTTTTTTTTTTTTTACGGTGCCCAGTTGGGTTTGGAGTGTTCCATTGCACTTTGTTATGGCATGGATTAACTTGTATTGCCTTGAGGCAGTCCATCATGTGTATGATCCTGTTTGGGAACACCGTGCACATAATCTTGTATTTTGCCTAATACGCTTATTTCCTATGATCATCAGCTCCATCTAGTGGCCATAATGCAGTATTTTTCTGAAAGGCCTTAACCACTTGCCTACTGCGGCAGGCTGGCTCTGCAGCACGAACCGACGAACCTATACGTTAGTTCACGGGAGCGTTCCTGTGGGCGCGCTTGCACCCCCATTAGATAGCAGGGAAGCCGATCCACAGGGCCAGCGGTCGCGATTGCCGCCGGGCACCCGCGATCACTCCCCGTGGAGAGAGAACGATGGTCTGCTGTTGTAAACACAGCAGACCGTTGTTCTCTCTGGAATGATCACAGAGCGCCTGTGTTCCTCCTATTTAGGATCACAGGTCTCTGTGTTGATTCCACAAGCCCATCCCCCTCACAGTTAGAAAACACCCCCTAGGCTTACACTTAACCCTTTGATCGCCCCTGGGTTAACCCTTTCCCTGCCAGTGTCATTATTACAGTAACAGTGCATATTTTTAGCACTGATTACTGTAGTAATGTCACAGGTCCCCCCCAAAAGTGTCAAAAATGTCAGTTAGAGGTCCGATCTGTCTGCCGCAGTGTCGCAGTCCTGCCAAAAAATTGCAGATCGCCGCCATTACTAGTAAAAATAAATAAATAAATATGACATAAATCTTTCCCCTAGTTTGTAGAAGTGATAACTTTTGCGCAAATCGATCAAAATACGGTTATTGCAATTTAAAATTTAAAATAATTTATGCTTATTTTATAATTTTTATTATAGCAGAATAGATATTGGCCTAAAATGATGACAAAATTCGATTTTTTAATGTTTTGTTTTATATCAGAAAGTAAAAATTGTTTTTTTTTTTTCAGAATTGTCGCTCTTTTTTTGTTTATAGCACAAAAAATAAAAATTGCACAGGTCATCAAATAACACCAAAAGAAAGCTCTATTTGTGGGAAAAAAGGACATCAATGTTATTTCGGTACAGCGTCGTACGACTGCGCAATTGTCTGTTAAATTAACGCAGTGCCGTATCGCAAAAAATGGCCTGGTCTTTAAGGGGGTAAAACCTTCTGGTCCAGAAATGGTTAACCAGGAAAATACCGCATTATGGCCACTAGATGGTGCTGACAATAACAGGAAATATACATATTAGGCAAAATATGGGATTATTTGTGATAGCTATGGGAATGCTGAAGACATATACATGTCAAATTTTTTCATTCATAGGCCTTTAGGACTTAGTGTATATATGGATGTTGGAATTTATAGCAAAACACACCTGTTAGCCACTTGAGTAACGAGTGCTGTTTTAAAATAGCACAGGGACAGTGTCTGTGTGTGTTAGTGCCATTTTATATGGCAGCCAGGCTCCAGGCTCATTGGTTCTCTCGGGTCCCCACAGCTTTGTTGCTCTGGAGCTGCCAGCTGTCTATGGTTACCAGAATCCAGCACAAAGCGCTGGAATGATTTTATTTCAGCTACTGGAATTTTGATCCTTCAACAGATCGCTCCATAAAGCACATGTAGAAGAAAATATAGATGAAATGTTTCAGCATTGTTTTTTAGGTGTGTAGAGTCATCATGGCCAACAGCTCTGTCCTGCCTCTCTCTGAAACAGTAGATTACCGCTTTAGTGTGTTATTGCCAACTGATTTCAGCCAGCAATAGATCACTACGGTATTAGAAGTGATATGTTGCTGCACAGGTCCTAACAGCAGTGCAGGGATAAGGGGTGGGCAGGAGGAGAGGCTGCCCGGGGCACTATGATAACATGAGAGGTGGGGGAAAGCGCAGCATGGAGATTGTTGGGAGGGGGACTTTGGGGACGGTAGGGGGTATACATTTTTCTAGGAAGGGAAATATGGGGGGATGCTAGGAGTTGGGATTTGGGGGAACTTGTGTTGGGAGGGGGATTGGGGGAAGAGGATTTGGGGGGGGGGGGTTGTGCCAGAATAAGGGATATGGTGGAGGGGATTTGTGCTAGGAGGGGAAATTTTTCTTTGGGGGGGGGGGAATTGGCTAGGAGGGGAAATTTGGGGGGGAGTGGGATTTGTGCTAGGAGAGTGGATGGGGGGGATTTGTGCTGGGAGGGGGGATTTGGAGTGGGGGAGATGGATACTGGGAGGGCAAATTAGAAGGGTAGGGGATTTGTGCTAGGAGTGATTTTTTTAGGTTTGTGTGGGGGGAATTTGCAGAAAGAGAGAGGGAGATTTTGAGCCCGGGGGGGAATGGGGGGGGCAAAGATTTTTGCAGGGAGGGGGGATTTCATGAGGGGGGTGGATTTGTCCTGGGAGGAATATGCTTGAGGGGGAAGCATGCAGATAAGTGCTCAATTTTTTAGGGACGATTTTTGTTGACATAATGCTCATACATTTTGGGAGGGGGACGCAGTTTGGCATGTTCGCCCTGGGCTCTAGGTGACCTTGTCCCGGTATTACAGTCACATTGGATGATCTAAATGACATTGACATTTACTGTGCAAACCTCAAATGCTCAAGACAGTGAATACAATGTCATTTGAATTTTTAGTGACTGCAAATACACTACATTACCAAAAGTATTGGGACGCCTCCCTTTACACTTTGAACTTTAATCACTTCTGGACCGGAAGGTTTTACACCCTTAATGACCAGGCCACCAGGCTCATCCATGTCTTTATGGACCTTGCTTTGTGCACTGGTGCGCAGTCATGTTGGAACAGGAAGGGACCATCACCAAACTGTTCCCACAAAGTTGAGATCATGAAATTGTCCAAAATGTCTTGTTATGCTGCCCTGGGACTCAAGAGGATTTATGGTGGCCATACACACTTCAATAAATGTTCATTTTCTTTTCTGATCAATCTCTCCTGATAAAGATACCTGATCTACTGTATAGCCATGCCAAAGACAGCAAAGTGGATTTTGATGGATAGTTGGAAGATACATTTGTAACTTTTATCAATCACATCTCTGTTTTCCCCTTGTATTCTCATAATCTGATCAATCAAAATTCGATCATAATTATGAACAAAGTATCTCAGTGATGCCGATCAATGCAAAACGACTGATTGACTAAGCTTGAACAATTCCAATCCAAATAGAGTGTATATCAATAAGAAGGAAAGTTAGGCTGTTTGCAGATTTGATAGCTTTAATCAAATTACACATCGATTATATAATTAAATATAGCATGTAAGGCCACCATTTCCAAGAAAAAGGCTGGGAATTCAAGTGGCTTAAATTCTGCGTATATTTGCTATGGCCTGTGTGCAAATGTTTGTGTGCATTGCGGGCAGATGATAAATTCACTGAGCATATGTTTTGCTCATCAATATACCATGATGCACTATCGTACACACATTTACAGATTTTTCATACAATTCTCAGAGTATCCAGCAGGGGGCAGAAGAACAGATCTCAATAAGATCAGATCTTGTAGGGAAGACTCCATCCACATTGCAAACTGTTACAATGTAACAAGCGCTGCACCTGGCTGCCCAAACACACAAGATACAATGATTCCACATAACAATCTCCTAGATAAAATAATCATCTTCAGAGATTATTATAACTATTATTATTAACCCCTTTATGCTGGCCAGAGCTGGCCCTTATCCTAGGCAGGCTGCGTTTGCATGCAGACATCTCTAGGTAACACCTATGCGTGATGCTGAATCTCCATGATTGAAAGACCTAAAATCCAATGAAGTCTAGGCAGCTGCATAAAATTTGTATGCCATATGAATGATTTTCAGATCCTTAAGAGAGATACTACCACCACCTGGGACTACCAAGTACTGAGCTTGGGGTGGCACATACACGTGCATCTCATAAAATTAGAATATCATCAAAAAATTATTTTATTTCAGTAATTCAATTCAAAAAGTGAAACTCAAATGTTTTCTATAGATGGGTTACATGCAGAGTGATGAATGCGTCAATTTTGCAAAAATAACAATATTTTTCACATTTTTTTATATGAAATTCCCCCCCAAAAAAATGTAAAAATCAAAATTTTTTTAAATTTTCTGCCAATTTGTTTTCTGCTACATATGTTTGGTAAAAAAAAATCGCAAAAAGCGTATTTTGATTGGTTTGCGCAAAAGTTATTGCGTTTATTAACTAAGGGAAAGATCTATGTCATTTTTGGTGTTTTTTTTTTAACGAGTAATGGCGGCGATCTACGATTTTTTTTGCGGTACTGCGACATTGCGGGGGACAGATCGGACCCTTGACTGACATTTTTGACACTTTTGGGGTTACCAGTGACATTACTGTAGTAATCAGTGCTATACATATGCACTGTTACTGCAAAATGACACTGGCAGGGAAGGGGTTAACTTTTTTGGGGAAGGAGGGGTTAAGTGTGTCCCTAGGGGCGTGCTTTTACTGTGATTGGACATGGCTACTGGTGTAAGAACAGTGATCAACGGTCCTACATAGTAGAACCGTATGATCACCATTCCTACACAGGGGAGAATGACAGGTGGCTTGATTACATCAGCCGTCTGCCTTTCTCCCTTCACGGCGGACGATCGCGAGTGACCGGCGGACATCGGGTCCGCCAGTCACACGCACAGACTTCCCAGGGAACGAGCCAGGGTGGGCGCGTGATCGCCCGCTATTGGCTCACAAGCAAGTGACAGGCTAGTGACGTACCGGTACGTCACTTTGCCTGGCCGGGGCTGATCGCTGCAGTATATGTACTTGCGGCGGTCGGCAACCGGTTAAAGCAGGTATTGGTACTTTTGGCAGTGTGGGCAGGTGCCAAGTCCTGCAGGAAAATTAAATCAGCATCTCCATAAAGCTGGTCAGCAGAGGAAAGTAGGAAGTGCTCTAGAATTTTCTGGTAGAGGGGTGCACTTACTTTGGACTTGATAAAACACGGCAGATGACATGGCTCCCCAAATCATCCCTGACTGTGGAAACTTCACACTGGACCTCATGCAACTTGGATTCTGTGCCTCTCCACTCTTCCTCCAGACTCTGGAACCTTGATTTCCGAATGAAATGTAACATTTTCCACAGTCATTGGCTGAGACAGTCATTGGCTCCCACTACTGTCAATCACAGCCAGTGAGCCAATGACAAAAGAGTGGCGGCGGGGCTGAGCAGTGCTCCGTGTGTGAATGGACACCAGAGCAGCAGATCAAGAGCAAGCCTGCTTGAGTGCCCCCATAGCCAGCTGCTTGCTCTAGGGGCACTTGGTAGGAGGAAGGGGCCTGGAGCACTGGTGGGGGGGGGGGGGGACCAAAGAAAAAGAGAGTCTGGGCTGCTCTGTGCAAATTCACTGCACAGAGCAGGTAAGTATAACATGTTTGTTATTTTATTTTTTTTTTATTCTGTTTTAATATCACTTTAGGCAGAAAGGGGTTGGGCCAGTGGTTTGTTAGTTAGTAATGGGAGTGAGAAGGACCATATACAAGGAGATGTAGAGTTGCACCTAAGTGGGGTAACCGATTGGTGGGATCCTGAAACAGAACTAAGAATGATTCATGTTACCATTGGTTGGAAACTATTACAAGCTAGAGGTATGAGACACCACAGCATAGCCCAAGTCCAGTCTAATATTTAGGAGGAATACAAACATGTGGCCACTGCCCCCACCTAAAAACGCTTTGCAGCAAGGAGCCCTGGAAGGGCAATTTATGTCAAACAAAACCATAGAAATTTCCAAGCTCAACTCACCAACCAGCCTGCAACCAACCGAATTGACCTGTTTAATGTGTTAAAAACAGGGATTTAGCCTGAACACATTTGCGAATACATGCGTAAACTACAGCACCCAATTTTCTGTAGTCCTAACTCTACTTCTCAGAGTCTCCACAATGGAAGCTGGTTGGTAAGTTGAGCCTGGAAATTTCTTTGGTTTTGTTTAATATTTAAGAGGAACTTTGTTCAGCTTGTAACCTGTTGCAATGCACATGCGATTGATAGAAGAACTGTAATATGAACATGAAAAGGAATTGCATGGTCTGCCATTTTATTGTTGTAGAAGTTGCCGGTTAAATAAATGGTCTGGTCAGATTTATAATGAATGAGCTCCTACTGTGAATGGGAATGGGAAACAAAGTAGTGTACAAACTTCATGATCACCCTTTGTGTAATTGAGAGTAAAGAATGAAAAAAGGAAGGAGCAGTCAGTTTAGGTGAGGAGGTGGTGGTGGCCAGTGAGGGAGCTCCAGTCAGACGGTTGGATTGGTAGCTGTATGGTCTACCCATCTAATCAGCAGGGTCCCTGTATTAGAGCCCACTGTGCAGCAGAACCCTCCTAAGGACTGGGCCTGGACCACGGGTGTACGAGGCCTCGCAAAGTGTAAGCAGCTTACCTGCATGCCTTTGGGTTGAAGAGTAAAGTGTACATTGTTCTACACTATTTCCCTCAAAAATGTCTCTGTACTCAGTGCCAGGACAGATGTCACTGGCAGGTAAAAAGATGTTATCCTTCCAGTGTGGGCCCTAGTGGAGTAGTTTGGCCTGTGGCCCCCATGGGGCGCTAACTCACAAATGGAAGCAGTTTCATCATAGTGTGGGGCCCAGCGCAGTAGTGTGGCCTGTGGCCCCATGGGGTGCTAACTCACACAAGCAAGCAGTTTTATCGTAGTATGGGGCCTAGTACAGTAGTTTGGCCTGTGGCCCCAGGGGGCGCTAACTCACACAAGCAAGCAGTTTTATCGTAGTATGGGGCCTAGTACAGTAGTTTGGCCTGTGGCCCCAGGGGGCGCTAACTCACACAAGCAAGCAGTTTCATCATAGTGTGGGGCCTAGTGCAATAGTTTGGCCTATGGCCCCAGGGGGCGCTAACTCACACAAGCAAGCAGTTTCATCATAGTGTGGGGCCTAGTGCAATAGTTTGGCCTATGGCCCCATGGGGCGCTAACTCACACAAGCAAGCAGTTTCATCATAGCATGGGGCCCAGCGCAGTAGTGTGGCCTGTGGCCCCATGGGGTGCTAACTCACACAAGCAAGCAGTTTCATCATAGTGTGGGGCCTAGTGCAGTAGTTTGGCCTATGGCCCCATGGGGCGCTAACTCACACAAGCAAGCAGTTTCATCATAGCATGGGGCCCAGCGCAGTAGTGTGGCCTGTGGCCCCATGGGGTGCTAACTCACACAAGCAAGCAGTTTTATCATAGTATGGGGCCTAGTACAGTAGTTTGGCCTGTGGCCCCAGGGGGCGCTAACTCACACAAGCAAGCAGTTTCATCATAGTGTGGGGCCTAGTGCAGTAGTTTGGCCTATGGCCCCATGGGGCGCTAACTCACACAAGCAAGCAGTTTCATCATAGTGTGGGGCCCAGTGCAGTAGTTTGGCCTGCAGCCATGAGGGGCACTAACAGATGGACATTGTCAGATGTCACTGGCAGGTAAAAAGATGTTATCCTTCCAGTGCGGGGCCTAGTGCAGTAGTTTGGCCTGTAGCCATGAGGAGCACTTACCCACACAAGCAAGCGGTTTCATCATATCAGCACCTAATGTAAAAATATATCACTGACAGCACACATTCCCCCTCTGCTGCCAAGGACAATCAGGCTGAGGAGGAAATCCCTAGATGATGCTGGACGTCCTCCATTCAGGAAATGAGGCAGACATTATCTCACTTGTTGCAGCTTGTAATGCACATTGTGAGAAGCTCACAGTGTGCAGTAAAATCAGAATAAGCGATTTCAGTCCAGGAGAAGTGCCTGTACAACTGTATAAGACTGAAGGGAAGGCTGGAGTTCAGCTCTTATATAAATATATGTACTGCCTGTATTGTTACACAAGAGGGCTGGGTTCTGTAGGTAATCTCAGTGTCTCAGTGCTGGAAGATCAGAGAGAATTCTGGGATGCCTTAGCAGCACATTCCGAAGTTTATAGCCCGCAGGCCAAGCTGTCCCCCTAATTTCCTGCTCCGCTCATACACGCACACAGCACACGGGTCACTGAGCAGCTGGCAGGAACATGCCAGGCAAACAAGTGCTGCAAGAGTTGACGAGAAAAGTATTTGTTTTTAACCTAAGGGCCACATAACTAACACCATCCTAACTCAGTCATCAGATATACTTTAAATGATACCATATGTCTGTAATAAATCCAGTTGATGAACATGACAGCCAGGAAATCAGCATTTTCGGAAACAGAAGCCAGAAATGTCAGCCTTCATCGGGCTCTTAGCACACATTTCCTCTCCTGTTCCTGAAGTTCTGTTTTAACTTTTAATGATGCAGATTAGATAATTGATATTATTTACTGAGTTTATTATTTCAACTGCTTTATGGACTCCGCATTGTCACAGGTAGAGTTACACTTTATCTATGTCTGAGGGAACCTCTAAGTCAGCTGTGCTCTCAGTTTAGCTCCCCGCATGTCTGTGACACCATTGGTGTCAGCTATGGCTCCTGATTGGTGTGCTGTATGTAGGTGACCATGAACCAAGCTTGTCTCCTCTTCCAGCCTTGTAGTATGTTCAGATAGCAGAGTCTGCCAATAACGTGTGCCTGGAGATAAGATGTCACATGTGTTCACAGCCGGCTCAGAGGGCGTTCACTTTCATGTCATAACCTGAAAGTCATCTGTCCCTATCACATGGTAAGAAGAAAAAATTCTCTTTGTTAACATGGTGAACAAGGGCTTTGTTAAAAAGTAAAGTCATCCTTAACTCTAATCCAAACCCTTTCACTAACACCATCACTGATCCTAACACTAACACCAACCCTAATCCTAACTCTAACCCTAACACTAACCCTAATCCTAAACCTAACACCAACCCTAATCGTAACCCTAACACCATCACTGATCCTAAAATTAACACCATCCCTAATCCTAACTCTAACACTAACCCTAATCGTAATCCTAACACCATCACTGATCCTAACACTAACACCAACCCTAATCCTAACTCTAACCCTAACACTAACCCTAATCCTAAACCTAACACCAACCCTAAACGTAATCCTAACACCATCACTGATCCTAACACTAACACTAATCCTAATCCTATCTCTAACACTAACACCAACCCTAATCCTAACTCTAAGCCTAATCCTAACACTAACACCAACCCTAATCCTAAATCTAACACCAACCCTAATCGTAACCCTAACACCATCACTGATCCTAACATTAACACCAACCCTAATCCTAACTATAACACTAACACTAATCCTATCTCTAACACTAACACCAACCCTAATCTTAACTCTAACCCTAACACTAACCCTAATCCTAAACCTAACACCAACCCTAATCGTAATCCTAACACCATCACTGATCCTAACACTAACACTAATCCTAATCCTATCTCTAACACTAACACCAACCCTAATCCTAACTCTAAGCCTAATCCTAACACTAACACCAACCCTAATCCTAAATCTAACACCAACCCTAATCGTAACCCTAACACCATCACTGATCCTAACATTAACACCAACCCTAATCCTAACTCTCACACATTAACCCTAACACTAACACCAACCCTAATCCTAACTCTAACACTAATCCTAACACTAACACCAACCCTAATCTGAACTCTAACACTAATCCTAACACTAACACCAACCCTAATCTTAACTCTAACACTAATTCTAACACTAAAACCAACCCTAATCCTAACTCTAACACTAATCCTAACACTAACACCAACCCTAATCTTAACTCTAACACTAATCCTAACACTAACACCAACCCTAATCTTAACTCTAACACTAATCCTAACACTAACACCAACCCTAATCCTAACTCTAACACTAATCCTAACACTAACACCAACCCTAATCTTAACTCTAACACTAATCCTAACACCAACCCTAATCCTAACTCTAATCCTAACACTAACACCAACCCTAATCTTAACTCTAACACTAATGGCCGGAAGACACGATTAGAATATCGCCCGATCATTCGACCACCGATTTATGAAAAAGTGTTCGTTGGTCGAAAACTTTGCCAACATACACGGGTCGAATATCGCCCGACCGTTGACCGCCGACCATCGAAACAGTGTTCGTCGGTCAAAAACGTTGCCTGTAGAACATCATGCGTGATGATGTTCTACAGATTTCAAATGAACGACCTTAACATCAACGTATAGAATATGGTTCATTCGCAAACGAGACGTTAGAATTTTTCGTTTTTTTTTAAACGGGATTTTTCGTTCACAATATCGATACCGGTCCATGGGCATCCGCAGGTAGGGGCAAGGGGGGGTAGTTGTTAAGCCACTTTATACCATCCTGTCTGGTCTGTTTAATAATCCTGTGTGCCTGTGTATGTGTTTTAAAAAAATAAATTAATTCATTATTATGTTCTCAATAAAGTAAAATATATTTTTGTACATTATACTAGTAAATTCATTTGAGTGCCTGAAAAGTCCCACCACCAGGGGAACAGATTTCTTTGTTCTAAAAAAAAATAAGCCGTTCTTTACCAGTTTTCAGAGGGCCAAGCACTGCTCATGTGACCCGTCGGCTCTCTCCTCTCCCCATCTGACAGCTGCCTGCAGCGGGCGGGGCCGAGGATTCCTCACTGATGTCAGTTGGGAGGGGAGGGGGAGAGGAGGAGAGAGGCGGAGGGTCACATGAGTGGCGAGTTGCGCTCTGAAAACTTGTAAAGAATGGCTTATTTTTATAAAACACAGACACAGGGGTACACAGGATTATTAAACAGACTGTAGCCGGGGAAATTAAACTTTAAATAAAATTACAGCAGCAGGAAGGGAGGGGGGGCACTGACACAGGAGCAGACAGGCAAGGAAGGAGAGGGGAGAGAGGACAGGAGGGCTGCAGATGACGGAGGCACATAAACTGACCACAGTGTCAGGGCTCAGCCAACCTGGTATACCGTGGTCAGTTTACAGAGGGGAGGACATAGCCAGGCAGGATCAGCCAGGTATTTTAGGTGATAGAAGGGGCCAAATTACACAGCAAAGCACTGTGCTGTATAACATGCTTTAAGGGAACAGGATAATTTTTTTTTTTTTTTTTTAACAAATGCTTTAAAAATAAATGCTGCTGTTTGCTTTTAAAAATAAGTACTCAAAATAACTATAATGACTAAGCCCCTCCCCTTCATGACATTGTTGAAATGGGGCGGAGCATTGATGACCTTACTATGTTGCCCCCCCCCCCTGAAAAAAGTTCTGCAGAAGCCCGTGTATCGGTCATTGATGGCTGGGCATTAACGGGTAGAATATCGAAAATTTCCCTTCAGCGAACGATCGGCCAATTTTCTTATCGTGTATTCCTGCCTTAACCCTAACACCAACCCTAATACTAACCCTAATCGTAACACTAAAGCCAACCCTAACACTAACACTAAAACTAACACCAACCCTAATCCTAACACTAACTCTAACACCAACCCTAATCCTAACTCTAACACCAACCCTAATCCTAACACTAACACCAACCCTAATCCTAACCCTAACTCTAACATTAACTCTAAAACAACACTAATCCTAACTCTAACACCAACCCTAATCCTAACCCTAACTCTAAGACTAACACTAATCCTAACACTAACCCTAATTGTAACCCTAATACTAACACTAACACCAACCCTAATCCTAACACTAACCCCAACCCTAATCCCAACTCTAATACTAACCCTAATCATAACACTAACCCTAATCCTAATACTAACACCAACCCTAATCCTAACCTTAACTCTAACACTAACTCTAAAACTAACACTAATCCTAACACTAACCCTAATCGTAACCCTAACACCAACCCTAATACTAACCCTAATACTAACACTAACACCAACCCTAATCCTAACCCTAAAACTAACACTAATCCTAACACTAACCCTAATCGTAACCCTAACACCAACCCTAATACTAACCCTAATACTAACACTAACACCAACCCTAATCCTAACACTAACACCAACCCTAATCCTAACCCTAACTCTAACATTAACTCTAAAACAACACTAATCCTAACTCTAACACCAACCCTAATCCTAACACTAACACCAACCCTAATCCTAACCCTAACTCTAAGACTAACACTAACACTAACCCTAATTGTAACCCTAATACTAACCCTAATACTAACACTAACACCAACCCTAATCCTAACACTAACCCCAACCCTAATCCCAACTCTAATACTAACCCTAATCATAACACTAACCCTAATCCTAATACTAACACCAACCCTAATCCTAACCTTAACTCTAACACTAACTCTAAAACTAACACTAATCCTAACACTAACCCTAATCGTAACCCTAACACCAACCCTAATACTAACCCTAATACTAACACTAACACCAACCCTAATCCTAACCCTAAGACTAACACTAATCCTAACACTAACCCTAATCGTAACCCTAACACCAACCCTAATACTAACCCTAATACTAACACTAACACCAACCCTAATCCTAACCCTAAGACTAACACTAATCCTAACTCTAACACTAACCCTAATCATAACACTAACACCAACCCTAATCGTAACACTAACACTAATCCTAATCGTAACTCTAACACAAACCCTAATCCTTACCCTAACTCTAATACTGACCATAATCCTAGCTCTAACACTAACCCTAATCCTAACTCTAACACTAACCCTAATCGTAACACTAACACCAACCCTGATACTAACATTAATCGTAACACTAACCCTAATCCTAACCCTAATCATAACACTAACACCAATCCTAATCACAGCTCTAACACTAACTCTAACATTAACCCTAATCCTAACACTAACTCTAAAGCTAACCCTAATCCTAACACTAACCTTAATACTAACACCAACCCTAATCCTAACTCTAACACTAACCCTAGCACTGACCCTAATCCTAATACTAACCCTAATTTCCACTCTAACACCAAGCGTAATCCTAACTCGAACACTAACCCTAATCCTAGCTCTAACTCTATCCATAATCCTAATTGTAATTATAATACTAACCCTAATGCAATCCCTTATCCTAATTCTTCAATTCTAAAGCTAACCTTATTCCTAGCCCTAACACTAAATGTAATCCTAACTCCAACACTAACTCTAATCCTAACCCTAACGTGAACCCTTATCCTAATTCTTACACTAACCCTAATCTTAAAGTGGAATTCAAGTCAAATTCTAGGTCTAAACTTACTCCCACCCCATGCCAAGCCTATTCTATCTACCCTGTAAAATAAAAGCTGTCTATACTTACCTTATTCTGCAGGCGGTTCGGTCCAGTCACATGATTGGGTTCCAGCGCCAGCTTCAGTGTAGAGGAGAATTAGCTGACAATGGATGCCCCATAGTAAACCTATGGGTGACAACCATAGCCCAGGCTCGTCGCTGCCTCTCCTCTACACTAAAGTTGACAGTGTGAGCCGATCATTACTGAACCCGAGTGACTTCAGTATAGACATCTTTTCTTTTATGAGGATTTTTCTTAATGATAAC
Source organism: Pelophylax lessonae (assembly GCF_965119305.1). Taxonomy (NCBI): domain Eukaryota; kingdom Metazoa; phylum Chordata; class Amphibia; order Anura; family Ranidae; genus Pelophylax; species Pelophylax lessonae. The sequence continues at coordinate 57,146,572 of NC_138779.1, read as the reverse complement.
CTTTTTTTTTCTGACTAAGGCCGGGTTCACACTAGCTGTGGCGCAGCTCGCAGTGGGGGATCCGATGCATCCCTGTTCTTCGTTTCAGGTGCAAATCAGGTCCGAATTTTTGCCTGAATTTGGACCTGAAACAGAGCCAAATACGCACAGGACCCCTTTCCAGTGTGGACTGCGACCGCCCCAGAGCTGTGTGAACCGGCTTCATTGACAGCCAGTCATAGTCTCCAGTCACAGTCTCCAGTCACAGTCACAGTCTCCAGTCATAGTCTCCAGTCACAGTCTCCAGTCATAGTCTCCAGTCATAGTCTCCAGTCACAGTCTCCAGTCATAGTCTCCAGTCACAGTGACAGTCTCCAGTCATAGTCTCCAGTCACAGTCTCCAGTCATAGTCTCCAGTGACAGTCTCCAGTCATAGTCTCCAGTCACAGTGACAGTCTCCAGTCATAGTCTCCAGTCACAGTGACAGTCTCCAGTCATAGTCTCCAGTCACAGTGACAGTCATAGTCTCCAGTCAAAGTCACAGTCTCCAGTCATAGTCTCCAGTCACAGTCACAGTCATAGTCTCCAGTCACAGTCACAGTCTCCAGTCATAGTCTCCAGTCATAGTCTCCAGTCACAGTCTCCAGTCATAGTCTCCAGTCACAGTCTCCAGTCATAGTCTCCAGTCACAGTCACAGTCTCCAGTCATAGTCTCCAGTCACAGTCACAGTCTCCAGTCATAGTCTCCAGTCACAGTCTCCAGTCACAGTCTCCAGTCACAGTCACAGTCTCCAGTCATAGTCTCCAGTCACAGTCACAGTCTCCAGTCATAGTCTCCAGTCACAGTCTCCAGTCATAGTCTCCAGTCACAGTGACAGTCTCCAGTCATAGTCTCCAGTCACAGTCTCCAGTCACAGTCTCCAGTCACAGTCTCCAGTCATAGTCTCCAGTCACAGTCTCCAGTCACAGTCTCCAGTCACAGTCTCCAGTCACAGTCTCCAGTCATAGTCTCCAGTCACAGTCTCCAGTCATAGTCTCCAGTCACAGTCTCCAGTCATAGTCTCCAGTCACAGTGACAGTCTCCAGTCATAGTCTCCAGTCACAGTGACAGTCTCCAGTCATAGTCTCCAGTCACAGTCTCCAGTCATAGTCTCCAGTCACAGTCTCCAGTCATAGTCTCCAGTCACAGTGACAGTCTCCAGTCATAGTCTCCAGTCACAGTGACAGTCTCCAGTCATAGTCTCCAGTCACAGTGACAGTCATAGTCTCCAGTCAAAGTCACAGTCTCCAGTCATAGTCTCCAGTCACAGTCACAGTCATAGTCTCCAGTCACAGTCACAGTCTCCAGTCATAGTCTCCAGTCATAGTCTCCAGTCACAGTCTCCAGTCATAGTCTCCAGTCATAGTCTCCAGTCACAGTCTCCAGTCATAGTCTCCAGTCACAGTCACAGTCTCCAGTCATAGTCTCCAGTCACAGTCACAGTCTCCAGTCATAGTCTCCAGTCACAGTCACAGTCTCCAGTCATAGTCTCCAGTCACAGTCTCCAGTCATAGTCTCCAGTCACAGTCACAGTCTCCAGTCATAGTCTCCAGTCACAGTCACAGTCTCCAGTCACAGTCTCCAGTCATAGTCTCCAGTCACAGTCTCCAGTCACAGTCTCCAGTCACAGTCTCCAGTCATAGTCTCCAGTCACAGTCTCCAGTCACAGTCTCCAGTCATAGTCTCCAGTCACAGTCACAGTCATAGTCTCCAGTCACAGTCACAGTCTCCAGTCATAGTCTCCAGTCACAGTCTCCAGTCATAGTCTCCAGTCACAGTGACAGTCTCCAGTCATAGTCTCCAGTCACAGTCTCCAGTCATAGTCTCCAGTCATAGTCTCCAGTCACAGTCTCCAGTCATAGTCTCCAGTCATAGTCTCCAGTCACAGTCTCCAGTCATAGTCTCCAGTCACAGTCACAGTCTCCAGTCATAGTCTCCAGTCACAGTCACAGTCACAGTCTCCAGTCATAGTCTCCAGTCACAGTCACAGTCTCCAGTCATAGTCTCCAGTCACAGTCACAGTCTCCAGTCATAGTCTCCAGTCACAGTCTCCAGTCATAGTCTCCAGTCACAGTGACAGTCTCCAGTCATAGTCTCCAGTCACAGTCTCCAGTCATAGTCTCCAGTCACAGTCTCCAGTCATAGTCTCCAGTCACAGTCTCCAGTCACAGTCTCCAGTCACAGTCTCCAGTCATAGTCTCCAGTCACAGTCTCCAGTCACAGTCTCCAGTCACAGTCTCCAGTCACAGTCTCCAGTCATAGTCTCCAGTCACAGTCTCCAGTCACAGTCTCCAGTCATAGTCTCCAGTCACAGTCTCCAGTCATAGTCTCCAGTCACAGTCTCCAGTCATAGTCTCCAGTCATAGTCTCCAGTCATAGTCTCCAGTCACAGTCTCCAGTCATAGTCTCCAGTCACAGTCTCCAGTCATAGTCTCCAGTCACAGTCACAGTCTCCAGTCATAGTCTCCAGTCACAGTCTCCAGTCACAGTCTCCAGTCACAGTCACAGTCTCCAGTCATAGTCTCCAGTCACAGTCACAGTCTCCAGTCATAGTCTCCAGTCACAGTCTCCAGTCATAGTCTCCAGTCACAGTGACAGTCTCCAGTCATAGTCTCCAGTCACAGTCTCCAGTCACAGTCTCCAGTCACAGTCTCCAGTCATAGTCTCCAGTCACAGTCTCCAGTCACAGTCTCCAGTCACAGTCTCCAGTCACAGTCTCCAGTCATAGTCTCCAGTCACAGTCTCCAGTCATAGTCTCCAGTCACAGTCTCCAGTCATAGTCTCCAGTCACAGTCTCCAGTCATAGTCTCCAGTCACAGTCTCCAGTCATAGTCTCCAGTCACAGTCTCCAGTCATAGTCTCCAGTCACAGTCTCCAGTCACAGTCTCCAGTCATAGTCTCCAGTCACAGTCACAGTCTCCAGTCACAGTCTCCAGTCATAGTCTCCAGTCATAGTCTCCAGTCACAGTCACAGTCTCCAGTCATAGTCTCCAGTCACAGTCTCCAGTCATAGTCTCCAGTCATAGTCTCCAGTCACAGTCTCCAGTCATAGTCTCCAGTCACAGTCTCCAGTCATAGTCTCCAGTCACAGTCTCCAGTCATAGTCTCCAGTCATAGTCTCCAGTCACAGTCTCCAGTCATAGTCTCCAGTCACAGTCTCCAGTCATAGTCTCCAGTCACAGTCTCCAGTCATAGTCTCCAGTCACAGTCACAGTCTCCAGTCACAGTCTCCAGTCATAGTCTCCAGTCATAGTCTCCAGTCACAGTCACAGTCTCCAGTCATAGTCTCCAGTCACAGTCTCCAGTCATAGTCTCCAGTCATAGTCTCCAGTCACAGTCTCCAGTCACAGTCTCCAGTCACAGTCTCCTGTCATGCGAATTGGATGCAGGGAAACCCTTATTACATTATGCAATTTACTTTTACAATTTTCTTTTAGATTTACCAAAACCATATAATATGAGGTCACTAAACACTTTCAATTTCTTTGCAATCAGGCAGGCTTTTGCACTACATAAGTAAAAGGTAAATCTAAAAGAAATTGAATTAGAAAATTGTAGAAGAATGGGAGAAAAGGGGTATGGCACTGCCCAGAAATAGAATAATGGTGGTATGCAAAATGGATGTGCCACAAATGCATAAGATAAAAAGCAATGTAAAGGTAATGACACCCCAGATCGGTTCACAGATCGCAGTGCAAATTTTGAAATGGCTCAGGAATCGGATTGCATGGGTGTGAAGACCCATGCGATCTGATTCTAGTGCAGACAAGAAAAGGGTCCAGCACCATTTTGTATGGCTGAAATCGCATCACCAAAACATTGCATGTGATCTGCACAGCAATGCAGTGTGAATCGCATGCAATGTCTGCCATCGCATGAGTGTGAACCTAGCCTAAGGCCCCTTTCACACCAGTGGGTCAATCGGGTCAGTTTTTCAGGCAGACCCGATCGGACCACCCATTCTTCTCATTGGGGCAGCGGATTTCAGCAGACATGTGTCCACTGACACCCGTCGGGCATCTGATCTGATAAAAACAGACATATAGGGTGATACGTTCACCATCCATCGGATGACAATCAGATGGAAACGGACATGCAGTCCATTTCCATCGGACTGCCCTATAGAGAAAAGCAGGCTGTGTCCGTGTCCACTCTGCATAGCAAAGCGGACACAGACCTTTCATCCGCCTGCTCAGCGGGGATCAGCGGAGAAATTCCACGCTAAGCAGGTGTATTCTGCTTGGAAGAATCCATCTGAAAGGGGCCTAATACGCTCAACAAACAAAATCCCATTCATTTCAATGGCCCATGAGCTTCTTTTAGACAGATTAGAGGCAGATTGGCCCCATAGACTTATATGGGAGCGCCTGAAAACCGCTCAACATGAGCATTTTACAAGAGTTTTATCACATTTTTTTCTGGCAAAACAGCAGTTCTCCACCCCTAATCTCCTCCCTCTAGTGCCTTCTATTGGCTAAAATGAAATCACTTGAAGCTTGATAAGTAAAGTGAGTAAAATGCTTGTAATACTCTTCTAAAATGCTCGTAATACACTTGCAAATCTCTCAAATAAAAAAATGCCTAAAAATCGCTTTGCTCAGGTGTGAACAGGGCCAGAGAGACATAAAGTAACATTTTTATTTTTTCTCTGTCTTTCACCTGCAAATCAGCCATAATGAACTTCTTCTTCCCCTTCTCCCCATAACTGTTATTTTTCTGCTGGTTTTTCTTATCACTAATATTTAAAATTTTTTCTTTTTTATTTCTTTTGTTCGTTCATTTTTTTAATGTTGCATTTCAGAAAAAGCTCAAGACTGTAACAAAAAAAAAGTTATTTCTTTTGTAAGTGCCGGGTCACACTTGTGTGATGCGGGAAGGCTGCGAATTCGCAGCCTGTTCCCGCATCGCAAACGCACATCTGGCAGTTCACACTGCCATATGCGATACGCTGGGGGTGTCAATGAAGTGTTAACAACCCCCCCAGTTTGATCGCATATCGCAGTGCGATCTGACAGTTCGCACAGGATCGGATCGCACAAGTGTGAACCACTGTGCGATCCGATCCTGATGCGGCTGAAAAAATGCCTCATGTGCGACTTTTGTAAGGGTGCAGTGCGAATTTAGCCATACAAAGTGTATGGCTGAATTCACACTGCACATCCAATCGCATGTATTGAAGGAGCAGTGCGCTCCGATATTACATGCGATCGCCGCACACGCGGAAATGTGAACCGGCCCTAAATAACTTAGCTGTCCTTTGTGCCAGAATCATACGTTTAGTGTTGTTTTAGATAGGATGATAGAATGATAGACTAAAATGTAAGGCCCCGTTCACACTGGGGCGATCTGACTTCCCAGGGCGACCTCCGAGGTCGCGGTGTGAGCAGCGCGCCGTGACCTCGGAGCGGCCGGCACGGACTTCATAACATTGAAGTCAATGCAGGTCGCTCCGGGTCGCCCCAAAGAAGCTCCGGACCCTTTTTCTAAGTCGGAGCGACTTGTGTCGCTCCTATTAGAACCGGCCTGCAGCTTCTCTATGGAAGGCGTGTGAACAGGGACTCAACGTTTTATGTACAGTACATTAACTTTTTTTTAAATCCTAACACATATCAAAGTACAATGGTTGTAATTTTTTTTTTTTATCTAGAGATTGCATAAAAATTGAACTTTTTGCGAGACAATATTAGGAGAAGGAAGCCTGGCTTGCCAGGGAACAGGAGCTACTCTGCCCTCAGACACCTCTGTAATGGAGACACGTCACCCAGCGATGGGACCTTTCCTCCATTCTGCACCACAGCATAAGACTTGACTCTGCGTATTATCCCCGCATAACTGCTCCCCGGCTATCCTGCCTTTTATCTGCAACTAATGAGGCCCAGGCTGAGTCAGCGATCTGCCCTCCATTATTTGCAGTCAGCCCCGGCTCAGGGCAGGGAGTGTCTACCCCCGGGGTGGCTCTAGCCAGATAAACAGGCAGAGAACTGTCACCCCATATCAGGCAGCCAGGCGTGAGAGTGCGACTGCCAAATAGCTGCACCCGGTGTCAGCCCAGCCACACATCTCTGCTCCTGTTTTTTTTTTAACCACTTCTGGACCGGAAGATTTTCCCCCTTAATGACCAGGCCATATTTTGCGATTTGGCACTGCGTTACTTTAAAGAACAATTGCACGGTCGTGCGCCACTCCACCTAAATAAAATTGATGTCCTTTTTTTCCCACAAATAGAGCTTTCTTTTGGTGGTATTTGATTACCTGTGCGATTTTTATTTTTTGCGCCAGTGTTGGGGGTAACTAGTTACAAAGTAACTGATTACAGTAACATTACTTTTTTTGGTAACAAAGTAATATAACTAGTTACAATACTAATGTTGGTAACTACACTACTTTACTAGGCTATAGGAACGCGCTTTCCTGCGTTACCCAAGCCGTGCGATACAATCGTTATTTCGAAGAATAGAGAGGGATGAAGTTTATGACTTTTTGTTGCACTTTATGGTTTATTCTGTTTTTTTCAGGTTTTGTTCTCATGTTTCCCAAAGCCTGTGTTTATACAATAAACTCTATGCAGAAAGAGTGTCATGTATCTTCTTCTACACGGTCAATTAAGAAAGAGGAAAGTAAAGTAATAAGTAGTGAAGTTACTTTTCAAATGCAGTAACTAGTAAAGTAATCTCATTACAATTTACAGAAGTAACTAGTAACTAGTTACATTTTTTGAGTAACTACCCCAACACTGGTTTGCGCTATGAACAAAAAAAGAGTGACAATTCTGAAAAAAAAAATAATATTTTTCACATTCTGCTATATGACATTCCCCAAAAAAATAATTTAAAAATTAAAATGTTTTAACATTTTAGGCCAATTTGTATTCTGCTACATTTTTTTGGTAAAAGAAAATTGCAATAAGCGTATTTTGATTGGTTTGCGCGAAATGTATTGCATCTACTAACTTACGGGGAAGATTTATGTCATTTTTATTGTTTTTTTTTACTAGTAATGGCGGCGATCTGCAATTTTTTTGCAGGACTGTGATATTGCGGCGGACAGATCGGACCCCTGACTGACATTTTTGACACTTTTGGGGAGACCAGTGAGATTACTACAGTAATCAGTGCTAAAAATATGCACTGTTACTGTAATAATGACACTGGCAGGGAAGGGGTTAACAGTGTGGGTGATCTAGGGCTTAAATGTGTACCTATGGGCGTGTTTCTAAATGTGGGGGGCGTGGCTTGCGGAATGACCATAGAGACCTGTGATCCTATATAGAAGGATCACAGGCGCTCTGTGATCATTCCAGAGAGAAGAACGGTCAGCTGTGTTTACAACAGCCGACCGTCCTTCTCTCTCAGCGGGGAGCCATCGCGGGTGTCAGACGCCTGCCCGCTGCATTGGCTTCCCAGCTGACAAGCGGGGGTGGGAGCGCACCACCGGCGGCGCGTGCTCGCCCCCTAGCTGCAGGTGCGCGACCAACGTATCCCTACGTCGGTTTGCCTGGGAGAGCCACACTGCCGCAGTATATATTCGGTGACGGTAAGCCGGATAAATTCACAATTTTTGTCCCTTATCCCATCACACCGGGCTTCCAGGAGCTTTCCATATCATTCGGAACAATTTTGCATCATTTGACTTCAATGGGAGTTCTGGGTCAGAATTCAGCATCAGAAACTCACAAATTTCACAACAAAACTTTTTGAACTTTTCAGAAGTCTGTTGTAAATGGGCTCTCAGTCCAAATGAAGAATTTTGTGAGGTTTTTACCACAGCCAATTAGATCGGAGAAAGATCTAAATATGGTGGAAAAACTATGCAACTCGGCTGATAAGCCAAAACATAGCATATCCCAAATCTACAAGATTCTAACAAAGGGGACGTGTCAGGAGAAGCCTCCATTCATTATAAAATGGGAAAGGGAGATCGTGTCACGATTGTCAAAACATGAAACAAATGTCGTATTGAGAGCCGCACACCGTTCTGCAACAGACGTGGGCACCATGGAACTGAACTATAAGTGCCGGTTCACACTTGTGCGATTGCGAACGGATGCGATTGCTATGCAAATTTGCAGTGCAAGCTTACCTTGTGTTTTTCAATAGTACCAGCGTGATTGTAATGAAAATTTGATTGCGTTGATTATGTTAATTAAGCTCAGGAGGGGTGGAGCTGAGGGGAAAAATAAAACAAAAAATAAGAATTCGCACATATCTGAACTGATAATGCGAGTCCAGACCGATTTACATTGATGTCTATGGAGACTAAATTCGCAACGCAACGCTGTAAACTCGCACAAGACCCTTTTCATCATCGCATTATATTCGCATCTGAATTGCAACGCATAGATGTGAACGACCATCACGAATACAATGTATTTTGGGAATACATGCGAATCTAGACTTTTTATAACGCATCGCATTCGCAGTAAAATCGCACAAGTGTGAACCGACACTAAATGTTTGTCTAGACCAGGGTTTCTCAACCTTTTTTCAGTCAAGGCACCCTATAAAAATTATGGACAATGTTAAAACACCCCATTCTAAAATGTAAAAGACTATTTTAATAGCTTTACACAATGCAGCAACATCCACATGTAGGACACCCAACATTAGAGATGATTTATTCTTCCCAAAGCAAATACAGTTTTGCACACTAGTACTGACTAGTATTCCAATGTTTCTCTTCTTCAATTTTTCTCCATCAGTCAGCTATTGTCAGCTATTGTCACCCCAGTGCTGAGGGAGAGGGGCACAGGAGGGTCAAATAAGGATGCTGTGGAGGTGACAGACACCCTCCTTAATAACTGATGATGTCATTGGTTTTTAGGATGCCAGTGTCTAGAAAGTTGTAATGGTTCATAGTGAAAACCCGTGGCTTTATATAATTAAAAGGCAGGCATGGTCCACCTGCTGGCTTGTATACAATTTTTTTATCAATTTTTAGGCATTTTGCCAAGGCACCTCTGAAGACACCTCAAGGCACCCTGGTTGAAAAAGGTTGGTCTAGATGGTATATTGCACCAGTAAAAGCAAATGTAGGATTCCCAACATTAGAGGTGATTTATTCTTCTCAAAGCAAATACACTTTTGCACACTGGTACTGACTAGTATTCCTATGTTTCTCTTCTCCCTCAACTTCTCTCCATCAGTCAGCTAATGCCACCCCAGTGCTGAGGGAGAGGGGCACAGGAGGGTCAAACAAGGATGCCGTTGAGGCATCAAACATCCTCCTTAATAACTGATGATGTCATTGGTTGTTAGGATGCCAGTGTCTAGAAAGTTGTAATGGTTCATAGTGAAAACCCGTGGTTTTATGTAATTAAAAGGCAGGCATGATCCACCTGCTGGCTTGTATACAATTTTTGATACATTTTTAGGCATTTTGCCAAGGCACCTCTGAAGACACCTCAAGGCACACCAGGGTGCCTTGGCACCCTGGTTGATAAAGTTTGGTCTAGATTGTATATTAAACCAGTAAAAGCTCACAAATATCAATCAGAGAAATCGGATCAATGTTGGAGAAGATGCGGGGATCTAGGGACAATGTTCCATATTTGGTGGGACTGTCCCAAGATCCGAGACTACTGGTTGAAAGTCCGGCAAATTATTAAGGAGGTCAACGCGGTGACTGTCCCTGGCGATCCATGGTTGTGCTTGTTCCATAGAACAACACCATTAAAAAAATATAGAACTACAATCAGAGGCGTAACTAGAGCCTTCAGGGCCCCAATGCAAGAAACCATGAAGGGCCCCCCCAGATCCCTGGCCGGGGCCCTTCCCTTCAAGCCCAGGGCTCTTCCCACAAATCCTGGGGCTCTTTATTCTCGTTGCATGGCCTTTTATTACAGTCCCGCAGCAGGATCCTTTCACAAGTTCTGCAGTGGGCTCCCTTCCTGCAATCTTGGGGCCTCTCCACAGTGGTGCAATGGCAGGGCCCGGTCGCAAGTGTGACTTTTGCAATCCTGGAAGTTCACCCACTGGTTTGCTACTGGGCCCCCTGGAGCATGGGGCCCGGTAGCAATCGCAACCCCTGCAACCCCTGTAGTTACGCCCCTGACTACAATGGTTCAAATCCTACTGAATGCAGCAAAGGGAGTAATACCGAAAAAATGGTTGGAAGTAAAGAGTCCAACCCTTAAGGAATGGTGCAGCAGAATCGACCATGTTTACAATATGGAGTATATTGGTAGTAGGGAAGAGGAACAATTAAATTGCTCTTTAAAAAAATTTAGAAAATTGATAGAGAAAAAAAAAATCCAGTAAATACATTGAAATTTGGACAATGGATCTTTTATAGAAACAGGAATACCGGTCAAACTAGAGGAAAGACAGCGAGGAACATCAAACTGGATATTGATTAGATTAGATTGAACATTAGAAGGGGGACATAGAAGGAGGGAAGGGGGTATGGGGATTATTGAAATTACAGATAATGCTTTATGAAATATCTTTTTTTTTTTTTTACTTTTATTGTAAACAGCATTTAAAACAAATAAAAATATGTACAGTAAACCCCCCTCCATTGCGGGGGTTACGTTCCGGACCCAGCCGCGAAAAGTGAAATTCCGCGAAATAGAAAAACCCTATTAAAATGCATTGTAGGCATGTTTTTTTACTGTCACTGTACGTGTAGAAGCATTTTAAGGTCTTTAAACACACTTTTAAAACAATAGAAACTCATTTAAACACATAAAAGATACTAAGAGACATAGCAAGAGCTATGGAAAACACAAAAATATTTCATTTTTAATGATTTATATAGTAAAATAACATTACAAAAAAACGCGAATTACCGGGACCGCAAAAACTGAACCGCGATGTAGCGGGGGATTACTGTATATGAAAAGTCCAGCTATCATGAAATCAGATTGGGCCTCGTTGATCAATCTTTCTCAGACATGTTGCCCATACTAACCATTTACATTCTTCCTTTCTTACTGCAGTCCCACACAGGAAGCATGAAAGCAATGCTCTGATTGGTTGGTTTGGGTTCTTTTCAGCTGCGATGAATAAGGTGAGTGTGTTGCGGTCGCCTCAGATGCCCTTCGCGCCTCATCTGGGTTCCTCTTACAAAGCCCATTTGCTGGGTAGAACCATGCCAAACCAGTTGAAGAGCTGATCCCTGTAACCATGGCAATGTGTCCAGGAGGATGTGGGTCAGATGAGAACAGGCACCAGCAAAATCTGATGATGCTTTGAAATCGAGGTCGCAGTGATACAGCAAAAATATACCGCACAATCCTCTCAGATACAGAAACTGGCATTACTGGGGAGACTGTATCTGTGATTATGTACTGTGCTGCCTGACCCCCTGCTGGGTGAAGGGCATACATGACCTTTATTCTGCATTCAAAAATCCTGGCATGTCACAATATACAGCAGCTCCACTTTTTATAATTAAAAACCCATCATTGGTCTCGAGTCAGTGACTGAGCCTAGACTGAGATAAAGTCATGAGTCTGCTGCAGGCAGGAGGAGGCATTTCTTCAGTCTCCTCACTTTCAGTGATTTGTAAGTTTGTACAAGTCACAAGGTGAGAGCTTGTACCAGGGGCTGATCTTTGTCAGACATTTGTGAACACAGGAACCATAATTTAGATGATTGTGTCATTTTTAAACTGGTATCTCAGTCCAGGAGGTAGTAGTATGTGTGTAATGTGATCTCTCCTGCTGGGCAGGTTTATTACAGCACAACAGCGGTTATCCAACACTGCAAAATGCCACTGCGGTAACCTGGAGTAAGGTTGGCTGTAAATGTAAAATATGAAATAAATAGATGTGGAAAATTTCATATTTATCTGATTGGAAAGAAAAAAATATGTTTGTTCTTTATTGAATTAAAAAATCACATAAATATCAATAAATAAATATCACAATATTAATAATAATAAAATAATAATAAAAATAGTAATAATAAAATAATATTAAAAATCACAATAAATATAAATCAGCATTCCCTTTAAAGTGCTGGTGACGTTATATAGGAAAGCATCCAATGGCTTACTCTACTGAAGGACATAGCAGCTCGGATCTAATCATCCGGAAACATGTAAATGTAAATTTATGATAGATATGAGGAGGAGTGTCAAGGTGAAGGTCACTATACATACAATTGGCGGTATTCCTCACATGTGAGTCCTGTGCAGCCTGCTGGGTGACACCACCATTCACTGCTGAAACTCTGCAGGTTACTGTGTCACCATGCCGGCTCACTGAGCTGTCTTTCTCTGCCCCGCCAACTCCCAGTGCCTGAAACATGTTAGTTCAGCAAGTGTGCAATCAAACACTGCAGAATCTGGCACTCTTAAGCTGTTTTCTGCTCTGAAGGTTTCTGTCCCGGTTCACATATATGCGATGCGGGAACGCTGTGAATCCACTGCGGGTTCCTGCATCGCACTCGCAGGCAGATCCCGCAGCCATGTGCGAATCGCTAGGGGTGTCAATACTGAGTTAGGCTCGGTTCACACTTGTGCGATGCGGGAACGCTGCAAATATGCAGCGTGATCCCGCATCGCATCCGCACATCTGGCAGTTCACACTGCCATATGCGATACGCAGGGTGTGTCAAATAAATGTTAACGACACCCCCAGTTTGATCGCATATCGTAGTGCGATCTGACAGTTCGCCCAGAATCGGATCGCACAAGTGTGAACCACTGTGCGATCCGATCCTGATGCGGCTGAAAAAATGCCTCATGTGCGTGTTTGGTGCGGATACCGTGTGAATCCAGCCATACAAAGTGTATGGCTGAACTCGCATCCGCACATGAGATCGCATGTAATGAAGGAGCAGTGCGCTCCGAATTACATGCGATCTTGCAAACCGCATTAGTGTGAACCGGCACTTAACAACACCCCCAGATCAGTTCGCATATCGCAGTGCGAACTGTCAGTTCAGACATGAATTGGATCACATAGGTGTGAACACCCATGTGATCCGATTCTGGTGCGGACCCAAAAAAGGGTCCTGTGTGTGTTGTGTGTCCGAATGCGATGCAAATTTAGCCATACAATGTGTATGGCTGAATTTGCATCGCACAGACATCGCATGTGATTTGCAGAGCAGTGCGCTCCGAATCACATGCGATGTCTGACATTGCATGTATGTGAACCGGTAATTAGTGGGAAGATAAAATAAAGACAGATTTCTGGAGGTTATACTAGCAGCATTGGATTAGTAATGAGAAAAACAGAGTTGGTTTAAAAAGTAACTTTGTATCTTCTTTCTATGTTTTCTGACTATTTGTATGCAATAAATAAGCACATGACATGCAGCTAAGGTAGGAGTCATTGATCTGGCGGTGGCGGCGGTCCCTCACTATGTATGAGGTCAGTGACCCCGCAGAGCTGTAACTTGCAGCACGGTTCCTGTCTCTGGGAGTGAGAGCTCATTAAAGAGCAGTACACATTAGAGTCCCAGCAAGGACAGATTGGGGCCAATTTCCTTAAGGTGGAACAAGCATGCAGCAAGTGAAATCAAAAAAACTGCTGGAACTTTTCTATTTGTATTAGATCAGTGACTGAGAAAGTATTAGTCCCGGTTCACATTTGTGCGATATGGGAACGCTGCGAATATGCAGCGTGATCCCGCATCGCATCCGCACCCCTGGCAGTTCACACTGCCATATGCGATACGCAGGGGGTGTCAATTAAAAGTTAACGACACCCCCAGTTGCGATCGCATATCACAGTGCGATCTGCAAGTTCGCACAGAATCGGATCGCACTAGTGTGAACCACCATGCGATCCGATTCTGCTGCGGATAAAAAAAAGCCTCATGTGCGAGTTTAGTGCGCATGCGGTGCGAATTCAGCCATACAAAGTGTATGGCTGAAATTTGCACCGCACATGAGATCGCATGTAATTTAGGAGCAATGCTCTCCGAATTACATGGGATCTCCGCGATCGCACTAATGTGAACCGGGGCTTAAAGCCATTAGACCAGCATGGTAGCCAGGCACCTGGCATTTGTTAAAAAAAAAAAAGTTTTGATCCCTCGGTATAGAGTTCTCTGCAGTTCAGGCCAGTAGAACTAAAGAGCAAACCTTTTTGTTTTCTTTTTTTTTTTTCATTTTTAATAGAGTTATGCCTCATACACACGCACCGATTGTTGGCCGTGAATTTTCGGCCACCGTCCGATCGGCCGATTATCGGCTTGTTAGTATGATGCTTCCGACAACCGACTGCGACTTTTCGGCCGAACAAAATCTGGTGTGCAGGCTATAAAATTTTTGTTGGCCGTCAACAGAATGGCCGATTTTCCGTCAGTCAGTACAGATTTCGACAGGGAAAAATCTGATGAGCAAGACTGGGCATGCTCAGAGAAGAAAAAACACAGGGAAAGTAAACCATCACATGACATCACTTCTGAAGTTGGTTTTTGTTGGCCAACAAAAGTCCAGTGCAAGTCTAGAGCACATTTCAACCAACAAACAACACTGGACAAAAGACGGCCGATCGGTCAGCCAACAATCGGTGCGTGTGTACAAGGCTTAAGTCCCGGTTCACACTACCGCGACTTGTCAATCAAATTGGTTGCCTGACAAGTCGTTGTCCATTCTGTGCTATGGGAACCGTTCTAATAGGAGCGACTCAAGGTTCCTGTATTACTTTTGACACAAGTCGGAGCCACTTGCATTGACTTCCATTATGTGAAGTCCGTGCAAGTCGCGCTGAAGCCGCGGTGCATGGCGACTTCACTGGTCGCCCCAGAAGTCGGATCGCCATAGTGTGAACCGACACTAAGGGAATTCTATAACTCCTGTCAAATATTTTTCACTTCCCATCCCATAGCCAGAACAGAAAGTGAGAGGTAAACTATCCAAAGTGAGGGAATCCTCAATGTGAAGATTTCCCCTCTATTCCTGTTCTGGTGACAACACAGAATTTGAGATTTTCTTTCACTTTCAGTGATAACAGCGAACAGAACAATATTTAAGAAGTGAAAGAATGGGATTTTAACAGTGCCAAGAAAGGACCAAAGTTATATATAAAATACTAAACTTTTATTGAAACAATTAATTTAAAATGTTGACATATAATAAAATCATAGTATAGTATTCATACGGTTATTGTATGTATGCAGTAATTCCAACTCTACATGTTTCGCCAGTCTATGGCTTCTTCAGGAGACTTTTGTGAATACCGCATACAAAGTAACTAACTATGCAAATGATAATAATGACATGCTGCATATCAGGAAGGTGGTCAAAGAGGGATATCAATAAAACCGCAGAGAGGGATATGGGATATCCGGTATGGTCCAGAATGCCAGAAATAAACCAGAAAAAGGGAATGATCTGAATGAGCAGAAAGACCAATAAGGGAGGAATACCACGGACTACATCAATCCGACCAATTTTGAAAACATATCCTGGATTGGGTTCTTCAACAGATGATTAAATTGCAAATATCTCTCCAATTCTGGTAGCGTTCCAACATTCTTGGGTCTTTCCTAGGCAAGCCACTGTGAGAAATTTGCTATTAAATCGTCCATTGTAGATCCCAATCCAGGATATGTTTTCAAAATTAGTCGGATAGATGTAGTCCGTGGTATTCCTCTCTTTTTATTTTTTGTGCTATAAACAGAAAAAGAGCGAAAATTTTGAAAATATATATATATATATATTTTTTTTTTTTTTTTACTTTCTGCTATAAAACATATCCAATAAAAAAAATGTAAAAAATGAAATGTCTTCATCAATTTAGGCCAATATGTATTCTGCTACATGTTTTTGGTTAAAAAAAAAAAAAATACCAATAAGCAGATATTGATTGGTTTATGAAAAAGTTATAGCGTCTTCATACTACAGGATATTTTTTTTTTTTACTAGTAATGACGGTGATCAGCGACTTCTAGCGGGACTGCGATATTGCGGCAGACAAATCGGACACTAAAGCCCCGTACACACGTACCGATTGTCGGTCGAAAATGTTCGGCCGCCGAACGATCAGCCGATTTTCGGCTTGTTAGTATGATGCTTCCGACAGCCGACAGCGCACTTTCGGCCGAACAGAATCTGTCGTGCAAGCATTAAAATTTTTGTATGCCAACACCAGAACGGCCGATTGTTCGCCAGTCAGTACAGAATTCGGCCGACAGACAGCAGATTTGCAAGACTGGGCATGCTCAGAGAAGAAAAAACACACGGAAAGTTAACCATCACATGACATCACTTCTGCAGTCGGCTGTTGTTGGCCGACAAAATTCGTGTGCAGTCTTTTGCACTTTTCAACAGACAAGACAGCCCTGGACAAAAGACGGCCGATCGTTCTACTACTGACACTTTTACTGACACTTTTGAGGACCAGTGACACCAATACAGTGATCAGTGCTTAAAAATATGCACTGTCACTGTACTAATGACACTGGCTGAGAAGGGGTTAAACATCAGGGGTGATCAAAGGGTTGAAAGTGTTCCATTGGAGTGCTTACTAAGTAAGGGGGAGGTGCTTTGAATGGGGGGAAGACAGAGATCCATGTTCCTGCTTAGTAGAAACACAGGATCCAGGGCTGGGACAAGCGGTGGGCAGGAGGGTTGGGTGCCCTGGGCGCAATGGGTTATTGCAGGGATAGGGGTGCCCTGATCCTAACTCTAAGGTAAGGGGGGGCGCAGTTTGGCATATTTGCCCTGGGCACTGAGTGACCTTGTCCCACCACTGACAGGATCAGTATACTATATAAGCAGACCGCCCTTCTGCCTGTCCCCCGGACGATCGGCGGATCCCGCGGGACCCACCGATTGGCTCCCCGTGTGTTCAATCACAGAGAGAGCGGGTCGCCGGCGGCGCACACACCCCAGACCTGGAAGTGTCAGATCATGTACTAGGTAGGTACGTGATCTGGCACAGAGCGGCCGCTCTGACTCAGTATATGTGTGTGGGATGGACTAAAAGTGGTTAATGCAGAGAATTCATTAGGGTAAAAAAAAAAACCCTTAAGGCTTTAGAACCATTTTTGTATTAATTTTTAGTAGAGTGGAGTAGAACACCTGTGCCCCCATTAGGAAGATTCCCACATTTCCCATTAGAGAAATTCCCAAACTTTGGGTTGTCATCAGAACAGGAACAGTAGGGAAACATTCCAATGGGGACACTAGTTCTGGTGACAACCAGAGAATCCCTTACCTTGGAGGAATTTCCTCTCACTTCCTGTTTGGCTATGGGACAGGAAGTTAAAAGATATCTCCCTAATGTGACACAGAGGGCAAAAAGAAACAAACAGGGGTTATAACCCTCCCTTACTCCTTCCAAAATGAAAAAATACGTTTGCCTTTACTTCTAATTTAAAAAGGTTGAGATTGGTTCTAGGGAGTTGGTTATAGTTAATATACAGTACATATATATACCTACATATACATATAGTGATAGATACATATTTACAGACATATACACCTAAACAAATGTGCCTATTCCTCGGAAACAATGGGAATATGGAATTGCTGGGTTATATATAAATGATGGGTCAGGACAGGCAGGTAAAGCATGATAGAACTGTAAGCACAGAATAGTGTTGTCACCCTATTCATGGTAAAGCAGAATATAGAATGAAGGACCCAGGTGAAGGCGAGGACAAGGATTGTAGAAGTAACTGTTGGTCGGTATAACAACTTGAAGGCTGGGCTGCCCTTTAAGCCCATATATCACCCCCCGTCTTTGCTCCATAAATATAAGTGCTGTGTCTGTATTTCCAGCATGCTTGAATTACTCTCTCCGTCTCTGTGGACTGCGAGGCATCTGTACACAAGTGCCTGACCCGTACACTATGGGCCCTCCGCAAACTGCTGCCCACTGCACAACCTCGCTCCTGCTATGGCAGCATCAAAATTCAACTATTTCTCAGTTATCATACCTCCCAATCATGTGAGATAAAATAGAGGGATGCCATTTATTGCATAAGAACATGCACCCTTTTTATAAACATTTCATAAGCAAAAAATAATTGTTTAAACTTTTTTTTTATTAAAATAATTAAAAATAATGTTTAAGCTGATAATATTTTGCTTTCCCTTGTTCATCCTTCTTCTCATCAAGATACCAAAGAAATAAAAAAAAAAACAACTTTCCATTTTACAGCATACTTTATTTTAGACCTATAGATGTCATCACTGGGTCTCTGTGCTTCTCTATGCAATGACTCAGTTATTTCTAACTTTTTTGGCCTGTTAGGAGTAGGCAGGTTTATCCATTGCTAGGAGGGATCGGGTGGTTTGATTGCAGAAATATAAAATAGAGTAATGAAGGTGTAATGGGAGGAAGGAGGAAGAAGGGAAGAGTTCAGGGCCTTGACCTAGTCTGTGGCTTCCTCTTTGGGGGGCAGCTAGCAGCTGTTCTTCCATATGGAGCTTGCCAGGAAATTTGGTTTCTGCCTAGTGAGGATCGACTTGGAATTAACAACCCCTGTAGTGGGTGATGGATTTGGACTGGGTCAGTCATGAAAGATGGAGTAGGAATTGAAGAAGCCAATGATGAACATTGAACTGTTGTGTCCAACCTTCTGCTAAGTGAAGAAAATGTTGAGTAAGCTTCTCTTATTCTTTTGGGAACTCAGGGGCAGCACATACCTGGAGAGCTGAGACTGTGACCAGGTCTGGTCAGGAGACGGGTGGTGGTGTAGTAGAAGAGGGTCAGGAGATGGGTGGTGGAGTAGTAGAAGAGGGTCAGGAGACAGGTGGTGGTGTAGTAGAAGAGGGTTAGGAGACGGGTGGTGGTGTAGTAGAAGAGGGTCAGGAGACGGGTGGTGATGTAGCAGAAGAGGGTCAGGAGACGGGTGGTGATGTAGTAGAAGAGGGTCAGGAGATGAGTGGTAGTGTAGTAGAGGAGAGTCAGGAGACGGGTGGTGGTGTAGTAGAGAAGGGTCAGGAGACCAGTGGTGGTAAAGAAGAAGAGGGTTAGGAAAACGGTGGTGTAGTAGAAGAGGGTCAGGAGACGGGTGGTGGTGTAGTAGAAGAGGGTCAGGAGACGGGTGGTGGTGTAGTACAAGAGGGTCAGGAGACCAGCGGTGGCATAGTAGAAGAGGGTCAGGACACCGGTGGTGGTGTAGTAGAAGAGGGTCAGGAGATGGGTGGTGATGTAGTAGAAGAGGGTCAGGAGACGGGTGGTGATGTAGTAGAAGAGGGTCAGGAGACCGGTGGTGGTGTAGTAGAAGAGGGTCAGGACACCGGTGGTGGTGTAGTAGAAGAGGGTCAGGAGATGGGTGGTGATGTAGTAGAAGAGGGTCAGGAGACGGGTGGTGATGTAGTAGAAGAGGGTCAGGAGACCGGTGGTGGTGTAGTAGAAGAGGGTCAGGAGACCGGTGGTGGTGTAGTAGAGGAGGGTCAGGAGACCGGTGGTGGTGTAGTAAAGGAGGGTCAGGAGACCGGTGGTGGTGTAGTAGAGGAGGGTCAGGAGACCGGTGGTGGTGTAGTAGAAGAGGGTCAGGAGACCGGTGGTGGTGTAGTAGAAGAGGGTCAAGAGACTGGTGGTTGGTGTAGTAGAAGAGGGTCAGGAGACCGGTGGTGGTGTAGTAGAAGAGGGTCAGGAGACCGGTGGTGGTGTAGTAGAAGAGGGTCAGGACACCGGTGGTGGTGTAGTAGAAGAGGGTCAGGAGATGGGTGGTGATGTAGTAGAAGAGGGTCAGGAGACGGGTGGTGGTGTAGTAGAAGAGGGTCAGGAGACCGGTGGTGGTGTAGTAGAGGAGGGTCAAGAGACTGGTGGTGGTGTAGTAGAGGAGGGTCAGGAGACCGGTGGTGGTGTAGTAAAGGAGGGTCAGGAGACCGGCGGTGATGTAGTAGAGGAGGGCCAGGAGACCGGTGGTGGTGTAGTAGAAGAGGGTCAGGAGACCGGTGGTGGTGTAGTAGAGGAGGGTCAGGAGACCGGTGGTGGTGTAGTAGAAGAGGGTCAGGAGACCGGTAGTGGTGTAGTAGAAGAGGGTCAGGAGACCGGTGGTGGTGTAGTAGAGGAGGGTCAGGAGACCGGCGGTGGTGTAGTAGAGGAGGGTCAGGAGACCGGTGGTGGTGTAGTAGAGGAGGGTCAGGAGACTGGTGGTGGTGTAGTAGAGGAGGGTCAGGAGACCGGTGGTGGTGTAGCAAAGGAGGGTCAGGAGACCGGTGGTGGTGTAGTAGAGGAGGGTAAGGAGACCGGTGGTGGTGTAGTAGAGGAGGGTAAGGAGACCGGTGGTGGTGCAGTAGAGGAGGGTCAGGAGACCGGTGGTGGTGTAGTAGAAGAGGGTTAGGAGACCGGTGGTGGTGTAGTAGAGGAGGGTCAGGAGACCGGTAGTGGTGTAGTAGAGGAGGGTTAGGAGACCGGTGGTGGTGTAGTAGAGGAGGGTCAGGAGACTGGTGGTGGTGCAGTAGAAGAGGGTCAGGAGACCGGTGGTGGTGTAGTAGAAGAGGGTTAGGAGACCGGTGGTGGTGTAGTAGAGGAGGGTCAGGAGACGGGTGGTGGAGTAGTAGAAGAGGGTCAGGAGACGGGTGGTGGTGTAGTAGAAGAGGGTCAGGAGACCGGTGGTGGTGTAGTAGAAGAGGGTTAGGAGACCGGTGGTGGTGTAGTAGAGGAGGGTCAGGAGACGGGTGGTGGTGCAGTAGAAGAGGGTCAGGAGACCGGTGGTGGTGTAGTAGAAGAGGGTTAGGAGACTGGTGGTGGTGTAGTAGAGGAGGGTCAGGAGACCGGTGGTGGAGTAGTAGAAGAGGGTCAGGAGACGGGTGGTGGTGTAGTAGAAGAGGGTCAGGAGACGGGTGGTGGTGTAGTAGAAGAGGGTTAGGAGACCGGTGGTGGTGTAGTAGAGGAGGGTTTAGGAGACCGGTGGTGGTGTAGTAGAAGAGGGTCAGGAGACGGGTGGTGGTGTAGTAGAAGAGGGTCAGGAGACGGGTGGTGGTGTAGTAGAAGAGGGTCAGGAGACCGGTGGTGGTGTAGTAGAGGAGGGTCAGGAGACTGGTGGTGGTGTAGTAGAAGAGGGTCAGGAGACGGGTGGTGGTGTAGTAGAAGAGGGTTAGGAGACCGGTGGTGGTGTAGTAGAGGAGGGTAAGGAGACCGGTGGTGGTGCAGTAGAGGAGGGTCAGGAGACCGGTGGTGGTGTAGTAGAAGAGGGTTAGGAGACCGGTGGTGGTGTAGTAGAGGAGGGTCAGGAGACCGGTAGTGGTGTAGTAGAGGAGGGTTAGGAGACCGGTGGTGGTGTAGTAGAGGAGGGTCAGGAGACTGGTGGTGGTGCAGTAGAAGAGGGTCAGGAGACCGGTGGTGGTGTAGTAGAAGAGGGTTAGGAGACCGGTGGTGGTGTAGTAGAGGAGGGTCAGGAGACGGGTGGTGGAGTAGTAGAAGAGGGTCAGGAGACGGGTGGTGGTGTAGTAGAAGAGGGTCAGGAGACCGGTGGTGGTGTAGTAGAAGAGGGTTAGGAGACCGGTGGTGGTGTAGTAGAGGAGGGTCAGGAGACGGGTGGTGGTGCAGTAGAAGAGGGTCAGGAGACCGGTGGTGGTGTAGTAGAAGAGGGTTAGGAGACTGGTGGTGGTGTAGTAGAGGAGGGTCAGGAGACCGGTGGTGGAGTAGTAGAAGAGGGTCAGGAGACGGGTGGTGGTGTAGTAGAAGAGGGTCAGGAGACGGGTGGTGGTGTAGTAGAAGAGGGTTAGGAGACCGGTGGTGGTGTAGTAGAGGAGGGTTTAGGAGACCGGTGGTGGAGTAGTAGAAGAGGGTCAGGAGACGGGTGGTGGTGTAGTAGAAGAGGGTCAGGAGACGGGTGGTGGTGTAGTAGAAGAGGGTCAGGAGACCGGTGGTGGTGTAGTAGAGGAGGGTCAGGAGACTGGTGGTGGTGTAGTAGAAGAGGGTCAGGAGACGGGTGGTGGTGTAGTAGAAGAGGGTTAGGAGACCGGTGGTGGTGTAGTAGAGGAGGGTTTAGGAGACCGGTGGTGGAGTAGTAGAAGAGGGTCAGGAGACGGGTGGTGGTGTAGTAGAAGAGGGTCAGGAGACGGGTGGTGGTGTAGTAGAAGAGGGTCAGGAGACCGGTGGTGGTGTAGTAGAGGAGGGTCAGGAGACTGGTGGTGGTGTAGTAGAAGAGGGTCAGGAGACCGGTGGTGGTGTAGTAGAGGAGGGTCAGGAGACGGGTGGTGGTGTAGTAGAGGAGGGTCAGGAGACCGGTGGTGGTGTAGTAGAAGAGGGTCAGGAGACGGGTGGTGGTGTAGTAGAAGAGGGTCAGGAGACTGGTGGTGGTGTAGTAGAGGAGGGTCAGGAGACGGGTGGTGGTGTAGTAGAGGAGGGTCAGGAGACCGGTGGTGGTGTAGTAGAAGAGGGTCAGGAGACTGGTGGTGGTGTAGTAGAGGAGGGTCAGGAGACTGGTGGTGGTGTAGTAGAAGAGGGTCAGGAGACCGGTGGTGGTGTAGTAGAGGAGGGTCAGGAGACTGGTGGTGGTGTAGTAGAAGAGGGTCAGGAGACCGGTGGTGGTGTAGTAGAGGAGGGTCAGGAGACTGGTGGTGGTGTAGTAGAAGAGGGTCAGGTAGACCGGTGGTGGTGTAGTAGAAGAGGGTCAGAAGTTTTGTTATCCAATCTATATGCAAATTGATCAAGATGATCGAATTGGCAAATAATCATGTTAGACTTGATTTACATCGATCAAACCAAATGGATCACCAGGGCAGAAAAATATCAATCCTTTTGCATCGATCATCAGCACTGAGATTCTTTAGTCATGAATACAATAATATTTCAATTGATCCGATTACGATGCATGATGGAAACAGAGATGGGATCGATAACTTACAAGCATATCTTCCAACTATCAATCAAATAACTGTTGCCCGTGGCATAGCGACGGATTGGGTTGTTGACTATAGATTGATTATTCCTTTTGGGAGAGATTGATTGGAAAAGATTCCAATAATTTCTCAAAGTGTGTATGGCCACCAAAATAGAATATTGTACAATCAGATTGCATAGTGTATGGTCAGCATTAGAAGCCGTTAGATTGGTAAAGGCTCTGACATCTTTCAATTTTGGATGCATTGACCCTTTACAAAGTTGCATGGCCTAACATAAGGATCAGGATCATCACATTCCTCATCCCGGATCTAAATACAGATAAAAATGTGCTGTGTATGGGGGGACGGAGGACAGTATGGCCTCCTCTCTGATCACACACAGAGACCGGCGCCTGGATCCAGCCGCACACAGCAGCTTAGCTCTCCCGCAGTTACTCATTCACTCAGATCACCTCTAATCTGTTACATCAGAGGTGGCAACATCTGGACCCCTCCCCCTCCCAGGCCGAGATCAGTAACCTTCACCGATTTTTTAGGACAAATTTGATACTGTCATGGCGCATCTCCCTGCGTCATTCATACTGGAACATCCTAACTTTATCGACATCGACACAACAGACAAAATACGTCTTCAGAAGTCATAAAGATATTTCTGTTAGCAGCGATTCCCTGTTATGTAATGACTACGGGAAAACCCAACCAATCAACGTTATCGATGATGGACACTGACATCTAACGGACTTGTTTGCCATAAATAGTTCCGATTTATATTTAATGCATCAAATGACAGTTGTAAAAGTTTTGTTGGTGGTGATTGGCTGCAAATCAACAAAATAAAAAATAAGTTCATGAGAATGAGAAAAGTTGTTTTTAAATGTTAGATCTATGAGGCATAGAGTTTTTTTTTTTTTTTTTTGCGTTTTTATGTGTAGTGTTAGGCTGGATTCACACTGTGTGCAGCTCGCAGCAAGGGGTCTGGTGAGTCCCCGTTCACTGTCTCAGCTGAGATATTGGGATGCCTGCCTTTACACGCACATGAACTTTAATGGCATCCCAGTCTTAGTCCGTAGGGTTCAATATTGAGTTGGCCCACCCATTACAGCTATAACAGCTTCAACTCTTCTGGGAAGGCTGTCCACAAGGTTTAGGAGTGTGTCTATGGGAATGTTTGACCATTCTTCCAGATCATTTGTGAGATCAGGCACTGATGTGGATGAGAAGGCCTGGCTCTCAGTCTCTGCTCTAAGTCATCCCAAAGGTATTATCAGGTTGAGGTCAGGCCAGTCAGGTTCCTCCACCCCAAACTCGCTCATCCATGTCTTTATGGACTTTGGTGTGTGCACTGGTCCAAATCATTTGGTGAAGGGGAGATTATGGTATAAATACAACCTTCAGGCTTCTTACACACCAGTGCATTGTGGGAACACGTGTAAACTCACGCTCTTCCCATTGTGAGAACACAAGAGAGCTAAACCGTGCGCTTTCCTGCCATGCACAAAAGTGCGCTGCCCCTTTGCAGACGCACAGTGGTGGCATTATTTCTTAAGGGCACCCCCATGCATCTTGTATTTACGTTTGCTAAAACGCGCAGCACCATGCAGTTTAGTGCGGCGTTATTTTCAAATAGGTACAGGCACCTTTTTTGCTCGCTTCTCGGGCAGCCAATTGAAATTAATAGGCTGCCATAAACGCAACACGCAGGAACGTGAAGAAATGCGTGAAAGAGCGTCCATGCTCAATCTCCCCTCTTAGTGAAAACTGAGCCATAAAATGGTTTTGCTCTGGTGCAGGTGCTTTCCAAAACACCAATTTCCATGTCTTTCCTTGTAGCGATTGAAAGATCGATTCGCGCTTTATGGTGGCCGTATGTGGCGTGATAAAACTGAACAATCGATGTCCGCTTTAACAAAACAATTGAATCAGACATTGATTATGTGAGACAAAAACAACACGGCCGAGCGGCGAGCGACAGAGGGGGGGGGGGGTTATTTACTAAAACTAGAGAGTGCAAAATCTGGTGCGGCTGTGCATGGTAACCAATCACCTTCCGGGTTTTATTGCCAAAGCTTAATTGAATGATATGGAGTCAGAAGCTGATTGGCTACCATGCAGAACTGCACCAGATTCTGAGTGCTCCAGTTTTAGTAGATCTCCCCCATTGCAACAGGTTTTGGTGGTGGCTAAAAAAAAAAGTGATTGTACGAGGTTGATTTATGGCGGAATTTCATGTCTTTACATGTAAAACAATCAAACGTGATACACAAGGGTGTAAAAAGCGCCATTGATAGACCGTGTGCGGTTGATGTTTTCCAATACAATCGATCAACCCAAAAACCGTCACTATAAGACACTCATTCCTCAGTGGTGTCATCTATATCTTGCATTATTGATATACAGTTTGATTGTTTTGTCCAATCGGAGATCGATCGATCTGTGGTTACTCCGTCACCAGCATTCGTCTGATTTTGTAGCTTACATACAGGAAAATTCCTGAAGACGAGGACAGCTCCTCATTGTACATAAATGGTTAAACCAACGGAGGACTAAAAGCAAAGGGCCAGCTGGTTATGTAACCAATCACGTCTTCCCGCACAAAAATTGCGACGGATATTTCTGCAGAATTTTTGCAGTCTGTAGAAACCCCCCGGACGGGATAACAAATGAATAAATAAAAGGTACAATTTCCCCATAACTTGCATTCACGTAGGGAACGCCATCCCCGTTTTATAAAACAACCTATCCTATGTTTCGCGAATTTCCAGCGCACTGCAACTGAACCCCAAAAATTCAACCTCGCAGCCATTGCCAGGGGCCACTCACCATTTATCCATGGCGACCTTGAGTTTGACGCAGGGATCCTCCGCTGCCGCCGCCGCGCTCCCTTCCTCCACGGTCGGCACTGATGCTTCGCTGGCGCTGTCGGACATGTTGGATGGCGGGGTGTCGCTGGGAAGAGCTGGAAGCGTTCGGACGCAGCTGGATCACTCTGAGTGGATTACGTTTGATCCCCCCCTTCGTCCAGGTCCCTATGTGTGTGTCGCAGGCAGTGGACTGAAAGAATTTGTGTCACTCTGACAGGAGGTACAGTAAAGCCAGCCCATTTCCAGGGAGGGGAGATAAGAGGGCGCAGGGAGGGGGGCGGACTGCATGCCTCTTCTGTAACTTGGCTTCAGCTCATTCACAAAAAAAAAAAAATGTTGGTTGGGATCATCGATGACCTTTTGGTTTGATAGATCTTGGAGATCCGTGAATTAATCAGTAACAGATCAGTCTGGGACACGCCGTAAGGATTGCACAGTACACGGTACATGGTGGTGTCACTTCAAAACTTTCTGTGCAATGTTTGTATACGAAAAAACTTTCTGTGCAATGTTTGTATACGAAAAGAAACTTTCTATGCAATGTTTGTATACGAAAAAACTTTCTGTGCAATGTTTGTATACAAAAAGAAACTTTCTGTGCAATGTTTGTATACAAAAAAAACTTTCTGTGCAATGTTTGTATACAAAAAAACTTTCTGTGCAATGTTTGTATACAAAAAACTTTCTGTGCAATGTTTGTATACAAAGAAACTTTCTATACAATGTTTGTATACAAAAAAACTTTCTGTGCAATGTTTGTATACAAAAAAAACTTTCTGTGCAATGTTTGTATACAGAAAAAAACTTTCTGTGCAATGTTTGTATACAAAGAAACTTTCTATACAATGTTTGTATACAAAAAAAACTTTCTGTGCAATGTTTGTATACAAAAAAAACTTTCTGTGCAATGTTTGTATACAAAGAAACTTTCTGTGCAATGTTTGTATACAAAAAAAACTTTCTGTGCAATGTTTGTATACAAAAAAAACTTTCTGTGCAATGTTTGTATACAAAAAAAACTTTCTGTGCAATGTTTGTATACAAAAAAAACTTTCTGTGCAATGTTTGTATACAAAGAAACTTTCTATACAATGTTTGTATACAAAAAAAACTTTCTGTGCAATGTTTGTATACGAAAAAACTTTCTGTGCAATGTTTGTATACAAAAAAAAACTTTCTGTGCAATAAACAAGCAAGTGGGACATGTGCCACCGATTAAGCCGGCCGTATAGGGTACAATCTGATTGATCAATTTACAGTGAATCTGGAAAGTATTCACAGCGCTTCACATTTTCCACATTTTCTTAGGTTACAGCTTTATTCCAAAATTGACTGTTTTCCTCAAAATTCTACAAACAATACCCCATAATGGCAACTTAAAAGAAGTTTGTTTGATATCTTTGAAAGTTTATTAAAAAAAAAAAAAATCACATGTACATAAGTATTCACACCCTTTGCCATGACACTCATAATTGATCCTGTTTCCACTGATCATCCTTGAGATGTTTCTACAACTTGATTGGAGTACACCTGTGGTAAATTCAGTTGACTGGACATGATTTGGAAAGATGCCTGTCTATATAAGGTCCCACAGTTAGCAGTGCATGTCAGAGCACAAACCAAGCCATGAAATCCAAGGAATTGTCTGTAGACCTAAGAGACGGGATTGTATGGAGGCACAGACCTGGGGAGGGTACAGAAAAATGCCTGCAGCATTGAAGGTCCCAATGAGCACAGTGGCCTCCATCACTAGTAAATGAAAGAAGTTTGGAACCACCAGGACTCGTCTTAGAGCGGGCCACCCAGCCAAACTGAGCGATCGGGGGAGAAGGGCCTTTGTCAGGGAGTAGAGCAAGAGCCTCATGGTCACTCTAACAGAGCTCCATAATTTCTCTGTGGAGAGAGGGGAACCTTCCAGAAGAACCACCATCACTGCAGCATCCACCAATCAGGACTGTATGGTAGAGTGGCCAGACAGAAGCCACTCCTCAGTAAAAGGCACATGACAGCCCGCCTGCAGTTTGCCAAAAAGCACCAAGGCCCAAATGAAAGGTGTCATGTCTGGACTAAACCAGGCACTGCTCATCCCCTGGCCAATATCATCCCTGCAGTGAAGCATGGTGGTGGCAGTATCATGCTGCGGGGATGTTTTTCAGCGACAGAAACTGGGAGACTAGTCAGGATCGAGGGAAAGATGCAGATCCTTGATGATAACCTGCTCCAGAGCACTCTGGACCGCAGGCTGAGGCGAAGGTTCATCTTCAACAGGACAATGACCCTAAGCACAAAGCCAAGATAACAAAGGAGTGGCTATGGGACAACTCTGTGAATGTCCTTGAGTGGCAAAGCCAGAGCCCAGACTTGAACCGAATGAACATCTCTGGAGAGATCTGAAAACGTCTGTGCACTGACGCTCCGCATCCAAACTGATGGATCTTGAGAGGTCCTGCAAAGAAGAATGGGAGAAACTTCCCAAAAATAGGTGTGCCAAGCTTGTAGCATCATATCCAAAAAGACTCGAGGCTGTAATTGGTGCCAAAGGTCCTTCAACAAAGTACTGAACACTGTGAATACTTATACACATGTGACTGTTTTTTATTTTTAATACATTTGCAAAGATTTCAAACAAACGTAATTCACGTTGTCATTATTGGGTATTGTTTGTAGAGTTTTGAATAAAATAATAAATGTATTTCATCTTGGAATAAGGCTGTAACATAACAAAATGTGGAAAAAGTGAAGCGCTGTGAATACTTTCCGGATGTACTGTAAATACAACCTTATTTAGAGTATGCAATACGGACCTACCTAAACTACTCATTTCATTTGTATCCAATCAGGCTGCTCTTTGCACTACATAGTTGATGGTAGAGCTAAATTAGATTGTACAATCAGATTGTATAGCGTTGGGGTCACCATTTCCATTACCATCTGATCATACAACCTTTGAACAGCCAACCAAAAAAATAATAATAGTGCTGGGACAAGTTCATCTAGAGCCCAGGGCAAACATGCCAAACTCACCCCCCCCCCCTCGTCCAAGATTTATGCACATCATGTGTCAGCAAACCCCCCCCCCCCCAAAAAACAATTGAGCACCAATCTGCTGCATACTTACCCCCTAAACATAAATTACCCCTACTCCAAATAAAAGTCTGCCCCCTGCTGAAATCCCCTTCCCAACACAAATCTTTGCCCCACCCAAAACCCTTCCCCCCCCCCAGCTCAAATTCTCTCGTTGCCCATATGCCCCTAGCACAAATCCATCACCCCCCCCCCCCAATCAATTCCCCCCTCTTAGTACAAATCCTGTACCCCTCAAATTTCCCCTCTGAGCACAAATCATCTCGCTCCACTCCACATCCCCCCCCCCCCCAGCACAAATTCTCCCCATCTCCCCAATCCCCCATCCTAGCAGAGATCCCCCTAAATTTCCCATTCTAGCACAAATGCCCCCTATCATCCCTGCTAGCACAAATTCCCCCCCCCCCAAAAAAAATTACCTTTGATAGCACAAACCCCCCACAATTCCCCCTCCTAGCACAAACCTTCTTCCCTCATTCCCCCTCCCAGCACAAATTTCCCCAATCCCCCATCCTAGCACAACCCCCCCCCCCCCTCACCCCTAAATATCCCCTCCTAGCACAATTGTCCCCAATCATCCCTGCTAGCACAAATCCCCCCCCCCAAAAAAAAATTCCCCTCCTAATACAAATCCATTCCCCACATCTCCCCTCTAACCAATACAAATCTGCCCCCTGCGAAAATCTCCTTCCCAACACAAATCCTTGCCTCTCCAAAACCCTCCGTATGCTCCCAGCACAAATCCAACCCCCCCCCCCCAAATACATTTCCCCCTCCTAGTACAAATCCTGTACCCCTCAAATTTCCCCTCTAAGCACAATTCCTCTCGCCCAACTCCAATTCCCCCCCCCCACAGCACAAATTCTCCCCAATCCCCCCTAAATTTCCCCTCCTAGTACAAATGCCCCCTAAATTTCCCCTCCTATGCCCCTAATCACCCCTGCTAGTACAAACCCCACCCCCCTCCAAAAAAATATAGTAAAATCCTCTCTTTCCCCATATGGCCCCAGCACAAATCCAGCCCCTCCAAATAAATTGACCCCTCCAAGTACAAATCCTGTACCCCTCAAAATTCCCCCCTAAGCACAAATCCTCTCGTTCAACTCCAAATCCCCCCAGCACAAATTCACCCCAACCCCCCCCCCCAGCACAAATGCCCCCTATCATCCCTGCTAGCATAACCCCCCCACACTAAAAAGTTGCCCCTTAAGCACACATCCTCTCCCCACCTACCATATTACATTTTCTAACACAAACCCCACAAAATCTCCAATCCTAGCACAAATCTTCTTCCCTCATACCCCCTCCCAGCACAAATTCTTCCCAATCCCCCATTCTAGTACAAATACCCCCTAAATTTCCCCTCCTATGCCCCTAATCACCCCTGCTAGCACAAACCCCCCCCCCCCCCCCTCCAAAAAAATAAAATAAATAGAAAATTCTCTCCCAGCACAAATCCTTTTCTCTCCTACCAGATTACCTTTTCTATCCCCCCCCCCCCCCAAATACCCCCTCCTAGCACAAATCTTATTCCCTCACCACCCCCCCCCCCCCCAGCACAAATTTACTCCAATCCCCCATCCTAGCACAAATCCCCCATATATTTCCCCTCCTAGAACAAATGCCCCCAATCATCCCTGCTAGCACAAATCCCCCCCCCCCCCAAAATAAAATTCCCCTCCTAGCACAAATCCACTCCCCACCTATCAAATTACCTTTCCCAGTACAACCCCCCCCCCCCCCAATTCCCCTTCCTAGCACAAATCTTCTTCTCACCAATCCCCCATCCTAGCAAACATCCCCCCTAAATTTCCCCTCCTAGCACAAATGCCCCCAATCATCCCTGTTAGCACAAATCCCCCCACCCCCCAACACAATTCCCCTCCTAGCTCAAATCCACTCTCCACATACCATAATACCTTTTTTAGCACAAATATACCCCCTCCCAGTACAAATCCCTTCAAATCACCACTTCAAATGTCCCCTCCTAGAAAAAATGTAATCCCCTGTCGCCCCCCTAATTCCCTCTTCCAACACAAATCCCCTCCCCCCAACCTCCTTGTGGTGCTCCCCACCTCACATGATACCACAGTGTCCGGGGCAGCCGCCCCTCCTTATTCCGGCCTTGGAAGGACCTACCTATTCTAGCCAGTCCAACCAGGCAAGGAGATTGTACAATCAGGCTGTAACATATGTGGTGAGCTGTACATCAGCAGCATTTTTACTAATGTGTGCAATCGGCTTGTACACGTGTGCCATGCTCTATCGTCTTTGGGGAGAGAGGCTTGGCCCAGCCCAATGCAACGTTCAGTTTACCTCAACTAAATACATTCCCGATGCATCAAAACAAAAGGAGTGCAAAGTCATACAGGACTTTTTCTTTGAATAGCAGCCACAGCCTGAGTAGAAAAGCCTGTGCTCTGCCAGCATATTGCAAAGAAGTGCCCTTGCACTGAGTTTATAAGCAGTGGTCTCTCTGCAGAGGTCTGATACACCCTATCCTGAGTCAGAGTTAAAGCGGAGTTCCACCCTGGGAATACATTTTTTAATAAAAATACCCCGGGACAGTCAGGGCTAGGACATTCCACAATGGCTAGCCTCTGATCTGTCCCGGGTTGCACTTACCTTTTAGGAGAAATACTTACCTTGAAGAAGTATTGTCCAGCGCTGCCATCTCAGGTGTGGGCAGCTTGAAGCCAGCGCGATCCTCTTCTGCGTCCTCTTCCGTCTTCTTCGGTCCCACAATGCACTGCACCGGCCCCGCCGTCACTTCCGGTGCCGCAGCGTCATCCCTGCATAGCTTCTGGGCATGCCCAGAAGCTGTTTAGAAGGGAATGACGCGCACGCCCCGGAACTGACGTCGGGGCCGGTGCAGGCGCAATGATTCCTGGGAGCGATGACGTTCAGCTCCCAGGAATCATTGCAAAGCCAGGAAGTGACGACGGGCCGTGGCCGCCGAGGGGAGGAAGAAGGAAGTAAGGTAAGTATATTTTCTTCTATACGAGGTAAGTAAAAAAAAAAAAAAAATGCGATTATCCATTTGTTTTTCAGGTGACCCGGAGCGAGAAGATGGAGGTAAGTATAAATTTAGGGTGGAACTCCGCTTTAAAGCGCTCCAATCAGTACGGAGCGTGAGTTTGCTGATTGAAGAGATATACAGTAGGTCTGACTCAGCAAGAGGCATATCTAAGTTAAAAAGCCTCTACCTTGCCAGTATGCTGCAGAGAAGGGTCCTTGCTCTCTGTATGGAAGCTGTGGTCTTTCTGTAAAGGACCAATGTAAAGGAGGACCAATACACCCCCTGTTGAGTCAGACCTTTAGCAAAGTTCAAGATTGCTGCCAATTGGAGAGCTCTGCAGAGAGACCACTGTTTCCCTGCAGAGGACAAAGTTTCTTCTCTCTAGTGTGCTGGCAAGGGACAGGCTTTTCTACTCGGGCTGTGGCTGAGTTCTCAAGAAAACTCTTTTTAGAACTGTCAGGAAGAGGATGCTGGGATGTCTTCATTATTAAAGTACATCTAAAACCAGAACTTAGTTTTGGATGAAGTGGGGAAGAGTTAGAACCCCTGTCAGGTTTTTATTGCCGTTTTTGTACACTGTTGGGAGATTCGCCTTCTCTATTGTCCTTATGACCATTGTCCCTGGGATAGAAAATTATGGGAAATCCAAAATATTACTGATGTCACTAGAACAGGAGGTGCGTGGCAATCTTCCAATGGGGACACCTATCATGGTGACAACTGTCTAGGAAAGGGTTTATCTTGCTTGCTGTTGTGTTTCCAGAAAAGGAACAGAAACCTCTAATGGGACACAGACAGTTACCGCTCTCCTCCCCCCTGAAAAAAGAACCCCCCTTAACCGTATCCAAAACTACAAAAACAAAAAGTGTTGGCTTTACATGTACTTTAATAAGCAATGGCTGCCATGTGTCTCCAGCAGATCCTCTCACAGGGTTCCTGGCAGGCTAGCTCAACAATAGTGGAATAAAATGAAGACTGACATTTTGCCCCTTCTAAAAATGGTAGTTTCTTGGCTGTCTGTGGTTTCAATATATTCTGAATCACTGTCCCAAACAAGTATGAAACAAGTAAGGTCAGGAAAGTCCAAGTCAGCGATTCCAAGGATCTCAAGTTATTTGGATCAGCTTCACAGCCAGGTAACAAGCATTTTTAAAGAATTAAGCAGCTTTAATAATTTCTCCATACAGATTTTACTGTACAAGACCAGTGCCCTCTGCTGGTAATGGCTGGTAACGCATGCTTCACTCTGTCCCTGGAGCTCACCCTATAGACCGACACAGTCTTCCAGATAGAGTAGACAATTATACAGTATATACCCATTTACTAACACCCCCAGATATTAAAGTTCATACATCGATTATATATTGATGTTTCCACCTTGTTAGTTCTCATGAATGCAAGTGGTAGATAATGAGGTTGATTTATTAAAACTGGAGAGTGTAAAATCTGGTGCAGCTCTGCATAGAAACCAATCAGCTTCAACTTTTTTTTATTTTATAACGCTTAAAGCGGGGTTCCAGCTGTGGCAAAAAAAAAAAAATAATAAATAAAGTCTACAGCTACAAATACTGTAGCTGTAGATATATAGACACTTACCTGTCCAGGGAGCCCCTGATGTCAGCACCCCAGCCGATTTTCGGATCGGCTGCCGGGTGCCGCCGCCACCATTCACTCTAAGGGAAACCGGCAATTAAGTCTTTCAGCTTCACAGCTGGCTCCCTACTGCGCATGCGCGAAGCACGCTGCGCATTCTCATTGGCTCGGTGGCTGAGGAAGGAGAAAGGGGATGGAACTTCCAAAGGAACGGTACTGCGGCGCTGTCTCCCGGAAGTGGGGAAGGGTACCTGTCAAAAACAAGTACCCGTTCCCCCCTCCCCCCTTAAGGGTGCCTAATGTGGCACCAGAGGTGAGGAGGAAGCAGATGAGTGGAAGTTCCACTTTTGGGTGGAATTCCGCTTTAATTGAACAAGCCGACGTTAGAAGCTGATTGGTTTCTATGCAAAGCTGCACCAGATTTTGTACTCTCCAGTTTTAGTAAATCAACCTTGTGTCTTGTATGGTGTGAAGGAAGAAGAGGGAGCAGCCAAGGAGCAGGGATGTGGGACAGAAGGATACAGGGCATACAATTAAATTCTGTTATGACCCACCTAACCAGAAGGTCTCCCATCAAATGATGCCAGGCAAATCAAATCATTGTTTAAACTGTAATCTTCATATGACAAGAAGAGTCCCACATACTATACATTCAACTTCTTCCTTCCTTCCTTCCTTCCTTCCTTCCTTCCTTCCTTCCTTCCTTCCTTCCTTCCTTCCTTCCTTCCTTCCTTCCTTCCTTCCTTCCTTCCTTCTTTTTCTTTCTTTCTTTCCTGTCAATACAAAGTTAATGGCAGGCACCCCCAGATCTTCTCGCAGATCACAGTGCGAACTGTAAAATGGTGCAGGAATCAGATCGCATAGGTGTTATCACCCATGTGATCCGATTCCAGTAGTACCAAAAAAGGGTATGGCTGAATTTGCATTGCATAGACATCGCATGTGATCTGCACAGCAATGCAATGTGAATCACATGCGATGTCTGACACTGCAATAGTGTGAACCCAGCCTAAAGCAGTAATAAACCCAAAAGCAGACATTTAATACTTTGCAGCTTACTAATCCTTAGATGTGATGGCTGCATAAATTTCCTTTTTTAGACTTTCTTTTATTTTCATCTGCTGATCCAGCCAGTATTTCTGTTGTTTTTCAAAAGAACATGCTCTCCTGCAGATTAATCAGTTACAAGGATGAGACAAACCATTTAACACTGATAGGTGCTTGCAATAATCATTTAAACCTTTATCCAAAAAGGAAAGAAAAAACTGCTGTAGCTTATTATAATGTGTGAGATGGGGTTTGGCTTCAATTTGTTAGAGTTTCTAAAGCTGGATACACACTATACAACTTTTTGTTGGTAGATTTCCTTTAGATTTACCTTCAACTGTGTAGTGCAAGGGTCTGACTGATTGCATACTAATTGAAATTGTATAAGTGTGACCTCATGTTATACGGTTTTGGTAAATCTAAAGGAAAAAATCGAAAGACAATTGTATAGTGTGTATCCAGCTTAAATTGGCTAATACAGTAACAGTACCCTCCCTTCCAGACAGTGCTGCTGTCTGCCGTGCCTCCTGTTCTCATTCCTCCAGAGCGGGGGCACACTAATACAGGAGGTGTGTTACTGGCCAGATCACCAAGTGAAAACAGAGGGGGGAAAGCCATAAAAAAAAGGAAATGAATGCAATTAACACATCCTATAATCGGTAAACTGCAATATCCTTACTCCAATGTGTCCAACTATCTCCTACCCTGTCCACTCTTAGACGATCCCTGAAAACCCTTCTCTTCAGACAGGCCTATTCTGCCCCATCTAACAACTGTACTTTTATTTCCTCCATCAGTTCATCCCCCACAGTTATTACCTTTATATCCCTCGACCCTCCCTCTTAGATTGTAAGCTCTAACGCGCGAGACCCTCTGATTCCTACTTTATTAAATAGTATTGTAACTGTGCTTTCTGCCCACATGTTGTAAAGCGCTGAGTAAACTGTTGGCGCTATATAAATCCTGTATAATAATAATATTAATATATAAAATTTTTGGTTTTAATACCTCTTTAAATGCAGCAAATAGCTTTTAAAGCACATCTTTCTTTCTATCTTTCTTTTATTAAATCTATCCAGAGTCTATCTATCTATCCAGAGTCTGTCTGTCTGCCTGCCTGTCTATCTATCTATCTATCCATCTATCCATCTATCTATCTATCTATCTATCTATCTATCTATCTATCTATCTATCTATCTATCTATCTATCTATCTATCTATCTATCTATCTATCTATCTATCTATCTATCTATCTATCTATCTATCTATCTATCTATCTATCTATCTATCTATCTATCTATCTATCTATCTATCTATCTATCTATCTATCTATCTATCTATCTAATCTATCTATCTATCTATCATCATTTTTTAAATTGTAATATTCATGTGAAGGGCTTTTTTCTCAGAGGACAAGTGCAGAAACTCCCCCCTTCTGACTCACCCCTTGTCTCCGCCCCTTTCCCACCCCAGAGCACCGTCCCTTGAATCCATCCCTACCCACTTCCCAGTACCGCCCCTTTTAGAGACTACAGAACCAAGTATACTTTTGTGGTGCTAACAAATTTTTATGGAATTTGTTATTGATAACTAGAAAGGCAGTAAAATAGATCCCCTGCCGCCAGCAATAATAGACCCCAAGCAACATCAGACCCCGCTAGCAACAATGCCCTCCCCCAGGAACAATAGGCATACCAGTTCCCCACCAACAGTAGATCATCCTCACAACAAGACCCCCCAGCAAAAATTGGATCCCATGCAACAAAATATCACCCCAGCATCAATAGACCCCCAGCAGCAACAACAGACCCCCCAGCAGCCAACAACAACAGACCCTCCAGCTGTCAGCATCAATAGACCCTCCAGAAGCCAGCATCATTAGATCTCTCCCTTAATAGTAGATCCCTTCCAGCAACAATTGACCCCTAGCAACAAAAGACCCCCCCCCCCGCAACAATAGACCCCCACGCAAAGATAGCTTCCCTCCTGTGACAATAGATCCCCAGCAGCCATCATCAATAGATCCTCCAGCACACCTCAGCACCTCTAGCCATTACATACATTCAGTTCTGGAGGTGCTGAGTTCCCCCGCATCCCCCCTGGAAAAAAAGCCCTGATGTGACAAGAAATCTCTATACATACATTAAATGCAGCAAATAGCTTTCTTTCTTTCTTTCTTTCTTTCTTTCTTTCTTTCTTTCACTTCCTCCCTCCTTCCTGTCCTCCTTCCCATAAATCTAAGGCATCACATATTTAATACATTTGATAAAATTTGAATTTGTTTGGAGCACAAACCAATACCATGAAAGATTTATTAATATAAATGACATAGAACATTCTACAGTTTATCAGAACAGCCAGGCGTATACCAGACAGACAAGTAATTCACAGATTAGAGTCAGGGATTTCAAGCTATGTGAAAAAAAGGAGGAATTCCCACACATTGGCCTTCATCTCAGTTTATTTGCCCACTTTGAGTCCACCCGGATGGGGATGTGTATTTCTCTATGGAATGGGATGATTCTGTGTTCAAAGGCGGGCAGCGCCATGCGAGGTGCCTGGAAGTGGAGTCGTCCATCCCTGGACATGGAGCACACCACGTCCTGGGGATTCACGTCTTCAGGGAGTTCAGCTTCTCTGTGCCACTCTCTATATTCGTGAACAATTCTGCCGTCTGCTGTCTCCTTTTTGTCGTCATGTTTTCCGGTCACAATCAGTTTCCTTCCTTCTGTCTTAACGGTCAGTGCATCTGGAGGAGCCTGATCCACATCTAGGGAGAGCTCAAAGTTTCCATTTCCATT
This sequence comes from Pelophylax lessonae, assembly GCF_965119305.1. Classification (NCBI taxonomy): domain Eukaryota; kingdom Metazoa; phylum Chordata; class Amphibia; order Anura; family Ranidae; genus Pelophylax; species Pelophylax lessonae. The sequence goes on along the minus strand of NC_138779.1, from coordinate 57,109,435 downwards.
CCACCGTCTGCTGAGGAGCATTTCTCTGGGGGTGGCAAGGGGTCTACTCTGAATTGCCCTCTGTCCTAGGTCAAGGTGGTGAGGTGGGATATGGCACTCCTGCTGCATCCATTGCATCCTCCTCTCCACGTCATTCTGCATTCTTTGCAACTCATCTTGAAGCTGTTGATGAAGAATCTCCACATCATGGCTTGGAGTAAATGTATGGATCTCATGGTTAGGCTGCAAATGGCTGGAACGGAACATCTCAGCTCAGTTGCCCTTGGAACTTCTGATCAGGTTGGATGGAGAGAATCAATTTGATGATCTATTCCTGGTCTGTCTGATCTATCTCTGAATCCTTATATACTCTGCTACCTGAGCCATGACCTGATCTACTCTCTGCATGTGGTGAGAAAGGGAGGTGGTGAATTGTACCACATGTATAATTAAAGAGATTACACTGTGGGCACTACCCAGATGTCTCTCTTGAGAATGTGGCCGAGCAACAACTTGGACCATTGTGTAAACTTCCCAGTTAGAAATGAAAAATGAAGGGTAGATGGGTGGTGCTGATTCCTCAGAAGTGATAAAAATCAAGGTTAGATGGGTGGTGCTCAGAGCTTTTTTTCAGCGGGAACGCGGGGGAACGCAGTTCCGGCACCTCCAGCACTGAATGTATGTAATGGCAAGGAGTGCTGGGTTGTGCTACACTGTCTATTTATGCTGGAGGGGATCTATTCCTGCAGGAGTATTTATTGCTGCTGGGAATATCTAATGTGGCTGCTGGGGGATCTATTGTCTCTGGAAGAGATCTCGTTTTGCAGGGGGGTCTATTGTTGCTGGGGTGGGTCTTATGTTGCTGAGAGGTCAGTTGTTGCTGGGAGGGATATACCGTTTAGGCAGCAGTCTGTTTATGCTGGCTGCTGGGAGATCTGTTGTTGCTGCTGAGGGCCCATTGTTTCGGGCTGGATCTATTGTTGCTGGGGGATCTATTGTTGTTGGCTGCATGGGATCTATTTTACTGCTTTTTTGTTTTCATTAACAAATTCCATACAAACTACTTAGTACCACAAATGTTACTTTGTTCTGTATTTTCTAAAAGGGATGGTACTGGGAGGTGGGTAGTGGGTGGAACCAAGGAACGGTTCATGGAGGTAGGTAGGGGCGGAGACAAGGGGTAAGTCCAAAAGAGGGAGTTCCTGCACCTATTCTCTGAGAAAAAAAGCCCTGGTGGTGCTGATTCCCCAGAACCGTGATATGGTGGTGTTGTAATAGTGTTTGTACACATAGTTGGGCACTTTTCAACACTAGAGAGTTCTTAGGGCTCCTTTGGATTATGAACGGAGAAGAAAGTTAAGACTTGAGCTCCCCATCAAAGTTTTAAAGCCCAAAGACGAATGTATTCTGGTAGAATGAAAACTGCCATAGATATTGCTTCTTGGCCTTTTGGCTAAGATCAAGATTCTGGCCTGGTGCACTAAACTTATATTTAGATGTAGGAATGCTCTTTTTTAACTGCTAATTCCTTGTGAAAAGAATGGCCCTGCTCTTGTCTGATCAGGCGCTGGGGAGCACAAGGAGCTCCTGGTGATGTGCCCTTGGGGTTGACATCCCCGGGGTACCAGAAGAACACTATAGGCTGGGGATCCCACTAAGTTTTACTGGCTCTAGGTCAGGTCACTGCTGCTTTTCTTACAATTGGATGATTGGGCAGGCAAATTTTTGCTAGCCTGGAGAAATTTTCATATTGGCCAAAAGGTCTGCCAGGCTGCCATGTGTATTTACTTTTCAAGTATTTTTCTATATTTATACACAAGCACCTGCACTACATGTCTGGTTTGTTTTTTCACTCCACAGAGAGAGAGAGGATGCAGGTTTATCAGGGGCTGCCCTGAAGTTGGGGGGAGGATCTGTGGCCTTCACAGGCCTTTTTACCTCCCTCAACTGCGGTGTCTCTTCAGGAGATCCCTTACCTAACACTTGGAGGACAGTCGTTTTTCTGCTCCTAAGGAATGGATTCTGTCTGCTTTGACTAGGTGGACTAGAGTGCCTTGCCCTGTCAGATGCCTTGGGGGGTTCGGGGATCAAGTCCCTTTTCTCTTCAGAGGTTGGACCCCACTGTACCCTCATGCACTTTTTACTGTGCTATGATTTCATGCTTCAAATAAACTTTAAATAAAAAGTTTTTTCATAATATACAATATTTGTCTTTTATTGGAATCATCCAATCTTTGTCTCCTCCGGAAATAAAAATGAGGCCTTGAAGTTTACATGGGGGATGTAACTGACCGTCTCAGGACTTATGTTTATCTTTCAGGTGTTGCTGTCTGGGCTGGTCTCCCAAATATACCTTGCCATTTGCAAGCTGGTCCATCCTTTAACTTCTTCTTCAGAAAAAGAAATTAAGCCTTGACGTGTACATGGGGGACACAACTGACCAGTTCAAGGCCTGCGAGTATTTTTCAGGTATTTCTACCTGGGTTTGGGCCTTCCTGCTTCCAAGTTTAAGTTGTCACTGTTAAGCTGGTCTTCTGGGAACACCATCTCAGGTGCTTTTTCAAAATGATATTCCCAATCCAGCCCTTGAGCTGATACATCCTGTAACTGGAGGGCCAAATACAGCACCAGTGTGGGTATGTGCAGCGTGAAGCAGTGGGCAGAAAGCACATGGAGTCCAGGTGCAGTAACAGGAGTATATTGTAACAAAAGTTCAGCAGTACACAACATGTCGGGTGGGTAGGAACCCCAACTGGGACCAACTTACAAAGTGCAACAGTCAAGGAACAGAAGACTGGAGATGCTGGCAGCGTCTGCCTCAAGGAGCAGAATGCGGCCTGGCCGGTCAGTATCCAAATGGTAGGCTTCCAAGAAGGTTGGTGTAGTTCCTGCTCTTTCCTTATTCCTCTGGAACCTTTCCCTGGATCTAAGTACTGTCCCTGACAGATAGGTGACCTGTCCCTGCACTAGCTAATCGGAAGTTGCACACCATACCCGGGAACCTTAAACAGACTCTGCCTGACCCAAGATAATCATCAAAGTTACATGGAGTCCCAGCATCCAATCGAATAGCCTCCTCCCTGTGACTGAGGAAACCACAGAGGAACTAAGTTCCTCTCGATTTCCTCCCCCATCTGAATTGCCGCTGCGGACAAGCGCCACCTACAGTGGAGAATAAAGACTGCACCTGCCTACACCATCCTGCCTACATCATCATGCATCATGGCCATCTTATTCTGTACAGAGCCATCACACGCCGTACAGTGTCACTGCATGCAATACAGTGTCATTGCATGCTGTACAGAGTCATTGCATACCGTACAGAGCCATTGCATGCTGTACAGTGCCATCTATTGCTGTACAGTGTCATTACATGCGGTACAGAGCCATTGCATGCCATACAGTGCCATTGCATGGCGTACAGTGTCATAGCATGTCGTGCAGTGTCATAGCATGCCATACAGTGTCATTGCATGTCGTACAGTGTCATCAGATGCCATACAGTGTGATCGCATGCCATACAGTGTCATTGCATGCCATACAGTGCCATCATAGCATGCCGTACAGTGTCATCAGATTTCATACAGTGTCATCGCATGCCGTACAGTGTCATTGCATGCCGTACATGTCATTGCATGCCGTAGAGTGTCATCGCATGCCCTACAGAGCTATGGCATGCCGTACAGTGCCATCACATGCCATGCAGTGTTATCTTATGCCCTACAGTGTGATCACATGCCGTACAGTGCCATTACATGCCATACAGTGTCTTCACATGCCATACAGTGTCATCACATGCCGTACAGAGCCATGGCATGCCATAAAGAACCATGGCTTGCCGTATAGTGCCATCCTATGCCGTACAGTGTCATCACATGCCGTACAGAGCCATCGCATGCCGTACAGTATCATAGCATGCTGTACAGTGCCATCTCATGCTGTACAGAGGCATCACATGGCGTACAATGTCATCACATCTTGTGAAATACCATTGCATTCAGTACAGTGCCATTGCATGCTGTACAGTGTCATTGCATGCCGTACAGAGCCATCACATGCCGTAAAGTATCATTGCATGCCGTACAGTGCCATCCCATGCTGTACAGAGGCATCACATGGCGTACAGTGTCATCACATGTTGTGAAAAGTCCATTGCATGCTGTACAGTGTCATTGCATGCTGTCAGACTTGTATAAAGTACTCGAAATTTCTACTTGAGTAAAAGTACAAGTGCTCGATCAAAAAATTACTTGAGTAGAAGTGGAAGTGCTCGCAGAAAAAGTTACTTAAGTAGAAGTACTAAAGTATTCAACATTTTTTTTACTTAAGTATTGCAAGTAATTTTTTCAAAAAATTTGCTACTTAAGTACTAAAAGTAAAAAGTACCAGTAGTTTTGAAAAAAAATTTCTACTCAAGTACTGAAAGTAGAAGTACAAGTACTGTGTTATGTAGTTATTAAAGAAATAAGTCAAAAGTTTGAACATCATATTGTTTTTATTATTTCAAATGATTTATTCAAATGATTAACCTGTGTTTGTTAGTAGTTTCTTGATGCACTTTAAGCGCTGTAGCACCATTTATTTGTTTGTTTCATATTTTCTTTTTATTGGAAAGATTTGGTATAGCAGCTTTTATTATACACTGCCTTTATTTTCGTATGCGCCGATTTACAAATGACATTATACACATTTTTTTGAACTTTATGCAACCTGCCATCTACTGTTCTGGCTGTGGTAATTTTTTTAAAAGTAACGAGTAACTATGCAGTACAAAAAAAAAATACTTGAGTAGAAGTATCGAAATCATCGAAAAAATGTAGTGAAGTAAAAGTAGAAGTAGGAGAAAAAAATTCTACTCTAGGAAAGTACAGATACCGCCTTTCGGTACTTAAGTACAGTACTTAAGTAGTTCTACTTCGTTACTATACATCTCTGCATGCTGTACAGTGCCATCGCATGCTGTACAGTGTCATTGTAAGCCGTACAGTGTAATCACATGCCGTACAGAGCCATGGCATGCCGTACAGAGCCATGGCATGCCGTACAGTGCCATCTAATGCCGCACAGTGTCATCACATGCCATACAGAGCCATGGCATGCCGTACAGTGCCATCTTATGCCGCACAATGTCATCACATGCCGTACAGAGCCATTGCATGCAGTACAGTGCCATCACATGCCATACAGTGCCATCACATGCAGTACAGTGTCATGACATGCCGTATAGCTGCATCGTATGTTGTACAGTGTCATTGCATGCCTACGGTGTCATTGTATGTTGTACAATGGCACTGAATGCCATAAAGTGCCATCACATGCCGTACAGTGTCATTGCATGCCGTACAGTGTCATTGCATGTTGTACAGTGTCATAGCATGCTGTACAGTGCCATCACATGCTGTACAGTGTCAAAGCTGCCGTACAGTGGCATCACAAGCCGTACAGCATCATTGCATGCCGTACAGTGTCATTGCATGCCATACAGTGTTATTGCATGCCGTACAGTGTCATCGCATGCCGTACAGTGTTATTGCATGCCGTGCAGTGTCAGCCCATGCCGTACAGAGCCATGGCATGCCGTACACACAGTGCCATCTTACGCCGTACAGTGTCATTACATGGCACTATCATGGGAAATGTAGTTCTAAAACATCTGGGGAGCCAAGGTTTGCCATCACTGGCCTAGGCCATCTTTATGAATTCTTTTTTTCAGATCCTCAGAGAGTTTTTTGCCATGAGGTGCCATGTTGAACTTCCTGTGACCAGTATGAGAGAGTGAGAGCGATAACATCAAATTTAACACACCTGCTCCCCATTCCCACCTGAGACCTTGTAACACTAACAAGTCACAGGCACCGGGGAGGAAAAATGGCTAATTGGACCCAACTTGGACATTTTCACTTAGGGTCCTTGCACACGAGCGCCCCGATCAGATCCGCCTGTCAGTTTTATAGGTGGATCTGATCGGATGCCCCATGCTTCCCTCTTTGGCTGCCATCCTCATCCGATCCTGTCCGTGAAATCCGGACGGATGGAAACCCGATTTTCCATCCGTCCAGCGGATCGGATCGGAATGGGATTGAATGAGAGCAGACAGGTGGTCCGCTCTCATCCGATTCCCCCATAGAGATGCATGGGGCTCTGACACCTCCCTCTCCGCACACAGAGCAGAGAGGGAGATGTCACATGCCTGCTCAGCGAGGATCTGTGTTTACGATCCCCTGCTGATCAGCACGGATCTGCCTACGGAGGCGGACCGTGTGAAAGAGCCCTTAGGGGTGTACTCACTTTTGCTGCTAGTGGTTTAGACATTATTGGCTGTGTGTTGAGTTATTTTGAGGGGACAGCAAATTTACACTGTTATACAAGCTGTACACTCACTACTTTACATTGTAGCAAAGTGTCATTTCTTCAGTGTTGTCACATGAAAAGATATAATAAAATATTTACAAAAATGTGAGTGTACTCATTTTTGTGACATACTGTGTGTATATATATATATATATATATATATATATATATATATATACTGTATATACAGTATATATATATAATAATTCAGTGGAAAAAATATCAAAGTAAATAAAATTTACTTTATAATATTAATTATATATCTATATACTGTATATATACAGACGTTTCAATTTCTTGGAATATATATATATTAATTGTTGTTTGTCACTGTCCGCTGTCTGAATCCAAAACTCAGACAATCATTCATGCTGACTGCACCATCTTCTTCATGTGCAGTCTGACTGCACGCATGCGCAGTTCTAGTGGTTGGCAGAGTAGCCAGTAAACAACGTACGTTTCGTAAGTGTTCATATATTTTTGCTGTGAGCATGCGCTGTACCGTCGGTCGAGTAATTTGACAGCAAAATTTCTCAGTGCACCGACGTCATTGTTGAAGTTATGTATGACGCACTGAGCATGCACATGCATAGTGCGCACGGTTCACTGAAACAGCTGATTCCATGTCACCGGAAGTGACGTGGGTTCCTCATTCTGCCAGGTTCAACATTTTGTCTGAACAGGGGCCCCATGATGGGGGCTGTTGAGGCAATTTAAACAAGGCAAATCTGTATCTGAATGTAACTCAAATCCAGTACTTCAATGGAGGATGGCAGAAAGTGCTGGTGACACAAATTCTGTACCCCCAGTGACATTTCCAATCCAAAGGAGCTGCTGTGTGGGTGTGATAGCAATGGACTAAAAGAAGAGAGGTATTGGCACTTGTAAATATAAAATAGAGAAAACCCTCCTTCAAATGGCTAATAAACAATGAAGATGTCGTGTAGATGATCCTTGTTCCAGTCCTGGGCCACTGCCTCTCTAATAGCCTCAAAGGAAATGCTCATTGCTCAATAAAGATGGCATACTCAATAAAGATGGCATACTCAGGAGTGCGGTTCAACATTTTGTCTGAACAGGGGCCCCATGCTCAATTGATGGCATACTCAGGAGTCGGGTTGAAAATTTTGTCTGAACAGGGGCTCCATGATGGGGGCTGTTGAGGCAATTTAAACAAATTTAAATAAGGCAAATCTGTATCTGAATGTAACTCAAATCCAGTACTTCAATGGAAATGTTGTGTAGATGATCCTTGTTCCAGTCCCGGGCCGCTGCCTCTCTAATAACCTCAAAGGAAATGCTCAATAGATGGCATACTCAGGAGTGGGTATTGAGGATTGCTGGGTACAAAGGATCATAATACTCAGAGGTCCTATCAAAATGTTTATTGAATACAAATACCAGGGTAAGCCGATGTGTTTCGGGGAAATGCCTTCCCCTTCCACAGGGCTGAAGCTGTGGGTATTATTGGACTGTAGGTGTGATGCAGTTGGGCAGCCTTATAAAATACTGTCAAATCTGGTCACATCATACCCTACAGCTTGAGCTCTGAGGAAGGGGACGATATTTCCCCCGAAACGCAGTGGCATCACCTGTTATTCATATTTAGTAAACTTTTTGATTGGATCTTGGAGTTTTATGAACTTTTGTACCCGGTATTAAAAACCCACCCCATAGATAATCACAAAGAAAATCCAGGAGAAAGTCTATCAGCAGTACAGGATTGTATTGTTTGTAGAATGATGAATTGAATCCATTTTGGAATAAGGCTGTAAAATGTGGAAAAAGTACTTCCTGCCACTGAAAAACATCCCCACAGCATAATGCTGCCACCACCATGCTTCACTGTAGGGATATTGGCCAGGCAATGAGCGGTGCCTGGGTTCATCCAGACATGCCGCTTGCCATTCAGGCCAAAAAGTTCAATATTTGTTTCATCAGACTGGAGGATTTTGTTTCTCATGGTCTGAGAGTCCTTCAGGTGCCTTTTGGCAAACTCTAGGCTGGCTGTCGTGCCTTTTACCTCAGGAGTGGCTTCCATCTGGCCACTCTACCATACAGGCCGTATTGATGGAGTGCTTCAGAGATGGTTGTTCTTCTGGAAGGTTCTTCTCTCTCCACAGAAAAAAGCTGGAGCTCTGTCAGAGTGACCATCGGATTCTTGGTCACCTTCCTGACTAAGGCCCTTCACCCCCGATCGCTCAGTTTGGCCAGGCGGCCTGCTCTAAGAAGAGTCTTGGTGGTTGCAAACTTCTTCCATTTACTAGTGATGGAGGCCACCGTGCTCATTGGTACCTTCAATGCTGCAGAAATGTTTCTGTACCCTTCCCCAGATCTGTGCCTCTATACAATACAAACACTACGCTTACTATTCAGGCCAAAGAGTTGAATCTTTGTTTCATCAGACCAAAGAATTTAGGTTCTCATGTAAGAGAGTCCTTCAGGTGCCTTTTGGGAAACTCCAGATGGGCTGTCATGTGTCATGGGCAGCCACTGCTAACTGTGCTAGGAACGCACAGGGTGCTCTTTCTCAGCAAAGCTCTACTGGCACTATTGCACACAAATATGTGGCCGCTCAGCCAGGGCCGTTTGAAGGAATTTGGGGGCCCCAAGCAAAATGGACATGGAGGGCCCCCCTCCTCCCCCCCCCCCCCCCGCACACACGCAAAGCCTATAGGAACCACAGCATAGCCATACAGTTTAAGTTCACCCACACTTTATATAAATAAAAAATGAGTACAGTGCAAATACTGCTTGAAAAAATATTTGAAATTTGAAAATTTTCAACAATTGAACATTTGCAAAAAACACCACTGTACCATAGAGAAGGAGGGCAGTAGAAGGCAAGGCAGACTGGTATCCACTAAGATCTCTGATCATCTTATACGGCTTTATATTTTTCATTAAACTTAAGTGACCCCTATACAACAAGTTGCCAGATATTATCGCCCCTCCCGTTCCCCCACCATGTGCCCTAGATGATACCAGGGGGACTTTTTTCTTATGCTATGGGACTATCCAGCTGCCTGTTAACAGGTAGGTATTGCTCCCAATTGGACAATTGGTCCAATTTTTGCATGAAAAAATGGAGTGACAGACTGTCAGTGTGATCATACCTGTTGCTGGCCTGGTCCGGTCCACGTGTGTGAGGAGGATGCGATGACTCGTGGTGTGTCTCTCTCTGGCGAAGTGCTCGGGCCTGGTGGGGTGGCGCCACTCCCGCGCGCGCTTTAGGCCGCCTAGGCTGGGGCGGGGCTGGTGCGCAGATGCGCGCCGCCGCTGCGCACTCTCCCCCTAGTGAGCCGGCGCTGCGTGACGTCATGCCACTCCTCCGCTGTGCGCCCGCCCGCCGGCCTGTCACAGGCCGCCTGTGTGCTGTGAGGCCGGCCTGTGTGTGTGAGGCGTGGCGTGCGGCTGCAGCATTTGGGTTTTGGGATAATGTCAGTGTGTGTCTTGGGTCTTGGGGCCCCAGGCCAGCTCGGGGCCCCAAGCAATTGCTTGTTTTGCCTGCCTTGACGCGACGGGCCTGCGCTCAGCGCCAAGGAGTAACATTTATAAATAATAACACCAAAGATTGTTGATCTAGAGAATATCTGATTGCCTTGTGGGATCAAGAAAGGTTTGTTTTCTCGACTGGAGCAAGTTTGACCATGCTTTATATATTTTTTTCCCCTTCCTTTGGATCTGACTTTTTTCAACGTAACTATTTATGTAATATCCCAGGAGCGCAGATGGTTTAATAACTCCTTATCTATGTGACCTAATCAGTGAGGATGAAGCGTGGGAAATCACAGATCCCGTGTAATTATCAGGAATTACAGTGGTATTATTATATGAGGTCATACACACACCTCCTATTTCACAGAACTAAAAAAAACCTGATATTGATTCTATAATGAGATTGAATAAATTAGGCTTATATCTCTCAGTTAATAATAATAAGCAGGAAACATTAGCCATTAATTAGTGTTTAAAAATAACCACTCCTCCCCTTTCATACTGACATAATAAACTTTACACCCAGAGGCCACACCTGACCAGATGTAAGAAAATGTTTTGTCTAATGCCCAAGGTGCCCCCAACATGTAAGGAGCACCATAGAACAGCTTCTACACCTCATCCTATCTGGCAGAGGCCCGGATACTGCCTGGCTTTTTACTGTCAGGGATGTTCGAAGAGCTCTAAAATTGAAATGCTTGTGTGTACTTTTAGTTACGGTATATGAAAATTGTTCTCAGTGTGGTTTGGGACCTCTTTTAAGTGGGAGTAAACTCCCATGTATGATTCTTACCCATAGGTAAAGTATGTCTATAATAAGGCTTAGCTATAGGTACAGTATGTCTATAATAAGGCTTAGCCAGGTGGCGGACGTATAGGGGTCGCAGGGGTCACCATGGCGACCGGGCCCCATTCTGCAGGGGGCCTGAGAGGGCCCTCTGTATGTATAGAGATGAGGAGCGGCAAGCACAGCTGAGACCGAGCTCCCCGTTTCTCAGCCGAACTGTACATCGGCACCGAGGAAGCTGGTCTCACATAGGAAAGTGAAAGCAGAGTGTGTGCTGTGCTCTCTGCCTCCCCCTACAGTGCAATACCCGCCCGGCAGGAAGTTACAGGAAGGTAGTCCTCTCTCTGCCGTTTTTAAAAAGGCTTTCTGTATGTATGTATGTATGTGCATTTATGTATGTATGTGTGTGTGTGTGTGTGTGTGTGTGTACTGTATGTGTGTGTATGTATGTGTGTGTTTATATGTGTGTGCATATGTGCCTCTATATATGTATGTGTGTGCATGTATGTATGTGTGTGTGTGTTTATATGTGTGTGTGTGTGCACTGTATGTGTGTGTATATGTGCTATATATATGTGTGTATGTGCTTATATATGAGTATGTATATGTGTGTGTATGTGTGTACATGTGCGTTTATGTGTGTGCGTGCACATTACTTTTAATCCTGACCCCATATATGTGTACAACCAGAAGTAATTTTTTTTTTTTTACAGCTTGTTCATAGTACCAGCAAGAAAATGCTATTCCTCTGAAAAGTGATCCATGCTCATATAGCTTTTCAGAGGCATTTGACAGGCGGTGAAAAGGCAATATGTTGCCTCCTTACTGCCTGTTTTAACCCCCTAATGCAGGGGTGGGGAACCTGCGGCCCGCACAATCATTGCGTCCAGCCCCCCCTCCCCCGTGCCGCTGAGCCTGTGTATGCCAGCGGAGCTGTCAGAAGGAGCCGATGGCTCCGTCCTGACAGTGTGTCACAGAAAAGCTTCAGAAAAGGGTGGACCCGGGGCGCAGAGCAGTGCGCCCCGAGCCCACCCATTTGTGTGACAATAGCAAATGAAAATTCGCTATTGTCACACGGATCCTCCTCCTAGCCAATCAGGAAGCGGGTCCGAGACCCGCTTCCTGATTGGCCGAAAGGCGAACACATGCCATTGGTCGAGGAGGAGGCGGGCGGACTCGAGGAGAAGCCGCCACTGCAGGTAAGTGTGCACTGGCTTTCTGCATTGAAAGGGGGCACGCTATGGTCAGTCTGCATTGAAAGGGGGCACGCTGTGGTCAGCCTGCATTGAAAGGGGGCACGCTGTGGTCAGTCTGTATTGAAAGGGGGCACCGCTGTGGTCAGTCTGTATTGAAAGGGGGCACCGCTGTGGTCAGTCTGCATTGTAAGGGGGCATGCTGTGGTCAGCCTGCATTGAAAGGGGGCACGCTGTGGTCAGTCTGCATTGTAAGGGGGCACGCTGTGGTCAGTCTGCATTGAAAGGGGGCATGCTGTGGTCAGACTTCATTGAAAGGGGACACGCTGTGGTCAGCCTGCATTGAAAGGGGGCACGCTGTGGTCAGTCTGCATTGAAAGGGGGCACGCTGTGGTCAGTCTGCATTGAAAGGGGGCACGCTGTGGTCCCTCTGCATTGAAAGGGGGCACGCTGTGGTCAGTCTGAATTGAAAGGGGGCACGCTGTGGTCAGTCTGCATTGAAAGGGGGCACGCTGTGGTCTCTCTGCATTGAAAGGGGGCACGCTGTGGTCAGTCTGCATTGAAAGGGGGCACGCAGTGGTCAGTCTGCATTGAAAGGGGGCACACTATACCTTGATTACTGAAGGCCCCTTTCACACTTTCGTGACCTCAAAGTCACGCAATTTTTTACAGCGTTTTTTGCCGCAAAGCAATGCCTATTACATTTATGCATACATTTTGTACGGCCCCCGAATGATGTTACAAAAATCCAAATGGCCCTTGGCAGAAAAAAGGTTCCCCACCCCTGCCCTAATGCATCATCACTATGCTGTAACTGTGTACAATGCACACAATTGCGGGGTGGTTGTAGTGCAGCCCTATTCACCAGGGGGTATACCAGCCACAGCATGTGTCCACCCCCAGCTGCTGTCTCTGCAGCTACAGGGTGAACAGCTGGGGTTGGTAAAAACACAGTTAAAGCGTGTGGTTTTACCACCCCTCAACCTCACATGTGAACAGGCCCTTGGTTCACATCTGTGCAGCTGTGTGCTATGTATAGGGCAGCAAATTCATTTCAGTGGGCCGCCCCACAGGAACGCAGGGAAATAAATTCCCTTTTTTTTTTCTTGTGCTGCAGCAAAAATGCCTCATGTTTGCCAATGTGTAGGGGTACCATTAAGAATGAATGACACCCCTGCATGTTTGCGTGTCAGGAACACGTGCAATTTTGCGGGTATTCTGTCACACGGAGTAATGTGAACCAAGCCTTAGACTGGTGGTCCTCCAGACTGAAAATACTTTCAAGATGCCCTGACTGGAAAAAGATGGAGAAACACCGACATAGAGGAACCCGTCTCTCTATTTTCCTCCTGCAGCCGCTGAATGCCTGGGGGAGGGAGAGGAGGAGAAGTGGGGGGAAATGAAGAGATTGGTTCCTTTATATGCAGCTACCGCCACAGCTCCACCTGTGCAGCTTCTTTCTGCTGCCCCCCCCCCCTGTCCCTACAGCTCTGCAAGGTTCCCTCTTCCCCTATCCCACTGGCTGCTTCAGGGGATCTGTCAGGGTGAAGCCTTTTCTGAATGGAGAGTCAGTGATCCATACCGATCACTGACTCTGTCTATTCATAACTGAAACATAGTAAACTGTATTTACAATGCTTCAGTATGTGAATGAATAGGAAGCTCTGTACAGAGCTATTCCTATCCATTTACTCTGTGCAGCTTCTGTGAGGCTTCAGAGAAGGAGATGGAAAGCTATGTCTCAAAGGTGGAATATCAGGGGTCTGTTTAGACTCCTGATATTTCACCAAAGCCCCCAATGGGGCTCCTAAAAAATTGTAAAAAATATAAAAAAAAAATATTATTGTAAAAACAAAACAAAAAAAATGAATAAAGCAAATGGTAGAAAAATGTAATTAAAAAAAAAAAAACGACTGACACCAATGGCAGAACTACCACACAAACATTGCACTTGCGACCAGCCCTGGCGTTCCGCCACCAGGCTGGGAGGGAAGGGCCTTGTTCGGGTGGCCCTTTATGGTTTCTTGCATCGGGGCCCTGAAGGTTCTAGTTATGCCACTGGGCTTAGCTATAGGTACAGTATGTCTATAATAAGGCTTAGCTATAGGTACAGTATGTCTATAATAAGGCTTAGCTATAGGTACAGTATGTCTATAATAAGGCTTAGCTATAGGTACAGTGTGTCTATAATAAGGCTTAGCTATAGGTACAGTGTGTCTATAATAAGGCTTAGCTATAGGTACAGTAGATATTTCCTAAATATGCACCATTTAGGAGATATTTACTTTAGATGCAGCCAGTGACATCACCGGCCCATGCACTCTGAAGGAATGACATACCCACGCTGTTCCTTCAGAGCCATGCTGTAAATAACGACTCCCACCCACATTCGCCATTTGTATTGCCGAAGCCCCCAAACTCAGAAAGAAGACCGGGTTAAGATGGAATCACCTTCAACAGTGACAGCGCACCGCTGAAGGGCTTCGTTTTCAGGTAAGACTGCCATGACTTAGGCACTTCAGATGTAATCCTAACCTCCTGTGACCTACAACCAAATCAACCCCTTTTTACCCCTTTTTACCCCAACTATCTATAAAAAAAGGCCAAAACACAATTGTTGGAGTAAAATTTTGGCCATAATGGCCATTTATTAAAAGCAAACAAAATATAACAAACATTCCTTAAAAATTTGTATCTGCATAACTATTTACACGGCCCCCAGCCACTCCACATTGGCTCAGGGACGACCTCAACATTCAGCAGATACCTCACAATTTTAACCTACCAGTTAACCCCCCATTAACTGGCATTCCACCGGTGACTCCATATCATTAGATGGGTCCCTAAACTGCTAAACACAGCAGGTTATTTTAAACGCCTCCAAAGACTCCAACTGGCAAACCATGAAGACAACATATAGATGCAAAAAATCCAGGATAGGGGTGAGTGGGCGGGAACGTTCTTCACCCACGTGTCTCGCAGAATGCTGGGAGGATGTGCTGCCTTCTCCACTACCTCCTTGCAGCCCCTCCTACTTGCTAAATAAAAGCCCCCTAATTGGGTAGGGGGCCCAGTAAAGTAGGGGGCCCAGTAAACTTTAATTAACCCTGACTCTTCCTGATTACCCTGACACCTAGTCTTGCCAGCCCTGCGCCTTATTTTTTACATATTTTTTTGCTTCAGGCTGTACTTAATGTGCTAGTATGCAGTGTATACGATTTTTTATGCAGTTTACTAACGCTTTAACCTGACCACCCTGTGCAGCCAGAACTCTGCTCTCTGAGCTTTGATATGCCCCCTCCCCTGCCTTCCCGGTATTCTACAACTAGATGATTCTCTGTTGTATGCAAAATTTGGGTACAGTGGATGGATAGGGAGGTTTTGTGGGTTAATAAGAAAATATTTGGATAGTGTGTCTATGAATAAATGGTTGGATGGTTACATGGTGGTCAGATTAGTGAGATACTGGGAAAATAGAGGGGCAAATATTGGATAGTCTCTCTGCAGCCGAGCTGCGATCCAGTGGTTGGAGAGAGCTGGCGGGCGAGAGAGAGACGATGGGCGAGCAGAGAGATGACATCATCAGTGCCTGCCCTGCATCACCACAGTTCTGCCCTCACTGTGCAACAGCATCAGCAGAGAGATTACAGCAGAGAGATTACATCATCTCTCACTGCCCGCCCTCACTCTGTGACCCAGCCAATGCACATGTGCTGAAAAGGTGGGAAGAGAAGTCTCTTTCTCTGTTGTCCCTGTTGCCTGCCACCAAATTGCCTTTACATTTAAAAAGTGACAAGCTGCATCTGGTATTTTTTTGCTGGCAAGGAACAGTGGGAAGCTTCAGCTGGTGGCAGGATAATGACAATCCGCATTTGGTGGCAGGCGACATGGCAAGTGACAAGCTGCATCTGGTAGAAGGGGACGTGGCAAGTGACAATCTTTATCTGGTGGCAGGTGACATGGCAAATTACAAGCTGCATCTGGTGGCAGGTGACGTGACATGTGACAATCCGTATCTGGTGACAGTCGAGTTGGCAAGTGAAAAGCTGCATCTGGTGGCAGGCAACGTGACAAGTGACAAGCTGCATCTGGTGGCAGGCAATGTGACAAGCTGCATCTGGTGGCAGGTTACATGGCAAGTGACAAGCTGCATCTGGTGTCAGGTAATGTGACACGTGACAATCCGTATCTGGTGACAGTCGAGGTGGCAAGTGAAACGCTGCATCTGGTGGCAGGCGACGTGACAAGTTGCATCTGGTGGCAGGTGACATGGCAAGTGACAAGCCACATCTGGTGGCAGGTGACGTGACAAGTTGCATCTGGTGGAAGGAGACATGGCAAGTGAAAAGCTGCATCTGGTGGCAAACGACATGGCAAGTGACAAGCTGCACCTGGTGGCAGGCGATTTGGCAATTCACAAGCTGCATCTGGTGGAAGGTGACGTGGCAAGTGACAAGCTGAATCTGGTGGCAGGTGACGTGGCAACCGCCAAGCTGCATCTGCTGGCAGGTGACGTGACAAGTGACAGTCCGTATCTGGTAACAGTCCACGTCGAAAGTGAAAAGCTGTATCTAGGGGCAGGCGACATGGCAAGTGACAAGCTGCATCTCGTGGCAGGTGACTTGGCAAGTGACAAGCTGCATCTAATGGCAGGTGACATGGCAAGTGACAAGCTGCATCTGGTGGCAGGCGACGTGACAAGTGACACGCTCAGGGCTCCCACTGATTCTGCATCATAGTGAGTTAAATGATTTAATTTTTTATTATAATGTAATAATAGAAATAATGCGCTTCAATCATCCTGACACCATATCAACCATGGCGTTGTGATGATTGAAGTGCCAACACCAGCCTTTGCCCTGACAAATTTCCCATGAAAAACTGCAGGTTGTTAGAGAACCTTAGTAAACAAACAGAATCATAAAGGCCAAGGAACACAGCAGACAGGTCAGGAATAAAGTTGTGGAGAAGTTTAAAGCAGGGTTAGGTTATAAAAAAATCCTAAGCTTAGGACATCTCACAGAGCACTGTTCAATCCATCTTCCGTAAATGAAAAGAGCATGGCACAACTGCAAACCTACCAAGACATGGCAGTTCAACTGACAGGCCAGGCAAGGAGAGCATTAATCAGAGAAGCAGCCAAGAAGCCCATGGTAACTCTGAAGGAGCTGCAGAGATCCACAACTCAGGTGGGAGAATCTGTCCACAGGAGAACTATTAGTCATGTACTCCACAAATCTGGCCTTTATGGAAGAGTAGGAATAACAAAGCCATTGTTGAAAGAAACCCATAAGAAGTCCTGTTTGCAGTTTGCGAGAAGCCATGTGGGGGACACAGCAAACATGTGGAGGAAGGTGCTCTGGTCAAATGAGACCAAAATTGAACTTTTTGGCCTAAAAGCAAATCACTATGTGTGGCAAAAACTAACACTGCACAATACCCTGAACACACCATGATCTTCTTCAGCAGGTACAGGGAAGCTGGTCAGAGTTGATGGGAAGATGGACGGAGCCAAAAACAGGACGATCTTAGAAAAAAAACTTTTAGAGTCTGCAAAAAACCCTTGAGACTGGGGCGGAGGTTCACCTTTCAGCAGGACAACGACCCTAAACATGCAGCCAGAGCAACAACGGAATACTTTAGATCAAAGCATATTCATGTGTTAGGATGGCTCAGTCAAAGTCCAGACCTAAATCCAATTGAGAATCTGTGGCAAGACTTGGAAATTGCTGTTCACAGACGCTCTCCATCCAATCTGACAGAGCTTGAGCTATTTTGCAAAGAAGATTGAGCAACAATTTTACTCTCTAGATGTGCAAAGCTGGTAGAGACATCCCCAAAAAGACTTGCAGCTGTAATTGCAGGGAAAGGTGGTTCTACACAGTATTGACTGCATGCCACACTTTTCAGACATTTATTTGTAAAAAAATTGAAAACCATTTATCATTTTCCTTCCACTTCACAATTATGTTCCACTTTGTGTTGGTCAATCACATAAAATCCCCAAAAAATTAATTTATGTTTTTGGTTGTAACATGACAAAATGTGGAAAATTTCAAGGGGTTTGAATACTTTTTTACGGCACTGTAGACATTGGCACAGTGGTTGAAATGTTGAATGGCAAACGAATGGTGGTACAATGGTTGGATCATAGAACTGTGTTTATATAGTGGGATGGTGATTGGATTGTGGGGTTGTGATTGGATATTAAGTCTGCAGTTGGATAGAGAGAAGGTAGATAGCGAGATGTTGGTTGGACACAAGTGTAATAAGGCTAATAAATTCCTGGAGGTGTTTGAAACATGGAACAGATTTGACATTGCTGGAAGATTTGACAAAGCAGTGGAAACTGCAGTTTAATGTTTCCAAATGCAAAATAATGCACCTGGGGAAAAATAATCTTCTGATAGAGTACAATATTGGGGGTACAGTGTTGATCAGAGCTACAGAGAAAAAATATTTTAGGGTTCTTATTTCATATGATTGCAATATGAGTGTAGCAGAGCCCCCGTAGGAGCCGCTTGAATACTCTCTCTTTTTTTATCTCTTCAGCCAGGCACACAGTGTTTTCCACAGCCAGACACACACTTGTTTCTTGAATAATCTGTCTAGGGGGTTTTGTTTGTGTAGCACACCCCCCAACCTCCTAGGGCCTGATGGTGACCCCTAGAGACAAAGAGGGCCGACATTCCTCCTCAGGATGCAGATTACAAGGCATGCTGGGTGGTGAACAAGTGAAAAAGATGGGTGCCAGTCACTTTTATGCTTTAACAAGGAGAAATGTATTTCTCTCAACAGGAACAAAAATGGGAGCGAGGGGTAGGGCACAGGACACCCTTAGTGAAAATAACATATTGGTAGACTCCTTACACAAAAATGAAGTACATGCAGACAGCAGTACAGGAAAAGACCCTTTGAGCTTAGACTGATCTGGGAGGCAACTCCTCTCCCCTGGCTCCAGTCTCCTGCAGCAATGTGTACTTTTGTAGAAGCAGCTGTCTCCTATATCAAAAGCAGGTAACTCACGGAAGGTGCAGGAATTCTGTAGATGTTCCCGTCTGGGCGCTTTCCCAGGCTCTCCATCCTATGGCAGAGTCACTCTTCCAAGCAGTGTATAGGCTCTCCCTTGCAGAGCCCTGAGCACATGGTAAGGCCTCAGGTTTCAGGCCTACCCAACAGCAGCAAATGCACACACACCCACCCCAGATAGGGGTCTGGGTGGTAAGAGACAGATCAGCTGACTTTCTCCAAATAAATAGTCTCTCCCAGCATGCTCCACCACCAGTGTGATTGGCTGGGAGAAACATACATATTCATAACCTGATTGGCTGTAATTTATCACTCTAATGTCAAAGGCAACAGTGCCACCTACTGACAGAAGGGAGAATCACAGCCAAACGAGGATTAGGAGGAAAGTCCAATGACCACAGAACTATAAATCAGCCAGGCTAGTTACCCCCTAGCACAACTAAATTTACTAGCATGCTTATGACAAGGGTGCTACATTTGTTTTTGATGTTTTATTTGAGAACTTGGATAGGGAAGGGTAGATAGTGGGATACTACAGATTCAACTAATTACAGGGAGGACAACTGCTTCAACTTGACTGTGGAATTCCTATCTTCAGCAACATGCACACTTGAGCAATTCCTCTCAGGTCATTGCTCTTCAGAACACTAGCCAATATCCCCTTTCTGCTGCACCCAGTAGCTGACTATCCTAGCACAGGGGGGATAGCCCACAAAAGAACAGGGCCCTAGATCTCCACAGTCTGTACTCACAAGGCTTCCGGACCGAATGGTAGCCTCCTTCCAATCTTCTAGCTGCACTCTCCAGTGATCCCAGTCAGATCTTCACAAGGACAGCTCCCCCTTCAGTCAGCTCTTCAGAAAACATGGGTCAGCTCTCCAGCCTAAGGCCACATGGCAGCAGACACTGAGGAGGGCAAGACGCCCCCTCCTCACTGGACTCTCCTCTCCAGGCAAAGACCACTTCCTGTGTCTTCTCACTCAATATAAATACCCCATTCCCAGCATGCATAGGGCCCTATGCCGGCAATTGGCTTGGATGGCATCAATATTCATGCTACTGACCTGCATTAGTCACTGAGATACAGATGAGTCACTGCAAGATCCAGCAACACTTGTTCAGCACACAGGACTCCCTGGCTACACCAATTCAGCTGGTTAAGCAGGAAAACTACTATATTTTACCTCAGTTTTCTGATAAGCAGGAGACCACACTATGCTAACTATATACATTCTAGCAGCCTACCTAGGAGGGTGCTACATGAGCAAACAGTGAGGCTTGGCAGTGGGGAAAGCAAATACTATTCTGTGGTACATCCCTAGAGGGATCATCAGCAGGAGGAAGGGGGTCCTGATCCTTCTATAGATATGTAGTTATCACAGCAGGAGGAATAAGATTCTGAATCCCCTATTCCCTGTTATCTTTAGTTAACGCTAGAGGGACCACCAGCAAGTAGAAGGGGTTCTCAATTCCACTATACTAATCTTTAGTTATCACTGGAGGGATCACCAGCAGGAGGAAGGAGGACCTGATTCTCCTGTATAGATCTTTAGCCATCACCACTGTAGCCTGTTTCTACCACTATTCTATGTGCTTTTAACTGACTTTATACTTTCTAAATCTGAAAATAGCTGTTACGTTCTTATTGAACATTATCCACTTCCGCTCCGGAAGGATTTGCCCCCTTTATGAGCAGATCATTTTTTGAGATACGGCACTGCGTTACTTACTGACAATTGCGCAGTTGTGCGACGCTGTACCCAAATAAAATTGATGTCCTTTTTTCCCCACAAATAGAGATTTATCTTCGTGGTATATGATCACCTCTGCGGTTTTTATTTTTTTGCGCTATAAACAAAAAAAGACCGACAATTTTGAAAAAAAAACAAAAAACAATATTTTTTTACTTTCTGCTATAAAACACATAAATAATAATATAAAAATTATAAATAATAATAAAAAAATGTAAAAAATCTAATTTCTTCATCAGTTTAGGCCTATATGTGTTCTGCTACATATTTTTGGTAAAACAAAAATCCTCATAATCGTATATTGATTAATTTGTGCAAAAGTTATAGCGTCTACAAACTATGGGATATTTTTTACTAGTAATGGCAGCAATCAGCGATTTTTAGCAGGACTGCAACATTGCGGCAGATAATACTGACACTAAGTGACACTTTTTGGGGACCAGTGACTCCGATGCAGTGACCAGTGCTAAAAAAAATGTCACTGTACTAATAACATTGGCAGGGAAGGGGTTTACATCAGGAGCGTTCAAAGAGTTAAATGTGGTCCTAGGGAGTGCTTTCTAACTGTGTGTGTGTAGGTGGGGCTGCTTTGACTGTGAGAAGACAGAGATCTGTGTTCCTGTTTAGCAGAAACACAGGATCTCTGTCTCCCCCTACTATCAGAATGGCGATCTGCCTTGTTTCCATAGGCAGACAGCCGTTTTGCCTCTCTTAGGAATGATCGGTGGGTCCCGATGGACATTGGGTTTTCGGGGCCCACTGATTGGCTCCCGCTTTGTCCAATCACAGCAGAAGCAGGTCGTCAGCAGCACCTGTGCACACTGCAGACCTGGAAGCACAAAATGATGTACAGGTATGTGATTTCACACAGAAGAACCGCCGCCCCGCAGTAAATGTATGCGGGGCAGTCAGCAAGTAGTTAAAATTGGAAACGTTCAAGGGTGATCTGGACTACCACTCGCTGCACAGGGCCCATAGTAGCCTGTTTCTGCCACTATTCACACTGCCTCTCTGTTTTTACTTTTTGTGTTGTAATCTTATAACACTATCTTAATAAAGAGCAGATTTAGGCCATTTGTTTTCTGTAATTCTTCTATACTCTTGCCGTGAAATTGAATAGAAGAATCTGGTTGCTGCAAGCCTTAACCACTTCCAGCAAACCAACGTACCTGTACGTCGGCTTGAAGAAGTGGTTGTACTGGGGTTATGCCTGCAGCTAGTGGTCCGCCTTCTGGTGATAACAACCGATGCGGTCCAGCAGCCGCTCAGCCGTTTTTACAGGGAACGGAAGGGGATGTCCCCCCACCACCCCCCCCCCCCAGCCTCCTTCCGCCACTCTGCCCGCGTCTCCTGTCCCATCAGGAGACTCGAGCAACCAGTGGCATGTCCACCGGCTGGTCAGAGTCCCGAACAAAGCCGCATTTGGCTTTGATCGGGTCTCCGATGAAGTAATCCGGAAGGGACGTCACCGTTTACTTGGCTGCCAACGCCGCCGATTTTAAAAACGTGACAATATTCAAAAATGCAAATTTTGATGTTTTGAATACTTTTAAGTGCAAAGGAGGGATTTGGGGTCTTTTAGACTCCCGATCCCTCAATAAAGAGTATCTGTCACTGCCTATTACTGTCACAAGGGATGTTTACATTTCTTGTGACAGCAATAAAAATGATCAGATTATTATTATTTTTTTTTTTTTTTTTAGAGGAACAGTGAAAAATATAAAAAATAAAATAAATAGGAAAAATAAATACATTTAATGCACCCCTGTCCCCATGAGCTCATGCACTAAAGAAAATGCATATGTAAGTCACGCCCGCAAATGTAAACGGTGTTCAAATCACACATGTAAGGTATCGCCACGATCGTCAGAGTGGGAGCAATAATTCTAGGAAAAGAATTCCTCTGTAACTGGTAACCTATAAAAGTTTTTGAACTATCGCCTATGGAGATTTTTAAGTACTGTAGTTTGTCACCATTTCACGAGTGTGTGCAATTTTAAACCGTAACATGTTAGGTATCTATTTACTTGGTGTGACATCATCTTTCACAATATACAACAAAATTGGGCTAACTTCACAGTTTTTTTGTAAAAATTCAGTGAAGTTGTTCCCAAAAAATTGCGTTTAAAAGACTGTTGCACAAATACCATGTGACATAAAATACTGCAACAACTGCCATTTTATTCTCAAGAGTCTTTGCTAACAAATATATATATTTTAATATATATATATATATATATATATATATATATATATATATATATATATATATATATAATGTTTGGCGGTTCAAAGTGTTCAAAGTAATTTTCTAGCAAAAAATATGGATTTTTAACTTGTACAACATGTGTCAGAAATAGGCTTGGTCCTTAAGTGGTTAAAAGCAGCAGATAATCTGATAATGCTCAGCTATTAGTACCAAGGAACCAGCCCAGAGCGGCCTCTAGTGACAGAACTCATGGATTGCAGCTCTGAAAAACGAAGGGCTTATTTACACTTGCTTCAACTTTAAAGAGGAACTCCAGGCTGCCCCAAAAAATGATTAGTCAGCAGCTACCAATAATGTAACTGCTGACTTATATTATAAGGACACTTAACTGTCCAGGGATAGAGCAATGTCAGTATCTGAAAAGGTTTGCAAAGGCAGAAGGTGTTTTTTACCAAAAGGCATTCTATGCATTGAGATAAAAAACCTTCTGTGTGCAGCAGCCCCCCTCAGCCCCCCCTACCCCCCTAATATTTACCTGAGCCCATCTTTATCGAGCAATGTTGCAGGAGTTTCTCAGCTGCTCAGAACTCCCCTCCTTATTAGGTGAGACAGCAGCCTGGCGCAATTGGCTCCTGCTGCTGTCAATCAAAGTCAGTCAGCTAATCAGGAGAGAGAGGGGGCGGGGCTTGGTCACGGCTCTGTGTCTGATGGACACAGAGTGCTGTGACTTGGCTTGGGTGCCCTCATAGTAAGCTGCTTGCTGTGGGGGTGCTGAACAGGAAGGAGGGGCCAGGAGCACAGAAGAGGGAGCCGAGAAGTAGAGGATCGGGGCCACTCTGTGCAAAACCATCTGAAAAGAGCAGGCAAGTATAGCATGTTTGTTATTTAAAAAAAAAAACCAAGACATTACAATCACTTTAGGTAAGGGTATGTCAAGTAAGGGAAATCGGCAGTGAAGCCTTGCCGCTTTACAGCCGGTTCCCTACTGCAAATGAGCGAGCCGTGCTGCACAGCCGTGGAACCTGTGATGTTTTCCAGAAGACTGCGGGGGAAGAAGCGGGGGGGGGGGGGGGTTGAACTTCCAGCTCAGATCGCTTTGGTTAAAAAAAAAAGTGCCAACTGTGGCAGTGCAGGGAGGAGGGAATGCAAACAAGCAGAACGTCCCCTTTTGGGTGAAGTTCTGCTTTAACACACATTAACGAGCTTAGCACTTCAACATTCTTTTTTGATGCTTCGGTGATGCTTCAGTGATGCTTTTTTTTTCAGCTTTAGGGTTTGTTTACACTTGCTTCAACATGTGGCATTGGACACGCTTTTTTAAAGCACTCTGAATGCCAATCAAAGCACCTGTCACTAAATAAAATGGTTAGCTTAAAGTCCTGTTCACACATTCTGTTAACTTTGTTTTGCTTTGCTTCAAAAATTATACCCCACGTCGCATTCTTCCAGCTTCAATAGAAGTCCAAAGAAGTCTATGACAAAGCTCGCTTACAGTACCTGTAGCTTTTGAGAGGCTTTTATTCAGAGTTAGCTTTGCTTTGTTTTGAAGGTATTGCAGGTATGAGATATCCCAGGATGTACTGGGAACTATCAAATGGCACATATGCTGTGCAACATGGGATTGCTATAGCTGAAGGTGAACAGGGACTGGAGAGAGAGGACTGAATGGCAGAGTATCAGCAGAGCTGGCAGACAGGAGCAGGAGAAACTAGCAGATGTCACACGTGGTGAGCAGCATGGGAGCAATACTGCAGGAGGTTAGTGGGGATCAGAGAAAGAGAAGAGGATCAGCAAACTAGAGGTTTAGCAAAGGTGGGGGTTACTACTGAGGGGGGGGGGGATCAGAAAATCTGGGGGTACTACTGAGTGGGGTATCAGCAGAGCTAAGGGTTACTACTGAGCAGGGGATCTGCTGAACAAGGGTACTATTAAGCTGGGGATCTGCTGAAAAAGTTTACTAATGAGCTAGGGATCTGCTCTACAGGGGTACTATTGAGCTGGGGATCTGCTATACAGGGGTACTAATGAGCTGGGGATCTGCTATACAGGGGTACTATTGAGCTGGGGATCTGCTATACAGGGGTACTAATGAGCTGGGGTTTTACTGGGCCCATTTAAAGCAAATAGAAATTCAACACACACAGTGGGCTGCTAAACAGCGCCGATGGACATATCTCCCTAACTCTGTGTTGAAAAGGTGTGGCATGGTGTGGCAGGCAGTAAACACAAAGTTTCCAGATTTGAAAAGAACATTGTATTGAACAGTGAATCAACAGCACAACAGACCCAGTGGAGAGCTCACCCACCCAGAGCCACTTACATGCATGCAGAGGATAACAGTGGTCAGAAGACTCAGGGATGCCAACAGCATCTGCCACGAGGAGCGAAGTCAACATCCAAATGGTCAGTTTCCTGAAAAGGAAGACATAGGCCCTGCTCTCTCTGCTACCACTCTATCTGTAGGACAGGGAAACCTGTCCCTAACCTGTGCACTTGCAAAAAAGCACGTCAAACCCAGGGGCATGAGTCCTAATTAGACTTTGCCTAACCTAAGAGGGTCATGTGGGACAGGTGCATCCAACCTGAGGCAGGGTTCACATATGTTTCCCCGCATCCAATTTGAATGACATGCAGATGTGACTTGCTCTCAATGGATTTCACACATGCCTGGGACAGCCACAGTCTGCATTCCAAAAGGGTCCTGTGTGTGTTTAGGTCCGATTCAGGTGCAAATTCAGGCAAAAATTTGGACCTGATTTGCACCTGAAACGGTGAACAGCAACGCACCGGACCACATGCTGGGAATCGTGGCCGCACATATGGGGACCTGGCCTCAGTGACTGAAGAAATTGTGGAGAAAAATAGCTTCTCTTGACTTCCTCTCATATTTGTATTGCCGCTGAAGGGGAGTATACAGACTGCACTTGTCTACATTTTTCTCACACTACAAAATTGTAAAAGCTAAAGCTCACCATACATGTTTCAATCTGACTGTACAATCAACTTTAGATCTATCAACACTAAATAACATGAGATCCTACCTACACTAGCCTTTTAATCTGTATCCATTAAAGCAGGTATTTGAATGCAGAACTCTATTTATCCACAAGATGGCAGCATTCAGCACCTTCAATTTGCCATAGCTCTAACATAGATATTCAGAGCCTTCTGGGCGTTGTAGGCTGGAAGCAGGACTTTTCACACAGTAAAAGATGAAGTCAAGCTACAGAGCTCATTATCGCCAAGGGGCGGGACTGGAGCATATAAAAGTAAAGGTGCATTTCCCTGCTGCTACTGCAGCATCTTCAATCAAAGGAGGCCCCCATCACATGACAACTGACAATTCTCTGGATTGTGGCAGAAGTGAGTGAGTGGGTAACCGCGCCTCATTGCTACAAGTTACTGTTAGTTCTTGTTGGCATCCAGGCCTGTCCAGGTTATAAATATACCATTGCCCTTTATAGCTTCAAGTGGCCTTTTTTTTTGCTATTGTGGTCATTGCCCACACGTTGCTGAAATGAGCCAGTGCTTTTCCCCTGCTTGCAGATCTTTCTCGATAGCTGCATCTATTGTGCTTCTACTGCCTAAATTCAATCTCACCTCCTAAATATGAACTGAGCCAACAACTTTATCTCTTAAAGTGAACTGTGCCAAAAACGTAATTTCTTTAAGTGACCTATGCCAATAGCTTTGCCTCTTAAAGGGAACTGACCCATCTTAAAGAGACAGAAGCTTGCATTGTGTGCCAACATAAGGGCCCCAACTAAGCCGGCAGAAGTCTCAATCTTTAAACTGTTTTCACACAAAGGGTCCATTCTTTTAGCAATGGTGTGTAGGAGGTCTAATAGATTTTCAGACTTAAACATAGACTCTCCTGACCGAGGGCATACAAGTGAGCTAGCCAGATTGTTCCCTTGCTATCCATATATGCCTCACTTGAGGAGTGATCTCCTAGTCAGAGGGCTATTGTTTATTCTTTTGGTCCTGCAGGACATAGGTGGCCACATGTGAATAGGGTATTTGACTGTACTGTAATGTTAATGTGTTGATTCACTGTGTTCAATGGTTAACCTCTAAAATGTTGCAGAGGACCCACGTCTATTAGCTGCTTCTTCAGGTGTAGCGCTACATGTGGGGACTCATCTGGGATTCCTCAGGCCTGTGAGCAAGAAAAAGGTAGAAATGAGCCAACTGCTGTTGTTGGGTGGTTCTGGGAACAAAATTGACAAACGGACTTAAGTGTAGTGCTCAATATTCCTGGTGGGGCCTGGACTGAAGGCCAAGTCAAGCAGACGTTAGCCATCCTCATCCCAGACCACCTGGATCTGAGGGGCAATTGGGTACAACCCATAACTATATACTAACTGAGTGGAAGGAAAGGATTTCCTCTACACTACAAGGAGAGGGACTCTGCTTGACTGAATCATTTGAACCTTAACTCAAACAACCTGGCCGATCAGGGCAAAACCCGGGAAGTTTATAGAGAACCTACTGAAGAACTCGACCACAAGTCACAGTTATCGCAAGTTGAGGTTATTTTCCAGCAGGACCTCCACCCCTCTAGGGAAGACAACTTTGATACCTGGATTTATTAGGCCATCCACTCAATGGAGGAGTGGGAGGTAGCCAATACCATAAAGAGACAGGGGGTGATTGAGAGCTTGTGGGCTCCAGCTTCAGGCATTGTTCGGCATCTGAAACAAGACAAGCCAGGATGCACTGCTTATGAATGTCTGGAAACACTAAGAGAAGCATACAGAAAAGTTGAAAATTGTATTAAACAAATATACCTATTTGAACATACATACCAAAGGTAGAGTGAAAAGCTGTCCGGCTGTGTCAGGAGGATGGACAAAATTCTCCCCCAAATGATTGTGAAAAGAGGAATGGAAGCAGAGGAAGCCAGCAACGTCCCTTGGACTCAAGTGCAGAAAGGGGCTTAACCTCTCAATCCAATCGTACCACAGCTGCAGGCCAGAAGCACAAATGGCGAATTGTTTAAGCTCATCCGGGGAGAGAAGGCTCTAATTGCGGCTAAAGCCCCAAAGTCAGAGATGCGCACTGGAAACAGATTCAGGGCTCCCACTCGAGCAAGAACCTCGATCATTGGGGTATGCCATAACCTAGGCTCTAATGCAGATTGTTCAGGTCCAGGCTACTATCCAGCAATCTTTCTGTGAGGTTCAGAAGACTATATGGCAAGTAATGGAGGCACACACTATAATGCATAATTCTTTAATTGAATTTAAACAGACAGTATCGGCCCTGACCGCAAATAGGGGAGTCCAACCATAGGTTCAGCTAGGGGGTGATATCAGTGTGTAGAACTAGGACATTTCAAAGTTCAATATCCAAGTGGATGTACAGGGGCTGGCCTCAAAGCTGAAGTGGTACCGGCCCTAAAGAAACTGCTTTCTCTCAAAGCCTGTAGGAAACTTCAAGAAGGACGCAATGAAGGAGCCATGCACCACCTCTCAAGAAACTCAAACTTTGGGATCTAAAACTGCTTAAACCTCTCCCAATAGCTGCTCCATATAGCTGGTCCACCCTCCAACTTCACTGGCTGGCGTTTGGGCGCAGGAAGTTGGCTCACACCCCTCTCCTAAGCCTAGGAAGAACCCTATGAAGAGAAGGGTATTACACCAGTGACTCTGAGCTGCCAAGCACAACTCAGACAGACTTTCCGAGGATCTAGTAGGCTCTTCACCCATTATCTCCATTCAAGTGGAGGGAGTGTGAGCCCTGAGCCAGGGGGCTGAATACAGTGCAAAGGTAATGGCCTAAGCTGAGGTCATGGGTAACTGTGCCACTAGTATCTCTCAGTAATATTGCAATGTGTCTCAATTTAAGGGTGAAGAGTTACCCCAACTCATTCCGATGGACAAGAGAAGGATCCGCTCTGCCAGCTCACCAAAAAGGCACTACTGAAGAAGCAAGAGGGGCAGGCCCACTCAGAGAATGGCTCAGGTGCGAGCCTGCTAGAGTGCCCCCATAGTAAGGAACTTTAGGATTGTGGGTACTCGGCAGGGGGAGGAGTCAGTACTGCTGGCGCAAGTTCCAAAAAGAAGAGCATCGGGGCTGCTCTGTGCAAAACTATTGCAGAGAGCAGGTAAGTATAACATGTTTGCTATTAAAAAATATATATATGTTTCCTTTTGGAATCACTTTAATCAGACCCTTTTGAACATGTTGGGCACTCTGCCCATTGAAAGGAAGCAACAGTGGAGTAAGCACATTGCTGCTATAGTGTGTGAATACAATTGCCCCGAGAACGATACTTTGGGCTACTCTACTTCCTGATGTTCGCATGGTAGGCAAAGTTACCAGTTAACCTGGCATTTGGCACTTCACCCAACCACATCTCTCTTACAGTATATCACATCAGGGCTATAAGGAGAGGTTAAAGCATAAGTTAGACAGTGCCTATGAGGAAGCTCGCCAGACCTCGAGAGTCAAAGAGCAAAGAAACAAGAGGAAATTTTACTCCAGAGTACAAGTACAGAATCTGCAGTCGGGGAAGTCTGGGGACCGGGTTTAGTTAAGGAATCTTGAGAATCTAGGGAAACACAAGATAGCAGCCCGATGGAGACCCAAGTTTATGTGATCTGTCACAATTACCAGGGCTCCCAGTATATCATAATCGCCGGAAGGAAAGAGGACTGGTCAAAAGTCATGGCAATGGAACCGCCTGCTCCCTATCACAGACACAGTGCAAGTCCCAGCTGCAGCTGATATGCCCTCAATCAGGGATGCCTGTGGACCTCAAAACCTCCCCTTAAAACTCAAGTACCTGAAAAAGAGAGGATAAATGAGGAAGAGGGTAAAGAGATTGGGTTTGATTGGTGGGGGCTTTTATCGTCCATCAGGAGAAGCGTTGTGTCACCCCCTGCCAGCACAAGTATGCCTGTTCCAAACCTTGTCACAGAGCCCAGTGGCCCCAAGCAACCCAAACCTGAGCCTACTGACCCAAATTTAGAGGAGGTAGAGAATTTCCCTGAGCCTATAGTTCCTGAGACTATGGATAGCGATTTAGAGCAAGTGGGGAGTGCCTCAAAGGCTGAAGACGAGACTGACCCACCTTCAGAGCCAAGAGGAAACCAGGTTATAAAGCCTCCAAAGAGACTAACATATGATAATCTGGGTGAGAGCTCAGAAAAAGTGATCTATGCCAGTCAATGGACTTTTGATGCCCTTGTCCCCAGTACAGCCAACCGCATGACATGGGATCTGAGCCCACTTGCTGACACAAGGAACAAGGTAGATTCGAAATGAGTAACCTCTGCTCAGGGACATCCTGTCAATCCTAGTTCAACGCTGTCAGTTTGAATTATTAAGTCTCTTTGGGGACCAAAAAGTTTCAGTAGAAGGAGTATGTAACATTATGCATTTTTCCTGAGAATGCAGAACTCTATTTATCCACAAGATGGCAGCATTCAGCACTTTTACTTTGGCATGGCTCTAAAGGGCCATACACACTAAGATTTTCTGAAGACTTTTTCCTTCAGATTTACCTTTTCTATGTAGTACAAGGGCCTGCCAGATTGCATACAAATTGAAAGTGTTTAGGTTTGACCTCATATTATATGGTTTTGGTAAATCTAAAGGAAAAAGTCTTCAGAAAATCTTGTAGTGTGTATGGCCCATAACACAAGTATTCAGATCCTTCTGGGAGTTGTAGGATTTCTTGCCACGATCAGAGCAAGACTGGTCTGACGTGTTTTGCCTTATAGGCTTCCTCAGGGATATTGGGTGAAGAGGGCTCACAATGTCAATTTACTACAAAGAAAAGAAAATATAAGTACCTCTGGTAATCTATTTAATTGAATCCTTGTAATTAAGCCTAATGTGTGAAATATGTCAGTAATAAGGTCCTGGAAGACCTGTGTATGTTCAAATAGTAAAACAATTGTTATAGTGTACATATTGGAAGCTGGAGTGTGGCTGTGTTCTTTGCATCATGGATGGTGGGAGTGAACAATAACACCCAGCACTCACAGATGGGCATTGGAGCAGCCTGGAGCTGTTCTCCTTACACATACCCAGTGAAGTGAATGGCCAAAGTCCAGAATTTACAGTGCATTGCGAAAGTTTTTGGCCCCCTTGAACTTTTCGACCTTTTGCCACATTTCAGGCTTCAAACATAAAGATATAAAACTGTAATTTTTTTTGAATAATCAACAACAAGTGGGACACAACCATGAAGTGGAACAAAATTTATTGGATATTTCAAACTTTTTAGCAAATAAAAAACTGAAAAATTGGGCGTGGAAAATTATTCAGCCCCTTTACTTTCTGTGCGGCAAACTCTCTCCAGAAGTTCATTGAGGATCTCTGAATGATCCAATGTTGACCTAAATGACTAATGATGATAAATAGAATCCACCTGTGTGTAATCAAGTCTCCGTATAAATGCACCTGCACTGTGATAGTCTCAGAGGTCCGTTTAAAGCGCAGAGAGCATCATGAAGAACAAGGAACACACCAGGCAGGTCCGAGATACTGTTGTGGAGAAGTTTAAAGCTGGATTTGGATACAAAAAGATTTCCCAAGCTTTAAACATCCCAAGGAGCACTGTGCAAGCGATAAAATTGAAATGGAAGGAGTATTAGACCACTGCAAATCTACGAAGACCTGGCCGTCCCTCTAAACTTTCAGCTTATACAAGGAAAAGACTGATCAGAGATGCAGCCAAGAGGCCCATGATCACTCTAGATGAACTGCAGAGATCTACAGCTGAGGTGGGAGACTCTGTCCATAGGACAACAATCAGTCGTATACTGCACAAATCTGGCCTTTATGGAAGAGTGGCAAGAAGAAAGCCATTTCTTAAAGATATCCATAAAAAGTGTTGTTTAAAGTTTTTCACAAGCCACCTGGGAGACACACCAAACATGTGGAAGACGGTGCTCTAGTCAGATGAAACCAAAATCAAACTTTTTGGCAACAATGCAAAACGTTATGTTTGGCGTAAAAGCAACACAGCTCATCACCCTGAACACACCATACCCACTGTCAAACATGGTGGTGGCAGCATCATGGTTTGGGCCTGCTTTTCTTCAGCAGGGACAGGGAAAATGGTTAAAATTGATGGGAAGATGGATGGAGCCAAATACAGGACCATTCCGGAAGAAAACCTGATGGAATCTGCAAAAGACCTGAGACTGGGACGGAGATTTGTCTTCCAACAAGACAATGATCCAAAACATAAAGCAAAATCTACAATGGAATGGTTCACAAATAAACATATCCAAGTGTTAGAATGGCCAAGTCAAAGTCCAGACCTGAATCCAATCGAGAATCTGTGGAAAGAACTGAAAACTGCTGTTCACAAACGCTCTCCATCCAACCTCACTGAGCTCGAGCTGTTTTGCAAGGAGCAATGGGCAAAAATTTCAGTCTCTCGATGTGCAAAACTGATAGAGACATACCCCATGCGACTTACAGCTGTAAATGGCGCTACAAAGTATTAACTTAAGGGGGCTGAATAATTTTGCACGCCCAATTTTTCAGTTTTTTATTTGTTAACAAAGTTTGAAATATCCAATAAATTTCGTTCCACTTCATGATTGTGTCCCACTTGTTGTTGGTTCTTCAAAAAAAATTACAGTTTTATATCTTTATGTTTGAAGCCTGAAATGTGGCAAAAAGTCAAAAAGTTCAAGGGGCCCGAATACTTTTGCTTCACTGGACTTTATACACTTATGTATGATCTAATTCAACATGATTGCACTTTATTGTTTATGTATTCATGTTATTCATACCTAAGTATTCATATTTCACCGTTATTGCAAGCGCTGCTTTGGCATATTCATCATTCTGAGTTTTTCCTTAGTGGGCAGCAGCTGCAGTACACATAATTTACCACTAATTTTTATTTTTAACACATTTAACTCCTAGCGTGGGTTATACGTTTTTGTGATCCATTTTTTAACCATTATAGACTACAGGTAAGTCTATAATAGGGCTTACATGTAGGTACAGTGAATATCTCCTAAACGTGGCAGTCGGTGATAGCATCAGTGCATGTGCACTGCACTCTCAATGGATGACATACCACCCATTGAGAGAGCTGAGCTGTGACCATGACACCCGCACGCATGCGTGTGAGTTACATCATCACAGTTTGACCAAACAACTGGAGCCCAAGAACCCAGAGAGAAGACCAGAGGAAGATGGAATCCCTCTTAGTCGTGACAGCACCCTGCTGGAGAGATCTGTTTTTTAGGTTAGAAAAGTATAATTAATGGCTCATTCCCACAGGTACTCTGGCTGTGTGATGGAGGGGTTTGGGTTGGAGCCGCCTGTCATTCTATGGGGATGCAGTGCCTGTATGAACACAGCCGCAGGCTTTAATTGGGCAGGTGTGCAGGTGAGCGGCCACCAAATGCACACTGTCTGTGTTTGGGCCGTACACCTGCATCCCCACGCCTGTAAAATTAGGACCTGCAGCTGTGTTTGTACAGCTCCAGGTGCATCAAGCCACATAAATGAACCCCTGATTTACACTGTACAGACCACAGCACCCATGTGCATGACCCCCAACACCTCCCCCACACACAGAGATTTATTTATCAACTCAGTTTCATCTTTTAGATTTAGCAGGAATTCTGTGAGTATTTGCGTCTGCGAATAATGATTTTATTGTATTTTTATCAAAATATAGCTTATATATTTTCTTGGAGGGGGGGGGGGGGGCTGTCAGGTAGTCTGTACGGGGCCCCGGGATTCTATCAGCAGCCCTGGTTATACAGGGTGAACCAAAAACATTCCTTGATTACCAACAGATATACTGTACAATGTAACGTTATTGGAATATCCTTACACATTGGTGGCTACAGTTGCATCAACTCATTTTGTTTCAGGTAGCATCAGATGGTATGACACACACTCGATGTGCGCTTTGCGTGGAAGGTTGTCTCATCACAGAAAATGATCTTTGACAGCAGGTTATAATCATTTCCCATTAACGCCTGGGGATTCCTGCAAAATAAAAGTGGCATTTCATTATCTCGCAGGTGAAACCTATGGACCAATTGCAGCTTGTAAGGGCGAAACCGCAAGCGTTGACTTCTTGGGGCTGCGCAAAAAGACTTCTCTGACTCCAATCAACAACTTGCTCAGAGATCGATGGTCGGCCTGACTTTCCCTTTCTCTGATCTGAAGTTTTGCATAATGTTTGGATTAGTGTATTTTCCAGAAATATACAACTACAGAGGAGTCTGGGATGATACAACAAAACAATACTGTAAAGTACAGATGAATAGAGAGAAGATCTATGTAATATGAAGAATTCTCTGGCAATCTCCAGCTGTCACCTAGCTCCCGCCCACTAGTGTTGTAATCCTCCAGGATTAGGTTGGCCCCTCCTACTCCTCCTCCTGTCTCAGAATTCTCCAGCAATCTCCAGCACAGAGTACAGAGTTCCAGCCGTCACTCAGAAGTTCCTGGCCCCGCCTCGTATTATTCATGATGTGTCCCCCAGGCTCCACCCCCTGGCTCCATATACGGAGAGCACATGGAGGGGTCCTGGCTCAGGCAGTATAAAAGGAGCCGGGATGGGAGAGGTTGCAGTACAGAGAGCAGCAGAGAGCAGACGCTGACACACAGGCAGACGGCCTCCAGCTGAACTGTGACAAGAAGCTCCAGGAAAAGCAGCAGCAGAGCGACATGTTCCCTCTCAGCCTCCTCCAATCCTCGCACAGCCCTGTGTATGTCTACCGCCAGCCCGAGCTCCCCCACTGGACCGCCACACACCTCATCCTCCGCCAGCTGGAAGACGACATGCTGAGCGTGAGCAGCGACATGGAGAGGAGAATGCAGCGCCTCCACCAGGCTTACCAGCTCCTGGCCAATGACCCCGACAAGAGGAGGGGGAGGGCGGCTCAGAGTGGACACCCCGCTGCCCCCCAACACAAATCCCCCTCCGAGGGCAAAGACGGGAAGGAGAACTTTGAGCTCTCCCTGGACGTGAGTCCGTTTTCTCCAGAAGAACTGACAGTGAGGACGGAAGGAAGGAGACTCATCGTGGGGGCAAAATCCGACAAGAAAAGGGAGACGGAGAACGGCGGCTTCTTCCAGGAATACAGAGAGTGGCGCAGAGAAGCCGAGCTCCCGGAAGACGTGAATCCCGAGGAAGTGCTGTGCTCCATGTCCAAGGACGGGCGGCTACACTTCTGGGCACCTCGCCTGGCACTGCCCTCTGCCCAAGACAGAACCATCACCATCACCATGGAGCAGAGCCCAGGAGAAGGTCAGGAGTCCGACCCGGAGAACCAGAACCACCGGGGACAGCAGGAGCAAGACCAACCCCAGAATTCATCCTGATGACATGATGGGACTGAGATTTGGTAGAATATTAATAGATTCTCTGCCACTAATTTCTATCGGGATGAGAAGATGTCAGGAAGATCACTTCTACTTTCCCATGTTAGAATTTATGTTATTGTTCCAGTTTCCTGATTTTCATATTGCTTGAATTGCTGTTTATATATTCTGTATATATAGATTTCTAAATAAATATTTTCATTTTATAACAACCTTCTGTTTTTGTTTGCATGTTTTAGAAAATGTTTTTTGAAATAAGAAATCTCGGTGTTACTGAACCCACAACAGTAAAATTACTGTACTCTAAATGCAGTAAAGATTGCTTGTTATACTCACTGAGAAACCTAAGGGGTTAATCCTCTGCATTGTCTAAAAAGGCTGTTTGATCCTGTCTTCTCTAATCCTTCCCTTCTTACATTATCCCCAATCCATCTGCTGATATTACAGAGCCTTGGAGGCACTTTGCACATGCTCAGTTTGGTGTGTATTGCTAGAGAGTTTTTTTTTGGGAAGGTGCATGTGATCAGAACAGAGCCAATCAGCACTGTCCTGGCAGAGGGTCAGGAGTCATGCAGCTTCATAGGACAGTCAGAGGAGAATGAAAAGCCCTCCTACAAACTTTAACTGATTTGTCTGGACACTGATAGAAGCCACAAGACTGCTATATACTGCTGATGAGAAAAGGTATTTAGCAGTTTATATTTACTAATATAATTGTATTTCCATGTTCTGTGTACTGTGGGAGAGCAGATATAGTGAATGCAGGTTCCTGGGATTAGTAACACTTTAATATTTGCTTTATAGATTGAACAGAAATGTTTTATGTAAACTGAAGCTGATTCCTTATCATCCAGCCAGATTTCTGGATTCCTCTGTAATATGAACTCAAAAATGGGAAATCCTGTATGATGCAGTCTGATAATAGCACAGGGGTGCTTACAATGATCAGTTTTTATTTATGTAAAACCTTTAGCTCCAAACTAGAAAAAAAAACTGTTGCTGTAACTGCACAAAGAGTTGGAGTTCTGCTTTATTTTGTTAGTCACTTATGTAAAGTCAATCTAAATCTACTCATCCATAAACCACTACTCAGCCTTCTATTCCAGACTGTTCAGGGTTAACATCAATGCAGCTAGGATCCGCCCTCCAGCCATGTGCTCTCTGTGTATCTCTAGTGAATGGGAGGGGCCTGTATGCTCATAATGAATAATACATGAGGAGGGAGGAGCAGGCAGGGCTGGGAAAGTTGGAGATGGCGGAGGACCTCCCCAGTGGGCGGGACCAAGAGCCAGCTAGAGTCTTCCTGGATCTTTCTGTTTGCTGATAATAGTCATGTTATAGAAGAGCCCCGCATCAATAAAAAATGAACAGTGAGATAATCTCTCCAAATGATGAGCAATTATTACAGTGTAGAAATAAGGTAAAGTTTGTTCAATGTGCTGTATTAGGAATGAGCCTGAAATACGACTTCCCGCTGTGGAACTACAAGTCTCAGCATGCCCTGCAAACTTGTCCCTGTATAAGAAATCTGACACTTACTTTTTTTTTCACTTATACTGTAAAAAATGTAAAGCCCACAGTTTATTAAATATCACAAAAAAAAGCTCAATCTTTCTAAAATAATATATAAAATCTATTTTGGTACAGTGCTGCATAACCAAGCAATTGTCAGTCAAACTATCACAGCACTGAAAAGTGGTCTGGTAATGAAGGGCTATATACAGAGATAGGGACACAAGTGGTTACTCCAACAAAAAAAAAAACATTTTATTTTTGTATTGTTTTGGAGAAGGGTTGGCAACTCTGGAAGGGGGAAGGGTTTTTAGGTGTCTGTGTCCCCTTACTTCCTATCCTGGAGACAGACATTCCTGGAGAAGAAAGAGAAGAGAAACTTTACCAATATAGTCAAATGAGGCGATAAAAACCTTACAGATTTTGGAAAAAAAGGTTTGGATGGAGATCCAATGTAATATTTATCATTTGTTCTCCTAGTCAGTATTGTACACAACATCCTCCTCTAGTCAGGACCATTTCCCCAACACCTCTACATAGAATACAAACTTCTCATATCTCATATTGTACGCCTTCATACAAATCAAAACAGACAATATCATTAGAATCTAAATATTTATTTAAAAATGAATATCTTATAAAACAAAAGATGAGATTGTATAAAACAAAAAATAAAATAGGAGTTCTTTATAAAATAAAGTTACATCTCAGTGTGGGAATAGATAGTAATAGAATAGAATGATATAGAAGAATGTGATCTGTGATAAAGCCAAATCTCAGTCCCATCATTGTCAACTACAGTCAAGCCATCAGACAGTTCCAAATTAGTGGTCATGCTATCAGACAAGTTTTTTTTGTGTTGGAAATTGTAGACGGAAACATTATTTGACACAATGCACAGCAGATTGTAACCTACAAAATAATTATTACACAAATGTGTCATACACACCCCCCTCTACCATATCTTACTATATGGGGGGATTTTACTGTGGAAATTTAAAGATACAGAGCCCCAAGATTTCATGTCTGATCCATTTTGAAGTATTGCGAAAATGTCAATTTGTAGCCTAAGGGTTGATATTTGGGGCTCTGTATCTTTAAATTTCCACAGTAAAATCCCACCGTATTGTAAGATATGGTAGAGGGGGGTGTGTATGACACATTTGTGTAATAATTATTTTGTAGGTTACAATCTGCTGTGCATTGTGTCAAATAATGTTTCCGTCTACAATTTCCAACACAAAAAAAACTTGTCTGATAGCATGACCACTAATTTGGAACTGTCTGATGGCTTGACTGCAGTTCATATACAGACACCTCCCCCATATACAGACACCTCCCCCCATATACAGACATCTCCCCCCATATACAGACATCTCCCACCATATACAGACATCTCCCCCATATACAGACATCTCCCCCCCATATACAGACATCTCCCCATATACAGACATCTCCCCCCATATACAGACACCTCCCCCATATACAGACACCTCCCCCCATATACCGACATCTCCCCCCATATACCGACATCTCCCCCCATATACAGACACCTCCCCCCATATACAGACATCTCCCCCCATATACAGACATCTCCCCCCATATACAGACATCTCCCCCCATATACAGACATCTCCCCCCATATACAGACACCTCCCCCCATATACAGACACCTCCCCCCATATACAGACATCTCCCCATATACAGACACCTCCCCCCATATACAGACATCTCCCCATATACAGACATCTCCCCCCATATACAGACACCTCCCCCCCCCATATACAGACACCTCCCCCATATACAGACATCTCCCCCCATATACAGACATCTCCCCCCATATACAGACATCTCCCCCCATATACAGACACCTCCCCCATATACAGACATCTCCCCCCATATACAGACACCTCCCCCCATATACAGACACCTCCCCCCATATACAGACACCTCCCCCCATATAAAGACACCTCCCCCCCATATACAGACACCTCCCCTCATATACAGACATCCCCCCCATATACAGACATCTCCCCCCATATACAGACATCTCCCCCATATACAGACATCTCCCCCCATATACAGACATCTCCCCATATACAGACATCTCCCCCCCATATACAGACATCTCCCCCCCATATACAGACGCCTCCCCCCAATATACAGACACCTCCCCCATATACAGACATCTCCCCCATATACAGACATCTCCCCCCCCATATACAGACATCTCCCCCATATAAAGACACCTCCCCCCCATATACAGACATCTCCCCCCATATAAAGACATCTCCCCCCATATACAGACATCTCCCCCCATATACAGACACCCCCCCATATACAGACATCTCCCCCCATATACAGACACATCCCCCCCCCATATACAGACACATCCCCCCCCATATACAGACACCTCCCCCCATATACAGACATCCCCCTCCTTGGCAGAGATTGCAGAGAAAAACCCGGGAACAGACCTTCCCTGTAGAGCAGACACATTGGATGTGATGAGTTCTATCCACTTCCTGTACTTCTCTGTACCATGTGACCAAACATCTCCCCCATATACAGACATCTACCCCCATATACAGACATCTCCCCATATACAGACACCTCCCCCCATATACAGACACCTCCCCCCATATACAGACACCTCCCCCATATACAGACATCTCCCCATATACAGACACCTCCCCCCATATACAGACATCTCCCCCCATATACAGACACCTCCCCCATATACAGACATCTCCCCCCATATACAGACACCTCCCCCCATATACAGACATCTCCCCCCCCATATACAGACACCTCCCCCCATATAAAGACACCTCCCCCCATATACAGACACCTCCCCCTATATACAGACATCTCCCCTCATATACAGACATCCCCCCCATATACAGACATCTCCCCCCATATACAGACATCTCCCCCCATATACAGACATCTCCCCCCCATATACAGACACCTCCCCCCATATACAGACACCTCTCCCATATACAGACATCTCCCCCCATATACAGACATCTCCCCCCATATACAGACATCTCCCCATATACAGACACCCCCCCCATATATAGACATCCCCCCCATATACAGACATCTCCCCCCCATATACAGACATTCCCCCCATATACAGACACCTCCCCCCATATACAGACACCTCCCCCCCATATACAGACACCTCCCCCCATATACAGACACCTCCCCCCCATATACAGACACCTCCCCCATATACAGACACCTCCCCCCATATACAGACACCTCCCCCATATACAGACACCTCCCCCATATACAGACACCTTCCCCATATACAGACACCTCCCCCATATACAGACATCTCCCCCATATACAGACATCTCCCCCATATACAGACATCTCCCCCCATATACAGACACCTCCCCCCATAAACAGACACCTCCCACCATATACAGACATCTCCCCATATACAGACATCTCCCCCATATACAGACACCTCCCCCATATACAGACATCTCCCCCATATACAGACACCTCCACCCAATATACAGACACCTCCCCCATATACAGACATCTCCCCCCCATATACAGACACCTCCCCCATATACAGACATCTCCCCATATACAGACATCTCCCCCATATACAGACACCTCCCCCATATACAGACACCTCCCCCCCCATATACAGACATCTCCCCCATATACAGACACCTCCCCCATATACAGACATCTCCCCCCCATATACAGACATCTCCCCCCCATATACAGACATCTCCCCCCATATACAGACATCTCCCCCATATACAGACATCTCCCCCCATATACAGACATCTCCCCCCATATACAGACACCTCCCCCATATACAGACATCTCCCCCCCATATACAGACATCTCCCCCCCATATACAGACATCTCCCCCATATAAAGACACCTCCCCCCCATATACAGACATCTCCCCCCATATACAGACATCTCCCCCCATATACAGACACCTCCCCCCATATACAGACACCCCCCCATATACAGACATCTCCCCCCATATACAGACACCTCCCCCATATACAGACATCTCCCCCCATATACAGACATCTCCCCCCATATACAGACACCTCCCCCATATACAGACATCTCCCCCCCATATACAGACATCTCCCCCCCATATACAGACATCTCCCCCATATAAAGACACCTCCCCCCCATATACAGACATCTCCCCCCATATACAGACATCTCCCCCCATATACAGACACCTCCCCCCCCATATACAGACACCCCCCCCATATACAGACATCCCCCTCCTTGGCAGAGATTGCAGAGAAAAACCCGGGAACAGACCTTCCCTGTAGAGCAGACAGATTGGATGTGATGAGTTCTATCCACTTCCTGTACTTCTCTGTACCATGTGACCAAACAGTCACATGGTCTGTGACATCACCGTAATAAGAGATGTAAGCAAGTTTTACAGCTCTAACTGTTGCATTGGTACGCTAGTGCTGTGGTTAGCTAACCGGGCTCCGATGGCTCAGTGGGCTTGCTTCTGGGGGCGCTCCGGGTTCGAATCCTGGCCAATGCAACCAAAAAAATTTTTTTTTTTTTTATCAAGTTCCAGATAGCAGTTTGTAAAATGAAGCTTTAATTGCTATAATGCTTATTTATGAAAAGCGATCTTCATAAATGCGCATTATAGCAATTAAAGCTTCATTTTACAAAGTGCTTCACATCTATGGGGAGATGTCTGTATATGGGGGGAGGTGTCTGTATATGGGGAGATGTCTGTATATGGGGAGATGTCTGTATATGGGGGGGAGATGTCTGTATATGGGGGGAGGTGTCTGTATATGGGGGAGATGTCTGTATATGGGGGGAGATGTCTGTACATGGGGGGAGATGTCTGTATATGGGGGGAGATGTCTGTATATGGGGGGAGATGTCTGTATATGGGGGGAGGTGTCTGTATATGGGGGGAGGTGTCTGTATATGGGGGGAGGTGTCTGTATATGGGGGGAGGTGTCTGTATATGGGGGGAGATGTCTGTATATGGGGGGAGGTGTCTGTATATGGGGGAGATGTCTGTATATGGGGGAGATGTCTGTATATGGGGGAGGTGTCTGTATATGGGGGGAGATGTCTGTATATGGGGGGAGATGTCTGTATATGGGGGAGGTGTCTGTATATGGGGAGAGGTGTCTGTATATGGGGGAGATGTCTGTATATGGGGGAGATGTCTGTATATGGGGGAGGTGTCTGTATATGGGGGGAGGTGTCTGTATATGGGGGGAGATGTCTGTATATGGGGGGAGATGTCTGTATATGGGGGAGGTGTCTGTATATGGGGAGAGGTGTCTGTATATGGGGGAGATGTCTGTATATGGGGGAGATGTCTGTATATGGGGGAGGTGTCTGTATATGGGGGGAGATGTCTGTATATGGGGGAGATGTCTGTATATGGGGGAGATGTCTGTATATGGGGGAGGTGTCTGTATATGGGGGGAGGTGTCTGTATATGGGGAGGTGTCTGTATATGGGGGGAGATGTCTGTATATGGTGGGAGGTGTCTGTTTATGGGGGGAGATGTCTGTATATGGGGGGAGATGTCTGTATATGGGGGAGATGTCTGTATATGGGGGGAGATGTCTGTATATGGGGGGAGGTGTCTGTATATGGGGGGAGGTGTCTGTATATGGGGGGAGATGTCTGTATATGGGGGAGGTGTCTGTATATGGGGGAGGTGTCTGTATATGGGGGAGGTGTCTGTATATGGGGGAGGTGTCTGTATATGGGGGGAGATGTCTGTATATGGGGGGAGATGTCTGTATATGGGGGAGGTGTCTGTATATGGGGGAGGTGTCTGTATATGGGGGGGAGGTGTCTGTATATGGGGGGGAGGTGTCTGTATATGGGGGAGATGTCTGTATATGGGGGAGGTGTCTGTATATGGGGGAGGTGTCTGTATATGGGGGGGAGGTGTCTGTATATGGGGGGAGGTGTCTGTATATGGGGGGGGATGTCTGTATATGGGGGGAGATGTCTGTATATGGGGGGAGGTGTCTGTATATGGTGGGAGGTGTCTGTATATGGGGGGAGGTGTCTGTATATGGGGGGGGATGTCTGTATATGGGGGGAGATGTCTGTATATGGGGGGAGGTGTCTGTATATGGGGGGGAGGTGTCTGTATATGGGGGGAGGTGTCTGTATATGGGGGGGGATGTCTGTATATGGGGGGAGATGTCTGTATATGGGGGGAGATGTCTGTATATGGGGGGAGATGTCTGTATATGGGGGGATGTCTGTAGCTGTATATGGGGGGGATGTCTGTATATGGGGGGATGTCTGTAGCTGTATATGGGGGGGATGTCTGTAGCTGTATATTGGGGGGGAGATATGTCCCTCGCTGTGTATGGGGGGGATGTCCCTCGCTGTATATTGGGGGGGTGTCCCTCGCTGTGTATGGGGGGGGGGGGATGTCCCTCACTGTGTATGTGGGGTGGGGGGCAGTGGCGTCGGCAGGGGGGGGCTGACAGGGGTTATAGCCCCGAGTTGGCCCCCAAAAAGCCCCGAGTCTCATATTCCATTTTAAAATGATTAGCCCCGAATCACTCCCAAGGCGTGGGGTTGGTCGGGGCTAAATACTCAGCATAATGTCCATCCAGTGATTGGTGGGGCAGCTGCAAAAGGCTGGAGCTGTCAAAACGAAGAATTGATGTCGGGGTGGGCGGGGCCGAAACGTGGGGCTCCGCCCCCTTGTTCGGTTTCCCTTTTGCAGGCAGCCTGAGAGCCAGGGACTCAAAAGAGCTCCACCATGGCACCGCCTCCTTGACCCCCGCCCCCCTGAAGAGACGAGATAGAGCTGTGTAATGTTAGAAAAGCATACACACTCCTGCTGCGAGTTGCTTTGTGTCCTGTGACAGGGAGGTCGGCTGCACCAGTCACAGGGCTGAGTGTCTCTGTCTTCCATACACTGCACAGCCCCCTCCCGCCCCTCTCTCAATGTGCCCGCCCACACAGGAAGCCTGTGTCTCTGAGGTCTGTGAAGAGGATTGTGTGGGCGGGAAAGTTTGAACTGACAGTCACATCCTAAGCCTGAAGCCTGCATTGCCTTTTCAAGTAAGTGAACTGTCACCACTCACCAGCCTCTCCTCCTCCCCCCTTCCTGCTCTCTCCCAAATTCCTCTTCTTTCCCCTATTTTCTTATCTGAAGCTAAGGAGTTCTATTTCAGCATTGTGTGCAGTGACCTGCCCCTATGTAGTGTGATTTGGCTGCAGTGCTGATGTCCCCACAGTCTTCCTGCATGTTTCCCCCAGTCCCATAGACTTCTATTAGGCTGTACATTTAACTGCTTGCTTACCAGCCACGCAGTTTTAGGGCTCTTTCACACGGTCCGCCTCCGTAGGCGGATCCGTGTTGCTCAGCAGGGATCGATCCGCGATCCCCGCTGAGCCGGGCGGATGACAGCTCCGTATCCACTTGCAGAGCGGAGAGGGAGGTGTCTCAGCCCCCGCTGCCCTCTATGGGGGATCGGATGAGAGCGGACAGGCGTTACTTTAACCGCCTGTCCGCTCTCTTCCGATCCGATTACTGAACGGATGGAAAAGTAGGGTTTCCATCCGTCCAGATTTCACGCACAGGATCGGATACGGGTGGCAGCGG
Source organism: Pelophylax lessonae (assembly GCF_965119305.1). NCBI lineage: Eukaryota > Metazoa > Chordata > Amphibia > Anura > Ranidae > Pelophylax > Pelophylax lessonae. The sequence goes on along the minus strand of NC_138779.1, from coordinate 57,065,172 downwards.
AGATGTCTCCGCTGCCCCATAGAGCTGCATGGAGGATCCGATCAGATCCGCCTAAAAAACTGACAGGCGGATCTGATCGGATCGCCCGTGTGACAGAGCCCTTACTCTATTACACAAAACGGCGTACCTGTATGTCGTTTCGTGTAATAGACAGCAGAGACATGTGCCAATTGGCCAGAGGGGAAGCCAATCAGCAGGTACTTCGGACGCAATGTGTGCCAGAAACCCACAATCGCTCCCCATGGAGACAGAACTCCATGGCAGTACGCCATTCTGTCAGTAATGAACACAAGGATCCTGTGTTCCTGCTATTTAGGAACACAGGTTTCTGTGTTCATCTAGTGAGTCCATCCCCCACACAGTTAGAGAGCACTCCCTGGGGACACACTTAACCCTTTGATTGCCCCTGGTGTTAACCCCTTCCCTGCCAGTGTCATTATTACAGTAACAGTGGATATTTTTAGCACTGATTACTGTAGTAATGTCACTGGTCCCCCCAAAAGTGTCAAAAATGTCAGTTAGGGGTTCGATCTGTCCGCCACAATGTCGCAGTCCCGCAAAAAAACGCAGATCACCGCCATTACTAGTAAAAATAAATAAATAAAAATGACAAATCTATCCCCTAGTTTGTAGATGCGATAACTGTTGCACAAACCAATCAATATACACTTATTGGGATTGTTTTTAACAAAAATATGTAGCAGAATGCATATTGGCCTAAAATGATGAAAAAATTCAATGTTTTACAGCAGAAAGTAAAAATATTGTTTTTTTTTCAGAATGGTCGTTCTTTTTTGTGTGTTTATAACGCAAAAAAAAAAAAAAAATTCATCAGAGGTGATCAAATACCACCAAAAGAAAGCTCTATTTGTGGGGACAGAAAGGACATCAATTTTATTTGGGTACAGCGCCGCACAACCACGCAATTGTCAGGTAAATTAGCGCAGTGCCATATTGCAAAAAATTACCTGGTCCTCAAGGGGGTAAAACTGCCCTTAAGTCGTTAAAATGAAGAAAAAGAGCTTTGATGCACTCTCCTCTCCATGTCTGACCCTCTCCTCTCCATGTCTGACCCTCTCCTCTCCATGTCTGACCCTCTCCTCTCCATGTCTGACCCTCTCCTCTCCATGTCTGACCCTCTCCTCTCCATGTCTGACCCTTTCCTCTCCATGTCTGACCCTTTCCTCTCCATGTCTGACCCTTTCCTCTCCACTCCACTCCATGTCTGACCCTCTCCTCTCCATGTCTGACCCTCTCCTCTCCATGTCTGACCCTTTCCTCTCCATGTCTGACCCTTTCCTCTCCATGTCTGACCCTCTCCTCTCCATGTCTGACCCTCTCCTCTCCATGTCTGACCCTCTCCTCTCCATGTCTGACCCTCTCCTCTCCATGTCTGACCCTCTCCTCTCCATGTCTGACCCTCTCCTCTCCATGTCTGACCCTCTCCTCTCCATGTCTGACCCTCTCCTCTCCATGTCTGACCCTCTCCTCTCCATGTCTGACCCTCTCCTCTCCATGTCTGACCCTCTCCTCTCCATGTCTGACCCTTTCCTCTCCATGTCTGACCCTTTCCTCTCCATGTCTGACCCTCTCCTCTCCATGTCTGACCCTCTCCTCTCCATGTCTGACCCTCTCCTCTCCATGTCTGACCCTCTCCTCTCCATGTCTGATCCTCTCCATGTCTGACCCTCTCCTCTCCACTCCACTCCATGTCTGACCCTCTCCTCTCCATGTCTGACCCTCTCCTCTCCATGTCTGACCCTCTCCTCTCCATGTCTGACCCTCTCCTCTCCTCTCCATGTCTGACCCTCTCCTCTCCATGTCTGACCCTCTCCTCTCCTCTCCATGTCTGACCCTCTCTTCTCCATGTCTGACCCTCTCCTCCCTTCTCCTCTCCTCTCCATGTCTGACCCTCTCCTCCCTTCTCCTCTCCATGTCTGACCCTCTCTTCCCTTCTCCTCTCCTCTCCTCTCCTCTCCATGTCTGACCCTCTCCTCTCCATGTCTGACCCTCTCCTCCCTTCTCCTCTCCTCTCCATGTCTGACTCTCTCCTCCCTTCTCCTCTCCTCTCCATGTCTGACCCTCTCCTCTCCATGTCTGACCCTCTCCTCCCCATGTCTGACCCTCTCCTCCCTTCTCCATGTCTGACCCTCTCCTCCCTTCTCTTCTCCTCTCCTCTCCATGTCTGACCCTCTCCTCTCCATGTCTGACCCTCTCCTCCTCCCTCTCCTCTCCATGTCTGACCCTCTCCTCTCCATGTCTGACCCTCTCCTCTCCATGTCTGACCCTCTCCTCTCCATGTCTGACCCTCTCCTCTCCACTCCACTCCATGTCTGACCCTCTCCTCTCCATGTCTGACCCTCTCCTCCCGTCTCCTC